>NC_133617.1:610608825-611808825 GCF_048593235.1 Sminthopsis crassicaudata | reverse complement strand
TTAGAAATTTCTATAATTTCTATATCTATATAGAGTTATTAAATTCAATAAAGATTCTATATCAAGTAAAGAATGTTATCTATATAACATATAAACATAGAGAACATTCTAGGTACACCAAGTACTTAATGCAGTTGATATTTCTTCTTTTCTCAACTACTATTCACTAACAAAATATAAAACTTCAAAAATCAAAGATAATTCCTAGCTTGGTTTCATTCTGTACTTTATGATATTGTCTAGGAGATATTGACATGGACCAAAGGTCCCAACTAGGTTTTAGTAACAGGACTAATTGCTCAAGTAGCAGCCTCAGATTTAGTGAGTAAAAGGAAAGCATGAATTTGGCTAGATGTTGGCATCTCAATTAAATAACTACTATCTTTCACTTAATTCATATCCCTGATTAATAGCTGTTTAAGTGACTTGTATTAATAAGGCAGTTATTTTCTCCTATCCTGAATTTGTTTCAACTAGCCAAGTGAATTCAGAGAAAAGAAATTAACTGCCCAGCCTAATTCAGTTCCCAAAACTTAATCATTTCTCTCTCCATCCCCCCAATCAGAGAAACCGATGACATGAATAGAAATACATGGGTCCATCCCTTTAGTTTTTAATTCTGAATCTACTAATTTTGCTTGGTCAAATTTCTCTTATTCCTTACATTTCCAAAGCTTATAAATGATGAAAATGTTTCAAGTGTTTTGCAAAAAGACTTCTTTGTATCATTAAGACTACTAACATATAATGTTTTCAAACAAAAAATCAAGGTTATGATTAAAGTAAATTATTTTCAAATCTATATTTTCAGTATTGGTCATTTTTCTTAGTTCCAAAGCTCATAGCCAAAAGTTTATGAAGCTAACTCTCAGAACTTATTACCACCTTAAACTCAACATGTCAGACAAAGGAACATCTATATGCCTTAATTTATTCTTCTTTTAATTTGTCCTTAATTTATAATATTTTAGTTTTGTCACCAGTGAGGCAGGATTCTCTGTTAGCAATTGGCAATAAATTTTGCTCTTCCCATCCTTTTTCATATCAAATAAATTGTCAAGGGCTATTCATCCTGTTTCAAGAGATCTTATTGCTCTGCTCCTAGTTAATTCATCTTACAAATCCCATGAACAACTGCAATAGTCTCCCAAAAAGTCTACCAAATCTACTTTCTCTTCTTCTAATCCCCACTTCACATCAATATCTTAATAATCATTTAAATTCAGAGATTTGTTCACATCAGTTTGAGAATTTTAATGGCTCTTTATGACCTAAGGTTCAAACATCTTGACCTGACATTCAAAGATCTTCACAAGTGGCACCATCCTACTTTTTAAAACTTATCTCTTAGAGTACTATTCAAACTGCATACAAGCTATGCTATAAAGAAATATACTAATTTAGGATATCCATACCCCATAATAACTATTAGTCTTTAAAGGTTTCCTGGGTCTTTGTTCATATAGTTATCTGTATTTGAAATCCCTTCACCATATCTGTCTGGTAAATTCCTATATATTATTTTATCATTGAAAACCTAATTTGAATTCTGCCTCAATTTATGAATTAAGAATTCTGAATTGAAGATCAGAAGACTTGGGTTTAAACCCCAGTTCTACTGCTTGTGTCACTTCCTTTAACCTCTTTAGGCCTGTTTCCTCAACTCTAAAAAGAAGGAGTTGGGTTAGATGACCTCTGACATCCCTTCTATCTCTGCATCTGGATCTCTCTAGTTAGTAAGAAATTTTGTCAATCAAATATCATATAGCCCTTATTTTGTAATTCTCTGCTGGCTTATCATTTAACATTATTTTCGATGGTTATCTGTATTAATGGAGTATCCCCTTAGTAACTGGAATGGGGGAGGAAGGTGTTTTATCTAAATTATGCCATTTTTATTAATGACTTTTATGTGGTCTTTAGCAAAATTTGGGAAATGAATACAAATCAAATGAAAAATATCAAGATATTTTGGAATAATTATATATCATTTGGAGATATTTTACAAATTTAATATTCCATGTATTGGTTTTTACCCCCTCACCTTAAGATTTTTAATGAATAAGAAAGAGGCTGACAGTTTTTAAACCATATATTGGAATACAAACATAGATTTAAATGTAGAAGAGACATCAGAGATTATCTTGTTCAGATGAGAAAACTGAGTCCTAGAGAGACTGAATTTCTTTCTCATTGATGGATTGGTTAAATAATTGAGTATGCAATTTAACAAACAAAGTAACAGAGAAGGGATTTGAACTCAGTCATCTGATCACATATTCAATGCTGAAGAGGTATTAGAACATTCATTTCCAGAGACAATCATTTCTAGAGCACTATTCACAAAAGGTATTAAACTGGAATTTAAAAATATAGTATATCAGTAACTTTGTCTTTACATTGAAGTAATTTCTTACCATCCCCAAATGTATTTTTTCATTGTAACAAAGAATATCACTTAAACAAAATTATCTGAAACAGAAATCTAGTCTGACAAACATATATAATATTCTATCCTAAGATTACTCCATCTCTCTGTCATGATGGAGATGTATTTTGTTATTCCTTTTCAAAAACCTTCACTTTTTTTCATTAATCAGAGTTGGCTTCCTTAAGCCATTTTTATGGGCAACTAGGTGGTAAAGTTGATAAAGCATTTGGCTTATAATCAAGCCTCATCTTTGCGTGTTCAAATCTGGCCTCAAACATTTACTGTTCAATCTATGAAGTTTGGCAAAGGTGAGTCCAAATGGGAACACAGGGATATAGGCACATTGATGCACTCCCGGTGATTCTGGGGAAATGATATAACTATCTTGATTTAAATTTGGAATGACATGGCAAAAGTTGCTAAAGCACCCATATTCTTTAATTCTGCAGTTCCAGTTGTAAGCACATACCTCAAGACCAAAAAGACAAAAACAAAGATCAATTATATAATAACAATAATGATAACTAGAATTAATATACACCTCCTTGTTGGAACAAAGAATCAGAAACAATATGGAACTCCATAAATTGGAGAATGATTGTCATTTAACCCTAATTGCCTTAGCCAAAAAAAGAGCGTTTGATAATTCCCTTCAAAACATTGTGCTTGGTGCTGTGGCTATAAAGATTAAAATAAAACTATCTCTAAATTTAAAGGGTTTATATGATACTTTTGTAATCACAAAAATAGTATGTTATATTGTATATGGCTAGAATATACATATTCTGACATGTTTTTCACTCCAATGTATGTTCCTAAATAAGAGCAACACACGGATTTTTAGGTCAGAACACATGGCACACTGTTATCAGATTTTGTGAATAGAAATATCAGATCCTTCATCTCTGAAACATGGAACAGGGATCATATTTTTATGTATTCCTAAAAAGGCAATACATTATACATATTAGAAAATTTAATTTAGAGCTAGTAAAAACTGTATGCTAATTTCACCTCCAACACTTACTAGCTTTGTAATCATAGACAAGACACAACATTTCTGAGCCTCAATACACACCCAAATACTTACCTACTAATTAATAATCTAGTATTACAATAAATAAATTATTAATTTAGGTTTTAATGAAATTATGCTTCTTGGTGATTATTTAATTTTTATAATTCTCATTTTTGTGGCATATCTATTTTTGTTAAAATGCTTAGTGATATTATTCATTCCATTAAAATTTAATGAAAGATTGGGATTTTTGTGACATATGAGTGACTTAGGAGAAATTATAATGCAAAATTTGAAATCTATACCTTCCCAGAAAAAAAGATGTATAATCAAAATATCAACATCATGTGACTTCCAGGCAAGATGGTGGGGTGGAGGCAGACAGCTGCTTCAGCTCTGTGTTTTCTCTCAGCTATTACTTCATGACAAGCCTCGGAATTAATGCTTGACTGGAAAAGAAACCCACAAATAATCACCAACCAAAGACATCCTTGAAATTCGCCAGAGAAGGTCTGTGTTTGCTTGGGGGAGGGTCGAACAGACTGGGCGCAGACTGAGGGCAGGCAGCCAGAGTGAGACAGGCAGCTCACACAGCTAAGACCTGAGGGGGGAGGAGTGCCATCTCTTCCTTTTCTGAAAAAAGACTTTTACCCCAGTGTGGATGTTCTGTCTTGGCAGCAAGCCAGGAGCAGTGGACAGGGTGTAATTACTGGAGGAGAAGAATAAAACCCCTGAAAATTAGCATCTCTTGGGACCTGGCCACCCCCACCCCCACCCGGAGTGACTCAGCCTGTTCTTAGAGACTCAGAGCCTCAGAGAGCAGACACAGCACAGCCATCACTGTCCTATTAGTGTCTTGTGGCTGTCTCCCACCGTCTGTAAAGGAAGCAAGGTAACCCTATCCAGCCTGATCCCCACCTCCCCACCCCCTACTGAGAAACAGACCAATTGTTTCTCTTGTCAATTTGTTTTCTTCAGTTCCCACTCTGACAAAATGAACAAAAAGTTTAAAAGGGCTCTAACCATTGACAGCTTCTGTATGGAGATAGAGCAGTCTTGAAATACTGAGGAGACTAAAAGCAGATTGTCTCCAGAGGAATCCCCTAAGGGGGATATGAGCTGCTACTCAATACAAAAGAATCTCATAGAGGAAATCAAAAAGGCTCTCACAAGAGAGCTAGAAGAGAAATGGGAAAATGAAAGGGAAGCTTGGCAAGAGAGCCTGAAGAAGTCATCTCATGCATTTAAAGACAGAATGTATAAAGAAATCAAATCATTGAAAAACAAAATTAGTGAATTAGAAAAAGTAAACAACTCCAAGGAAAACAGGATTAGTGAACTGGAAAAAGAAAACAGCTCTCTAAAAATAAAATGGATGAAATTGAAAAAAATTCCATAAAAAAAAAACTCACTTAAAAACTTAATTGGAAAATGACAAAAAGATATAAAAAAAGTGAGTGAAAAAAATACATCATTAAAAATTTGACTCTAATAAGTAGAAGTGAATGACTCAAGGAGAAACCAAGAAGTAGTTAAGCAAAACCAGAAAAATGAAACAATTGAAAAGAATGTCAAGTACCTTATTGGGAAGACAACAGACTGGAAAACAGATCCAGGAGAGACAATTTGAGAATAATCAGACTCCCTGAAAAATGTTAGGAAAAAAAGAGCCTGCACACTATTTTCCAGGAAATTATCAAAGAGAACTGCCCAGACATTTTGGAAACAGAGGGTAAAATAGACATTGAAAAAATTCATCAATCACCTACTGACAGGGACCCTAAAATCAAAACGCCAAGAAATATAGTGGCCAAGTTCAAGAACTATCAGACGAAAGAAAAAATATTGGAAGCTTCTAGAAAAAATCAATTCAGATATGGAGGAGCCACAATAAGGATAACCTAGTATCCAGCAGCGTCCACTTAAAAGAATGAAGGGCCTGGAATATGATATTCCAAAAGGCTAAGGAACTTGGTATGCAACCAAAAATAACTTACCCAGCAGAAATGATCCTTTTCCAGGGAAGAAGATGAACATTTAACGAAATAAATGAATTCCATCTATTCTTTTTGTGTGTGTGTGTGTGTAAATACCATTTTCTTGTTGCATAATAAGCATTAGATTCCAAAGGTACATGTAACCTGGGCAGACAGATATTAGTGCTAACAATTTACATTCACTTCCCAGTGTTTCTCCTCTGGGTGTAGCTCTGTCCATCATTGATCAACTGGAAGTGAGTTGGTTCTCCTTTATGTTGAAGATTTCCACTACCATCAGAATACATCCTCATATAGTATCACTGTTGAAGTATATAATGATCTCCTTGTTCTGTTCATTTCACTCAGCATCAGTTGATGTAAGTCTCTCCAAGCCTCTCTGTATTCCTCCTGCTGGTCATTTAATACAGAGCAATAATATTCCATAACATTCATATACCATAATTTACCCAACCATTCTCCAACTGATGGACATCCATTCATCTTCCAGTTTCTAGCTACAACAAAAAGAGCTGCCACAAACATTTTGGCACATATAGGTCTCTTTCCGCTCTTTAGTATTTCTTTGGGATATAAGCCCAGTAGTAGTACTGCTGGGTCAAAGGGTATGCACAGTTTGATAACTTTTTGGGCATAGTTCCAAATTGCTCTCCAGAATGGCTGGATTCTTTCACAACTCCACCAGCAATGTATCAGTGTGCCAGTTTTCCCACATCCCCTCCAACATTCATCATTATTTGTTCCTGTCATCTTAGCCAATCTGACAGGTGTGTAGTGGTATCTCAGAGTTGTCTTAATTTGCATTTCTCTGATCAGTAGTGATTTGGAACACTCTTTCATATGAATGGATATAGTTTCAATTTCTTCATATGAGAATTGTCTGTTCATATCCTTTGACCATTTATCAATTGGAGAATGGTTTGATTTCTTATAAATTAGGGTCAGTTATCTATATATTTTGGAAATGAGACCTTTGTCAGAACCTTTGCTTTTAAAAATATTTTCCCAATTTGTTACTTCCCTTCTAATCTTGTTTGCATTAGTATTGTTTGTACAGAAACTTTTTAGTTTGATGTAATCAAAATCTTCTATTTTGTGATCAATAATGATCTCTAGTTCTCCTCTGGTCATAAATTCCTTCCTCCTCTACAAGTCTGAGAGGTAGACTATCCTCTGTTCCTCTAATCTATTTATTATCTCACTCTTTATGCCTAAATCATGGACCCATTTTGATCTTATCTTGGTATATGGTGTTAAGTGTGGATCCATATCTAATTTCTGCCATACTAATTTCCAGTTTTCCCAACGGTTTTTTCCAAATAATGAATTTTTATCCCTAATGTTGGTATCTTTGAGTTTGTCAAAGATTAGATTGCTATAGATGTACCCTTTTTTTGTCCTTTGTATCTAATCTGTTCCACTGATCTACCGGTCTATTTCTTAGCCAATACCAAATGGTTTTGGTGACTGCTGCTATATAATATAGTTCTAGATCAGGTACACTTAGACCACCTTCCTCTGACTTTTTTTTTCATTAGTTCCCTTGCAATTCTCGACCTTTTATTCTTCCATATGAATTTTGTTGTTATTTTTTCCAGGTCATTGAAATAGTTTCTTGGGAGTCTGATTGGTATAGCACTAAATAAATAGATTAGTTTGGGGAGTATTGTCATCTTTATTATATTCGCTCGGCCTATCCAAGAGCACTGAATGTCTTTCCAATTATTTAAATCTGACTTTATTTTTGTGGCAAGTGTTTTGTAATTTTTCTCATATAATTCCTGACTTTTCTTTGGTAGATGGATTCCCAAATACTTCATACTCTCAACATTTGTTTGGAATGGAATTTCTCTTTGTATCTCTTGCTGTTGCATTTTGTTAGTGATATATAAAAATGCTGAGGATTTATGTGGATTTATTTTGTATCCTGCCACTTTACTGAAATTTTGAATTATTTCTAATAGCTTTTTAGTAGAGTCTTTGGGGTTCTCTAAGTATACCATCATGTCATCTGCAAAAAGTGATAGTTTGATTTCCTCATTTCCTACTCTAATTCCTTGAATCTCTTTCTCGGCTCTTGTTGCCGAGGCTAGCGTTTCTAGTATTATATTGAATAGTAATGGTGATAGTGGGCAATCTTGTTTCACTCCTGATCTTACTGGGAAAGGTTGCAGTTTATTGCCATTACATATGATGTTTATTGAAGGTTTTAAATATATGCTCCTGATTATTCTAAGGAATAGTCCATTTATTCCTATACTCTCAAGAGTTTTTAGTAGGAATGGATGTTGGATTTTGTGAAATGCTTTTTCTGCATCTATTGAGATGATCATATGGTTCTTATTAATTTGATTATTAATATGGTCAATTATATTAATAGTTTTCCTAATATTAAACCAGCCCTGCATTCCTGGAATAAATCCTACTTGATCATAGTGTATTATCTTGGAGATGATTTTCTGAAGTCTTTTTGCTAATATCTTATTTAAGATTTTAGCATCAATATTCATTAAGGAGATTGGTCTATAATTTTCTTTCTCAGTTTTCGATCTACCTGGTTTAGGTATCAGTACCATGTCTGTGTCATAAAAGGAGTTTGGTAGGACTCCTTCATCCCCTATTTTTTCAAATAATTTATATAACATTGGGGCTAATTGTTCTTTAAATGTTTGGTAGAATTCACATGTGAATCCATCTGGCCCTGGGGATTTTTTCCTGGGGAGTTGATTAATAGCTTGTTCTATTTCTTTTTCTGAAATGGGACTATTTAAGCAATTTATCTCCTCCTCTGTTAATCTAGGGAGCCTATATTTTTGGAGGAAGTCATCCATTTCTCTTAAGTTATCAAATTTATTGGCATAAAGTTGGGCAAAGTAACTCCTTATTATTTCTCTAATTTCCTCTTCATTGGTGGAAAGATCCCCCTTTTCATTTGTAAGACTAACAATTTGATTTTCCTCTTTCTTTTTTCTGATCAAATTTACCAAAGGTTTATCTATTTTATTGGCTTTTTCATAAAACCAACTCTTGGTTTTATTTATTAATTCAATAGTTTTTTTTTACTTTCAATATTATTGATTTCTCCTTTTAATTTGTGTATTTCAAGTTTAATTTTTGGTTGGGGGTTTTTAATTTGGTCTTTTTCTAGCTTTTTAAGTTGCAGGCCCAATTCATTAATTTTCTCTTTCTCTATTTTTTTCAAATAAGCCTCTAAAGATATAAAATTTCCCCTTATTACTGCTTTAGCTGCATCACACAGATTTTGGTATGATGTCTCAACATTGTCATTATCTTGGGTGAAATTATTAATTGTTTCTATAATTTGCTGTTTCACCCAGTCATTCTTTAAGATGAGATTGTTCATTTTCCAATTACTTTTTGGTCTATTTACCCCTAACTTTTTACTGAATGTAGCTTTTATTGCATTGTGATCTGAGAAGAAGGCATTTATTATTTCTGCCTTCCTACATTTAATTTTGAGATCTTTATGTCCTAATATATGGTCTATTTTTGTATAGGATCCATGAACTGCTGAGAAGAAAGTATATTTCTTTCTATTGCCATTCAGTTTTCTCCAAAGGTCTATCATACCTAGTTTTTCTAATGTTCTGTTTACTTTTTAAATTTCTTTCTTATTTGTTTTGTGGTTTGATTTGTCTAAATCTGAGAGTGCAAGGTTGAGATCTCCCACTATTATAGTTTTACTGTCTATTTCTTTTTGAAATTCTCTTAACTTTTCCTTTAGAAAGTTAGATGCTATACCACTTAGTGCATATATGTTTAGTGTTGATATGGCTTCATTATTTGCTACCTTTTAGCAGGATATAGTTTCCTTCCTTATCTTTTATAACTAAATCAACTTCTGCTTTTGCTTGATCTGAGATAAGGATAGCTACCCCTGCTTTTTTGGCTTTACCTGAAGCATAATAGGCTCTGTTACAACCTTTTACCTTTACTCTGTATGAATCTCCCTGCTTTAAGTGTGTTTCCTGCAGACAACATATTGTAGGGTTCTGATTTTTGATCCAATCTGCTATCCGTCTCCATTTGATGGGAGCGTTCATCCCATTCACATTTACAGTTAAAATTACTAATTCTGTATTTCCTGCCATCATATTATCCCCAGATTATGCTTTTTCCCTTGACCTCCCTGATCCCCCTCCCCGATATTTAATTTACAGACCCCCCTTGTGACGCGCAAACCTCCCTTTTTTTAGTATCCCTCCCCCCTCCCTCTGAGTCCCTTCACTTATTCTCCTTTTCCTTTTCCCTTTTCCTCTCCCCCCTTTTAATGAGGTGAGAGAAAATTCTCTGAAAAACAAATATGTCAATTATTTACTCTTTGAGCCTCTTCTGATGAGAGTAAGATTCACACAATGATTCTCCCCCTCACTAAATTCCCTCAGATATGGTGTATTTTCTATGTCTCTTCCTGGGATGTAGTTTCCCTCTTTTTATCATTCCTTCCCCTTTTTCTGAACCGACCTCCTTCCCTTTACTACACCCCCCTTTTTTTATATCAGTAAAATCAAATTATCCATGAGTACTTTTTATATACCCACAACAGAGTTACAGTTCTCAAGGGTTCTGTGTACCTTTTTCTGTTTCTCTTCAGTCTTGTGGATGTAGATCAAATTTTTTGTTTAAGTCTGTTTTTTTTCTTAGAAACATATAGAATTCCTCTATTTCATTGAATGACCATTTTCTTCCATGGAAAAAGATGCTAAACTTAGCTGGGTACTTCATTCTTGGTTGCAGTCCTTGATCTTTTGCCTTACGGAATATCAGGTTACAGGCCCTTCTATCTTTTAATGTGGAGGCAGCCAGCTCTTGAGTGACTCTTATTGTGGCACCTTGGTATTTAAATTGTTTTTTTCTAGCTGCTTGCAAGATTTTCTCCTTTGTGTGGTAATTCTGCAGCTTAGCCACAATATTCTGTGATGTTCTTTTTTGGGGGGTCTATTTCAGAAGGAGTTCGATGAATTCTTTCCACATCTACTTTCCCTTCTGTTTCTATTATCTCTGGACAGTTATCTTTGAAAATTTCCTGTAAAATAGAATCTAGGCTCCTTTTTTGGTCATAATTTTCTGGAAGTCCAATGATCCTGAGGTTATCTCTCCTAGATCTATTTTCCAGGTCTATAGATTTTCCCAGTAAGTATTTGACGTTGTTCTCCAGCTTCTCATTTTTTTTTTTGTTTTGTTTGACTGATTCTTGGGTTCTCTGTGAATCATTAATTTCTATTTGTTCCATCCTGACTTTTAAGGAGTTATTTTCTTCTTTCACAGTTTTTAGTTCTTTTTGTAAATGCCCAATTTCATTTTTAAATGAATTATTTTGCTCTATTGAATTTTTTTCCATTTCCCTAAATTTTTTTTGAGAATTATTTTCTTTTTCCAATTCAGAAATTCTTTTTTCTTGAGACTTTTTTATCTTTTCCAATTCAGAAATCCTACTTTCATGTGATTTTTAACCTTTTCTAATTCACAAATTTTGTTTCCCTGCATCTCCTGTGAATTCTTTATTTTTTCCAACTCCAATTTCAGGAAGTTGTTATTCTCTATCATAGCTTCCCTTTCCTTTCCCCATTTTTCTTCAAACTCTCTTAACTTTTTAATAGTATCTTCTAAGAGAGAGTTATGTGATGGGGGGCAGGAATCATTCCCCTTTAGGTTGTTATCTGCTGACTCTCTGCTGTTAACTTCCTCGGGGTTGGATACTCGCTCTTTCTCTCTGTAGAAGGAATGTATGGGTTTTTTTGGCTTTTTGCTCATACTTGAAAAATCTTTTGGGGTCTGTCCCTGGGGTAGGAAATTATTTATTTATTTCTTTACCAGATTCCTCTCAGACTGGATGGATGCAGCGGCTCCTGCGCCTGAGCTAAGAGAGAGCTCTGGGAGAGAGTTCTCCACCCCCTCCCTGGAAGTGCCTCAGAGGTGATCAGCACTGCTGTGCCTTAAGGGCGCTGTGTTCTAGCGGCTTCCCTGAGGTTTGAGACTGAACAGTAAAGGCGACACAAAGCCCAGCCTATGTGTCCCGGTGGGGAGTGGATGTCTGCAGCAGGTGATGTGAAAAGCCCCTGCCCTCAAACTGGAAGTGTCTGCCAGAAACCTCGGTCCCTAGTTCAAAGGTTCCACTTCTCTGGGACTTCCGGGGCTGATTTCCATGACCTTAAGCTGAGCCAGGCAGTGTGTGTTGCCTTGGGCCGTATCTGCCCACTTCTCAATTCTTAACTAGTCTCAGGTGGGAGCTAGGGACCACACCCCCCAGTGCTGAGATCTGCTGAGTCACCCCCAGGATCCGGGAAGATATATTCTATCTTTGAATTTTTAAAGTAGTTTAGATTTCTCTTCTGAATTGCTGTATTATAATCAGAGAAGAGCTAACAATCTGTGCCAGATTCCTTTATCTCAGTGGCTTCTCTGATCCCAGAGCCCTTCCCAGCACAATCAGCACAATATGCTAGCACCCAGCCGTCTGTGCTGGCCTCTCTTCTTCCTCCCCTGGGAACTGACCTTTTCTGTTGAAACTCCAGATTCTATTCAGCTGGTAAGTCGTGCTTCCAGTCCTTGTGGTATCTATCAGTCCAACCCTATTTCTGAGGCTGATTTATCTAATTGGTTGTGAGGGAGTAAGGACGTTCACAGAGTAGTGTGTTTCTTCTCCGCCATCTTGGCTCCGCCCCCCTGGCAAGCTATCGAATTCCATCTATTCTTGATGAAAAAACCAGATCTACACAAAATGTTTCATCTTCAAAAACAGAACTCAAGAAATTTCTAAAAAGATAAAAAGAAATCTTGAGAACTATATTTCTACCGTAAAGATATGTAAAGAACACATGTATAATTCGTCCTAGAAACTAGAGGTAGAAAGGAAATGATATCATAAAAAAGGGTAAAGCGTTGGTACTACATCTCATGAAGAGGCAAAAGGTAACCTATTATATCTGAGAGAAAGAAAGGAGGGAGATGAACATAGTGTGCATCAATAGACATATTTGATTTATGGTGAAACTTCTTCCACTTCACTGAAAAGTGAGAGGGAAGGAATAAGCTAAGGGGAAGGGAATACAGAAATTGTGAGAAAAAGGGGTTAAAATAGGAAGCGGAACTTTAAGATGGGGGAGGGATACTAAAAAGGGAGGGCTGTGAAAAGCAAGTGGTGTTCATAAGTTTAATATTGGGGAGGGGGGTAAGAGGGAAGGAAAGGAAAAAAGCATAAGCAGGGGTTGGCAGGATGGCAAGCAATATAGAATTAGTCCTTCTAACCATAAATGTGAATGGGGTAAACTCCCTCATAAAGAGGAAGCAGTTAACAGACTGGATTAAAAGCCAGAATGCTACTACATGTTGTTTACAGGAAAAACACCTGAAACAGGGTGATACATTCAGAATAAAAGTAAAAGGGTGGAGCAGAATCTAATATACTTCAGGTGAAGCCAAAAAAGCAGGGGTAGCCATCCTCATCTCAGATAAAGCAAAAACAAAAATTGATCTAATTAAAAGAGATAAGGAAGGGCATTATAGCCTGCTAAAGGGTAGCATCAATAATGAAGCAGTATCAATATTATCATATATGCACCAAGTGGTGCTGCATTTAATTCTTAAAAGAGAAATTAAGAGAGCTACAAGAGGAAAGACAGCAAACTATAATAGTAGGAAATCTCAACCTTTCACTCTCAGAATTAGATAAATCAAACCACAAAATAAATAAGAAAGAAAACAAAGAGGTAAATACAATACTAGAAAAGTTTGATATGATCGATCTTTGGTGAAAGCTAAATGGAGACAGAAAGGAGTACACTTTCTTCTCAGCAGTTCATAGAACCTATACAAAAATTGATCATATATTAGGACATAAAAACCTCAAAATCAAATGCAGTAAGGCAGAAATAGTAAATTCATCCTTTCCAGACCACAATGCAATGAAAATTACATACAATAAAAAGCCAGGGGAGGGGGCGGAGCCAAGATGGCGGAGAAGAAACACACGACTCAGTGAACGTCCTCACTCCCTCACAACCAATTAGATAAATTAAGTCTCCAAATTAGCTCAGGACTGATAGATACCACAAGGACTGGAAGCACGACTTACCAGCTGAAGAGAATCTGGAGTTTCAACAGGAAAGGTCAGTTCTCAGGGGAGGAATAAGAAAGACCAGCACAGACGGTGGGGTAGGAGCACACTGCGCCCATTGCGCTGGGAAGGGCTCTGGGACCAGAGAAGCCACTGAGGTAAAGGAATCTGGCACAGGCTGTTAGCTCTTCTCTGCTAATTATTTAGCAGTTCAGAAGAGAAAGCCAAAATATTTTAAAACTCAGATTAGATCTTCCCCGATCCTGGGGGGTGACTCAGCTGACTCGGCACCAGGGGCTGTGGCCACAGCTACCTCCTGAGAATAGTTAAGAGACTGACAAGTGGGTGGATACGGCCCAAGGCAACACACACTGCCTAGCTTAGCTGGAGGGAGTGGAACTCAGCTCCAGGAAGTCCCAGAGAAGCGGAACCTTTGAACTAGGGACCGCGGTTTCTGGCAGACACTTCCAGTTTGAGCACAGGGGCTTCTCACGTCACCTGCTGCAGACATCCACTCCCCACCCGGACACATAGACTGGGCTTCCTACAGTCTTCACTATTCTACGCCCTCGAAGCACAGTAGTGCTAATCACCTCTGAGGCACTTCCAGGGAGGGGGTGGGGAACTCTCTCCCAGAGCTCTATCTTAGCTCCGGCGCAGGGGCCGCTGCATCCATCCGGTCTGGGAGGAAGCTGGTAAAGAAGTAAATAATTTCCTACCCCAGGGACAGACCCCAAAACATTTTTTAAGTATGAGCAAAAAAGCTAGAAAAACTATAGATTCCTTCTATACAGAGAAAGAGCGGGTATCCAACCCCGAGGAAGTTAACAGCAAAGATTCAGAAGATAACAACCTAAAGGGGAACGATTCCTGCCCCCCATCACATAACTCTCTCCTAGAAGAAGCTCTTAAAAAATTGAGGGAGATCGAAAAAAATGGGGAAAAGAAAGGGAAGTTATGATAGAGAGTAACAACGTCCTGAAATTGGAGTTGGAAAAAATAAAGAATTCACAGGAGATGCAGGGAAACAAAATTAGTGAATTAGAAAAGGTTTAAAAAAACACAGGAAAGTAGGATTTCTGAATTGGAAAAGATAAAAAAGTCTCAAGAAAATAGAATTTCTGAATTGGAAAAAGAAAATAATTCTCAAAAAAAAAAAATTAGGGAAATGGAAAAAAATTCAATAGAGCAAAATAATTCATTTAAAAACGAAATTGGGCATTTACAAAAAGAACTAAAAACTGTGAAAGAAGAAAATAACTCCTTAAAAGTCAGGATGGAACAAATAGAAATGAAGATTCACAGAGAACCCAAGAATCAGTCAAACAAAACAAAAAAAATGAGAAGCTGGAGAACAACGTCAAATACTTACTGGGAAAATCTATAGACCTGGAAAATAGATCTAGGAGAGATAATCTGCGGATTATTGGACTTCCAGAAAACTATGACCAAAAAAAGAGCCTAGATTCTATTTTACAGGAAATTATCAAAGAGAACTGTCCAGAGATAATAGAAACAGAAGGGAAAGTAGATGTGGAAAGAATTCATCGAACTCCTTCTGAAATAGACCCTAAAAAAGAACACCACGGAATATTGTGGCTAAGCTACAGAATTACCACACAAAGGAGAAAATCTTGCAAGCAGCTAGAAAAAAACAATTTAAATACCAAGGTGCCACAATAAGGGTCACCCAAGATCTGGCTGCCTCCACATTAAAAGATAGAAGGGCCTGGAACCTGATATTCCGTAAGGCAAAAGATCAAGGACTGCAACCAAGAATGAACTACCCAGCTAAGTTTAGCATCTTTTTCCATGGAAGAAGATGGTCATTCAATGAAACAGAGGAATTCTATATGTTTCTAAGAAAAAAACCAGACTTAAACAAGAAATTTGATCTACATCCACAAGACTGAAGAGAAACAGAAAAAGGTACACAGAACCCTTGAGAACTGTAACTCTGTTGTGGGTATATAAAAATACTCAAGGATAATTTGATTTTACTGTTATAAAAGAAAAAAAGGGGGGTGTAGTAAAGGGAAGGAGGTCGGTTCAGAAAAAGGGGAAGGAGTGATAAAAAGAGGGAAACTACATCCCAGGAAGAGACATAGAAAATACACCATATCTGAGGGAACTTAGTGAGGGGGAGAATCATTGTGTGAATCTTACTCTCATCAGAAGAGGCTCAAAGAGTAAATAATTAACATATTTGTTTTTCAGAGAATTTTCTCTCACCTCATTAAAAGGGGGGAGAGGAAAAGGGAAAAGTAAAAGGAGAATAAGTGAAGGGACTTGGAGGGAGGGGGGAGGGATCCTAAAAAAAAAAAAAAAAAAAAAAGAGGGAGGGTTGCGCGTCAAAGGGGGGTCTGTAAATTAAATATCGGGGAGGGGGATCAGGGGGGTCAAGGGAAAAAAGCATAATCTGGGGATAATACGATGGCAGGAAATACAGAATTAGTAATTTTAACTGTAAATGTAAATGGGATGAATGATCCCATCAAACGGAGACGGATAGTAGATTGGATCAAAAAGCAGAACCCTACAGTATGTTGCCTACAGGAAACACACTTAAAGCAGGGAGATACATACAGAGTAAAGGTAAAAGGTTGTAACAGAGCCTATTATGCTTCAGGTAAAGCCAAAAAAGCAGGGGTAGCTATCCTTATCTCAGATCAAGCAAAAGCAGAAGTAGATCTCGTTAAAAAAGATAAGGAAGGAAACTATATCCTGCTGAAAGGTAGCATAAATAATGAAGCCATATCAATACTAAACATATATGCACCAAGTGGTATAGCATCTAACTTTCTAAAGGAAAAGTTAAGAGAACTGCAAGAAGAAATAGACAGTAAAACTATAATAGTGGGAGATCTCAACCTTGCACTCTCAGATTTAGACAAATCAAACCACAAAACAAACAAGAAAGAAATTAAAAAAGTAAATAGAACATTAGAAAAACTAGGTATGATAGACCTTTGGAGAAAACTGAATGGCAATAGGAAGGAATATACTTTCTTCGCAGCAGTCCATGGATCCTATACAAAAATTGACCATATACTAGGACATAAAGATCTCAAAATTAAATGTAGGAAGGCAGAAATAATAAATGCCTTCTTCTCAGATCACAATGCAATAAAAGCTACATTCAGTAAAAAGTTAGGGGTAAATAGACCAAAAAGTAATTGGAAACTGAATAATCTCATCTTAAAGAATGACTGGGTGAAAGAGCAAATTATAGAAACAATTAACAATTTCACCCAAGATAATGATAATGATGAGACATCATATCAAAATCTTTGGGATGCAGCTAAAGTGGTAAGAAGGGGAAATTTTATATCTTTAGAGGCTTATTTGAAGAAAATTGAGAAAGAGAAGATTAACGAATTGGGCTTACAACTTAAAAGGCTAGAAAAAGACCAAATTATAAACCCCCAACCAAAAATTAAACTCGAAACACAAAAATTAAAAGGAGAAATCAATAAAATTGAAAGTAAAAAAACCATTGAATTAATAAATAAAACCAAGAGTTGGTTTTATGAAAAAGCCAATAAAATAGATAAACCTTTGGTAAATTTGATCAAAAAAAAGAAAGAGGAAAATCAAATTGATAGTCTTACAAATGAAAAGGGGGATCTTTCCACCAATGAAGAGGAAATTAGAGAAATAATAAGGAGTTACTTTGCCCAACTTTATGCCAATAAATTTGATAACTTAAGTGAAATGGATGACTTCCTCCAAAAATATAGGCTCCCTAGATTAACAGAGGAGGAGATAAATTGCTTAAATAGTCCCATTTCAGAAAAAGAAATAGAACAAGCTATTAATCAACTCCCCAGGAAAAAATCCCCAGGGCCAGATGGATTCACATGTGAATTCTACCAAACATTTAAAGAACAATTAGCCCCAATGTTATATAAATTATTTGAAAAAATAGGGGATGAAGGAGTCCTACCAAACTCCTTTTATGACACAGACATGGTACTGATACCTAAACCTGGTAGATCGAAAACTGAGAAAGAAAATTATAGACCAATCTCCTTAATGAATATTGATGCTAAAATCTTAAATAAGATATTAGCAAAAAGACTTCAGAAAATCATCTCCAAGATAATACACTATGATCAAGTAGGATTTATTCCAGGAATGCAGGGCTGGTTTAATATTAGGAAAACTATTAATATAATTGACCATATTAATAATCAAATTAATAAGAACCATATGATCATCTCAATAGATGCAGAAAAAGCATTTGACAAAATCCAACATCCATTCCTACTAAAAACTCTTGAGAGTATAGGAATAAATGGATTATTCCTTAGAATAATCAGGAGTATATATTTAAGACCGTCAGTAAGCATAATATGCAATAGAAATAAACTGCAACCTTTCCCAGTAAGATCAGGAGTGAAACAAGGTTGCCCACTATCACCATTACTATTCAATATAGTACTAGAAACGCTAGCCTCGGCAATAAGAGCCGAGAAAGAGATTCAAGGAATTAGAGTAGGAAATGAGGAAATTAAACTATCACTTTTTGCAGATGACATGATGGTATACTTAGAGAACCCCAAAGACTCTGCTAAAAAGCTACTAGAAATAATTCAAAATTTCAGCAAAGTGGCAGGATACAAAATAAATCCACATAAATCCTCGGCATTTTTATATATCACTAACAAAATGCAACAGCAAGAGATACAAAGAGAAATTCCATTCCAAACAAATGTTGAGAGTATAAAATATTTGGGAATCCATCTACCAAAGAAAAGTCAGGAATTATATGAGAAAAATTACAAAACACTTGCCACAAAAATAAAATCAGATTTAAATAATTGGAAAGACATTCAGTGCTCTTGGATAGGCCGAGCGAATATAATAAAGATGACAATACTCCCCAAACTTATCTATTTATTTAGTGCTATACCAATCAGACTCCCAAGAAACTATTTTAATGACCTAGAAAAAATAACAACAAAATTCATATGGAAGAATAAAAGGTCAAGAATTGCAAGGGAACTAATGAAAAAAAACTCAGAGGAAGGTGGTCTAAGTGTACCTGATCTAAAGCTATATTATATAGCAGCAGTCACCAAAACCATTTGGTATTGGCTAAGAAATAGGCCGGTAGATCAGTGGAACAGATTAGATACAAAGGACAAAAAAGGGTACATCTATAGCAATCTAATCTTTGACAAACCCAAAGAATCCAACATTAGGGATAAAAATTCATTATTCGGAAAAAACTGTTGGGAAAACTGGAAATTAGTATGGCAGAAATTAGATATGGATCCACACTTAACACCATATACCAAGATAAGATCAAAATGGGTCCATGACTTAGGCATAAAGAGGGAGATAATAAATAGATTAGAGGAACAGAGGATAATCTACCTCTCAGACTTGTGGAGGAGGAAGGAATTTATGACCAGAGGAGAACTAGAGATCATTATTGATCACAAAATAGAAGATTTTGATTACATCAAACTAAAAAGTTTCTGTACAAATAATACTAATGCAAACAAGATTAGAAGGGAAGTAACAAATTGGGAAAATATTTTTAAAAACAAAGGTTCTGATAAAGGTCTCATTTCCAAAATATATAGAGAACTGACCATAATTTATAAGAAACCGAACCATTCTCCAATTGATAAATGGTCAAGGGATATGAACAGACAATTCTCAGAGGAAGAAATTGAAACTATATCCACTCACATGAAAGAGTGTTCCAAATCACTACTGATCAGAGAAATGCAAATTAAGACCACTCTGAGATACCACTACACACCTGTCAGATTGGCTAAGATGACAGGAACAAATAATGACAAATGTTGGAGGGGATGTGGGGAAATTGGGACACTAATACATTGCTGGTGGAGTTGTGAAAGAATCCAGCCATTCTGGAGAGCAATCTGGAATTATGCCCAAAAAGTTATCAAACTGTGCATACCCTTTGACCCAGCAGCGCTACTACTGGGATTATATCCCAAAGAAATACTAAAGAGCGGAAAGAGACATATATGTGCCAAAATGTTTGTGGCAGCTCTTTTTGTTGTAGCTAGAAACTGGAAGATGAATGGATGTCCATCAGTTGGAGAATGGTTGGGTAAATTGTGGTATATGAAAGTTATGGAATATTATTGCTCGGTAAGAAATGACCAGCAGGAGGAATACAGAGAGGGTTGGAGAGACTTAAATCAACTGATGCTGAGTGAAATGAGCAGAACCAGAAGATCACTGTATACTTCAACAACAATACTGTATGAGGATGTATTCTGATGGAAGTGGAAATCTTCAACATAAAGAAGATCCAACTCACTTCCAGTTGATCAATGATGGACAGAGGTAGATACACCCAGAGAAGAAACACTGGGAGGGGAATGTAAATTGTTAGCACTACAATCTGTCTGCCCAGGTTGCATATACCTTCGGATTCTAATGTTTATTGTGCAACAAGAAAATGATATTCACACACATGTATTGTACTTAGACTATATTGTAACACATGTAAAATGTATGGTATTGCCTGTCGTCGGGGGGAGGGAATAGAGGGAGGGGGGGTAATTTGGAAAAATGAATACAAGGGATAATATTATAAAATATATATATATATACAATAAAAAAAAAAAAAGCCAGGGGAAAATAGACCAAAAAAATAATTGGAAACTAAATAATATCATACTAAAGAATGATTGGGTGAAACAGCAAACCATAGACCTAATTAATAACTTCACACAAGAAAATGACAATAATGAGAAATTATACCAAAATGTGTGGGATACAGCCAAAGAAGTAATAAGGGGAAGTTTTATATCTCTAGAGGCCTACATCCATAAAATAGAGAAAGAGAAGGTCAACGAATTGGGCATACAACTAAAAATGCTAGAAAAGCAACAAAGTAAAACCCACACACAAACATGAAACTTGAAATTCTAAAAATAAAAGGTGAGATTAATAAAATTGAAAGTAAAAAAAAAAAAAAACTACTAAATTAATTAATAAAACTAAGAGTTGGTTCTATGAAAAAACCAACAAAATAGACAAATCCGTAGTAAATCTGATTAAAAAAGGAAAGAGGAAAAGCAAATTGTTAATCTCAAAAATGAAAAGGGAGAACTCACCACTAATGAAGAGGGAATTAGAATAATAGTTAGGAGCTACTTTGCTCAACTTTATGCCAATAAATTCGATAACTTAAATGAAATGGAAAAATACCTTCAAAAATATAGCTTGCCCAGATTAACAGAGGAAGAAGTAAAGAGTCTAAATAGTCCCATTTTAGAAAAAGAAATATAACAAGCTATTAACCACCTCCCTAAGAAATAATCCCCAGAACCAGATGGATTTACATGTGAATTCTACCAAACATTTAAAAAACAACTAACTCCAATGCTATATAAACTATTTGAAAAAATAGGGATTGAAGGAGTCCTACCAAATTCCTTTTATGACACAGACATGATACTGATACCTAAACCAGGTAGGCTGAAAACAGAGAAAGAAAATTATAGATCAATCTCCCTAATGAATATTGATGCTAAAATCTTAAATAAAATATTAGCAAAAAGACTACAGAAAATCATCCCCAGGATAAAACACTATGACCAAGTGGGATTTATACCAGTAATTCAGGGCTGGTTCAATATTAGGAAAATTATTAGCATAATCAACTATATCAATAACCAAATTAACAAAAACTATATGATCATCTCAATAGATGCAGAAAAAAGCATTTGATAAAATCCAACATCCATTCCTACTAAAAACACTTGAGAGTGTAGGAATAAATAGACTATTCCTTAAAATAATAAGAAGCATATATTTAAAACCTTCAGTAAACATCATATGTAATGGCAATAAACTAGAAACTTTCCCAGTAAGATCAGGAGAGAAACAAGATTGCCCACTATCACCATTACTATTCAATATTGTACTAGAAATGCTAGCCTCAGCAATAAAAGCTGAGAAAGAGATTCAAGGAATTAGAGTAGGTAATGAGGAAATCAACCTATCACTCTTTGCAGATGACATGATGGTATACTTAGAGAACCCCAAAGACTATGCTAAAAAGCTATTAGAAATATTTCAGAACTTTAGCAAAGTTGCAGGATACAAAATAAATCCACATAAATCATCAGCATTTTTATACATTACCAACACAATCCAACAGCAAGAGATACAAAGAGAAATTCCATTCAAAATAATAGTTGATAGGGGCAGCTAGGTGGCGCAGTGGATAGAGCACCAGCCTTGAATTCAGGAGGACCCAAGTTCAAATCTGGTCTCAGATACTTAACACTTCGTAGCTGTGTGACCCTGGGCAAGTCACTTAACCCCAGCCTCAGAAAAAGGGGGGAAAAAAGAAATATGAAATAACGGTTGATAGTGTAAAATATTTGGGAATATATCTACCAAAGGAAAGTCAGAAATTATATGAGCAAAATTACAAAACACTTGCCACAAAAATAAAGTCAGATTTAAATAATTGGAAAGACATTGAGTGCTCTTGGATAGGCCAAGCGAATATAATCAAGATGACAATACTCCCTAAACTAATCTATTTATTTAGTGCTATACCAATCAGACTCCTAAGAAACTATTTTAATGACCTAGAAAAAATAACAACAAAATTCATATGGAAGAACAAAAGGTAAAGAATTTCAAGGGAAGTAATGAAAAAAAAAATCAAATGAAGGTAGCCTAGCTGTACCTGATCTAGAACTATATTATAAAGCAGCAGTCACCAAAAACACTTGGTATTGGCTAAGAAATAGACTAGTTGATCAGTGGAATAGGTTAGGTTCATAGGACAAGATAGTGAATAAAAATAGCAATCTAGTGTTTGACAAACCCAAAGATCCCAACTTTGGGGATAAGAATTCATTATTTCACAAAAACTGCTGGGAAAACTGGAAATTAGCATGGCAGAAACTAGGCATGGACCCACACTTAACACCACATACTAAGATAAGATCAAAATGGGTCCATGATTTAGGCATAAAGAATGAGATCATAAATAAATTAGAGGAACATAGGATAGTCTACCTCTGAGACTTATGGAGGAGGAACAAATTGTGACCAAAGGAGAACGAGAGACCATTATTGATCACAAAATAGAAAATTTTGATTACATCAAATTAAAAAGCTTTTGTACTAACAAAACTAACGCAAACAAGATTAGTATTGGAACTAACAAATTAGGAAAACATTTTTACAGTTAAAGGTTCTGATAAAGGCCTCATCTCCAAAATATACAGAGACTTGACTCTATAAGAAATCAAGCCATTCTCCAATTGATAAATGGTCAAAGGATATGAACAGACAACTTTCAGATAATGAAATTGAAACTATTTCCACTCATATGAAAGAGTATTCCAAATCACTATTGATCAGAGAGATGCAAATTAAGACAACTCTGATATACCACTACACACCTGTCAGATTGGCTAAGCTGACAGGAACAAATAATGATGAATGTTGGAGGGGCTGTGGAAAAACTGGGAGACTGATGCATTGTTGGTGGAGTTGTGAAAGAATCCAACCATTCTGGAGAGCAATCTGGAATTATGCCCAAAAAGTTATCAAACTGTGCATACCCTTTGATCCAGCAGTGCTACTACTGGGCTTATATCCCAAGGAAATACTAAAGAATGGAAAGGGACCTGTATGTGCCAATATGTTTGTAGCAGCTCTTTTTGTAGTAGCTAGAAGCTGGAAAATGAATGGATGCCCATCAATTGGAGAATGGTTGGGTAAATTATGGTACATGAATGTTATGGAATATTATTGTTCTGTAAGAAATGACCAACAGGAGGAATACAGAGAGGCTTGGAGAGACCTACATCAACTGATGCTGAGTGAAACGAGCAGAACTAGGGGATTATTATACACTTCAACAGTGATACTATATGAGGATGTATTCTGATGGAAGTGGATATCTTCAACATAGAGAAGAGCTAATCCAATTCCAATTGATCAATGTTGGACAGAATCAGTTCCACCTAGAAAAGGAACACTGGGAAATGAGTATAAACTGTTAGCATTTTTTGTTTTTCTCCCCAGATTATTTTTACCTTCCAAATCCAATTCTTCCTTTGCAACAACAACAAAATTCATTTCTGCACATATATATTATACCTAGGATATATTATGACATATTTAATATGTATGGGAATGCCTTCCATCTAGGGGAGGGGGTGGAGGGAAGGAGGGGGAAAATTCAGAACAGAAGGGAGTATATGGGATAATGTTGTAAAATATTACCTATGCATATGTATTGTCAGAAAAAATTTTATAATTATAAAATTAAATAAAAATGATTTTAAAAATATCAACATCATGCAAGGTAGGTATTTAAAAACTTTTTTGAGCTACTGGCCAATCAATTACTAGCTATATCACTTTGGGCAAGTCATTTTTACTTGTTTGGGCATCAGTTTTCTCATGATAAAATTAAAAGATTGGACTCAAGATACCCACCATATTTCTCCCTTGATCAAATGAAATTAAATTTGTAAAGCAGTTAATATAATGCCTGACACAATAAATAATTAAGTAAATCTTTTCTCTTCCCCCTCCTTCTCTCTACTCCCTATCATTTGCCTCAATTAGAAAAAGGATTTGTCTTATACTTCTCATTCTCCTATCTTTCCACTTAGGAGCATCATTGCCCATCAAGACTATGGCATGCTCTTTGGAGAAAATGAAATGTAGTTCTTCATCCATCTACTTATACAAGAATTTTATTAAATACCTTCCAAATACAAAATACAAAAATCACAAAAAGTTTGGATACTTCTGTCAAGCATGACTTTGTATGATTTTTTTATATATAACTTTTGGAAAATTGTTAGAATTTGGGCCTAGGCAGATTCTTGGATCCAAGACCACAGACAATAGCATTGAAGGCATTGCTACTGCCTTTCTGTATTTCTAACTGTAGCCTTGAATCTAAGCAATAATATTAAAGAATCAAAGAAAATACTTTTATGCCCTCGTGTACATTTTGGGGTATATGTATTTGTGTGCCTACATATGCATCAATATACATATACATGTGTATATATGTATTTTGGTATTTTGAGGAACAAATGGGAGAAATGCACTCAAATTGATTTAAACATAAATATGCAACATTGAGCCAATTTGACAAAGAGAGAGACATACATGGAAAGGAAATTGAAATGAAATTGCTATAGTTCTTCAGTGGTATACTTTGAGAGAAAGATAGAAAGATAGAAAGATAGCTCTTGACATTCAACCTCTGTCCCTATCTACCAGAACTGGGGACTTACTCAGAAAATCCAGAAAATATGGGTATGATGGCAGTGGTGATTCTTTTTCTGATGGGCTCTTAGGCAATTCTTTTGACAATACATTCCAGGAAAAAACAAAACATATAGTAGGTATAGTAGGTACTTCAAATCACAGGTCCCTTCTCCTTGGAGGAAAGGCAAAGAAAACAGGGACTACCATACCAATATCTTAAAAATATTTTACAATCATATGTTAAATTTATGTCACAAATAAGCTTCTCTGAAGCTTACTATATTTTTTGCTTAATAAATGCTAAATCATATATTCAGTTGAATTGGGGGTGGAGGGAGGAGGTGGGGTTTGAAACCAGACCCTTTGCTGTCTAAAAATGACTTCAGCTATACACTACTCTGCAGTTCCTGTCTGTGCAATTTCCTTTTATTAATGTACAAACAAAACATGATGAATTAAACATGCTATTGCATGTACTTTTTGGCAAGCATCAAAGATGAGGTAATTGAATACAGTTATTATTTCCAGCTGTACCATTCTAGCTCATAGTGACATTTAAATAATGCTAGAGTTAAGTAAAGTAGGTGTTTGGGTTTGAATAATGCTGTCCCTGAAGCTGCCTAACTTAATAATTCAGACTAATTATTTCAGATGATTCCATTGTCATATACAGAAGTGGCACACTCCATTTAAATAATTCCTGATATGAGATAAGTGAAAACAACTAAAAAATATAGTTAATCTGCAGAGCACAGTTATAGGCTGGCTTCACTCCATGCTCTTCTGCTTGGTTATGAGTTGTACTATAGAGAAATGTACCTCTCTTGATTTTCCAAAAATAAGCTCCAGGTAACCAGAGAAAATAAACTGGAGGAAAGAAAGCAATAAAGTGGAACCTATATTAATTAAGATATTTGCATTGAAAACCACTTGTTTTTAACAGAAAATTTCCTTTCTTATTCAATAGTTGTTAAATTATTCCCAAGATTTCTGGTACAATTTTCCTTTGGCTCTCTAATTAAAGACCACTAAATTTTATTGGTCCCAGGGTTGACTATTAGACAGGGGTTATTGTACTTGTTCATTTTTTGCTTTGTGAGAAACAGTGCATATTTAAGTTAATGTTAAGGAAAAGACTTGAATACAATGAGGGAAATACGTTCTTATATCTAAAAGGAATACACTACATGTATACAAATATTTCATTTTAATCCTACATGCCAGAGCTACATCTTGATTCTATTTTTTTAATTAGTAAAACATTTAATGCTAACATCTTTATATACATCAGAAATAATAATCTAGAAAAACATATTATTATACTTTAAATGTTTTATTTAAAACTCACATTTTAAAAATAAACCATAATTTTTATCATATTTTGAAAATTGATAACAATCAAATAAATATATTTTTAATCATGAGATAACATGAATATAACAGATAGCCTGGTTGGATAATAATATTAAGCTGAGTTCATTATTTATTTATGTTTGGAGTATAGGAAATCTGGTAAGAAGTGATCCATATGATCAATTTTAAATTAACCTTAAATTTCTCTTTGTTTATGTGACAATAGTCCTTTTTCTCCTCAATGATATAGAACAATTTTAGCATTTACAAGGTTCTTATTCCAAACTGAAGTCAAGCCCTAATACTATATGGTGCCCTGCAGCACAGCTAAATCTCCATCTTCCCATTTCCAAGTAAAGTTAATGAAGTGTGCTGTTAAAATCCATAAGTTTCAGAGCAAGAGCCTTTTAGAATAATTTACTGGCTCATGTACATAAATGTTCAGCATGTACTTAAAATGTACATTTTAGAGGCTGATTGCTTTATACATACATCAAATAAAAAAAAAGCCTTCATTGAGCTAGCAAAGTATTGGAGGAAGTATGCTATTCATCATTTAGGGTTCTAGAGAATTATTCCAATCTTTTCAGTTCACTTAGTATTCAGTTTAACTAAGAAAATACAGGAGACCATTTTCTAGTACAAACTTTTCTTATACTCATTTTTTACTCCTAGAGAATCATATCCAACTGAAAAGAGAAGTTTTGTTTTGTAAAACTACCTTCCACTTTGTCAATTAATTAATATTAGAGACTTTTCAGAAAATATATTTAACTATAAAGGGATATAATTTGTGTTACTCTAATATACCAGCTTTCATTAAGAGAAACTAAACAATCACAAACTAGTTTGGTTGAAACAATATACTTAGGCTACAAAAGTTACATAGTCTGATCTCTCCATTACTTTATAAGCACTCAGCATTCATTTTAGGCTTTTTTTTTGGTACCTCTTTATCCTGCTCCTATCATTATTTTTGTATACAGATTTTGTCTCCATTTGTCTTGTGTACTTCTTGAGGGAAAATATCCACTCATTTGAATTAGTCCAAAACTTGTTATTGATAGCTATATTCTTCTGCTACAATGTTTGAAGAATCATTCATAATCAAAGTATATTTGTCATTTAACATTTGTGTTTGGGGGCAACTTAATTTTTTTTAAATGTAAAAATTGTTGTTCTTGTACTCCAGTGCAATTTCAATAAACGTTAAGTCAGTTCAATTAAGAAATAGTGCTTAAGGATTCAGAATTCAAGCCCCTCATAGTCCTGTTGACTTTTTACAAGGTCCTCATTCTAACCGGTCATCTTGCCAATTTCTGTTGGGGAAACTAAGCAAAAGGCTGTGAGTGGTTCAGGGAAAACATAACCTTACTACTTGACAAAACAATGCAAATTAGATGACATTTCTCTTAATTTATATATTGATCACCCTAATTTAGACTCTCAGCACCTCTCACCTAAAATACAATAATTATAATAATGAAAGCTCATAACTGGTTTCCCTGGATACAGCCTCTTGTTCCTCCATTCCATCATTTATCCAACTGCCAAATCAGTATTCCTAAAAGAACCCAATACTTGGAAGCTACACCTCTCTCCTAAATTTAACATCCTACAAATTATTTTTCTTGATACTCTCAACTGTTAGTGCCATTTATGAAATTAAATTGTAGTTACTTTGCACATATTTGATGTGTAGTTTTCTATGTACTTGTTATTTTCTCCAGTTGTTTTTGTTCAATCATTTAATCCTGCCTGACTCTTCATGACCCCATAAACTAGAGCATGTCAATCTTGACCATTTGGGATTTTCTTGGCAAAGATAGTGGAGTAATTTGCCATTTCTTTCAATGAATTAAGACAAACAAGACTTTAAGTGACTTGTCCAGAGTCACATAGCTAGTTAAGTGTCTTTGAATTCAAGTATTCCTGACTCTAGACCCAGAACCCTGTCTATTGAGCTGCCTCCACTTTCCCTAGTACCATAATACAAAGCTTCTTAATAGAAGGAACCATCTTTTTTATTTCTAGAGCCTGGAATATAGTATATTGTTAATAATACTGGTAGAGTTGAATTGAATACCTCAGTCACAATGAAGAGTAGTACCATCTTCACATATAAAGCACCAGGATATTAAATATATAATATAAATTCATAAACTAATTATAAAAATTTTATAGTACAAATATCTCCTAGTAACCTTACATCTCTCTTCCCCACCCCCAATACAACCCATAATTGTCAAAAAGAAAAACAGTTAAGTGAAAAATAATCAATATAGCAACCATATCAACAGTAGGCTGTCAATGCAACATTTAGTACCTATTATCCCTCATCTCTCTATTCAGAGAAGGGCAATGTTTTCACCACTAGTCCTTGGCGAGAAGTATTGGCCATTGTCTTTAATCTCTGTTAAACTGACAATTAATGTTGTTTTAGTATATGTTATTCAAATTATTACATATATTATTCTCCAGTAATGTTTTTTCTTCACTCTGTAACAGTTTTCATCACTTTCAATTCACATTTCTCAGTGTTCCTCAAATATATCTTTTCTTACAACAGGATAACATTTTAATGACATTCTTATGTCAAAATTAGTTCTGTCATTATCCCCAACAAATAGGCATATTATTTTTTGCAATTTTCTGCTACCATAAATTCTACCATGTTTGTTTGTTTTTTGCATTTATAGGACCTTTCATTTTTGATCCCTTCAGGATAGATATCCAATAGTGATTCATAAAGTGACTTTTCATTGTACTTTCAAAAATTGTTACTTCATAAAATAGTCAATTTTCTCTCAAATACTCTGATCATCATATTTTTAGCAGCTTTCATTTTTTAGTAATGAAAATTTTTGAAAGAATATGCTACACATGTAATGTTTACACCCTGAAATTCAAGGTCATACTTTTTAACTGTTGCAAATAATTGCACATGGAACCTTTGGCATTATAAAATGAAATATAATTTCATAATTATCAGGAATTCCTTTGTCCAATGGATTTTGTTTCATATTATGTATAATTTCACAACTTGAAAGTGTAGGATTTCAAACCTGATTCTTAAAAAAAATTAGAAATAATTGTATAATTGATCATATAGGCATCCACAAAAATAAACAGCATTGCATTTTTCTAAAGTAGTATATATGATAATGATTATTTAAAAATAGAGGTATATTGACATCTAAGGAAGGGGGTGTGGGGGAGGAAAATTTGGAACAGAAGGTTTTGCAAGAGTCAATGTTGAAAGATCACCCATGCATATGTTTTGTAAATAAAAAGCTATAATAAAATAAAATATTAAAAATAAATAACTAAAAATAGAGGTATATGCTCAGAGGTAAGAATGTATTCACACCTGAATCCTAATCACAGTTTTAACTGTGAGAAAATGGCAAGCTATCTCAATAATAACATGTAGTTTTCAATAGTATCCATGGATAGTACTAATTCACTTGCTATAATTATCAAGTTACTAAAAATAATTTATCACATTTTTCCTTGCAGGTCTGTCCAATGTTATTAGATGAACCGAGGACAAAAGATTAGCAGTAGTGCTGGCACCTGAATGCCAGAAGATCACAGAATATCTTCTAAGCATTTCACAGATGCTGACAACCTTACATGGTTTTCTTAATGTTGCACTGAAATAATAGAGTAATAATTTTTTAGATGACATGTTAAATCAAAGTTTTCTAGAGATTATGGATTACATGGTACATTTGGTACAAGAAAAAGGGGTTATAAATCTGGGATCCTGACAAATTTCTTCCCTGGTCTTCAAAACTCCTAAGACATAAGCCTGGAAGCAAACATTCCTCCTCAAAGAGATAGGCTGTTTGAAAAAGTTGCTAACAGATCCATTGATATGTAACGCTGCAGGACACATTTGCAATCTGTCATTTTTGGAATGCCACAGTTTCATGGATAATTTTCTTTTCTTGTATGTAGATTGAGCAGAACCATTTTATTGAAATACTGGAAACTTTTAATACTATGTGCTAATTTTAAGACTAGATATTTTAAAACATATACACTTGCAAAACTAACAAGGCTGCAATACTCTTGGGGGGAGTGTGGTATAAGAAATTATCATGTTAGTACTTTTTCTCTTTGAACATGCAGCAGAACTTGAGCTATATACTTTTAACCAACTTTGTAAAAACAAATTACAACTTTAGAATTATATATTGTTTAAGGTAGATTTTCTGTTTCTTTTAAATTTTGGCAAATATAATTTGATTTTTGATAGTATGTTTATTTAAATTATATATATTTAAAGAAAAATCATTTTCCCAACACATACCACAGCAAAAGAAAATTCTCTTGATAAAATGAGGGAGTCTGGGCCAAATATCAAATACCAAAAGTCCTTGTTATATGGCCTTGTGATATTGAGGTAGCTTCTATTCAGAATGTGTGAAAATAGGTAAATGGTGCCTTTTTCATTGCAAAGGTGGGTTCATTTAAGATTTCAAATCAATGGATAAAGTTGCATTCCTTTTCTGTGAAAACACAGAAATACAATTCCTACATTATTAAATTATATTATGTAACTTAAAACAAAATGAAGTTCAAATTTTATTTTGCAAATATTCCTTAAAATATGATGCCATTTGGGATACGCTAAATAGATTATGATTATCTAACTTTGGATTTACTCTCCCAGACTAAAGATTACTACGGCTGCCTTTCAAGGTTCCAAGGGTGCCTTAAAGAGTTTGAGGATATCTTTTCTCTAATGCCATCAATTCAATCCCCAACAGCTATGATCTCCCAATTGTTAAGCACTAGACACTAGTATCCTACTACCATTTGACTACTTAACATTGATTAGCTTTTACAAAGAGATTTATTTCAAAGATAGTGAAGAAAAAATACAAATTTTCCTCATAACATCTCAGCAGTAAATTCTTTCTATGCTATCAAAATCTCTGGTAAGAGTGGGATCATCCTTTAGTTCAGTTTCCATATAATATTGGTGCCATTAAGTTCTTATCCAAATGCAGTAAAAGTACCAAATGAGTTCTCATTTCAGCTATCACTGGACTGAGTCTCAAATGGTTATTCTTTGCTTTTTAGAAATTTATTTTGAGCTACCTGCAAAAAGCAGATACTGGGATGCTTGGACAGAAAGACAATCACTTTTCTAACCATTCTAGTCTCTTTAAGTTTGGATAACCAATCCTTTCATCTAAAATAGAAAATAATAATTTCTGGTAAGCAATCACATCTAAAAGATTTCTTCTAACCACTAGTTTCACTTGAAATTGCTTCTACTATGGGTCATTGTGATTCTTATGGAAACAGATCCTACATTCTCTCCCTGTGAGGCAAGCACACTGATTTAAAGATGAGATAAATCAAAGATAATTTTTTTAGCCAATTACTATGTGCTAGGCTCTGTGGTAGGAAAAATTAGATAGTCCCTGACATCAAGAAGCTTGTATTTTATACATTCTAATGAAAAAAAATGCACACCTTACTCTTCTCATAGTCAATTCTAGATATAAGCATCCTATAGATTCCTTCTCTTTTGTGTTTATGACTATTCCTCTGCAAACCAGATGACAAAACCTTTGGCAAAGTGGTCATTTGCACACACACACACACACACACACACACACACACACACACATATTACAAAGGTCTCAACCTTACACTTTTTTCCTTAGAAATGTTCTACTCTCATTAACTTCCAGAGCCTTCTTTGTCAAGTGGATTCTTTTTTTTTTTTAGATAATATCTAAAGAGTTTTTTTTTCTTTAGGAAAATTAAGAAAAATCTTTCTTTCTACTCCAATATAACAATAATAAAAATGTTTCCCAATTTCTTCTATGCAAATTGAAAAAAAAAGTAGTATATTTTAAAGTATCCGTGTTGCTATGAATTACAGATTTACAATGGTAGTTTTGTATGAGACTATCTTATTTTTGCCTTGAGAATAACATTGCTTTTAAATTTGGTGTTATTTAACCTAATGAATAATATTTACACTTTGATATAGTATTAATGATAATATTATATAAATATTTTAAAATTTATTCTATTCCCAACTTGGGGGGAACTAAAAAGAACAAACTTTTAATTTATTAGCATCATCTGCATAATATATTCATCCATTCTACCATTTAACAAATAATTATTGAGCACCTTCTACAGACCAGATTGTTCTCAGCTCTATGGATAGTGTGATAAAAATGAAGTCTCTGCCCTTGAAGATCTTCCTTCTATTAAGGGGAAAACAATATATTCATAGATTTTAAGAGGTTGAATTTTGTTTGGTAAAGAAAAGAAAGCAGAGCAAGTAACTACTTTAAAAAAAATTAGTTCGGACTTGATCATATTGTGATTATTTAAAAAATTAAGGTTTTGAGAAAGAAGGTTGTTTTGAGAGAATGGGAAAGGAAGAGGAAGAAAGGGCAAAATTATCTTAAAGATGTAAATAAGGAGAGCTTTTATAGTGGTGAGGGGAAAGGGTGATAGGCAACTTTAAAATATTATTCTCATCAGAATTAGTTATATGCCAGCAAACTCTATATACACACTCAATTGAGTATAGAAATATATCTTATCCAACAAGGAAGGGAGGAAAGAATAAGATAAAAGTGTAGGGATGATAAAAGGGAAACATATATAGGATGAAGTGGTCGGAAGCAAAACAGAAATTTTTCAAGGGACATGGAGAGAGAGAGAGAGAGAGAGAGAGAGAGAGAGAGAGAGAGAGAGAGAGAGAGAGAGAGAGAGAAAGAGAGAGAGAGGGAGAGAGAGAGAAAGAGAGAGAGAGAGAGAGAGAGAGAGAGAGAAGACAATGAAGAGAAACACACAATTAATAATTATAACTGTGAATGAGAATAGGATGAACTCACCAGTGAAATGGAAGCAGATAGCAGAATGGATAAGAAACCAGAATTCAACAAAAAATTTGTGCAAAAGACATACTTGAAACATACTCAAAATTAAAATAAGGGGCTGGAATATAATCTCATTATGTTTTAGTTGAAGTAACAACAACAACAAAAAAGAGAAATTATCATGATCTCAAACCAATCAAAAATAGATCTAATTAAAAGAGGTAATCAGGAAAACTACATTTTGATAAAAGGTACCATAGACAATGAAGTAGTATCAGTAATGACCATATATGCATCAAATGACAGAGCATCTAAATTCTTAAAAGAACAACAAAATCAATGCAGCCAAAACTAGAAGGAAAACAGAAAACTAAAAAGCAAACTTTTTGCAATAAGTTTCTCTGATTAAAGAAAGAACTCGTTTCTCAAATATATAGAAAACTGAAAAATATTATAACAATAAGAATAATTCTCCAATTAATAAATGGTCAAAGGTTAGAGTCTGTTTTAGAAGAAGAAATGAAAGCTATCTATAGCCATACTGAAAAATGCTCTAAATAACCATTAATTAGAGAAATGTATAAAAAATTTTTGATCTGTCATTTCACAACAATCAGTTTGATTAACATTATAGAAAAGAAAAAAGTGACAAATGCTGGAGGGGTAGTGGAAAAATAGGGATATTAATGCATTGGTTAGTGAAGTTGTGAATTTGTCAAAAAATGATGGAGAATAATTTGGAAATATATCCAAAGGGCAATGAAACTATGTACTCTTTGATTCAATAATACCATTACTATGGCTATATCACAAAGAGATCAAATGAAAAGGAAAAATGACCTATATATACAAAAATATTTTTATTATCATTAAAGATTTTTTTTATTTTCAAAACATTTGCATAGATAATTTTCAATCACCTTTGTAAAACTTTGTGTTCCATTTTTCCCTTCTTCCCCATCCCCTCCCCTAGATAGCAAATAATTCAATATATATTAGATATATGCAATTCTTCCATATATATTTCCATAATTATTATACTACACAAGAAAAATCAGATCAAAAAGGAAAAAATGAAAAAAGAAAACAAAATGCAAGGAAACAACAACAAAAAGATTGAAAATACTATGTGTAATCCACATTCAGCCCTTATGATCCTCTCTCTGGGTACAGTTGGCTCTCTTCATCACAAAACCATTGGAACTGGCCTGAATCATCTCATTGTTGAAAAGAGCCATGTCCATCAGAATTGATCATTGTATAATCTTGCTGTTGCAGTATATACAAAAATATTTGTAGCAGCTCTTTGTAGGATCAAAAAATTAGACACTGAAATAATATCCATCAGTTGAGTAATAGCTGAAAAATTAAGATGTAGCAAATGATTGTGATGGAAGATATGAGGAGGATGGTTTCAGAAAAACCTAGAAAGATTCATATGAACTGAAGCATAATGAAATGAGTTCATGACATCAGCAGTCATTTTGATTTTTTTCTTGCCACTAGATTTCTGTGACTCTGAAGGAATTAGTAAGGCTGATAATAGTGCAGCACTACCTCACTTAAATCCAATTCACATGCAAGTAAAGATTATTATTCATATGATGTCATTGGCTCTTTTCAACAATGAAGGATAAACAACAATGAAATGAAATAATTATACATAATAACAGAAATATTATAACTATGATCAATTGTGAAAGTTTCAGCTACTCTGATCAGAACAATGATGCAAAAATTTCTGAAGGTCTCATTATCTACCTCCAGGAAAAGAAATGGTGAACCCTGAATGCAAATTGAAGTGTAATCTTTTTCATTTTCTTTCTGTTTCTTGGGTATGTGTTTTGTTTGCTTGTTTCTGCATCATGGATAATATGGAAATATTTTGGTATGATTTGACACATATAATTGGTATTACATTGCTTTTCTTCTCACTGTATGGGAGAAGAGTAGAAGGAAAGTAGAGAATTTGCCACTCAAAAAGAATTAATTATAATTACTGTTGTAAATAAGGAAAGGAAAATAGCTAGTTTAAGTTCAATAACTTTTATAAATCAGTAAAGTCACCCCATTTAATTTATTTCACAGACAACAACAGCTCCCCTTCCCCCGCAATTAGGGTGAAGAGCTTGCCCAGGAAACTGGATTCTAATTCAGGTCCTCCTGACTTCAGGGCTGGCACTCTAACTATTGCACCATTTACCCAACAGCACTTAGTTTTATCTTAACTTGGCACTATATACAACAAAATGTAAAGGATTCTACTGTTTAGAAGCTTATTATCTAGTTGAAATCATGAACCATTAAATACATTATTTATGTCACTTTTTATGTAAAATCATTAATAAACATATACATTATAACAAATTCTACAGATATTTCCCCATTGTCTTTTGTATCACCTGTAGTTTGGGTTTTTTTAAGATCATGCTATTTTTAAAACATTCTAACCTTATAGTATTACTGGAAGAATATTGTTTATAACATTGATGGAATCTTGTGACTGGAGATAAGTACCTTGGGATCATTGAAAGCATGACACAATTTCTTGAATGTGTTACAATTCAATCTCTTCCTGTGATTCAAATTTAGGCCATTTTGTGGTCTACCTCTAGCTCTGTCCTTGATGGATTAATTCAATAAATGCTGATTTTATTTTATAAAATTTTATTTGATACTATTTTGCATTAATGTAACACTTTAAGGTTTATAAAGGGTGCTACAAATATTTTCTCCAATCTTCACAAAAACCCTAGGATTTAGTGTTATCATCCCCATTTTACAGATGAGGAAACTAAGGAAGAAAAAAGCTAAGTCACCCACTCGAGTTCTAGCATTTTGTCCATTGAACTACCTATCTCTCTTTGCATCCAACCACACGTGTTACTGTTTGCCAAAAAAAAAAAAAAAAAAAAAAAAAAAAAAAAAAAGCTATTATGAACATATCAATTAACTACTGACCTAAATCTCCACTATCTTATATGAAATCTTATTAAGAAAAATCAACTTACATAAAAAGAATCCTTGATAAAGATATGATATTTTAAATGCATAAATCAAAAATATAGAATAATGAAGGAAACAATTGTATTGAAATATGTTATCACGATATTTCCAAAAACAAATTCATGAACCCCAAGTTAAAAACTCTTGTTCTAAAATTTTAAGTATCAAAGAAGGTACCATGGTAAATGATTTTTCTTCAGCTCCCACAATTAATAAAATCACAAGCCTTGCTTTTAAATAAATTAACTTAGATATTTGTATATTAAGAAAATTTGTATATTATTTGTATATTAAGAAAAAAATTAGAGATTAGTGCAATCAGGAGGCTTTGTTGTTTCCAAAATGTTTGGGCATAATGAATCATTACTTTATAAGCTGGAAATAAAAGTAATTTTTGGCTCATTCAAGTAACATTCATTAACTATGATTACATATAATGTGTTATTTAGTTCTGAGACATATAGAGATATATAAAGATAAGAAACAAAACTCTAGCATCTTCTTTCAATGAGAAAGTAAGATATAAACATAGAAAAACAAAAACCTAATTATTTAAATTATAAAAGAAATATAGTCATATAAAATTTTTAAATCATTATTAATTAGAAGAATGCAAATTAAGGCAACTATAAGGTAATATCTCATACTTATCAGATTGACTAGAATGACAGAAGGGGAACATGACAAATGGTGGGAGGGATATGGAAAAATTAGGATACTAATACAATGCTGGTGAACTTTGGACTGATCCAACCATTTTGGTGAGAAATCGAGAATTATGCCCAGTTATAGAATTGCAGATATTCTCTGATCCAATAATATTTCCAAGATGATCAGAAAAAATGAAAAAAAAACCTATAAGTTCTAAAATATTTATACCAGCTCTTTGTGGTGACAATGAAGTAGAAATTGAGGGGATGACCATCCATTGGGAAATAGCTAAACAAGTGCAGTATTTGATTGTGATGGAATACTACTGTGTTATGGAAAATGATGAGCTGTTTGATTTTAGAAAAACATGGAAAGCTTGCATAAAATAATGAAAAGAAAAAGCAGAACCAAGAAAATTTTGTATATAGTAACAGCAGTATTGTAGTATCAGTATTGAGTTATAAATACTCAAATCAATGAGAAAGAACCTATGAAAGAATACTCTCCAGGCAGCTAAGTGATTCAGTGGATAGAGTACCAGCCCTGAAGTCAGGAGGATCTGAGTTCAAATCTGGTCTCAGACATTTAATACTTTCTAGCTGTGTGACCCTGGGCAAATCACTTGATCCCAATTGCCTCAGCAAAAAAAAAAAAAAAAAAAAAAAAAAAAAAGAAAGAAAGAAAGAAAGAAAGAAAGAAAATACCATCAACCTCCAGAGAAAGAATTGATAAGTCAAAGTATATACAATATGAAAAATATATGCACATGTGTATGAAATAAATTTTTAAAATATAAGCAACTTTTAGACAAAATAAGAGTAGAAACACTTTCATGTGGACAAGAATAGGAAAAGAAAGGGTAGGATAAGAGATGGTTTGAGGTAAGAAGTGGTCATTGAGAAAGTGATATTTAAGTGGACCTTGAAAGATAGGTAACATGTTGACAAGTGGAGTTATAGAGGAAAAATTTATATCAGGAAAAATTATGACAAAAGTAATGAGAAATTTATAAATAAGATGTGTTGAGGAATCAAGTTTGGGTAGAAATGGAACTGATTCATTCTCCTCCTTCCCTTCTTTTTCCATAATTCATCCATAATTGTCAGAGTAAATAATTTCATTTATTTATTTTATTAATAGCAATGCAAAATGAAAAAGCAATAACAACAACAAAAACCCTCTAGTGGTTCCTTATTGAATGAGTAAAGTTCAAATTAATCTGTCTGGTCATTTATACATCTCCACAATCTGCTACAAGTTTTTTCTTTCCAGTTTATCTCATATTACCTGCATCCACTCACTTTATACTGCAGTGAAAATGGACTAGTCTACAATATCTGAGAGAGGGGAAGATAATAAATATTTTGGAAAAATCACAAATGTTACTATTTAACAAAAAAAAGCTATTATGAAAATATCAATTAACTACTGACCTAAATCTCCATTATTTTCTATGAAATCTTATTGAGAAAAATAAACTTATATAATAAAGGCATCCCTGATAAAGATATGATGTCAAGACAGAAAAGCTTTGGAAAACAATATTCTGGAACGAGCCTTATCTTTGTAATCATACAATTGGCTGAAAGTTGCAGAAAATACAAGATCTTATTGGGTTGTTAGTTATAAAATTATTTGCTTCTATAGAATAAAACACTAACTTAAAGGCTCTTTTTAATCTTATTTTTTCTTGTGCATAAAATAAAATCATTAAACATTTTTGAAAACAAAATAAAATATAATTTAATAAAATTATTTATATCATACATAATAATACTATATGCTATTAATTTATATAATGGTAAATTGTTTTATTTTATTACCTTTGAAGTAAGAAACACTAAGAAAATAATTTCTACAATACAGACTTGAGAAGCCTGATAAATGTAATGATTCAATATATATCCTGAGGACATAAGGTGAAAAACAATTCTCCCTTCTGCAAGAGAGATAAACTTAAAATGCCAAAGGAGACATATCTTTTCAGCCAATGTGGTAACTTGATTTGATGGACTATGCAAGTTTATTATAATGATGGTTTTTGGTTTTGTTTTTGTTTTTCAAGTACAGAGGGACAGTTTGTAAACGTATATAAAATAAATTGATTTCGAAAAATTAAAAGCCCATAAACTTACAAAGAAAGAAGTAATAACAGATGTGATAACTTTGTTCTTTGTTTATAGGATCTCAGTGGATCTTTTGTTGATAAAGGAGAAATGAAACAGAAAGATATAAGTTAGCAGCCCTTTAATGTTCATCATAGAATTCAAATCAAGAATCCCCCATTCTTTGTAGATGACACTGTCTAATTACAAGAAACTCTGGAACTGCAAAGACTCCTTAGGGAGTTATATAATCATACAAAAGAGTTGCATCTTATCATCCACACAACAAAAATCAAGTAAATGAAGAATATCTATTGTCCAATGGGAAAGACAGACAATATAGCATTGATCCACTAGTGTATGCTTTTCTATGTACTTACATATATTCACATGTATTTATGTATAGATTTTGCATATACAAGGTACATACATATATATATATATATATATATATATATATATATATATATATATATATATATATACATGCATTCTACATCATCAATGTGTATGTGTATATACACACATCCCCTACAAATCGATTATTAACTGGACTGAGGTTAAAAATCAAATAGGAAGAGAGCAAGGTTTTCCTCACTTGAGAAATTTTCAGTTAATTTCTTGAACTTCAACCTATTCCTGAACCAATAGCTTCAACTTTTGCTTCTTTACTTTCTTTCTGTGATGCTGAACGTTTTTGAAGTATATAATATCAGTCTCCAAAGAATGAAAGTTTCAGTAAACTCCCAGAACAATGAGGAGTAAAAGGGAAAGAGGGCTAAAGGAAATGTGAGTGTAAGTTGCTGCATATAAATAAGGATAAACAGAAGGGCCATAAATAATATTTTCATAGAAATTTATGATAGAAAAATGATCAGGTATAATGTAGCAACTAAAGATGAAAATCAATAAACAACCATGTGTCCCATTGATCTGCACAAGAGATTTAGGAGTAAGTCCCCAGCATGTTAAATAAAGACCCTACTAGAGGATTTTTTGATGATTCAGATAAGAATCACATGGAATAAGAAAGTAGGAGTGGCTTATATGTGCAGTTGTAAGGAAAACCTACATACAAAGATGACATAAAATTACCTCAGGGTAATTATAGTCTCTGTTTTATTCTTTGACTACTTTATTTATTTGTGATTTCATGTTCATTATATTCATACACTCCTCCATAAACATACAATAACCCTAAAATTAGTATCCTTCTTTCCTTTAAAGCAGTAGTCCTCAAACTTTTTAAATAGGGGGCCAGTTCACTGTCCCTCAGACTATCAGAGGGCCTGACTATAGTAAAAACAAAAACTCACACTCTGTCTCTGCCCCTCAGCCCATTTGCCATAACCTGGCGGGCCGCACAAAAGTCCTCAGCAGGCCACATATGGGCCACCGGCTGTAGTTTGAGAACCCCTGCTTTAAAGTATTTTAGAATTATAATTATATTTAGAATTATAGTTAATATATAACTAATAATCTGTTATATATTAATATTTAATTTTAGTATCTCTTGATGACTTACCAAACATTTCATCCATTTTTATAGTTAGTTTAAATTGAAAATCTCTTACTATTATTCTATCCAGAGTATTATTACTTTTTTGTATATTTGTTTTGTATTTTTCCACATTACTGAAGTTATCATCTCACTGAATGTCTTTACACATTGTCTCAGCTTTTCCAAGTAAATCATTATGTTATCTGCAAATAAGAATAACTTTCTATCTCTACTTGGACAAAATTTATAACTTTAATTTCTTTCTTGTCATATTGCTATCTCTAAGATATATAAGATTATGCCAATTAATAGAGGAGAGACATCCTTGCTTTATTCCTGTATTTATTGGAAAAGTTCCAAATTTTTTTCTGAACTCAAAAAAATAGATTCTAATTTTAGATATATGATTATAATAATATTTTAAAAGGTTCCTCTATATCTAATTTTTGTGGCATAGATAACCTGTATTTTTTTCAAGTCTCTTTCAATAATCATATGGGTTTTTTTGGGGGGGTTAAGGTGGTTATTTATAGAGTGTTGTTTTTCTATTTTTACTTTTGATTCATTTTATAATAAATCAAATGAAAATTACAAAATTTGTGAAGATCACAATCCAATTTATATTATCTTATCTTTAAGTTTTTGTGACACCACTCTCTTGTTATTTTCTTGCTATCAATCTACCTACTCCTCAATTTTCTTTGCTGGTTCATTATTCACATCATGACCCCAAATTGTAAGTGTTCTCCAAAGTTCTATTATAGATCCCTCCCTCATTTTCCTCTCTATGTACCTTTTCTCCTGATTTCTCAGAATGGTATAAATGAAGGCAATATATGCATTTTTGTTTTGTTGTTGAAAAGATAAAGTTTATTTCAATAAATGGAGCCACTGAGTTGTTGAATATCATGCTATTGTGTTCCCAGGTTATCCTCATATATCCTTTTCACTATTCTCCCGACTCCATGCCCCAGAAGCCTTCTGATTCTGGAAGATAATTAGGTTTTGTGGTTTTCTTATTCTGGAAAATCTCTCTTCCTCTGCTGTCCTTTCCTTTGATTGGTGATTCCTCCCACAAGATCCATTTTGAGGAAGTACCCAGGCCAAGCCCATGCTCAGTCTTTTATTTGTCTCCTGACTATATTCTTAATACTTGGACTTTTTTCTCTATATTAGCATTTTCCTCCATCCCAGTCAAAATTATTTTGCTTGTATTTGCATTTTCTGATGTTTAGCACAATTTCTGACATTAGAAAATGCTTAATCATTTCTTATTGACTTGATTTGATGTAAGAACCTCACCAAATTCTATGGATTCAATTGTTACCTTCATGCTGATGACTTGCAGAGATATTTAAGTAATTTCAGTTTCTCCCTCTTGAGCTTTAGTACTCATCACTAATTCAGATATTTCAAGCTGAATGTCCCTGAGAAATCTCAAACTCAATATGTTCAAAACAGAGATCATTAATTTTCAAGTTTCATTGTTTATCATTCCTTTTGCAGTCTGTGATCTAGTTAAACTGGAAATTTTCAGCTTGGGTGATCAGGGAATGCTCCATGAAAAATGTGGTACTCTAGCTAAGTTTCATAAAAATGAAGAAATTTAACATATTGGTGAAGTATAGTTCAAGTAGGGTTTAGAAGGCCTGTGTAAAACAATTTTTTTAAATAAAAAATGATCACAGATATTTAAAAATAATGTCATCATCATCATCACTACCATTATCACTTGCATTTATATAAAGATTTAGGGTATACAAAGTGATATGTAAACACACATATATGTACACATATTTATGGGTATGTACTCACATGCGTGTACATATGTACAAACATATATATTTATATGAAATCACATCAATTCTCACAAGAATCATGGGTGATGTGTTGTTATTCTCTCCATTTTTAATACAAGGAAAATGAATCAGATAGAGGTTAAGGGACTTGTCCAGGATCATATAATAATTGACAGAGGTAGAAATTAACCTCACATATTCCTGATTATACATCCAGTATTCTTTCATTTTGTGGATTTTTAATATTAGGATATCTCCTTAGACAGCCAAGTGGTTTCTTGAGTTCAAATCCATCCTTAGAGACTAGCTATGTGACCCTGGGCAAGTAACTTAACTCTGCCTCTATTTCTTCATTTATACAATGATCTGGAGAAGGAAATGGCAAACCATTCCAGTATCTTTGCCAAGAAACCCCCAAATCAGGTCATGGATAGTTGGGTATGACTAAAATGATTGAATAAGAACAACAAATTTCTTTTATTTGGTTGAATAATCTGATCTAATCAATGGATAAAAAAACAAAATGGGGGAAATGATTTGTCTACTCAGAAACAGAATCTACAATAAAAATGTAATTTTGTACCTTTGCCTCTCCACTCTAGTAAAATTTCAAAGGAAATAACCTGGTTCTCACTCAGAGGACACTGCCATGTTTAGGAATGTTTGCTTATATTAACCATTTTTTCCATTTACTTTACTCAACCCAAGACATTTTTCTCTCTTTGTAAAACTTTCTTATGATTTTCATTAGCTATAATAGCTCATGTTTTCTGATATCTTAACTATTTTAATTTAGATATTATTGAAGCCACACATAATTTTATTTAGTTCAAGAAAAATGCAACTACTTTTGGGGAGAAAAATAGATTCTTCTTATGGTTGATTATTTTTTTGATTTATAACTAGAACAGAAATAATAAATAGAATAATTAATAGGAAATTCACAAAATTGTAAGTGTACTTGATAACATCCTTCTTATTTTCAATGGATTAAAAAAGAAAGGTGTTAATTATAAATTTCTATTAATAACAATAAATTTACAAGTATTTACTATGAGCCAGACATATTTGCTTCAACAATGTTGAGGAGTGCTATTTTTAACATCATTTTATAGGTGAGGAAACTGAGGCAAAAAGAGGTTAAGTAATTTGCTAGCTAATAAATGTCTGAAACCAGATTTGAACTGTTTTCCTGATTATCAGCTCAACATTTTATCCACCTGCCACCTAATAATTGCATATATTACACATGCCAATTAAAATGTAAAACTTTAAGAGTTGAGGGAATAATAGTTGATTGTTTCAGCCTAAAGTCATTAAAAATACAAATGATAAAAGCCTTAACACTCCCGGTTTACAATTATTGCAAAAAGTTATAAATGTATACTGGAATCAATGAAGTATCTATTATTATGATTATTATTAGAGTAAGCAATTTCAATGTAATATTCAAATATAATTGTGTGGGTTTTTTAGTCTACTATCTACTATGACTAAAGAATAAAGTGTTATAGTTAATTGTGTTTTCTTATTAACAATATGATTTCCGCCATTTGTAAATTTTACCAATTTTAAAAGAATTGGAATATACTATAAGAAACTAGTGCTAAAACTTTTGTCAATATAATTGAATCTTTCTTTGATAGTGCAGGAAGTAATCTAAGATCTCATAGTGCCTCTGGGTTATTTTAATGAGCATCAAATATTATATTATAAAAGCTGCACCAAAGTGACAATTAATTAAGAGCCTGGATAAATGGAATGCTACTTTAGAGCTTTATATTATAGGACAGAGTACCATTTTCTTTTAACCCACATGTGTTATAATGTCATTTAGTCTAAAAAAGTTCAGTATACCTGTCCATTTCAGAGGTGTCAGAGAAAGTGAGAAACCCACAAATTAGCATTACAAATAGTGTGCTATATTTTTATTTATTTGTTGGATATTTTCCAACTATATTTGCATCTGATTTTGTGCACTTGGGGGTTTTGCAAAGACTCATAGCCTACCTCAAGTAACTTTGATACCTCTACCTTACACTATATAATCAATTACACTCTCCCTATTTATCATATCCTAAAACCCATCATCCAATGAGTGCCAAATTTAGCTAGATACAGCTTTCAAATTAAAAAAAAAATACTAATTCCACATACACCATTGAAGGCTAATCTGAAAACAGGAGTCAGTGAGAGATAAGACAGGAAGTGTCATGTCTATCTACATCATCAGCTCCATGGAAACAGGCAATCACGTGGTGTCCCTGCATTAGCATCTTTTGCTCACAAAGGCAGACAAGGTGGCTCTGATATATTTCCTCAGAAAAGTACAACTCACCTTATGAATATATTGATCAGACATTTGTATTATTTCAGGACTCACTCCATCTTGTTGTCAAGGAAACAGAAATCACATCACTTTTTTGGGGAAGGACTATAAGACACCCATGAGGGAAAAAAAAACAATTGTATTCTGGTGAAGAGAGCTACCTTCTCTCAGAAAAAAATAAAATAAAGTGAAGCAAAAAACTTTTTGGTTTCTCACTGTTAATTAATTTGACTTTTATTATTAATAATGTGACACTAAAATATGATAGGTCTCCAGTTTTATGTTAAAGTTTATTAAAAAATAGAGCAGTAAAAAGAATGCAATGGATGATTACTTGCAAATTATTTGTAATAACTACAGATGGCTCACAATAAATATGTTACAATTTATAACAGATATCCAGACATGACTATCAAGTAGTTGAATACACTGAAAAAATAATTATTTTTAAAACAAGCAGATAGTAATTGTTTGTAGTAGTACTTTATTAAATCAAGATTCTTAATATTTTGTTTGTTGGCTAATTGGTCTACTTTAGCAGTTAAGTGAAGCCTTACTACCCTTTATCAAAATTATGCTTCCAAGTAATAAATTAAAATTTCTTCAAAAAGAAATTACTTATATTTAAGTTCACTTATCATTTTAAAAAAACAAAGTCCCCAGACATCAGGTTAATAATACTTGGAGATGGAATCAATTGTCTTTTTGAATTTTTAACTTAAGAGGTTTCTTGTTGGTTTTCCATTTCAAAGAAGCTGACGTGATTAGAACCAATATGTTTTCACGTTAAGAGGAGGATTTTAGAGAATGACAGAAAAATATAAAACTGAACAAAACAAAAATCTCTATATATTATACTACATTCATATATGTATGCCTATATTATTGTATTTAAGTATATGTATATCAAAGACTAATTTTGATATATATATATATGTATGTCATATGTGTATTAATTTTATATATATAGTACACATATATCTATATATCAAAGTTAATCTTATACTTTTATCTCATTTGAAAAAATAGACCTGCTCTAAATATATATATATATATGTATATATATATATATAGTCAATAAAAAGGTACCACATTAAGCATCAATACATATAGATGCAAATTTCTTCTTCCAGACTTTAGGCAAGTCATTTAATTTCACTGTGTCTCAGTATCCCAGTCTTTTATACCATAGAGTTGTATTAGCATATACTTTCAACTTCCTTCCAGGTCTAGCAATATGTGGTAATAGTTTTGTTTTATTTACTTTTTTTCCCCTTGTGATATAGCTTTGCTAGGTATTGGAGGGAGAGGGTAAGAAGGTTGGTCTGAGAACTTCCAGGTGAAGAAACTCTTTACTGATGCAAATCTATACCATTTCTAAAACTTATTCTCTTAGAGAATTGCCTGATACCCTGAGAAGTTAAGTAATTTCTTCAGGGTCACATAACAAATATATATCAGAGGCACCATGGGACCCCAATTCTTCCTGACTGCAAGGCCAACTTTCTATCCTCTATACCATATAGACTCTTAGCTGATTATAGTTCTTGCCTAAACAACAAACAATAATAATTAAATTATTTCACAGTACCATAATTTAAAAATATACTGTCTCCATTGTGATTTACCTAAGGTCAGGGTTCAAGGTCAAAGGATCATGAATTTAGAGTAGACCATTTTTCATATGCTTCCCATACTAGGAACTAGGTATACAGTGACCGCTTGTTTACAATAAGTGAATAAATCAGTAAGTATTCCTGTAGGAGATCTGATAGAAGACTGTTAGGATTACTAGGTGAGAACTCAGGTTGTCTGGACAGTGACAAGGTGAGAATTCAGGTTGACTTGACAGTTCTCTGGCTCAGACCTTTGGTTCGGGCCTTTAAAGGGAGTTTACACCTTAGGAATTCTAGGAGGAGCAAGCTCATTGGTTGGAATACTTCTTCCCAGAAGCCCTTGCATTCTCCCACGCCCATTCTCTGGGAGGATTAAAAAGAGGCAACATTGAGCTTGGAGAGCAGTCTGGATGGGGAAGGACAAGAGCTGGAGGAGATTCAGAGCCAGGATTCAGGAAGAAGAAGAGGCTGGCTGGAGGCTCCAGAAGCCTCCCAAGAAACCTGCTCATAGAGAAAAAGATTATACAGAAAAGAAACCTCCTCCCAGAGAAGGATTACAACTGAGAGACAATTAGAACATTACAGAAGACCTATCATAAAGAACTTCAAAATGTAACTTTTGAATTTTGAGGACAGATAGATAGGCATTAAATCACAATTGTATTTTTAAACTGAGTTGAAAGTGGTAACCCCAGATGATGAAAACTGGATATCATAGGAACATCCAACTGAACAAAAAGTAACTATTCAGAAGGGATAATTTACACTATCTGAATTGACCAAATAATCTTGACCAAATAATTCATCCCATAAAGGTCATCCTGCTCCCCTGGCAATAGATATTATCCTTTATAGACCCTGAGCTCAAACACTTTCCAGAAGAAAAAAAGCCTTTAAAAAGTCTGTGTTCTACTTGAAGAATCTTACAGAGCTTAGCCAGTGTTTTACTATGAAGAGTTATCATAACTCAATACCACAGGAATTGGGTGGTATCTGTTTGTAAAAAGATGATGTACAATATGTTAACTTTAAAGAGTTAAAGAGTATACTACTATAATCCTATGTGAATGAAATGGAGAAGAGAAACTAAACTTAATTTATAAAGTCAACCATACAACTTTTAAAAATTTTTAAATATGCAAAAGTTCATGTTGCTATAGGTACTTGTTTTATGATGATGATACCAAATTCACAAGATTTTGACATACATTCTTTAATTCTTCATCGTGAAGCCACACTTTTACTATCACATTAAATTTTAAGTCAATTTTTGAGGAATAGTTTGTTTTTCCAAGTTTAACTTTTGATTATAATCCATATATTTTCAATGAGATTTAAATCAAGGGACGTTCCATGTTACTGAAGCATATTTATCTCCATATTGTAGATAACTGCCTTATTCCCTCATGAAATGTGTCACAGTGCTAGGTTATGTGGAAATATTCTGTCTCCATTTGGGAATTTCTACAATTTCAAAATAATTCTCTTTTTCTCCATAGCAATACATTTATTAAAATTCATCATTCCCTCAAAGGAAATAGAACATCCAGGTCTAGACAATTTTTTGCTTAAGTATTTTAGTCTGATAAAGATATTTAGTTCTTTAAGCTAACATGGACTTGTTACAGTGATTTTTGTAGAGCCTTGAATGAAAGTGAGTTTCATGAGTAAAAATTACCTTTCCCCCCAAATCTTTAATATTCTAGTATTTGCATTATCTTGCCCATTTAAAGTATTTTTTCTTCATAGCAATGGTAAAAAGCCAAATACTATGTTGTAGAGGAATCAGTAACAACCCTTCCAGATACTAGCTTCTTCTGCAGGTCTTTGCTTATTTTCAGAGGATTAAATAATCTATTCTATAAGCATATTTTGTGATTTCTTGGTGTTACTTTTCACTTATTAACACATTTTATGAAAACTGAATAATAGACTAGGAAAATGAGCAGACAGAAAAAAAAGGTTTCTGATCATAGAAAGTTACCATAGTGACAGAGAAAATCAAAACACACAGAAGATAACAAAGTCAAAGCTCCTTTATCCAAAGTCTCCCAAAAAGATAAGAATTGGGCTCAGGGAGAACAAAAGAGATTTTGAAAATCAAGTTAGACACAGAGGAAAAATTATGGAAAGAACTGAGAGTGATGCAAAATAAAATCGACAAAGAGAAGAATGCCTTAAAAAAGAAAGGATGATCAATTGAAAAGGGGGGGGGGTATAAAAGCTCACTGAGGAAAAAAAATTCCTTAAAATTAGAATTGAGCAAATGGAAGCTAAGGGCTTTATGAAAAATCAAGATACAATAAAGCAAAACCAAAAAAAAAAAAAAAAAAAGGAAAAAATGTGACATATCTCATTGGAAAAACAACTTACCTGGACTTATTTTCTATTTGAGAACTCAAAATGAAAACTTCCAGGAATATTATAACCAAATTCCGGAACTCCTAGATCAAGGAGAAAATATCACAAGCATCCAGAAAGAAACAATTCCAGAATATTAGAACCACAGTCAGGATAGCACAAGATTTATCAGCTTCTACATTGAAGGACCGAAGGGCTTGGAATATGATACTTCAAAGAGCAATGGATCTAGGATTGCAACTAAGAATCACCAAAACTGAATATAAACTTGTAGGGTAAAAGGATATTCAGTGAAATAAAGAATTTTCAAGCATTCAAAATCAATTTTTGAATAGAATATTTGATTTTCAAATATAGGATTCATGAGAAGCATAAGGAAGTAATCAGGAAAGAAGTGATATCATAAGGGACTTAATAAAGTTTATTTGTTTGCATTCCTACATGAGAAGATAATACTTGAAACTCATTAGAACTTTCTCATTATTTTGGAAGTTTGAGGGTTTATATATAAACAGAGGATACAGATGTTAAATGAAGATGAAGGGATAAAATCTTTTTTAAATTGATGAAATTAAGGAGTGAGAGAGGAATGTATTGGGATAAGGGGGAAGGGAAAAGTGGAGGAATGTAAAATATCTGCCATTAAAAAAATCAAGAAAAAGCTTTTACAGTAAAGGGGAGTAAAAGGAGATGGGGAGTAAGTGTATCTTACTCTCATACTTTATTACATTTTGCTTTGTGCCTGAGTTAAACTGATCACGTCCTATTGTAGACTTGATTGATCCTTGAAATGTTTTACTTTCTCACACCACTGGCCATTGCAATATCACTCACTAATAGTCATTGATATGTGATTATTAAGAGCTACTTTTTTGTGGTTGCAATTTTGTTAAAGAAATCTCTATCCTGTCTAAATTATTTTGGAACTTAGCCCTTTATTAGCAGCATAATAAATCTTTGCCCCTCAATTTTGAGACAAAATAAATCTCTATCCTCACCTATTTAAGAATTTAAGACATATTAAAAGAAAATAATTCAACATGTATGATTAACATGAAATCTAGCAACCTGCTGAAAAGAATTAAATAAAGGTAGAGAAACAACTTCAATTCATAGCTTCTGATTAAGGTCAAAATTTCTAAGTCAGCCTAGTATCAATAGCAACATACTCATGAACATTGCTATAAGAAAATGAAACCATATCAAAATTAACACTTTTTTAAAAATCATTAGCATACCACTTATCTATACTTGCATGTCAATATTTACTAAGTCAAAGGACTTGAGTGGAGAATAGAATTCCTTTTACAAAAATCAGGTTACCATTCAAGTTTTAAGAACATACTGATTATGTAAAGAAATATATATGTGAATATATATATAAATATACATATTACATATATACATAGAGTGTGTGTACACACACACATATATATGTGTATATATATACACACACACATATCTACATACACATATAGACACACATGGAAGAGAATGGGAGGGTAATCTGTGGAGCTGTGTATCAATACTATATAAGCAAAATGTATTGCTATAAAGAAAGAAGTTTGACCAAGAAAGGTGTTCCTCTTCTCAAAGTAATAATAGCAAGCATTTAGACAGTGTTTTAAAGTTTGGGAAGTATTTTGCACATACCTCATTTATCTCAATCACCCTTAGAAGCAGGTATTATTATTTATCCCTGTTTTACATTTGAGGAGACAGGCAGTTTCTAATTAGCTTGTTCAGGGTCAAACAGCAACAAGCAGACTTTGAACTAAAGTTTTCTTGCAAAATTTTGTGCAACATTTTATCCCCACTGCATGTTAAGCCTCCTCCCAACTAGAGTGACAGAGGTGATGATCTCCTACTTGGCTGCTTCAGAGTTTTTTTCTTTCTTCCCTTCACTTACCATCTACTTCCTATCCTTTGATCTTTCAACTCAGAAACTTGGATTTTGCCTATAATTCCTATGATTATTCAGTAACATTACCACAATAAGCTAATTTTAGTCTATGGAAAATATGGATAATCTATGAGTAATATCATGGCCCTTGAGTATGTGAGTCTTTTGTCCTGCTATTTCAGGGAGCTTTAAAATAAAGGTCAATTAAAAATAATCATAATAAGTTTCATAATCATAACTCAGAGCTCCACACCAAGATGAAAATCCTGGATATGAAAGCATAGATTTGACCTTCTGTCCTAGTTAGTTTCTATGGACTCAAGTTGCCAACGATGCCCTTCGGGGAAATTGTGTCTGCATCCACAATTAAAGAAATACCTAAGAGATGATTAATTTTAATATTACATAGAAAAAAGCTGGTTTTTAAGTTCTTTTGGGAAAAACGTAAATGAACACCTTTAAAAGGAACAATAAACTCTGGGTGTAAATGTTCATTCTTTCAGAGGGAAAGAGGAAGTAGTCATGGGACTTTATATGCTATTCTTGAAGTGTTGCTGTTGCTGGACATATCTTACCAATTCCTTAGGTGAGAAAATAATTAGAGCTAGTGGCTTCTAAGTGGTAACAGATGTTTTATTAAAGCTCACCTGTTATATCAACTTTAGATTGTTCTGTATTGAGCAAGTATTGGTTCCTTGGATGCTTCTCAAATACCTGAACCCCACTGTAGTTTATTGATTAAAATGCATTGCTTCATGTCATGTACCAGAAGTGTCTTATTTATATATCCATTCAGTAAATATTTTTGAGCTTCTATTGTTTCCAATTATCATCTCTTTTCTAGGGAGCAAATGCTGTTTGTCCTTATTTTACTTTCAGAAAAAAACTATTTTAGTATTAAGAGTTCTAATTAAGGGGGCAACTAGGTGGTGCAGTGGATAGAACACCAGCCCTGAAGTCAGGAGGATCTGAGTTCAAATCTGGTCTCAGACACTTAATGCTTCCTAGCTGTGTGACCCTGGGCAAGTCACTTAACCCCAGCCTCAGAAAAGAAAAAAAAATAGTTCTAATTAATATCATCATAACTGACTTTCATAAAGAGCTTTAGAAAGTGCTTTTCTCCTGATAACCATATGAGGAAGTTACTTAGTACAAATATTATTCACATGACTCAGCCCTAAGGTATCTAGGTAGTAAATTAAAGAATTAAGACTTGACTTGATGCTCTTGGATAGGCCGAGAGAATATAATCAAGATGACAATACTCCCTAAACTAATCTATTTATTTAGTGCTATACCAATCAGACTCCCAAGAAACTATATTAATGACCTAGAAAAAATAACAACAAAATTCATATGGAAGAACAAAAGGTCGATAATTTCAAGGGAAGTAATGGAGAAAAAAAATCAAATGAAGGTGGCCTAGCTGTACCTGATCTAGAACTATATTATAAAGCAGTAGTCACCAAAACCATTTGGTATTGGCTAAGAAATAGACTAGCTGATCAGTGGAATAGGTTAGGTTCATAGGACAAGATAGTGAATAAAAATAGCAATCTAGTGTTTGGCAAACCCAAAGATCCCAACTTTTGGGATAAGAATTCATTATTTGACAAAAACTGCTGGGAAAACTCGAAATTAGTATGGCAGAAACTAGGCATGGACCCACATTTAACACCACATACTAAGATTAGATCAAAATGGGTCCAAGATTTAGGCATAAAGAATGAGATTATAAATAAATTAGAGGAACATAGAATAGTTTACCTCTCAGACTTGTGAAGGAGGAAGGAATTTGTGACCAAAAGAGAAGTAGAGATCATTATTGATCAAAAAATAGAAAAATTTGATTACATCAAATTAAAAGACTTTTGTACAAACAAAACTAGTGCCAACAATATTAAAAGGGAAGTAACAAATTGGGAAAATATTTTTACAGTTACAGGTTCTGATAAAGTCCTCATCTCAAAAATATACAGAGAATTGACTCTATAAGAAATCAAGCCATTCTCCAATTGATAAATGGTCAAAAGATATGAACAGACAATTTTCAGATGATGAAATTGAAACTATTTCCATTCATATGAGTGTTCCAAATCACTATTGATCAGAGAGCTGCAAATTAAGACAACTCTGAGATACCACTACACACCTGTCAGATTGGCTAAGATGACAGGAACAAATAATGATGAATTTTGGAGGGGATGTGGGAAAACTGGGACACTGATGCATTGTTGGTGGAGTTGTGAAAGAATCCAACCATTCTGGAGAGCAATCTGGAATTATGCCCAAAAAGTTATCAAATTGTACATACCCTTTGATCCAGCAGTGCTGCTATTGGGCTTATATCCCAAGGAGATACTAAAAAAGGGAAAGGGACCTGTAAGTGCCAATATGTTTGTAGCAGCCCTTTTTGTGGTGGATAGAAACTGGAAAATGAACAGATGCCCATCAATTGGAGAATGGTTGGGTAAATTATGGTATATGAATGTTATGGAATATTATTGTTCTGTAAGAAATGACCAACAGGATGAATACAGAGAGGCTTGGAGAGACCTACATCAACTGATGCTGAGTGAAACGAGCAGAACTAGGAGATCATTATACACTTCAACAATGATACTGTATGAGGATGTATTCTGGTGGAAGTGGATATCTTCAACAAAGGGAAGATCTAATTTAGTTCCAATTGATCAATGATGGACAGAATCAGCTACATCCAGAAAAGGAACACTGGGAAATGAGTGTAAACTGTGAGCATTTTTTGTTTTTATCCCCAGGTTATTTTTACCTTCTGAACCCAATTCTTCCTTTGCAACAACAACACAATTCGGTTCTGCACATATATATTATACCTAGGATATAATATAACATATTTAAAATGTATGGGAATGCCTTCCATCTAGGGGAGGGGGTGGAGGGAAGGAGGGGAAAAATTCAGAACAGAAGGGCGTACAAGGGATAATGTTGTAAAAAATTACCTATGCATATGTACTGTCAAAAATGTTATAATTATAAAATTAATTTTTAAAAGATGACTTAAAGTTTTTTGTGTCTAAGTCCAGATCAATCTGTCATAACAAGTTGCTCATAACACTGATTAAAAAGGTATATAATAAGCTTTTATTAAATAAGCTTATAAATTTTTATTCCAGAAAAATGTTTTATAAAGGAATTCATTTAAAGTATTAATATTGCATTTGCCACTGAGAGTAATTTGAATGAATTAGACTTTCATGCCTTCAGAAAACTCAAGAGAATATATCAGTAAATAATAGTATACTTGCATTTCACAAACATGTTAATTCCATTTTCCAGTCATATAACTTAATTTTACCTCCACCTTAATCTCAGCAAATATTATTTTGTTTTCTCTCTAGATTAGTTCTGATGCCAAAGCTGTGAGTATAAGAACTCAATGTTTTAGTTATCTTCTTCACATTGAAGAGCAGTAAATGAATTGAACCAGCTACTCTCAGCGAAAGAACTCTGGGAGATGACTATGAACCACTACAAAGAATTCCCAATCCCTCTATTTTTGTCCACCTGCATTTTTGATTTGCTTCACAGGCTAATTGTACAATATTTCAAAGTCCGATTCTTTTTGTACAGCAAAATAATTGTTTGGACATGTATACATTTAGTGTATTTAATTTATACTTTAACATATTTAACATGTACTGGTCAATCTGCCATCTGGGCGGGGGGGGGGGAAGGAGGGGAAAAATTGGAACAAAAGGTTTGGCAATTGTCAATGCTGTAAAATTACCCATGCATATATCTGGTAAATAAAAACTATAATTTAAAAAAAATAAAAAATAAAAATGTATATAAAATACAAAAAAAAAAAAAAACTTCACATTGATGAAATTCTGTACTATGGCCACAAGTTATTCTTCAATCACAGTAAATTTTTAGAAATACACAGATGTCTATAGAGACATAAGACAGTGGGTAAGGGAATACAGCTAGCCAAGTTGATATTCCTCACTTTTACACCAAAGCAAATTAAGGATCTGGTATGCCAAGCAAAATGTTTTTAAATACTTACTGTGCGCCAGGAGCTGTGCTAAACACAAACAATATAGAGAAAGTTAAAGAAGTAATTTCTACCTTAGATTCCAATGGGAGAAGTAATGTTAGTAGATCATCTATTAATGATGTTGTTGAGTCATGTCTAAGTCTTCATGACCCCATTTGGGGTTTTCTTGACATAAAACTGAGTGGTTGGAAATTTCTTTCTCCAGCTCATTTTATAGATGAAGAACTAAGGTAAATGGGGTAAAATGTCTGAGTCCAAAATCAAACTTAGGTCTGTCTAAATGCAAGACCAATGTTCCATCCACTATCCCACCTACCTGTCTTCTATTAATAATAGTGGATCATGATGTTCCTTTAAGAGTAATGACAGTCCTCTCTCATAATCTTTCTCTCTGATTCCCTCTGCTTAAAGTCACCTGAAGCTTTTAGATGTAGAGATGGAAGGGACCTTAAATACCACCTAAATAATTTATTAATTTTGCAGGTGAAGAAACCAAAGTCTGGAAAGTGTTTCTCAAGCCACACAAGGAGTAAGCTATGGGTGGGGGGTGGGGGTGGAGCACAGCTTTTGTGACTTTTAAAGGCTTCTTCAACAATATTCATCTTTTCTACTGTTATTTAAATTTATCATAAAATGCCTGAACTCAAGAATATTTTAAAGTATAGTACTAATCTCAAAATTATAAGCTAACATTTCAGTATATATTTAGAGATTTGAATATATGAATCTCATAAAACAAATTACCAAATAGAGTTATTGAAAGTTTTCATATTGCTGTGGTCCAGGAGAATCATTCATATGAACTGTGCTTTTGTGGCTTCAGTAGACTCCAGTGATTATTAGTAAAAAATACAATGTGCTTACATTTCACATGTAAGTATGAATTCAAATCTTTCATTTTCCCAGTAAAAACACTGTTTTCCCATAAATATCATTTAAATCAGAATTTTCTGGCTACCTAGTGATTAATCAGAATCAAGAGAGGATTCTGGGAAGATGGTGGAGTAAATTTTAAAAAATACTTTCTCTTGTCCATATTAGAGAGAGAGAGAGAGAGAGAGAGAGAGAGAGAGAGAGAGAGAGAGTGAGAGAGAGAGAGAGAAAGAGAGAGAGAGGGAGGGAGGAAGAGGGAGAAACGTCGATAGAAATGAGCATGGCATAAAGTAATTGTCCTAAGACAATTTCAAAAGATCCAAGGAAAGACCAGACCTCCAGGAGCACAAGTTTGAAATGAGCGAAAAGCAAACACACAACTCCAGGCCTACTCTACAATCTCTTGCTGCCTCTTGCAGGGTTGGGGTCTGAGTAGAAGATTGAAGGACCTTTCACAATTGAGGGACATCAAGCATATCTGTGCTGACCAGACTCATATTGGGCTTTGGCTTCCAAAAGGGTCTAGCTCACACCTAGCAAGTACAGTAGTGAGGGACAGGGATCCTTTTGGCATTTGTTTCTGGGTAGAGAGGATAACTGTAGTTCGCAGTTGTCAGAGAGACTTCAAGAAACAGAATTATTTCTCAGACAGTGTGGTTGGGAACCCTTGCTGTGGTTTAGGAATGGAGAGGTAAGCCTAAAGTTGGGCTGAAAACAGACTTCAGAAAATTACATTTAAAAGGACCTGAGCCTTGGAGATATCATTCCCCATACTTTGGGACTACATGATTACACTAATAGCTGCTAAAAACTAAATAAAACAAAAAATAAATAAAAATAATTAGCAAAGGAGAAAGAATCCAATCCTAGATAGCTAGTTCATATGGGAATAGAGAAGATCTGAGTTCAAATTCAGAGAAAGATTTTGGAGCCCCCAAAATATATTCCTATTTCAAATGATCTGCAGCACAAAAAGAATTATTGGAAGAAATTTAAAAAGAACTTTAAAAATTACATGAGAGTAATCGAGGAAAAAATAAGAGCAATCCAAAAAAAAAAGAAAAAGAAACAAAGAAACAAAAAATTATGAAGAGTCAATCAATATGAAATAGCCAAAAATTTAAGGAATAAAATAATTCCTTGAAAACTAAAATTGGACAAAAGGAAGCTAATTATATCCCAACACATCACAAATCATAAAACAACATCAAACTTATGGAAAAAAATGGAAGATAAATGAAACATCTTATCAGAAAAACAAAGAATCCAGAAACCAAATTTAGGAGAAATAATATCAGAATATTTGCATTACCTGAAAGATACAATAAAAATTTTTCCTTCATACAATATTATAAGAAATTATCAAGGAAAACTGGCCTGAAGAAAGAAGGCCTAGCAGAAATAACAATAATGATGATGTTGATGATGATGATATCCACCAATCATCCCCTGAAAGAGATCTCAGGAGCAAAACTTATAGAGATATCACAGTCAAGTTTAAAAATTCCCTGGTTAAGTAGAAAGTATTGTAAGCATCAAGAAAAAACAATTAAATATCATGGAGCTACAAGAAGGATTACACAAGACCTAGCAGCTACTATATTCCATAGAACAAAAGAACTAGAGTTATGACCAAAGGTTACTTGTCTAGTAAGGTTAAGTATAACCCTTAAATTTTTTCAGTTCATTATATATATATATAATGAACTTAAAAACTTAAGGTTTTTGTAACAAAAAGCACAAAACTTAAGGGAACATTCAATTTATAACATACAGGAGAAAATATGAAGTAGACATTAGAGACCAATTATAAGGGACTCCATAAGGTCAAATTGTGTTGTTGTTGTTGTTTTTTTTTTTTTTTTTTTTTTTTTAAAAAGAAATATAGAAGAAATATAGTGGCCAAGTTCAAGAACCATCAGACAAAGGAAAAAATGTTGGAAGCTGCTAGAAAAAAGCAATTCAGATATGGAGGAGTCACAATAAGGATAACCCAGGATCTAGCAACGTCCACATTAAAAGAACGAAGGGCCTGGAATATGATATTCTGAAAGGCTAAGGAATGGCGTGGAGGCAGACAGCTGCTTGAGCTCTGTGTTTTCTCTCAGGACTTACTTCATGACAAGCCTCAGAGTTAATGGTTGACCAGAAAAGAAACCCACAAATAATCACCAAGAGATGACATCCTTGAAATTCACCAGAGGTCTATGTTTGCTCGGGAGAGGGTCGAACAGACTGGCGCAGACTGGGGTAAGGCAAGCCAGAGCGAGACAGACAGCTCACACAGCTCAGACCTGAGGGAGGAGGGGTACGATCTCTGCCATTTCTGCAAAAAAAACTTTTACCCCAGTGTGGTTATTCCATCTAGGCAGCAAGCCAGGAGCAGCAGAGAGGGTGTAAACACTGGAGGTAAAGATTAAAACCCCGGAAAGCTAGCGTCTCTCCAAACCCACCACCCCCAACCCCCACCTGGAGTGACTCCTAGTTCTCAGAGCCACAGAACCCAGATGCAGTGCAGCCATCGCTGTTCTGTTAGTGGCTCTCTGCTGCCCTACCCCCAGTCTGTAGAAGAAGCCCATTAACGCCATCCAGCCCCATCCCCCCAAAATCAGACCAATTGTTTCTCTTGCCAATTTGTTTTCTTCCATTCTGCTCTTGACAAAATGAACAAAAAATTCAAAAGGGCTCTAACCATTGACAGTTTCTGTATGGAGAGAGAGGAGACTTCAACTACTGAGGAGACTAAAAACAGACTGTCCCCAGAGGAATCCCCTAAGGGGGATATGATCTGCTCCTCAATACAAAAGAATCTCATAGAGGAAATCAAAAAGGCTCTCACAAGAGAGTTAGAAGAGAAATGGGAAAAGGAAAGAGAGCCTGGAGAAATCATCTAGAGTGGATAAAGAGATCAAATCATTGAGAAATAAAATTAGTGAATTAGAAAAGGCAAACAACTCCAAGGAAAACAGGATTAGTGAGCTGGAAAAGGTAAACAACTCCAAGGAAAACAGGATTAGTGAGCTGGATAAAGAAATCAGCTCTCTAAAAAAAAAAATGGATAAAATGGAAAAAAAATTCCATAGAAGATAAAAACAAATTGGACAATTACAAAAATATATAAAAAAAGTGAGTGAAGAAAATACATCATTGAAAATTAGATTTGAACAAGTAGAAATGAATGACTCAAGGAGTAACCAAGAGGTAGTCAAGCAAAACCAGAGAAATGAAACAATTGAAAAAAATGTCAAGTACCTTATTAGAAAGACAACAGACCTGGAAAACAGATCCAGGAGAGACAATTTGAGAATAATCAGACTCCCTGAAAAATGTGAGGAAAAAAAGAGCTTGGACACTATTTTCGAGGAAATTATCAAAGAAAACTACCCAGACATTTTGGAAACAGAGGGTAAAATAGACATTGAAAAAATTCATCGATCACCTACTGAAAGGGACCCTAAAATCAAAACGCCAAGAAATATAGTGGCCAAGTTCAAGAACCACCAGACAAAGGAAAAAATATTGGAAGCTGCTAGGAAAAAGCAATTCAGATATGGAGGAGCCACAATAAGGATAACCCAGGATCTAGCAACGTCCACATTAAAAGAACGAAAGGCCTGAAACATGATATTCTGAAAGGCTAAGGAACTTGGTATGCAGCCAAGAATGACTTAACCAGCAAGAATGAGCATCGTTTTCCAGGGAAGAAGATGGACATTTAACGAAATAAATTAATTCCATCTATTTTTGATGAAAAAAACCAGACCTGGGGGGCGGAGCCAAGATGGCGGAGAAGAAACACACGTCTCTGTGAACATCCTCACTCCTTCACAACCAATTAGATAACTTAAGTCTCAGAATTAGCTCAGGACTGATAGATACTACAAGGACTGGAAGCACGACTTACCAGCTGAAGAGAATCTGGAGTTTCAACAGGAAAGGTCAGTTCCCAGGGGAGGAATAAGAGAGACCAGCACAGACGGTGGGGTAGTGGCACACTGCGCCCATTGCGCTGGGAAGGGCTCTGGGATCAGAGAAGCCACTGAGGAAAAGGAATCTGGCACAGGCTGTTAGCTCTTCTCTGCTAATTATTTAGCAGTTCAGAAGAGAAAGCCAAAATATTTTAAAACTCAGATTAGATTTTCCCCGGACCCTGGAGGTGACTCAGCAGATCTCGGCACCAGGGGGTGTGGCCTCAGCTACCTCCTGAGAATAGTTAAGAGATTGACAAGTGGGTGGATACGGCCCAAGGCAACACACACTGCCTAGCTTAGCTGGAGGGAGTGGAACTCAGCTCCAGGAAGTCCCAGAGAAGCGGAACCTTTGAACTAGGGACCACGGTTTCTGGCAGACACTTCCAGTTTGAGCACAGGGGCTTTTCACGTCACCTGCTGTAGACATCCACTCCCCACCCGGACACATAGGCTGGGCTTTGTACTGTCTTTACTATTCTACGCCCTCGAAGCACAGTAGTGCTAATCACCTCTGAGGCACTTCCAGGGAGGGGGTGGGGAACTCTCTCCCAGAGCTCTATCTTAGCTCAGGCGCAGGAGCCTCTGCATCCATCTGGTCTGGGAGGAAGCTGATAAAGAAGTAAATAAACAATTTCCTACCCCAGGGACAGACCCCAAAAGATTTTTTTAAATATGAGCAAAAAAGCTAGAAAAACTATAGATTCCTTCTATACAGAGAAAGAGCGGGTATCCAACGCCGAGGAAGTTAACAGCACAGAGTCAGCAGATAACAACCCAAAGGGGAACGATCCCTGCCCCCCATCACATAACTCTCTCCTAGAAGAAACTCTTAAAAAATCGAGGGAGATTGAAGAAAAATGGGGAAAGGAAAGGGAAGCTATGATAGAGAATAACAACGTCCTGAAATTGGAGTTGGAAAAAATAAAGAATTCACAGAAGATGCAGGAAAACAAAATTTATGAATTAGAAAAGGTTAAAAAAACACAGGAAAGTAGGATTTTTGAATTGGAAAAGATAAAAAAGTCTCAAGAAAATAGAATTTCTGAATTGGAAAAAGAAAATAATTCTCAAAAAAAAATTAGGGAAATGGAAAAAAAATTCAATAGAGCAAAATAATTCACTTGAAAACGAAATTGGGCATTTACAAAAAGAACTAAAAACTGTGAAAGAAGAAAATAACTCCTTAAAAGTCAGGATGGAACAAATAGAAATGAATGATTCACAGAGAACCCAAGAATCAGTCAAACAAAACAAAAAAAAATGAGAAGCTGGAGAACAACATCAAATACTTACTGGGAAAATAGATCTAGGAGAGATAATCTGCGGATTATTGGACTTCCAGAAAACTATGACCAAAAAAAGAGCCTAGATTCTATTTTACAGGAAATTATCAAAGAGAACTGTCCAGAGATAATAGGAAACAGAAGGGAAAGTAGATGTGGAAAGAATTCATCAAACACCTTCTGAAATAGACCCTAAAAAAAGAACACCACGGAATATTGTGGCTAAGCTGCAGAATTACCACGCAAAGGAGAAAATCCTGCAAGCAGCTAGAAAAAAACAATTTAAATACCAAGGTGCCACAATAAGGGTCACCCAAGATCTGGCTGCCTCCACATTAAAAGATAGAAGGGTCTGGAACCTGATATTCCGTAAGGCAAAAGATCAAGGACTGCAACCAAGAATGAACTACCCGGCTAAGTTTAGCATCTTTTTCCATGGAAGAAGATGGTCATTCAATGAAACAGAGGAATTCTATATGTTTCTAAGAAAAAAACCAGACTTAAACAAAAAATTTGATCTACATCCACAAGACTGAAGAGAAACAGAAAAAGGTACACAGAACCCTTGAGAACTGTAACTCTGTTGTGGGTATATAAAAAAATACTCAAGGATAATTTGATTTTACTGATATAAAAGAAAAAAAGGGGGGTGTAGTAAAGGGAAGGAGGTCGGTTCAGAAAAAGGGGAAGGAGTGATAAAAAGAGGGAAACTACATCCCAGGAAGAGGCATAGAAAATACACCATATCTGAGGGAACTTAGTGAGGGGGAGATTCATTGTGTGAATCTTACTCTCATCAGGAGAGGCTCAAAGAGTAAATAATTAACATATTTGTTTTTCAGAGAATTTTCTCTCACCTCATTAAAAGGGGGGAGAGGAAAAGGGAAAAGGAAAAGGAGAATAAGTGAAGGGACTTGGAGGGAGGGGGGAGGGATCCTAAAAAAAAAAAAAAAAAAAAAAAAAGAGGGAGGGTTGCGCGTCACAAGGGGGGTCTGTAAATTAAATATCGGGGAGGGGGATCAGGGGGGTCAAGGGAAAAAAGCATAATCTGGGGATAATATGATGGCAGGAAATACAGAATTAGTAATTTTAACTGTAAATGTAAATGGGATGAACGATCCCATCAAACGGAGACGGATAGCAGATTGGATCAAAAAGCAGAACCCTACAATATGTTGCCTACAGGAAACACACTTAAAGCAGGGAGATACATACAGAATAAAGGTAAAAGGTTGGAACAGAGCCTATTATGCTTCAGGTAAAGCCAAAAAAGCAGGGGTAGCTATCCTTATTTCAGATCAAGCAAAAGCAGAAGTAGATCTCGTTAAAAAAGATAAGGAAGGAAACTATATCCTGCTGAAAGGTAGCATAAATAATGAAGCCATATCAATACTAAACATATATGCACCAAGTGGTATAGCATCTAACTTTCTAAAGGAAAAGTTAAGAGAACTGCAAGAAGAAATAGACAGTAAAACTATAATAGTGGGAGATCTCAACCTTGCACTCTCAGATTTAGACAAATCAAACCACAAAACAAACAAGAAAGAAATTTAAAAAGTAAATAGAATATTAGAAAAACTAGGTATGATAGACCTTTGGAGAAAACTGAATGGCAATAGAAAGGAATATACTTTCTTCTCAGCAGTTCATGGATCCTATACAAAAATTGACCATATATTAGGACATAAAGATCTCAAAATTAAATGTAGGAAGGCAGAAATAATAAATGCCTTCTTCTCAGATCACAATGCAATAAAAGCTACATTCAGTAAAAAGTTAGGGGAAAATAGACCAAAAAGTAATTGGAAACTGAATAATCTCATCTTAAAGAATGACTGGGTGAAAGAGCAAATTATAGAAACAATTAACAATTTCACCCAAGATAATGACAATGATGAGACATCATATCAAAATCTTTGGGATGCAGCTAAAGCAGTAATAAGGGGAAATTTTATATCTTTAGAGGCTTATTTTAAAAAAATAGAGAAAGAGAAAATTAATGAATTGGGCCTGCAACTTAAAAAGCTAGAAAAAGACCAAATTAAAAACCCCCAACCAAAAATTAAACTTGAAATACACAAATTAAAAGGAGAAATCAATAATATTGAAAGTAAAAAAAAACTATTGAATTAATAAATAAAACCAAGAGTTGGTTTTATGAAAAAGCCAATAAAATAGATAAACCTTTGGTAAATTTGATCAGAAAAAAGAAAGAGGAAAATCAAATTGTTAGTCTTACAAATGAAAAGGGGGATCTTTCCACCAATGAAGAGGAAATTAGAGAAATAATAAGGAGTTACTTTGCCCAACTTTATGCCAATAAATTTGATAACTTAAGAGAAATGGATGACTTCCTCCAAAAATATAGGCTCCCTAGATTAACAGAGGAGGAGATAAATTGCTTAAATAGTCCCATTTCAGAAAAAGAAATAGAACAAGCTATTAATCAACTCCCCAGGAAAAAATCCCCAGGACCAGATGGATTCACATGTGAATTCTACCAAACATTTAAAGAACAATTAGCCCCAATGTTATATAAATTATTTGAAAAAATAGGGGATGAAGGAGTCCTACCAAACTCCTTTTATGACACAGACATGGTACTGATACCTAAACCAGGTAGATCGAAAACTGAGAAAGAAAATTATAGACCAATCTCCTTAATGAATATTGATGCTAAAATCTTAAATAAGATATTAGCAAAAAGACTTCAGAAAATCATCTCCAAGATAATACACTATGATCAAGTAGGATTTATTCCAGGAATGCAGGGCTGGTTTAATATTAGGAAAACTATTAATATAATTGACCATATTAATAATCAAATTAATAAGAACCATATGATCATCTCAATAGATGCAGAAAAAGCATTTGACAAAATCCAACATCCATTCCTACTAAAAACTCTTGAGAGTATAGGAATAAATGGACTATTCCTTAGAATAATCAGGAGCATATATTTAAGACCTTCAGTAAGCATAATATGCAATAGAAATAAACTGCAACCTTTCCCAGTAAGATTAGGAGTGAAACAAGGTTGCCCACTATCACCATTACTATTCAATATAGTACTAGAAACGCTAGCCTCGGCAATAAGAGCCGAGAAAGAGATTCAAGGAATTAGAGTAGGAAATGAGGAAATTAAACTATCACTTTTTGCAGATGACATGATGGTATACTTAGAGAACCCCAAAGACTCTACTAAAAAGCTACTAGAAATAATTCAAAATTTTAGCAAAGTGGCAGGATACAAAATAAATCCACATAAATCCTCGGCATTTTTATATATCACTAACAAAATGCAACAGCAAGAGATACAAAGAGAAATTCCATTCCAAACAAATGTTGAGAGTATAAAATATTTGGGAATCCATCTACCAAAGAAAAGTCAGGAATTATATGAGAAAAATTACAAAACACTTGCCACAAAAATAAAATCAGATTTAAATAATTGGAAAGACATTCAATGCTCTTGGATAGGCCGAGCGAATATAATAAAGATGACAATACTCCCCAAACTAATCTATTTATTTAGTGCTATACCAATCAGACTCCCAAGAAACTATTTCAATGACCTAGAAAAAATAACAACAAAATTCATATGGAAGAATAAAAGGTCGAGAATTGCAAGGGAACTAATGAAAAAAAAACTCAGAGGAAGGTGGTCTAAGTGTACCTGATCTAAAGCTATATTATATAGCAGCAGTCACCAAAACCATTTGGTATTGGCTAAGAAATAGACCGGTAGATCAGTGGAACAGATTAGATACAAAGGACAAAAAAGGGTACATCTATAGCAATCTAATCTTTGACAAACCCAAAGATTCCAACATTAGGGATAAAAATTCATTATTCGGAAAAAACTGTTGGGAAAACTGGAAATTAGTATGGCAGAAATTAGATATGGATCCACACTTAACACCATATACCAAGATAAGATCAAAATGGATCCATGATTTAGGCATAAAGAGGGAGATAATAAATAGATTAGAGGAACAGAGGATAATCTACCTCTCAGACTTGTGGAGGAGGAAGGACTTTATGACCAGAGGAGAACTAGAGATCATTATTGATCACAAAATAGAAGATTTTGATTACATCAAACTAAAAAGTTTTTGTACAAACAATACTAATGCAAACAAGATTAGAAGGGAAGTAACAAATTGGGAAAATATTTTTAAAAACAAAGGTTCTGACAAAGGTCTCATCTCCAAAATATATAGAGAACTGACCATAATTTATAAGAAACCGAACCATTCTCCAATTGATAAATGGTCAAAGGATATGAACAGACAATTCTCAGAGGAAGAAATTGAAACTATATCCACTCACATGAAAGAGTGTTCCAAATCACTACTGATCAGAGAAATGCAAATTAAGACCACTCTGAGATACCACTACATACCTGTCAGATTGGCTAAGATGACAGGAACAAATAATGATAAATGTTGGAGGGGATGTGGGGAAATTGGGACACTAATACATTGCTGGTGGAGTTGCGAAAGAATCCAGCCATTCTGGAGAGCAATCTGGAATTATGCCCAAAAAGTTATCAAACTGTGCATACCCTTTGACCCAGCAGCGCTACTACTGGGATTATATCCCAAAGAAATACTAAAGAGCGGAAAGAGACATATATGTGCCAAAATGTTTGTGGCAGCTCTTTTTGTTGTAGCTAGAAACTGGAAGATGAATGGATGTCCATCAGTTGGAGAATGGGTGGGTAAATTGTGGTATATGAAGGTTATGGAATATTATTGCTCTGTAAGAAATGACCAGCAGGAGGAATACAGAGAGGCTTGGAGAGACTTAAATCAACTGATGCTGAGTGAAATGAGCAGAACCAGAAGATCACTGTACACTTCAACAACAATACTGTATGAGGATGTATTCTGATGGAAGTGAAAATCTTCAACATAAAGAAGATCCAACTCACTTCCAGTTGATCAATGATGGACAGAGGTAGCTACACCCAGAGAAGAAACACTGGGAAGTGAATGTAAATTGTTAGCACTAATATCTGTCTGCCCAGGTTGCATGTACCTTCGGATTCTAATGTTTATTGTGCAACAAGAAAATGATATTCACACACATGTATTGTACCTAGACTATATTGTAACACATGTAAAATGTATGGGATTGCCTGTCATCGGGGGGAGGGAATAGAGGGAGGGGGCGTAATTTGGAAAAATGAATACAAGGGATAATATTATAAGAAAATATATATATATAATAAAAAAAAAAGAATTACTGGCATATGATTAGGCAAAAAGCTCCTAATTATTGCTTTAATTTCCTCTTCACTGATGGTAAACTCACCCTTTTAATTTTTGATACTGTAATTTGGTTTTCTCATCAAATTAATTAAAGATTTGTCTTTTTTTTTTTTCATAAAAAAAAAAAGAAAAAACCAGACCTACATAAAATGTTTGATCTTCAAATACAGAACTCAAGAGATTTCTAAAAAGGTAAAAAGAAATCTTGAAAACTATACTTCTGCCATAAAAATGTATAAAGAACATATGTATAATTTGACCTAGAAACTAGAGGTGGAAAGGAAATTATATCATAAAAAAGTGTAAGGTGGTGGTACTACATCTCTTGAAGAGGCAAAGGTAACCTATTATATCTGAGAGAAAGAAAGGAGGGAGATGAACATAGTGTGTATCAATAGACATATTTGATTTATGGTGAAACTTCTTCCACTTCATTGAAAAGTGAGAGGGAAGGAGTAAGCTAAGGGGAAGGGAATACAGAAGTTGTGAGGAAAAGGGGTAAAATAAGGGGAGGAACTTTAAAGTGGGGAGGGATACTAAAAAGGGAGGGCTGTGAAAAGCAAGTAGTGTTCACAAGTTTAATACTGGGTAGGGGGGTAAGAGGAAAGGAAATGAGAAAAGTATAAGCAGGGGTTGGCAGGATGGCAAGCAATATAGAATTAGTCCTTCTAACCATAAATGTGAATGGGGCAAACTGCCTCATAAAGAGGAAGCAATTAGCAGACTGGATTAAAAGTCAGAATCCTACTATATGTTGTTTACAGGAATTACACCTGAAACAGGGTGATACATTCAAACTAAAAGTAAAAGAGTGGAGCAGAATCTACTATGTGTCAGGCAAAGCCAACAAAGCAGGGGTAGCTGTCCTCATCTCAGATCAAGCAAAAACAAAAATTGATCTAATTAAAAGAGATAAGGAAGGGCATTATATCCTGCTAAAGGGAAGCATCAATAATGAAGCAGTATCAATATTATCATATATGCACAAAGTGGTGCTGCATTTAATTCTTAAAAGAGAAATTAAGAGAGCTACAAGAAGAAATAGACAGCAAAACTATAATAAATAGACATATAAATAGAAAAATAGACATATATAAATAGACAGCAAAACTATAATAGTGGGAGATCTCAACCTTTCACTCTCAGAATTAGATAAATCAAACCACAAAATAAATAAGAAAGAAGTCAAAGAGGTAAATAGAATACTAGAAAAGTTTGATATGATAGATCTTTGGCAAAAGTTAAATGGAAACAGAAAGGAATATACTTTCTTCTCAGCAGTTCATGGAACCTATACAAAAATTGATCATATACTAGGGCATAAAAACATCAAAATCAAATGCAGTAAGGCAGAAATAGTAAATGCATCCTTTTCAGAACGCAATGCAATGAAAATTACATACAATAAAAAGCCAAGGGAAAATAGACCAAAAAATAATTGGAAACTAAATAATATCATACTAAAGAATGATTGGGTGAAACAGCAAATCATAGACATAATTAATAACTTCACACAAGAAAATGAAAATAATGAGACATCATACCAAAATGTATGGGATACAGCCAAAGCAGTAATAAGGGGAAGTTTTACATCTCTACAGGCCTACTTGCATAAAATAGAGAAAGAGAGGGCCAATGAATTGGGCTTACAACTAAAATTGCTAGAAAAGTAACAAATTAAAAACCCCCATACAAACACAAAACTTGAAATTCAAAAAATAAAAGGTGAGATTAATAAAATTGAAAGTAAAAAAAAAACTATTGAATTAATTAATAAAACTAAGAGTTGGTTCTATGAAAAAAAAAAAACAACAAAAAAGACAAACCCTTAGTAAACCTGATTAAAAAAAGGAAAGAGAAAAAGCTAATTGTTAGTCTTGAAAATGAAAAGGGTGAACTCACCACTAATGAAGAGGAAATTAGAACAGTAGTGAGGAGCTACTTTGCTCAACTTTATGCCAATAAATAAATATGCCAATAAATGAAATGGAAGAATACCTTCAAAAATATGGCTTCCCCAATTAACAGAGGAAAAAGTAAATAGTCTAAGAAATAGAACAAGCTATTAACCAACTTCCTAAGAAAAAATCCCCAGGACCAGATGGATTTACATGTGAATTCTACCAAACATTTAAAGAACAACTAACTCCAATGCTATATAAACTATTTGAAAAAATAGGGATTGAAGGAGTCCTACCAAACTCCTTTTATGACACAGACATGGTACTGATACCTAAACCAAGTAGATCAAAAACTGAGAAAGAAAACTATAGACCAATTTCGTTAATGAATATTGATGCTAAAATCTTAAATAAGATATTAGCAAAAAGACTTCAGAAAATCATCCCCAGGATAATACACTATGACCAAGTGGGATTTATACCAGGAATGCAGGGCTGGTTTAATATTAGGAAAACTATTAGTATAATTGACCATATTAATAATCAAATTAATAAAAACCATATGATCATCTCAATAGATGCAGAAAAAAGCATTTGATAAAAATCCAACATCCATTCCTACTAAAAACGCTTGAGAGTATAGGAATAAATGGTCTATTCCTTAAAATAATAAGGAGCATATATTTAAAACCTTCAGTAAACATCATATGTAATGGCAATAAACTAGAACCTTTCCATGTAAGATCAGGATGAAACAAGGTTGCCCACTATCACCATTACTATTCAATATAGTACTAGAAACTCTAGCCTCGGCAATAAGAGCCAAGAAAGAGATTCAAGGAATTAGAGTAGGAAATGAGGAAATCAAATTATCACTCTTTGCAGATGACATGATGGTATACTTAGAGAACCCCAAAGACTCTGCTAAAAAGCTATTAGAAATAATTCAGAATTTTAGCAAAGCTGCAGGATACAAAATAAATCCACATAAATCCTTAGCATTTTTATACATTACCAACACAATCCAACAGCAAGAGATGCAAAGAGAAATTCCATTCAAAATAACGGTCGATAATATAAAATATTTGGGAATATATCTACCAAAGGAGAGTCAGAAATTATATGAGCAAAATTATGAAACACTTGCCACAAAAATAAAGTCAGATTTAAATAATTGGAAAGACATTCAGTGCTCTTGGATAGGCCGAGCGAATATAATTAAGATGACAATACTCCCTAAACTAATCTATTTATTTAGTGCTATACCAATCAGACTCCCAAGAAACTATTTTAATGACCTAGAAAAAATAACAACAGAATTCATATGGAACAACAAAAGGTCGAGAATTTCAAGGGAAGTAATGAAAGGAAAAAAAAAATTAAATGAAGGTGGCCTAGCTGTACCTGATTTAGAATTATATTATAAAGCAACAGTCACCAAAACCATTTGGTATTGGCTAAGAAATAGACTAGTTGATCAGTGGCATAGGTTAGGTTCACAGGGCAAGATAGTGAATAAAAATAGCAATCTAGTGTTTGACAAACCCAAAGATCCCAACTTTTGGGATAAGAATTCATTATTTGACAAAAACTGCTGGGAAAACTCGAAATTAGTATGGCAGAAACTAGGCATGGACCCACATTTAACACCACATACTAAGATTAGATCAAAATGGGTCCAAGATTTAGGCATAAAGAACGAAATCATAAATAAATTGGAGGAACATGGGATGGTTTACCTCTCAGATTTGTGGAGGAGGAAGGAGTTTGTGTCCAAGGGAGAACTAGAGGCCATTATTGATCACAAAATAGAAAAATTTGATTACACCAAATTAAAAAGTTTCTGCACAAACTAAACAAATGCAAACAAGATTAGAAGGGAAGTAACAAATTAGGAAAACATTTTTACACTTAAAGGTTCTGAAAAAGACCTCATCTCCAAAATATACATAGAATTGACTTTAATTTATAAGAAATCAAGCCATTTTCCAATGATAAATGGTCAAAGGATATGAACAGACAACTTTCAGATAATGAAATTGAAACTATTTCCACTCATATGAAAGAGTGTTCCAAATCGCTATTTATCAGAGAAATGCAAATTAAGACAACTCTGAGATATCATTACACACCTGTCAGATTGGCTAAGATGACAGGAACAAATAACGATAAATGTTGGAGGAGCTGTGGGAAAACTGGGACACTGATGCATTGTTGGTGGAGTTGTGAAAGAATCCAAACATTCTGGAGAGCAATCTGGAATTATGCCCCAAAAGTTATCAAACTGTGCATACCCTTTGACCCAGCATTGCTCTTATCAGGATTATATCCCAAAGAAATACTAAAGAGCGGAAAGAGACCTGTATGTGCCAAAATGTTTGTGGCAGCTCTTTTTGTAGTAGCTAGAAACTGGAAGTTGAATGGATGTCCATCAATTGGAGAATGGTTGGGTAAATTATGGTATATGAATGTTATGGAATATTATTGTTCTGTAAGAAATGACCAACAGGAGGAATACAGAGAGGCTTGGAGAGACTTACATCAACTGATGCTGAGTGAAATGAGCAGAACTAGGGGATCATTATACACTTCAACAATGATACTGTATGAGGATGTATTCTGATGGAAGTGGATATCTTCAACATAGAGAAGAGCTAATCCAATTCCAATTGATCAATGGTGGACAGAATCAGCTACATCCAGAAAAGGAACACTAGGAAATGATTGTAAACTGTGAGCATTGTTTTTTTGTTTTGTTTTGTTTTGTTTTGTTTCTCTTCCCAGATTATTTTTACTTTCCGAACCCAATTCTTCCTTTGCAACAACAACAACAAAATTCAGTTTTGCACATATATATTGTACCTAGGATATACTCTAAGATATTTAATATTTATGGGAATGCCTTCCATCTAGGGGAGGGGATGGAAGGAAGGAGAGGAAAAACTCAGAACAGAAGGGAGTACAAGGGATAATGTTGTAAAAAAAAATTACCTATGCATACGTACTGTCAAAGAAAATGTTATAAGTATAAAAATTAATAAAAAACAAAATAAAACAAAAAAAAGGAGGGAATTTTCACAAGTATAACTAGAGGGAGAATTCTTAAACAAAAAAGTGAATAAGATCACAAAATGTAAAATAATGATTAAGAACACATAAAAGTTTAAGAGCTTATAGAAAGACAAAAAATCAATGAAAATGGACTTTTAAACGGGGAGGGGGGGAAAGGAAATATGAGCAGTATTTTTATGATTGTCTAGTAGGCGAGGGCAATTAGTGCTGGAACCTTACCTTACTCTAACCAGGAATAGTTAAAGAGGGATACATTAGATAGATGATAGATAGATATGAATGGATAGGTAGATAGACAGATAGTAAAAAATAGACATACATATCTATCTAGAGAGAGAAAGAGGGAAGGAGAGAGTCTTCTAAATTGAGAAAGAAATAAGAGAGCAAGGGTTAGGATGGGGGAGAGGATAAGAAAGAGACTTTTAGAGTGGTCGATAAGTTAAAGAATAGAAGGGCAAGGTAGTACTTAGAAGTAATGCAGAAGAATAAGGAAAAATAGGATAAATAGGATGAGAAGGACAGTCCAGAAAAATAGGGAAGAAAAAATACATAAGTAATTGTAGCTTGGAATGTGAATGGAACAAGTTTACACATAAAATCTAAATAGATAACAGATGAAAATTTTGAACTCAACTATACATTGCTTTCACATGAAGATAAAATAAAGGGCAAGAGTAGAATTTATTATGAAAAAATCTGGGAAAGTAATCATGATCTCAGACAAAATTAAAGTTACAATAGATTTAATCAATAGTGAATAAGGAAACTATACTATGTATCAGCAATATTATCCAATATTTCTTTAGACTATCTAAAATATTTAAATGGTATAATATACCTGATTATATACCCACCAAAACAGACATGGGAACTATATGAACATAAACATAAAGCACTTTTTATACAAATAAACTCAGATATAAATAATTGAAATAATATTTATTGTTCATAGATAAGTAAAGCCATTATAATTTCCAAAGTGACAATCTTACCTAATTAATTTATTCAATGTAATCCTGATTAAATTATTAAAAATCATTTAAATTATTAAATTAAATTAATATAACATAATTTAATAATATAGTATATAATATAATAAATAAAAGTAAATTAATAAAATTATTTTCTGAATTATAAAAATAATAACGAAGTAAATTTTTGAAGAGCAAAAGGTCAGAAATTGCAAAGAAATAGGGGAGGAAAAAAGCAAAGAAAATGGATTTGGCAGTATTGGACCTTAAATTACATTGTAAGGATGAGCACTGTTGAAGTGTCCAAAGGACTATTTTGATTATTTTAAATTAAAATCTTCTTGTATAAATAAAACTGTAGTTCTCATTGTCAGAGAGACTGCATAACCTACGTAACCAAGAATAAAAGAAATGCAGGAAATTGGGGGGGTGAGTAGAAAACTTTCATAGACAATTATTTAGATAGGATGTGATTAGGTTGGAATACTGCTGTGGTATAGAAAATGATGAATTGGTTGATTTAGAAAAAATATGGAAAGATGAACCAATGAAGAAAAATACTATCCACCTTCAAAGAAACAAATGTTAGAAGGAAACAAGTAGAGTATGGTCTTACATATATGTATATGATTATATCTATCTATCTATCTATAATCTATATATCCATTTTTAATGTTTGCTTTCTTTAGGGTGGAGGGAGAGATGGGGAAAATAAAATAAAATAAAATGCAATAGAAAACAAAAAGAAAATCAACAAAAATGCAAAGAAAAACTGAGCAGCTTTGAAAACCATATGCAGTATTTATGATATGGATATTCTTAAAATAGAAATTTATTATTTTATATCAAACCTCTCTTATACTCTGTTTTGTGCATGGCCATTTTTTTCTTTTATCATTTTGTACTTATATTTAAGATTAAAAATATTATTAAAATAAAAAATAGAACTAAGAGTAGTACCCCCTCCATTAATGAATATTTCATTGTTCTTCCCTGTTTATGTGGCAATTAACTTCTGTTTTATATACATGGGCCTCTGAAACCTAGGAAGCTTTCAGACATTATATAAGTATTAAGTAGGCTATGAGTCTATATACTTTCATATGATTTTTAATATTTACATGACATATAATATCATTAAGTATGTGCAATGTATTACTTAATAAATATGTACATATAGAAGAACAAATCAGAGTGTTTACACAGCATTGGAATACTGAGCAGCTGATCTCATATATAGGAGAGAAACGAGGACAGAACTTGGATCAAGAAAATCTGGGTTTGGGGGCGGAGCCAAGATGGCGGAGAAGAAACACACTACTCAGTGAACGTCCTCACTCCCTCACAACCAATTAGATAAATTAAGTCTCAAAATTAGCTCAGGACTGATAGATACCACAAGGACTGGAAGCACGACTTACCAGCTGAAGAGAATCTGGAGTTTCAACAGGAAAGGTCAGTTCTCAGGGGAGGAATAAGAAAGACCAGCACAGACGGTGGGGTAGGGGCACACTGCGCCCATTGCGCTGGGAGGGGCTCTGGGATCAGAGAAGCCACTGAGGTAAAGGAATCTGGCACAGGCTGTTAGCTCTTCTCTGCTAATTATTTAGCAGTTCAGAAGAGAAAGCCAAAATATTTTAAAACTCAGATTAGATTTCCCCCCCCCCCCCACCCTGGGGCAGACTCGGCACCAGGGGGTGTGGCCTCAGCTACCTCCTGAGAATAGTTAAGAGACTGACAAGTGGGTGGATACGAGCCCAAGGCAACACACACGGCCTAGCTTAGCTGGAGGGAGTGGAACTCAGCTCCAGGAAGTCCCAGAGAAGCGGAACCTTTGAACTAGGGACCTCGGTTTCTGGCAGACACTTCCAGTTTGAGCGCAGGGGCTTCTCACGTCACCTGCTGCAGACATCCCACTCCCCACCCGGGACACATAGGCTGAGCTTCTTGCTGCTCTTCACTATTCTACGCCCTCAAAGCACAGCAGTGCTAATCACCTCTGAGGCACTTCCAGGGAGGGGGTGGGGGAACTCTCTCCCAGAGCTCTCTCTTAGCACGGGCGCAGGGGCCGCTGCATCCCATCCGGTCTGGGAGGAAGCTGGGTAAAGAAGTAAATAATTTCCTACCCCAGGGACAGACCCCAAAACATTTTTTAAGTATGAGCAAAAAAGCTAGAAAAACTATAGATTCCTTCTATACAGAGAAAGAGCGGGTATCCAACCCCGAGGAAGTTAACAGCAAAGATTCAGAAGATAACAACCTAAAGGGGAACGATTCCTGCCCCCCATCACATAACTCTCTCCTAGAAGAAGCTCTTAAGAAATTGAGGGAGATTGAAGAAAAATGGGGCAAGGAAAGGGAAGTTATGATAGAGAATAACAACGTCCTGAAATTGGAGTTGGAAAAAATAAAGAATTCACAGGAGATGCAGGGAAACAAAATTAGTGAATTAGAAAAGGTTAAAAAAACACAGGAAAGTAGGATTTCTGAATTGGAAAAGATAAAAAAGTCTCAAGAAAATAGAATTTCTGAATTGGAAAAAGAAAATAATTCTCAAAAAAAAAAAATTAGGGAAATGGAAAAAAATTCAATAGAGCAAAATAATTCATTTAAAAACGAAATTGGGCATTTACAAAAAGAACTAAAAACTGTGAAAGAAGAAAATAACTCCTTAAAAGTCAGGATGGAACAAATAGAAATGAATGATTCACAGAGAACCCAAGAATCAGTCAAACAAAACAAAAAAAATGAGAAGCTGGAGAACAACGTCAAATACTTACTGGGAAAATCTATAGACCTGGAAAATAGATCTAGGAGAGATAATCTGCGGATTATTGGACTTCCAGAAAACTATGACCAAAAAAAGAGCCTAGATTCTATTTTACAGGAAATTATCAAAGAGAACTGTCCAGAGATAATAGAAACAGAAGGGAAAGTAGATGTGGAAAGAATTCATCGAACTCCTTCTGAAATAGACCCTAAAAAAAGAACACCACGGAATATTGTGGCTAAGCTGCAGAATTACCACACAAAGGAGAAAATCCTGCAAGCAGCTAGAAAAAAACAATTTAAATACCAAGGTGCCACAATAAGGGTCACCCAAGATCTGGCTGCCTCCACATTAAAAGATAGAAGGGCCTGGAACCTGATATTCCGTAAGGCAAAAGATCAAGGACTGCAACCAAGAATGAACTACCCAGCTAAGTTTAGCATCTTTTTCCACGGAAGAAGATGGTCATTCAATGAAACAGAGGAATTCTATATGTTTCTAAGAAAAAAACCAGACTTAAACAAAAAATTTGATCTACATCCACAAGACTGAAGAGAAACAGAAAAAGGTACACAGAACCCTTGAGAACTGTAACTCTGTTGTGGGTATATAAAAAATACTCAAGGATAATTTGATTTTACTGATATAAAAGAAAAAAAGGGGGGTGTAGTAAAGGGAAGGAGGTCGGTTCAGAAAAAGGGGAAGGAGTGATAAAAAGAGGGAAACTACATCCCAGGAAGAGACATAGAAAATACACCATATCTGAGGGAACTTAGTGAGGGGGAGAATCATTGTGTGAATCTTACTCTCATCAGAAGAGGCTCAAAGAGTAAATAATTAACATATTTGTTTTTCAGAGAATTTTCTCTCACCTCATTAAAAGGGGGGAGAGGAAAAGGGAAAAGGAAAAGGGGAATAAGTGAAGGGACTTGGAGGGAGGGGGGAGGGATCCTAAAAAAAAAAAAAAAAAAAAAAAAAAAAAAAGAGGGAGGGTTGCGCGTCACAAGGGGGGTCTGTAAATTAAATATCGGGGAGGGGGATCAGGGGGGTCAAGGGAAAAAAGCATAATCTGGGGATAATACGATGGCAGGAAATACAGAATTAGTAATTTTAACTGTAAATGTAAATGGGATGAACGATCCCATCAAACGGAGACGGATAGTAGATTGGATCAAAAAGCAGAACCCTACAATATGTTGCCTACAGGAAACACACTTAAAGCAGGGAGATACATACAGAGTAAAGGTAAAAGGTTGGAACAGAGCCTATTATGCTTCAGGTAAAGCCAAAAAAGCAGGGGTAGCTATCCTTATCTCAGATCAAGCAAAAGCAGAAGTAGATCTCGTTAAAAAAGATAAGGAAGGAAACTATATCCTGCTGAAAGGTAGCATAAATAATGAAGCCATATCAATACTAAACATATATGCACCAAGTGGTATAGCATCTAACTTTCTAAAGGAAAAGTTAAGAGAACTGCAAGAAGAAATAGACAGTAAAACTATAATAGTGGGAGATCTCAACCTTGCACTCTCAGATTTAGACAAATCAAACCACAAAACAAACAAGAAAGAAATTAAAAAAGTAAATAGAACATTAGAAAAACTAGGTATGATAGACCTTTGGAGAAAACTGAATGGCAATAGGAAGGAATATACTTTCTTCTCAGCAGTTCATGGATCCTATACAAAAATTGACCATATACTAGGACATAAAGATCTCAAAATTAAATGTAGGAAGGCAGAAATAATAAATGCCTTCTTCTCAGATCACAATGCAATAAAAGCTACATTCAGTAAAAAGTTAGGGGTAAATAGACCAAAAAGTAATTGGAAACTGAATAATCTCATCTTAAAGAATGACTGGGTGAAAGAGCAAATTATAGAAACAATTAACAATTTCACCCAAGATAATGATAATGATGAGACATCATATCAAAATCTTTGGGATGCAGCTAAAGCGGTAATAAGGGGAAATTTTATATCTTTAGAGGCTTATTTGAAGAAAATTGAGAAAGAGAAGATTAACGAATTGGGCTTACAACTTAAAAGGCTAGAAAAAGACCAAATTATAAACCCCCAACCAAAAATTAAACTCGAAATACAAAAATTAAAAGGAGAAATCAATAAAATTGAAAGTAAAAAAACTATTGAATTAATAAATAAAACCAAGAGTTGGTTTTATGAAAAAGCCAATAAAATAGATAAACCTTTGGTAAATTTGATCAAAAAAAAGAAAGAGGAAAATCAAATTGATAGTCTTACAAATGAAAAGGGGGATCTTTCCACCAATGAAGAGGAAATTAGAGAAATAATAAGGAGTTACTTTGCCCAACTTTATGCCAATAAATTTGATAACTTAAGTGAAATGGATGACTTCCTCCAAAAATATAGGCTCCCTAGATTAACAGAGGAGGAGATAAATTGCTTAAATAGTCCCATTTCAGAAAAAGAAATAGAACAAGCTATTAATCAACTCCCCAGGAAAAAATCCCCAGGGCCAGATGGATTCACATGTGAATTCTACCAAACATTTAAAGAACAATTAGCCCCAATGTTATATAAATTATTTGAAAAAATAGGGGATGAAGGAGTCCTACCAAATTCCTTTTATGACACAGACATGGTACTGATACCTAAACCTGGTAGATCGAAAACTGAGAAAGAAAATTATAGACCAATCTCCTTAATGAATATTGATGCTAAAATCTTAAATAAGATATTAGCAAAAAGACTTCAGAAAATCATCTCCAAGATAATACACTATGATCAAGTAGGATTTATTCCAGGAATGCAGGGCTGGTTTAATATTAGGAAAACTATTAATATAATTGACCATATTAATAATCAAATTAATAAGAACCATATGATCATCTCAATAGATGCAGAAAAAGCATTTGACAAAATCCAACATCCATTCCTACTAAAAACTCTTGAGAGTATAGGAATAAACGGATTATTCCTTAGAATAATCAGGAGTATATATTTAAGACCGTCAGTAAGCATAATATGCAATAGAAATAAACTGCAACCTTTCCCAGTAAGATCAGGAGTGAAACAAGGTTGCCCACTATCACCATTACTATTCAATATAGTACTAGAAACGCTAGCCTCGGCAATAAGAGCCGAGAAAGAGATTCAAGGAATTAGAGTAGGAAATGAGGAAATTAAACTATCACTTTTTGCAGATGACATGATGGTATACTTAGAGAACCCCAAAGACTCTGCTAAAAAGCTACTAGAAATAATTCAAAATTTCAGCAAAGTGGCAGGATACAAAATAAATCCACATAAATCCTCGGCATTTTTATATATCACTAACAAAATGCAACAGCAAGAGATACAAAGAGAAATTCCATTCCAAACAAATGTTGATAGTATAAAATATTTGGGAATCCATCTACCAAAGAAAAGTCAGGAATTATATGAGAAAAATTACAAAACACTTGCCACAAAAATAAAATCAGATTTAAATAATTGGAAAGACATTCAGTGCTCTTGGATAGGCCGAGCGAATATAATAAAGATGACAATACTCCCCAAACTAATCTATTTATTTAGTGCTATACCAATCAGACTCCCAAGAAACTATTTTAATGACCTAGAAAAAATAACAACAAAATTCATATGGAAGAATAAAAGGTCAAGAATTGCAAGGGAACTAATGAAAAAAAACTCAGAGGAAGGTGGTCTAAGTGTACCTGATCTAAAGCTATATTATATAGCAGCAGTCACCAAAACCATTTGGTATTGGCTACGAAATAGACCGGTAGATCAGTGGAACAGATTAGATACAAAGGACAAAAAAGGGTACATCTATAGCAATCTAATCTTTGACAAACCCAAAGATTCCAACATTAGGGATAAAAATTCATTATTTGGAAAAAACTGTTGGGAAAACTGGAAATTAGTATGGCAGAAATTAGATATGGATCCACACTTAACACCATATACCAAGATAAGATCAAAATGGGTCCATGATTTAGGCATAAAGAGGGAGATCATAAATAGATTAGAGGAACAGAGGATAATCTACCTCTCAGACTTGTGGAGGAGGAAGGAATTTATGACCAGAGGAGAACTAGAGATCATTATTGATCACAAAATAGAAGATTTTGATTACATCAAACTAAAAAGTTTCTGTACAAATAATACTAATGCAAACAAGATTAGAAGGGAAGTAACAAATTGGGAAAATATTTTTAAAAACAAAGGTTCTGACAAAGGTCTCATTTCCAAAATATATAGAGAACTGACCATAATTTATAAGAAACCAAACCATTCTCCAATTGATAAATGGTCAAAGGATATGAACAGACAATTCTCAGAGGAAGAAATTGAAACTATATCCACTCACATGAAAGAGTGTTCCAAATCACTACTGATCAGAGAAATGCAAATTAAGACCACTCTGAGATACCACTACACACCTGTCAGATTGGCTAAAATGACAGGAACAAATAATGACAAATGTTGGAGGGGATGTGGGGAAATTGGGACACTAATACATTGCTGGTGGAGTTGTGAAAGAATCCAGCCATTCTGGAGAGCAATCTGGAATTATGCCCAAAAAGTTATCAAACTGTGCATACCCTTTGACCCAGCAGCGCTACTACTGGGATTATATCCCAAAGAAATACTAAAGAGCGGAAAGAGACATATATGTGCCAAAATGTTTGTGGCAGCTCTTTTTGTTGTAGCTAGAAACTGGAAGATGAATGGATGTCCATCAGTTGGAGAATGGTTGGGTAAATTGTGGTATATGAAAGTTATGGAATATTATTGCTCAGTAAGAAATGACCAGCAGGAGGAATACAGAGAGGGTTGGAGAGACTTAAATCAACTGATGCTGAGTGAAATGAGCAGAACCAGAAGATCACTGTATACTTCAACAACGATACTGTATGAGGATGTATTCTGATGGAAGTGGAAATCTTCAACATAAAGAAGATCCAACTCACTTCCAGTTGATCAATGATGGACAGAGGTAGATACACCCAGAGAAGAAACACTGGGAGGGGAATGTAAATTGTTAGCACTAATATCTGTCTGCCCAGGTTGCATATACCTTCGGATTCTAATGTTTATTGTGCAACAAGAAAATGATATTCACACACATGTATTGTACTTAGACTATATTGTAACACATGTAAAATGTATGGTATTGCCTGTCGTCGGGGGGAGGGAATAAGGGAGGGGGGGTAATTTGGAAAAATGAATACAAGGGATAATATTATAAAATATATATATATATATATAATAAAAAAAATTAAAAAAAAAAAAAAAAAAAAAAAAAAAAGAAAATCTGGGTTTGAATCATGGGCCAAAACTTATTAGCTGTGTTACCTTGGAGAAGTCATTTAACTACTATAAGTTTAATGTCCTAATAATGCTTTCATTTTATATATCTTAAAATTATACTTAATTATGGAATTGTTACTATTGGGTAGTAAATAAACATGTACTTATTTATTACTTTTATACTTAAGCAACTGTTATCAATAATTATTGGGGGGTTAGATAAATTAAGATAATGTATAGTAGACAATTCCTAAACTATAAATCAATGTATATATGTCAACTATTCATTTTTATTATTATTAGTGAATCCTAAGTGAATTTTCTAAATATAAACTTCATTATCTTTTTGAAAATAATCATAATTTATTGTGGTCTTCTGAACACCAGATACCTATAATGTGTTACTAAATTAATACACAGAATCATAAGATCCCCATGTTTAAAGGGATCTTAAAGGTTATCTAGTTTGATATCAAACTGATCAGAAATCATTAATAGCATCAATAACAAGGGATCATAATGCTTATGCTTGAAGAATTCTAATGATAAGAAGTTTAAAACCTCCAGAGACAACTCATTCCACTTTGGTATACAAAGATATGAGGAGAAATGTCCATTACTGTCATTTTGAAGGTTGCAGTGCTACCAAAAAACAGATTAGATTTAACTCTACTTTTAATGCTCTTCTGAGGCAGATGGCTTGGGGACCCAGCTGTCCCAGTGATTCTGAAGGCAGATAAAAATGAATTGGTTAAATATCATGATTAAATCACAAAGTTACAAATGTTTGCTGTGATTATTCAAATTTAATAAGCTGACTATTGCACGTTTGTAATGTATGTAAATAGGTAAAGAAAAGACATTATGGCTCTTTAAAATATTGATCTTATATAGCACATGTCTACATATTGTATTTGAGGGGAACATGAGCGGGGGGAAAACTGATGAAGAAAGCAACAACTAAAAGGCTATATGGAAAATGACAGAAATGCTAGTTAAGAAATATCTATCTTTAGAACAGAGGTTGATGGGGATTGAAAGGAGATACACTTAATCTAATTAAGATAAAGCATCCTTAATTACGTTATAGGAAAGCCTCAGTGTTAAGGTTCAAAGGACACCAAGACAATCTATCAGATTCCTGTCAGAGAAGGACAGGGAAACTCATTGAAAAAGGCTAGAGAAATGAGACTTTAGCATCATTCAGAAGGGAACTTTAATATGAAGCAAACAATAAATACACTGGTTGTTTGATGATACATTATACTCTCTGTCTTTGTATATGGTAATTCCTTATGTTAGAGTGAAATCTGCTAAATATTCTTAATTAGTTCATTTATTAGATTCAATTTATCAACAAAACAACAAGCTCTTATTGTGTTTATTAAGAGGCAAGATACTGTGCTCATGATGTAATGAAAGATAAAAACACAAAAATTGTCCCTGTCCTCAGGAAGTTCACATTCTAATGTGGGAGAGATAGCATATACTTGCTTATTGCATTTAATAGTTTGGAAATAAATTACAGATTTTTTTACACATAAACTGACCATCAGGTATTGGTTTGAATTCTCTGATAAATTTTCTTTGAATCCTCTCAGGTGCTGGGTGGTTTTGATGTAGCTTCTGAAATATTTGGCAGAAGTTTACTAGCAGTGTTAGTAGGCAGCTTTTGACTTTGATGGAGAATTGTCAAAGAGCTCCTTGCAGATGCAAAATGGCCAAAGCTTTCTCACAAGTAAAAGCTTCCAGAGATCTTCAAGTCTAAGATTTCAACATGGACTTTAAAATGCTTATATCAAACAATACAAAAACAGTGGAGATGGGGTGGTACACATAATGCAATCACAGAAGAAAGTGAAATTAAAGCTAAATTATGTATGTCCTTTTCCCCTGAAACAAATAAATCCTCTGGAAGTCATTGTGAAGTAGCACATACTTCTTTGATTTTTAGGTAACCAGAAGGGCCCTTCAACTCTTGCCTTCAGAAAATAAACTACAACTTCCTGACTTAACAAACCTTAGTTTCTATTATCTCAGGACCCTGCTAAGAAAATCTGTACTATTTCAGTCCTCCCAAGAAATGAAGAGTACAAGACATCAAATCAGAAATATTAGGGTGTTCAGGACAAAGAAAGTATGGTATACTGAAGAGAAACATTGTGTGACCTAAAGAAAAGTCACATGACTACTCTGAAATTCAGTTTCCTCTACTGTAAACTAAAAATATTGGACTATATCATCTCTGACGGTCTCCTTCCATGCTAATAATCCTTGATTTCATTCATAGCAGTTATGCTATGACTCTTTCAGGCTGGTTCTGATCAGACCTTTCCAACAGAGCAGACTGAAGAAGTTCTTTTTTCTATTACTATGAAATATAGAGAATTTTCCAGTCTTGAAAGTTGCCTAGGGCACATGAAAGTCACACAACCAATATATGTCCAAGTCAGGACTTGAACCTTCCAGGTTTTCCTAACTCTGAAGATTTTCCTGACTCTCTCATTTTTTAGAAGCCAGTAACTAGCATACCATTTCCATTTAACCACTTAACACCAGGATTTTTTTTTACAAAGGGTTATTTATTTCAAAGATATATCAAGAACAAATGTACAAAAATTACCTCTAGCATATACTTTCCTCTATGTTATCTCAATCTTTGGGGTAGTGGGCTCAAATTTTAGCTTATTCCTTTCTTAGAATTGGTCTCAACAAGTTCTCATCTAAAACCAGCATCACTGCTTGGTGAATTGTCATTTTAGCTTTTGTTAGTATGAATCCAGAAAGATGTTTGAAAAAGTCATTACTTGCTCCTTGTATTCCTATGGCTCAATTTCCTAATCAAGGCTGAATATTCCTTCTACTCTCTATACTTGGAATAGAAAAGAACAAGAAAAGGCCTGTTTCTCAGTGGACACATAACTCTAAAGGGAAGACAGTCTTAAACCCTTTCTTCTTCCAGCATAGTCTCTTATTGGATGCAGTGACTAGAAGAATTAAAAGGCTTATTCAGATGTGAAAGGAGCCAAAGAGATGACTGAAGCTGATTCTAGCGTTTATGAAGACACCAATAATTGCAGATATGTAGCTAAAAAGAAAAATTAAAAACGCAAATCCCCGCCACATGGTTAGCCATCTGAAACCAGTTATACAATGTCTACATATGGTCCGGTCTCTAAAATATTTCTCTTAGCTGTCACCACAACTCCCTTGGAAGTAATCTTCATCTAGCATCTTCCATATAGAGAGATGACATATAAGAAGGGTGATGGGTCTGTGCATGTGCCAGACTCTCATTACATATGAAGTACTATCAAATACTTAACTGGCTTTGTTATCCAATCAATTCAAGAGTTCTCTTCTACTACCTTTTCATGCCTATCCATCCTATTCTCCTATTGTATATATAGTTCTCAAAGTTCAAGACAGTCTACCCAAAGTACATGGGGAAAATCATGAAAGTACAAGTAAAAGTTCTCTGGTATACCTCGTGTCTCTTATTTTTCTTTTCTATATAAAATTTTATCAGTGTTTTGTTTTCAAATTACCTAAATTTAATCCTATAGCCATCCACTTCTCTATCCCTATTTTTTTTTCTGGAAAGGTTATGGAATTCTTTTCATTTTTGTCATCAGTAGCACTTTAAAAAAAAGAAATTAGGTTAAAATTCTCTTGCATAAGGGCAGCTAGGTGGTGCAACCCTGAAGTCAAGAGGACCTGAGCTCAAATCTGGTCTCAGACATTTAACACTTCCTAGCTATGTGACCCTGGGCAAGTCACTTAATCCCAATTGCCTCAGCAAATAAATAAATGAATAAACAAACAAACAAATAAGTAAATGAATGAATTCTCTTGCATAAATACCAAGAATAGAAGGAAGGCAGAAAATTGGGGGGTGAACTTTCACAGATAATCTCTCAGATAGATATGATAGAGTTGGGATATTGCTGTGGTATAGGAAATGATGAACTGATTGATTTAGGAAAACATTGAAAGATTTGAACTTAAGAAAGAAGGTGCTTTCCACCTGCAAAGAAACAGATGGTGGAAATAAAGAAGCATAATACCATCTCTCTCACACACATGTATGTGTTTATATACATATATATATATATGATTGTATATAATATATAATAGATAATTAATTGTAACTATCTTTAGGATAGTGAGGGGAAAGAAATAAAGAAAATAAAGGTAAAAGTATATAGCAGAGAACAAAAAAAAACTTTAAAGGAGGCAAAGAAAAGATGGGCAGTTTTGAAAAACAATGTGCAGAAATTTATTATATAGGTTTTCTTGAAATGGAAATGTCTGCTGTGTACATTGCAAAGTTTTGTTTTTTTTTTTTTATTCCCTCAGTTTGTATTTAGGTTCATTCTTTTTAATTACAAAAAAGAAAAAAAATTAGGGTATGCCTGAGCACTTCAGAAAACTCTATACATGTGGCTATGCTTCCTTTCAAGCATAATCTTTTTTGCTGACATTCTTATCACCAACAATGGAACCCTTTAGTGAGGGCTTCAGTGCAAGTTACCAACTAAAGAGGTAGAGGACTGCCAAATACAAATGTCCTCTTCTTTCCATTCTTCCCTAGGGAGAGATTGGTTTTGAAGATAGTAGAATACTAAATTCCTTGTTTTCTCACTCATTATGCTATTTTGTACCAGCAGTGGGTTAATCTCATCAATTTCTTATCTGTGGAAGGTAAGACCTCTCCAAAAGGAAAAACTTAAAAATCCCTTCCTTCCCCACAAAAATAGAAAATGGGCAGAAAACTAAATGATGAATTTTGTTCCCTTGTTTCTGACAAGCTGACACATTCTAATTGTTTACTCTTTCTCAGCCAAAACTTCTTATATTACTATATTTTTTTGGCATATGATTCTAGGCTAGTTCCCAATATAGGGGAAAAAAGAAAATGAAAATAAGCAACTCCTTTATTAAATGGAAATTAAGACTTATAGAAACTTATGCAATGATCCTATACAAACATACCTCACTTTAATGCCTTATTGAGGAGTATGTGGTGATGAAAACCCTGAGTTCTCAAAGATTATGTCAAACTAATCAGGCTTGAAGATGTAACAGGGGTGTACATGAGAAGCCTGAAACTATGGTAAACCATCTGAGTGCCAGTTTATATTGGTTTGGAAATTTATATTGGTTTCCCATTTAGAGAATACCAGGGGATCAAATAGATTGGGTCACACAACAACTACTAGCAAAACATTAAGTTCACAAACTGTGGCAGTGGAAGGAGTGTACATGCTAGTAACCAAAGACTTTTTTGAGATATGGAATTAGATCCAATGAGTAAACTAAAAACATAGTGAGTTTAATAGTGTTATATGATATTGTGAAAAGCTATACTTATTTACTTAGTAACATTTTCCTATTACACATTTGAGGAATGAAATCAGAAAGAATATTTCCCTCGACAATTCTCTATCTATCCTTATTTACTTCAAAGCACAGACTGATCTTTCTTCCTAACTTGTCCTTGCTAAGGCAGACAAGGTGCTAAATAAAAGAATCTCACATGACCCTGAGAAAAGAAATCCAGGCAGTATTCATTATTATATATTGAAAGGCACAGTATCCAGTTAAACAGGGCTTATCTAAAAATAAAAAAAAAATAAAAATCTACATTCAGTTCCTACTGCTGACATGCTCTATCAAGCAAATCTTTATAAACATATTTGATAAACAAGATGCTTTTTGTTTTGTTTTGGAGCCAATTAGGGTTAAGTGATTTGTCCAAGGTCACACAGGTAATGTCAGAGGTATTTATGAGTCTCTCTACCCACTATGCTCTCTCTATCCACTGTACCACAAAACTTATCGTGATAGATAAATTACTGATTTACTGACTTATACCTAGTGTTGGGAGTTTCCAAAATACCAGTTCTCTATCAAGATGACAACATGGGTCCAAATCAAATGTGTATATACATACATACATACACACCACACACTACAAATTGTAATAAAATAATATCTTGAGTCATTTATCCAGGAACTTTCTAAAATAGCTAACTTTTACATATAATCTGCATGTCTTTTAGCATTGCTATAAATTCCTTTTTCTGCATAAATATTGTTTTTCTAATTTATAGGGCAACAAAAAAGACAATGGCAGATTGCAAAGAGCACTTGACGTGGAGTCAGAAAGACCTGTGTTTGAATCCTGTCTCAGTTGCCAATTAACTGTGTGACCCAGAGCAAGTTAATCTTCCCATTTCAGTATTCTTCCTTGTAAAATGCAAATAATAATAGCCTTTTTTGTTGTAAAGATCAAGGAAAAAATATAAATTGCATGTGGTGAAATAATATATAATATGTATATGAAATTATTTACAAAATATAAATGCTAGTTATTATTTAAAATGTATCAGTATAGATATGTCTCTATGCAGAATCTGGAAGTGAGCATGAAACAGGCACCTTTATGGCAATTAAAACTCCCCATACCTATAGCAGCAGGATGGCAGATGTGGTTGGTTGAAAAATCTCTACAAACTCCTCTATAAATGGTACCTGGAAGCTCCTGAGATTCCACTTTGCTTCATAATCCAAGAACTTTGAAGTGCTTATTTATCCATCTCTAAAATATTCTAAAAATAATTTGGACTACCGAGATTATGAACAAAGATAAACATTTACAAGGATACAATATGCTGAGCATATTTTGAAAGTTTTCAAAATATCTTGTTGACATAAACAATGGCAGCTGGATATTTATTTTACTCAGTTTTAATAAACTGGAACAAAAGCCAATCTAGACATTGTAAATACTTCAGATCATGATTACTGTACTATCCTTTGGTCTGATAGTCACATTTGCTTTTTTTCTAAAACATAACAACATTGTCACAGTGTTTTCCCATAAGAAAAAAAAATATTTTAAAGTCCTATTCAAGACTTAAAAACATGGAAATAATCTTTTGCATAATGACACCTCCTAAAACTCCAAAGATAATATCTAACATAGCACTTTATTATAAAATTCAAAACTGGAACTGAAATTAATCTTTAAGATCATTTTGTTCAACTTTGTCATTTGATCAATTAGGAAAATGAGGCCCATAGAAGTTAAGGGACTTGCCTATGTTCTCAAAGGTATGGAGTGGCAGAAAGTCTGGCCTCTGTCTGTCTCTCATAGATAAATGATTAAATTAAAGCAGCTATCAGCTACATGTCCCTGTTTCTTTTTCAAGGACTATGCCTTAAACCAAAAAGAAATCTGATTTTGTTTGGTCAGTAATAGGTCCTAGGCCAAGCCCTGATTTAAATTGAAGGTAAATATCAACCATTTCTGCTTTGGTCTATAACCCTATAAATCCCTCTTGGATTTATTTATTTATTTAGGGTTTTGTTGGGGGCTTTTTTTTGGGGGGGTGGATTAGGTGAAAGAGGAGATACTTTGCCTCAATTGCTACCTACTCTTAATCACTGAATGGGTGAGACTTCAGTCAAACTGAGACCTGTTGAAAACTTTAGCTTAAAAAGGCTGAGGTCTCCCATTTAATCCAAGATCATTTCCAGTGATTTCGATCTATACCTGGCCATTAGACCCAGATGGCTCTGAAAGGGAAAGTGAAGCAGGTGACCTTGTCCAGCCCACCCTCCCTTAAACCCAATTCAGTAGCACGTCTTCAAGAACAAAAGAAAAATAACAATCAGCAACAACCAGTTCCTGAACTCTTTCTTGATCACCCATACCTTCTTCATCCTCCCCATTCAACCTCAACTTTCACTATCTTTTAGTTTTCTAAGAACTTTCATGAGCAATTTGAACCATCAGTATCTGCAGCCTTGAGTTGAATATATAATAGCAGCTGCATCCCTTAACCAAAATAATGTACTAATTTGACAAGAAAACAACTTTAAAATGATATCCCTCTGTCTCCTTTCATCTCTCTCCCTTTAAATGGAAATGGAACTCTAAATATTAAGTAATGATTAAAAAGGAGAGAAATACTCTGTCTAAAATGCTGCTGGGAATTGTTGGCTGGACATTACCTCCAGATGAATCATTATTCTTAGTAAATGGGGGTCCGAAATTTAAAGATTTATGAAGTGAGAGGAAACCTAGTGTCATGTATAGGAGCACTCAGAATCAAGAAGGCCTGGAAGGCTGTATTGTGGAAGAGAAGTTAGAGAGTAGGATTCAAATGGCCTGGTTTCAAATTCCACTTTCACCAGTTTCTGTTTGTGTCACTTTGGGCAAGTCACTTGATATTTCTTGGCCTCAGGTTTTTTTTTTCCTATAAGAAGAAGAAACTGGACTAGAAGATGACTTGTAAAATCTATTCCAGCTCTAAAACCTATAATTCACTTTAAGCTTATTTTTCAAACATATTTGCTAATGAGAGCCTGGACAAGTCAGTTAGCTTCTCTATGTCCTAAGTGATTCCCTTAAACTATAAAATGCATAATAGTTGCTCTATTGGAGAAAGTTTCTTCATCAGGATTTCTCTAGTCCTCTGAAATCATAAGTTTGTATCACTCACCTGCCCTTATCCCCCTCTAAAAATGTTATTATAATTGTGAAGATAAACTATGATACTGATCTATTCTAATTTATCTTTCCTAGTTAAACATGGGATGGTAAGGTCATGTGATTAAAATGTAGTGTGTTTTCTTTTCATAATAGCCTCCTGAATATTTGGAAACTTGTCACAAATGTAGATCTTACACCATCAGTTAACAAACTAGGAATCTGCTTAGTATAAAATATAAGACCTATTGGGAGCCCACTTAGAAAACTACCTCAAAATCAACATTTTGAGTCCATAATTATAAATTGCCATCACCTTATCTCTCCTCCTCTTTCAAAGAATAAGACTACAAAAACTATATACATACATATATATATATGTATATATATATATATATATATATATATATATACATATATATATATGTATATATTTCTGCTGAACCAGTTCTGGTTTTGAATTAATGCTAAAAATTATATTTTCTAATTTTAAATGCTCATGTTCAAAATATATCTTGTATTTTGAGTATTTCCATTTAGAATAAAAATCTAACATATTTAACCTAATGATATCCTTGAGAACAATTGGTCAGCATAGAAAAATAATCTGTTTAGTTCATGACCTATTGTAGCACATTTGTCCTAATAAAAGCCTAAAGCGTTTTTTTAAATCTAGAATATAGACAGAGAAATAAGCATCATAATGTCTTTATTTTAAACCTATGAAAATTTACATCAATTAGAGAGGATTATTCTTGTCCTTGTTCTTCAGATGAAGAAATTAAAACAGAAAAAAAATATATAATTTGCCCAATGATAGGAACTATGATAACTAGGAAAATGAAACATCAATTTATAGATTTTTGTTCTGTTAACATGGCACTTAGGATAGTAAGATATTAAATTATAGACATTTAAATCTAGGAAAGAACCCAAATATTATCTTGTGGAACACTTTCTTGCAGGTGAGAAAATTGGCACTCAAAGAAATGAAGTGACTTGTGTAAAGTCTTCAAACAGAAGACTTTACCCAGAAAAGTGAATTGTGTAGTTACCATGTTTTACTCCTAAATAATGATCTTAGTGATTCCTAGTCAGAAATCAATTTGCTTTGAGAAAAAAGCAAAATTTAAATAAGTTAAATTTACATGACATAAACTCATGCATTACTTTTGACCTAATCCAGGTTTTTATTACTGTAACCAATGCTAAGCTTCATTAACATATTTCAGGCCTCATAGGGAAAAAAAATTCTTTCTTGGGCTCTTCTCACAAAAATGTGAGTGGCTTATGCCTCAATTCAATGTTTCCCCAGGGGAATTTATCTTGAGTCTAGATGTCCACTTTAAAAAAAAAAAAAATTGAGGGGAAAGGGCTGAGTTCCTTCATAAGCATGTCTTTTCTGAGGCATACCTGATTATGCTTAGTAAATGAGCAAAGTTCTGATAACCTATTAAGATAAAGAAAATCTAAGTATAATCTAATGTTTCCATCTCTTATCTAGACCCTTTCCCCTCAATTTTATAGTTTGCAAATAGAAGTTCATATTATTTAGTTAAACACTCATTTCTTTCTGAAGCTACATTAAAGTTCCATACTGATTCTTGGTCAAAATCTCTAAAAACAAATAACAAAAAGAAACCCCTGAGATCTCTGTTTTCTAAGATAACATGCTAAAAAAAAAGTTGAACTTAATTAAAAGTTATTTCCTCATCTCTCTCACCTTAATGACTTGTTCCTTTAAAATTAATATCCTAATTCTTTGATTAATACTTAATAATACCTTCCTCTTGCAAATTATTTTCCTCTACTCTGTGTATATCTTTTATGAATTTAGGCATTTGTTCATTTTCTTCTGCCCCCCACTACAATGTAAGAATCTTTTTTTTTTTTTTTTTTTTTTTTTTCTGAGGCTGGGGTTAAGTGACTTGCCCAGAGTCACACAGCTAGGAAGTGTTAAGTGTCTGAGACCAGATTTGAACTCAGATCTTCCTGACTTCAGGGCTGGTACTCTATCCACTATGCCACTTAGCTGCCCCCTTCAATGTAAGATTCTTGAGGGAAGTAACAGTGTTTTTGTTTTTCTGTACATCCTAGGTTCTCTGTAAAGTAACTGGCACATAGTAAATGCTTAATGCATTGTTGTTTGGTGAATTTATAATAGTCTTAATTTCTTGAGAATAGATTAAAACCCATTATTGTCCTTTTCTAACTCAAAATGACACTTTTTTTTCATTTCACCTATTTCTCTATATATCTATACACACATATATATGCATATATGTGCATATATGCATACAGAATATAATATACTTGATCAGTGGGAAAAGAGCATAAATTTAAAATATGATTAATTCCATGTGTATTTAGTATCACACACTTTTTTTCTTTCCAAAATCTCTTAGATACCATTGGTTAATTACCCTCTACATAGTGATTTTAATCAGGTCAATCTCTAGGTGGCCAAAGAATGTCAATCACTTTAGTTTTTATAGACATTTTTTGAAACCCGATTCAGAATAGTTCACCAACTTATCCAGTTTTAAAACACATGTAATAATGTTTTATTTGTTTGTTTATTCCTCCCTCTGAAAAGTTTTCTCAGTGTAGTAACTTCTCCATTATTTCTGCTTCCACAAAGAAGCTCAAACAGTCTAAGGAAGAAGATTATCAAATAATAAATGTAGTATTGACTCTGAGGGAAGCCAGGAAAAGCTTAGGCAAAGTCCTCTCCACTATCTTGGTCCCATTCCTCCCCCTCCCCTAATTAAATAATAAATCTAAAAGCTAGCTCATCTGGTATTACCTGTGATAGGAGATGAGGCAAGAACCTCAAAGGGAGCTTATGTGCCATAAAAATCTCTATTTTACATTGAAAAAATTTGAACCATATCTTTTGCCTGCTTAAAATCAAATAGATATATTAATTTTTAATAAGCATTTTGGAAGTATTAAACAATCTCAGTATCAGAGAAAGATTAAAGAAGAAATCCTGATTTTAAAAAAGTCCCCAAAGAGACATAAATTACTACAACAAATATCTCATGAGATATTTTAAAGCTTCTGGATCCCAATTTCTTCATCTGCATATCAAAGTAAGGGTTAGACCTGCATATCAAGGAAGGGGTTAGACTAGATAACTTTGAAGGTCCCTTCCAACTTTGTGAATTTCTAAACATACATTATCACATATTTTTATTTCTATTACTATATGTTTAGCACAATGCCTAGCACACGTAGGCACTTAATAAATGTTGATTGATGATTGTAGAAATCAGCAGAAATTCTTCTTTTTCTTGCTACTATTTATTCCATCCTTTATTGACCTTTGATTTATCACATAGATCCATGCTTGGCTACGCTGAGCTCTGCAATGCCTTCTGAGAGAGAAAAAAAAATAATGTTATTAAATGTCTATAATTATTGCATATGCTGAGATAGTGCAATAAAGAACTTTAAGCTGCCACAACCTATTTGTCTTGTCTACATTGTCACTGCTAAAGTTGAGAAAACCTACTTCATGATCCTCCCAATAGATTCTGCTTTCTGTGAGATTTTTTTTCTATAATAAGGAAATATGACTGTACAGTGGATCTTGGAGTGGATGGAATGTCAGACAAAATTATGTGAAGCATGTAAACTTTTGCTTTGGGCTTTTCTCACTCTTTCCCTAGCCCTTCTCCCTGATCTTCTCTAGCCTAAGTATTTCTTATATTTATTATTCTGTGCTATCATTTTTTAAATTATAATAATAATTATTATTTTATTCTATCATTTTTTCTTCCATAAAACCTTAATTTCAGTTAGATAACCTGTAAGGCAGATTTGTTGATAGCAATAGTTTGTTACCCTTCTTATTTTAGTATTTAAGTCTTAATAGGTAAATAGATTTCAAAAGTCACAGAAAAGAATATCTAATGGTGTGGTTTGGGACAGTGTAAGAAATGGCTGAATCATATCATATAAATAATTGCTTACTTTCTTCCCAAGGCTGGTCCTATATGGGTAATATGCATGGAGAGAAATAAGAAAAACTAGTCAATAATATCTTTATTGATAAGTACTGGAAGGAAGTAGATTGAATTTTAGAATGAGATATACTAAACAACAAATAAAGGAAGAATATTCACAGGATTATAGATTTGGAACTGGAAGGGATTTAATGGATGAGGAACTAAGTTAAGTGACATGTCCCAAATCACTAAGGTAGTAAGTAGGGGAACTGAAATTTGAACTCACACCCCTGGGGGCAGTTAGATGTCAACATGGATAGAATTGGCATTAGGAAGACTCATATGTATAAGTTTTATATGTTCAAATCTGGCCTCAGACACTCACTAGCAGTGTGACCTTGGACAAGTCACTTTCTTGCCATACTTTCCTTATTTATGAAGTGGACTGGAGAAAAAAAAATGGCAAATGACTCCGTATCTTTATCAAGAAAGCCTCACATGGGGTCATAAAGAGTCAAACATGACTGAAAACTACTGAACAAACAACAATAACAAGCCTGAGTACAGTTTTTTTTTTCCTATTGAAACCTAAAAATAATGGAAATAAAAAATAAAGAAAAACATTTAAATATCTCCTCAAGCAATATGGAATAAATAGGATACAGTCTACAGGAACATATGGTCTTAGTAAGGTTTCTACTAGAGGAAAAAAAATCCATTTCCAGTGTTGGGCTTTGGGGCATTATTTAAAATTGGGATTTCAGATATTGTGAGAAGAATGTAAAAATTCTCTATCTACCATGTAGCACAGTTAACAGCTGCTTTTCTCCCCCTAGGACCAAGCTGACCTTGGCCAACCAGTAGGTATTCTGAATAGTATACATTGTGAAACATGCAAGGAGAGAAGTATTCATGCTTGGCAGAATTTACTATCCTTTTTGCTCTGTCTTTTACTATGATAAATCCCCTATCTATCTTTTCACTGCTCCTGTCTGTCTCATATTTCTTCTCTGTGGTAGATGCTTTTCAAATGTAGTTTGATTCTGGTTGGTCCTGACCTTTTATAGTACACTCCTGCCTCCCATCAGGCTTTATATGACTGTTAGTTTCTGCACATGTGCAGAGACCAGTGACTCTGTGACCTCTAGAGCAGCTTTCTAAGAATAACTGTATATGAGTTTTGAACATTTTTTTTAATACTAGCATTATTCAAAGGCATGAATGGAGAATGAACCTTAGGCTTCATTTTCTTTTATGTTTTGCATCAGAGCCAGTATTCTGACATCAGAGATGGGGAAAAGATTTCATACAGAAATAAAGCCTGGCCCAACTAGCTATTGCAACAGTGGTGATGCTGGCAGCCCTTCAAGCTGTACTGTGTAAACTTGAGCATACGGCTATGTTTTCATAACAAGCTCAAATTTTCATTTTGGTTCAAAGTTCTGAATACTTGGATCACACCTCCAGTAATAATCCAATCTGGAGACAGGTCAGGGAGTAATAAAATACTTGGAAAGCCTTTTTTTCCTCACTTTTGATGTTGTTTTTTTCCAATTCTATTGTTAACCTTACTTCAAATGCAAGCACAGTAATTCATTTATGATATTAGCAACAACACATGGTAAACTTTCGTTGGCATAGTCAAAACTTTTCCTTATATTTAGTTTCTGTTCACATTCTATTTGTGTTAATATGCTTAAAGTTACAATAAAATCAGTTTTAAATCAATGAGGAATAATTTAATTTCTTGCAAAAAATTAAACAAAGATTGAGCAGCACTTTAAATAACAGTTTAAAATGAACATGTCCTTTTCCTAATCCTCTTTACATCCCTCGGTAATAGAGGCTTATATAGAAATGTTCATTTTGTCAATCTACACCTACCCTTCATTTTTCCTTCCTTTTATTTTGTTCTACTTTCCATTTACCCCACTCATTTCTTCCCCTAATAACCTTTCTTCTCTCTTTCTTTTCATTACTCTTTGCTTTTCTATAGATATTTTCATTCTCTGTCTTTCAGGCAATAGATAAAGTCACCTACAATCTATTCTTTTCCCCGCCTATTCAAAAGTGTGATCTTCCAGCTATCTCCTCCTTCTACTGTGATAGGAATTACTCACTCTTGCTTCTTTGCTCGTGGCAAAGCAAAAGAAAACAGAATTACTCTGCTAGGGCTTGCCTGAAGTTTCCAGGAGTCAATTTGCAATGATTTGACACTTGGACTGAAGTGCCATATGTATCATGTGCCTTTCTGATTTGCAAATCAAAATCCTAAGACTGGAATAAATGTCCTGGCCAGACTTAAAAGATACAACTTTTAAAAATATGTCATGCTGAAATCCAAAGTCAGCAACAGCATAAAGGGGACTTCATTATTATTACTGATAGGCCATTCTCTTCCAAAAGAGAAAGCATAAGATACAGCCATTTCTGAAACTGAGCCAAGAACAAGACATATAACAGCATCCTCAGTTCTGACATGAAACACAAAATAATTCGAATTCTAATAAAGTAAAAGTCAGCAATATGCTTGTTATGGGAAAATATATAATTTCTCATTTAATGTTTTCAAAAATATAGGGATATTTCTAAGATATTAAAATTCATTCTGTTACAGGGGGCTTCTTTTCTTCTCGCTTTCTTTTAATGGCATATCATCAATTTAGGTTCAGAAGAAGTTATGTTTAATAACTCAGTGTTTTTATAGATAGGTTGAATACTCTGAAATCAGAATGAAAGGTTCTTGTTAGTTATACTTATGAATCTTACAACCACCATGCTTCATGACTTACTGTGTTTTGATAATAAATTATGAGAATAATCTCTAAGTAAACACTACTGCTTAACTTCCATAGAATATACTTAAAAATTTATATGGAGAATAGAAGATGCTATATTATATAGCACCATATAGTTTAATAAATTAATGTGTATGTATAATTATAGAGTACAGAAACAATGTCAAACCACAAATGACTTTATCATGACCATACTTTGAGGAGGATTATGATTTATTGGAATTTTTATTTCCAGTTGGTATGCTATGATTAGATATGTCAGGACAATGGATAGTATTCATTTTATATTTATGAATTATGAGATGGGAGCATTCAAAAGAGAAAACTTGTCATCCCTGATATTTAAAATCACACTGAAGATGAACATAATATGTAGTGACCATTTGCCTCCCTCCTTTCCCAATAAAGAAGGTGAAATTTTGTATACCCAATTCCAAAATACATAGAAACACAATTGTACTTGTAATTTATTTCATTTTAATGGATAATTTGAGAACTAGCATAACAAACTTTGATTTATATATTGGTCTTATAGTATGGAATGCTTTTGTCTTAGCACTTAACCAAAAAACCGTCTGTCATTTAAACCACATGTTATTTGTATTTTTGAATTGCACATCTGTATAAATCAATAAATGTATATATTTCAAATTCAAATCCTACATTTGAGTTAGTATTATTTTTAAAGGTTTTTTTTTTTTTTTAATTTGTCTTCTTTGGGGAGAGGGGGAGGTCTCAAGTTTTACACAATAGAGGTTTACCAGGTGAAAGTCAACAATAGTCAATTGTAAAGTGGCTTAATGGTAATTCTTGTGTTTAGCTTCAGGACCTACTAAATCAACAAAGCCTGATGGGCTATCTAATGAGCACGTGGACGTGTGTTCTGTGTACAAAAAGGGGGGAAGGATGAATATGGAATAACACACAAAAGTGCATGATGCCTTCTCTCTCTCTTACACACACAGACATTGCAACATTTTAAATAATAATTGTGTGAAACAAACTGGAAAATATTTTATTTAATATGCATATTTGTGGTATTATAAATTAATTTTCACTTATATAAATTTAGCCTACCAGCCACACTGTTCTATATTATTTTTGTTTCAAGCCGGTAATGCTAAAGATGCTGCTTAAATGATTTCATCCTCCTTGTTATTTGGGGGGAATTAAGATTGATTTCTAGAAAGGTAGTAAAAAGAACAGAATGACAATGTGCTGCCAATAGTTTGGTTCATTTTCTCATGTTGAGTAAGGGATTTTCTCACAAAAGATTTTCAAATAATACAAAAGAAAGTGGGATATGGAACCCCCTTTCTCCTATATTTTACTATATGATTGGTTTGATCTGCTTTCTCAGTGGAATAGGAAAGTAAAAGTAGAGGTAGCCTTCTTCCTTTCGATATAACCCTGAAATAGAAGTGAGAAGTCTCCTGGAGCTGTCACACATTTTAAAAAGGGCTATTGCACAGGTGATATTTTCTTTCTTTTCCCTAGTTCTTTTCCAGGCGGTTACAGAGATCTCCATTCAGATCAATGATCCTAGCTTGGAATCCTGGAGATTACCTCCCCAAGTCAGCAGCAAGGATGTTCTTCCTACTCTCCAGTTTATTTTTTTCCCTCATTACTCTGATCCTTCAGGTGAGATTATTTTTGGTTTGGAAACAAGATGTAACTATTAGAAGGCTTCTTTGAAATTAGTGAAAGGGAGAAAAGGGTAAAGGACAACGGTAATCACTTTCCCTTTATTTGGTGTCCCTTGTAGTTTGCCTTCGTTTTTCGACAAAGTTAGTGTTCCGGAAGGTGGGGAGGGAGAGTGGAAGGGGTCGAAAGGAGGGGGTATTAAATATGATCCTACAAGGAATGACCAAAGAGCATTTTTATTTTTACTGAATTGAAAGAAAGAGAGGATGGAGACGAATGTGAAGGAATGGGGGAGTCTTATTTCCAGCTTTCCTTCCTCCTGAACTTAGTCTAGGAAATATTAGAAAGATATGGACACTTCCTTCCACCTTCTCCAGATCACCGCGAGTTAGTGAGGGCCTTGAAAAGGAGAAGAAACTTCTCAATTATTCTGAGACAAGAGTGATTTTTTAAAAAGGAGGGGGGGAGTTCACGAAGCTCTAACTCCAGAACAAAAAATACAAAGGAAAAAAGTCTGCGATGGATGGAATAGGGGCAGGAAAAAAAATAAAAATGAAATAAATCCCCTCAAACTAGTGCGGGTCCTACGACCTGGGTTGGAGAAACTGGAGGTATTGATAGAATGGACGGGGGGGGGGGGGGGGAGAGGGGCGGGGGAATGAAATGAAAATCCATTCTCTAGGAATTGTTCAAGAAATGAGAAAGCACTTGAGGATTGTCTTCTTTCTGCAATTTCTGTGTGATGCATTTGTTACGGGCTAAGCTTTAAGTAGCAAAGTAATCAGTTTTAACTCTATTTAATGTCAGGGACATTCTTAAAGTCCGTTATACACACGGACTGAAGGGAAAAGGAAGATGAGAGAAAGAGACAGAGAAGGAGACAAAGACAGAGAGACAGACAGGGAGAGGAGAGAGAGAGAGAGAGAGAGAGAGAGAGAGAGAGAGAGAGAGAGAGAGAGAGAGAGAGAGAGAGAGAGAGAGAGAGAGAGAGAGAAGAGAGAGAGAGAGAGAGAGCTTTTGTGAATAACTCAGCATTCTTTCACTATCATTATTTCTCTATTTCATTGTAGCTCCTTATCTTCTCGCAGACTCCCAAAGCACCGATTTTGCAAAAAATTCTCGCCCACCCACGCTAAATTAAGCTTTCCAAACAGTCTCACTTTGGCAAAAGATACTAACTGCTCACGAGATTTCACGTTCAATAGCTCGATCTGAGATTTTTTACAAATCAAGAGGTGCTTTGAAAAGCATGAAATCTTGAGCGCTTTATGTGACCTTCTTTCCTTTGAATTTTAAGAGGATAGCTTCACTTTCCTGAGTTTGACTTCTGCATTCCTCCTGTTCCCCCACTCCTCCCCTCCCCTTTCCCTAATTAAACCTGGAACTCTCAATGTGAACTGGTTAATAGGTGAGGAAGGGCGGCCAGCGCTGCCAGAGAGGCTGCCTGGCGTCGCGATTCAGGGCTGCTTCTTTTAAGGAGCAGCGTGATTTAATAAATAGGATTGTATTATTAACTGCAAGAGCTCGGGGCTCCTGGGTAGCTTTATCTAATAAACCTCGTAGTGCCTGGATAGATTTAGTACTGATCTAGTTGGTTCCTCCTGAACTTTCAGTGGCAAAGGCTTGGAAGATTAAAGATCTCTCACACCCCTCTCTTTAAGAAGCCTGAAATGTAAAGATTGCCTTCAAACCTACTTCCTCCCTCTTACTTACCGGTGGGTTGTTGTCAGGGTTCCTTATATATTTAAAATAAGTTTGGATATGTTCTCTCAGATTTCGGAATCAATTCGACAGAGCCCGATAGATTGAGGAGGCGTTTGCAAATGACTTCGGGGTAGAATTTTCAGGAAACCAAAGTCCCCATTCTCGAGGGTGACAGATGGTTCAGGGTACCTGAATAGGCGAACCCATCTCAAGTGTAGTAAGTTTCTAGCGTCGCTTTATCCCTCAGTAATATACGCTCTTGTTATAGTCTAACGGACCCTAACTTAGCTTCTCAGACTGCTCAGCTCCGTTGCTAGAGAATTCGAAATAAGATTGGTGGCACAGAAAGTCTAATTAGGGTGCGTTAAACCTGAGAAGCAAATTCCTGTTGAAGTCTTCTTTTGTCTTAACTGATTAGAAAACAACTAAAAACTCAGTTCAAGTCAGTACTGTGGCATGAGAGCACAGAAAATTAACTTGATGCGGGCTAAATTATTAAGCAACTGCATTTATTATAGTTTACCATTGCCGATTATAATCCTTTGCCTCCCGCTGATGCACATGGAGAAACTGCTACTTTCTTCTTCCCCTTTGAATTAGATAGGACTGTTATCTTGGTTTTAGAAGTCGCGGACCAACACTAGAATAGATAGAAAATACCTGGTCGTTGATACATAAAGAGTTATATCGTGGCTTTCTTTAAACGCACATAATTTCATCTGACCCCTGGACGTGATGAAAGATATTGATTGCTAGTTGTTCCATATTACCTGATAGAAGATTACCCAGAAAGCAAAAAAGAAAGAAAGGGGGAGAAAAGGCAAGGGATGGGATGTGTTAACACATTCATTTCTATTTTTACACAATAAACCAAACATATACATATCTTATTTTGTAATTTCTTAATCCTGTGCATATTAATATCTGAAAATATAAGTCCTTCTGCAGTCTTTCTCTAAATACCTTACTCACTGAAATTGGCAGTCCCACTCATTATTCCACTCCCCCAAACCCGAATCTGGCGCCGGCTAAATATAGAGCTTTGCCTTCTCAAGAACAAAATCCGAAATATGCAGTAAGTAAATCAGTGGCAAAAAGAAAGCATGATCAAAGCCCTCCTTTTCTTCCCAATCTTGGCTTGTTGGGGCGGAGACAGGTTTCTCCTTTACTGCACCTCATTTACCAAAGATCCAGCTTAAAATTCAGTCACATCTTTGAAGGTTGGAGGTGGCTGTCGTTGTTGTGTGGTGTGTTTTGCTTTGTCTTGCTTCTGAGTTGAATTTAAAACTGACTTAACTATTTGGAAGCCAGGGAGATTAAGAGTGGAATCTAACTTCAGGAATCCACCATCCCTTTACCATCAAGCTTCTTGGAGAATATTGAACTTTGAAGTATAGAAGGAAAACAATTACATAAAGATAGAAGTGAGTGCATGGACCCCAGATAGATGGGTATAATTTTTGCATCATGTCTATATGTGTACACTTTCATGGTTTTGGATACCTATAGCCTTTGAAGGGGTGTAATAAAACACATGCAGAACATTAAATTTTCAAGTTATTGTAAGGTGTGTAAGGCCAAACTAGGGATGGAAAAATGTCACTGAAAATCTTTATATTATTCTCTTTCCTCACATATCTCTATTTAAAAAGATTATCAGTATTATTATTTTTATCCAACAGCATACACTGGAGTCAGAAAAGTATTTTTTTTTAAACGAGAGGATTAATTCCTCCTTTGAACACAAGAGGTCGCTCCTGCGATCAAATACGAAAGGAAAAAAATATTGTCTAAACTGTTCTTCGCCACTTGATTTATTCTACAATAAGCATATTTTAAGGGTGAGATTTTTTTTTTACGGGTATACACACTGTTATACTACAAGGAAAAGCTGAGTTGAGAAAAGACAATGAATTATGAATAACCAAATTCATATTTCAAGTACAAATTAAATTTCGTTATAAGAATTTTGCGATTAAGATATGATAAATTCAGCCCTAACTTTCTGGTGGTTAAAATCCTAGCAGTAGTTTTCCCATAGATTTTGATTAGATACATTGAAAGGCAAAATAAGGATTGGTCTTCCTCAAGCCTTTCCCTTTGCCAGTATATTCTATACGAATTTCCAGATCTCTTCCAGGTTAGAGGACGATTAGTAAAATATTTGTTTACAATATAAGCGTGGGTTGACAACAGGAAAACAGGTTGTCTTCCACCATTATGGTGAAATTGGCCATTACTAAAGGTTTTTCCCCAGCCACATGCCAGCTTGTCTGTTTGGAATTGCTATCATCAGCAATAATTCTTTGTAATTGCTTATTGGTTTACAGAGCTAAAACACCACACTGTGTGTAGAGGAGGTGGGAGGTTAGAGAGATGGGGGGAGTAGCACTGTCAATCTCCAGTCCAAGTCATCCAGCACCTTGGATTTTCTAACCTTTACTTCCATGGTGACTAGTCAGGATGATGGAATATATTGTGATAAATCATATCCTTTCCTTCTGACTTAAGGGAAAAACAAAAACAAAAACAAACAAAAAACTATAATTAGCTTGTTTATCTTTATAGGAATCCCAATTCTCTTTTAATAGATTTTCCTTATAGTGGGAAGCGAAGTTTTTTTTGTTTTGTTTTGTTTTTGTTTTTTAAACTCATTTAATCTAATATCACTAGGGACAAGAAACTCAGCGTGGTGTTTTGTTTTGTTTTAACAAATATTGCTTTCTAATTTTCATTTCCCGAGACTGTTTCCCCACTTGATAATCTCTTAAACTAGTTCCGCCCTTTCTATTTCAAATATACCACACAATGAAAAATGTGATGATCGGTTTAGGCACAAATTTGAGAGCAACAGGGAGAGAAGTCCGGGGAAGACACTGGAGAAGCCTCAGTCAACTCCATGAGAAATTGCCACTTCTGTTTGTGCCCAGGAAAGACCTGCCCACATATACAAAGCAACAGAATTGCCTACAGATCCTCAGAGGTCCTACCTAAGGCTAAATCAAGCAAAAAGATACAAAGAAAAGAACTTCCCAAATACAAAACTTCCTGGAGGCAATAAGATACTAGAGTTAACGCCTTCCAGAGTTTGAATTTGGAGGTTCTTTAATTTTTTTTTTTTTTTAATTGTTAGGCACTTTAGGAATCAAATACTCCGAAGTTTTACTTAATCTTCGGGGGGTGGGGGAGGCGAAGCTTCTTGGCCTTGCAATGTTTCTTATTTAAAGATATCACTGAAAATTTACCGATGACTTCCTACAATGATCCTTTCAATCGAAGCAATTTCCAGAAAGTAAATCATTTGAGGATTTTCACAATTCATGAAATAGGATAGGTTTTTTTTCTCAAATCTTCAATATTAAGTCCCCTCTGAACACCCTTTTTAACTGAAAATAAAAGGCAAAGAATGCATATATATATATGTTTATATATATACATACACACATATATACTCATGTACATGTACATATACCTATATACACACGCAATACATTAGGTATATAAATATATGTGTATATATGTGTATATACACAGATATGTACATATTGGCACTTGCTACACTTAATTACAAAAGCATTTTTAAAATAAAAGATAAGGCAGCAGGAGACAGAGAAGTGATAGCATATATTAGGTTTTGTTTTTGTTTTTGTTTTTGTTTTCCTCCGAGGTAGTTTAATTTGTTATTAGACAATCAGGAAGTTAGGACTCCGCATTTCCAAGTCTAATCTTTCTATTTCTAAAGTTAAAATGCAAACACACATTTTGGAAGGGCTGGACGGGAGAAAAGCAGTCTAAGGTGAAAACTTTATTTTTTACCTGTGTATTTTCACACTGATTCTCAGCTAAAGAAGGTATCACCTTACTTTCCTTAAGCTTGCGATGTGGCGGGGGAGGGGGGAAAGAAGGAGGTGAACGTGGTACTACTGTGCAAATAACCCTTCTAGAGCCTACTCCTTCCCGTTCTCCCTTTGCCTTCTCCCCCACCCTCTTTTTCTTCTTGACTTGGTACCACCACCACGAAGAGCCCTATTCACTCCTGCCTAGTAAGCCGGCAGAGCCGGACTCTGGGACCACGCGTTAAAAGAAAGGGAGAAGCCAACCAACATACCCTCCCGTTCCAAAACCCACCCCCTCCCCTTCCTAACACACATGGAACCTCGTCCACGGGAAGACCTACCAACCAGCCATTCGCCGCCAGCTGCACAAAAGCGGGCCACGAAGAGGCTCACCGGAACGGTGGAGAAGCAAGGAAAGGAGGGAAAGGAGAAAGAAAAGCGAGAGGAATAGAGGGAAATTCATCGACAGAAATGAAAGGGGGAGGGGAGAGGAAAAGGAGGGGGTAAAGGGGGGAGAGACTGAGCAGCGCACAGCATAAAGTATCAAGGGAGATGGACAAGAGCCCTGAGAAAGTTGCCTCTGAATTCCTAATCCTCTCCTGCAGGCTCGCCGACGGGCCAGTGGCTCTCAGGACCGGAGAAACTGAAATATGATAATCAGAACAGCTGCTCTGTGCTCCTCTTAACCAATGGGAGAGGAGCAGGGTTGACGTCTCCGCGCTTTGCGTCAGACCAATGGAGATTGAGCTGAGTTGGAGCTGAGAAGTTTGAGTAAGAGATAAGGAAGAGAGGTGCCCGAGCCGCACTGAGTCCGACGAAGCAGCGCCTCTTCTACTCAAACTACTCGGGCTTAAATTGGACTGATCAGCTAGAGCGCAGCACAAGCCTGCAGCGTTTCTCACCCTTGCAACAACAGTGACCAATATTTCACACTTAGCACCAGCTCCAACCTCCTCTCTGGTCTTTTAGTCAACTGTACAACCACCATTTCACTGTGGACATTACACCCTCTTACAGATATGGGAGACATGGGAGATCCACCAAAAAGTAAGAGGAAATTTTACCTTGTTGGAATCAATGTGCTGTTATTGTGCCGGGTAGCTCTACTGAACTTGAGTTGTTGACTTGAGGGAAAGCTGCTTTTTATCTTTGTCTCCATGCCTGCATGCTTGCTATCGGTTCTTATCTTGGGGAGTCTGATCGTACCTAGGGTTTGAATTACTCTTGTGTGCCTGTTTTCTCACCACCACCTCCTTCCAGGCGTTCTTGGGTGCTAAGCGATGGTTTCCCTCCACGGGAATCCAAGCTCTTTTAGGAGGGTAGCCTCTAAAGGTCTGCCTGCTCATACAATACCCAGAGATGTGAATTAGCATTAGACTTGCAAACGAGAGCGGGTGACAACTGCATTGATGTCTGATCTTGCTAACAATATCGAGTCCTGGGTTATATTTAAGAGCGTGCTTAATGGAAAGTGTAGACATTCCCTCCCGTTCACTTAACGCTTCCAGTCAAAACCTTTTCTTTGACTTGACTTATACATAAGCTTTGCCAATGGTTATTGCAAAGGCGGAAAATAAATACAAAATGAACAGTTTTGATTGCGTGCTAGGCTTACGAATGTAGACTATTCAGATCTGCATTTTACATATGTTCCGCCTCCTTTTTAAATGAGTCAAGGTTTTGATGGCACACTTCAATTACCATCCAAAAGTGCAATACGCTTAAAAAAAAAAAAAAAAAAAAAAAAAAGCTCAACGAGTACTCCCTATAAGGGAACGACACTAAAAGTGTGTTTATCTCTGTAGGAGAGTAAACGGTTAGTCAATCATGTATTTATTTTCATTTCAGAAAAACGTCTGATTTCCCTATGTGTTGGTTGCGGCAATCAAATTCACGATCAGTATATTCTGAGGGTTTCTCCGGATTTGGAATGGCATGCGGCATGTTTGAAATGTGCGGAGTGTAATCAGTATTTGGACGAGACCTGCACATGCTTTGTTAGGGATGGTAAAACCTACTGTAAAAGAGATTATATCAGGTATGCCTTTTACACTGCTTTCTTATTTTATTAGATTTCTCTTTCCCTCTCCCTGCAAAGATGACCTTTCCCCCCTTCCCCAATAGAGTTTACTCCGTAGATGTCCAAAAAGTGAAAAGTTACTCTTTAAAGATATTCCAGGAATTAAGCAATGCCATTCACTTAACTTTTTAAAAGTGCACAGTGATTTTTTAAAAGAAAAACATTCTGTAATTTGTGGCTCCTACAGACCCCTCCTCTCTCTCAAGAATTTTTTTTTTTTTTTTTTTTTTTTTTTTTTTTTTTTAGAATAGATATAGTCAACTTTCCTGGGCAGATAATTGGAAGCTTTGAAATATAGGCAGCTTAGTTGAATTTTAAGAAGTTTATATTTCTTAAGTTAAATACGAGCACCCCCCCCCAAAAAAAAAAAATCTGTCTAGTGGCCTTGTAATAAGCTCTTAGAATAGAGGGAGAGGAATAAACCAAATTTCAGCATTAACTTTAAAAGCCCAAAGAGGAGATAATTAATTGCTCGTTATCTACATGGCGAATATTCTTGCCCTGGAATATTTAAGAACGAACCAACATATTCTCTGACAAAAGAAAAAAAACAAAAAAACCAAAAAACAAACAAACAAACAAACCCCCCCAAAAAAATAAACAAAAAACAAAAAAAAAAACCCACAACCAAACCCTGACATTTAATCTTTTTAAATATTAACCCTTTGGTGACATCTGACTGTCTTCTCTTTCTTATCTTATCTGTACTGATGAATTAGACAGAGCAGATCAAATTGCCCATCATCTGTCCGGGAACAATTGGCATATTTAGATAATGGAACTGCTTCCTTTCTCACATTAAAATCTGGTAACTGATAAAATGAATGACTGCCCAATACTGACACGACTAAAACCAACTTTCGCCTATGCTTTTAGTTTTTGTTGGATTGCCAAATTAAGTTATTACTCACCTAGAATGTATCCCTTGACCTATTTATGTGGCAAAGAACTTTCTGTAGCAACCACAAAGAAAAGGATTTTTTTTTCTTTCTAAAGAGGTTTTTGAAAACTGCATTTAAAAATAGAATGCATACCGTATGCCTCCGAAGTTTCTATTATCCCCTATATTTTCCCTAGCAAAATATCCCAATTTCTGTCCCAAAAATTTCTTCAGTACCTATTAATGTGTATTATAATTGTAGGATTCTTGTAAAAATGATAATTTCAAAGTTTTCCTATGATTGAAGTATGTCTTTCAAGATGTATTTCCTCTCAGGCTAAAAACAAACAAAACAAAATGCATCTTCTATGACCTATTGTGTCAAAAGCTAGTAAAACTCCACAGGGAAAATGGGGAGGAGGAGGGTGCCGGGAATTTCAATGTCAAAAAGTTTTATATGTTTTTGTCCTCAAAATAGGACCAGAGAAAAGGATGTTAACATTCTATAGAAAAAGAGATGTATGATTATATTCAGAAAAAAAAATCAACTTTATAGGAAAATTTTTTTAAAAAGTTCACTAAGGGGCGGGGAAACAAACTTTTGAACCTTGGAGCATTTGACAACTGAGCCATTTTTCTTGTTTATTCGATTGTCTTGCTCATGAACTTAGGAGTCTGGAGAGTGATCTTTCACTTAACACAAGCAGAAGTTTTCAGTCACTGTACTTCAATGTGTAGATATGACATCCCCCCGCCCCCCCAAGTTGTTCTCAGGCACACGTGTGCCTAATTTTGGACTCACATTTGCAAAACTACTCGACCTTACCCATCGCCCATCCCCCTTTCTCTGTTAAAAAACTTTTTTTTTTTTTTTAATCTTTACTTTCTTAAAGCTGATATACTTTTGGAATAAACTCTTCAAAGGTAAAAAGGTTGAACTGGAGAACAAAGTAGATATGTTTCTTAAGTAGATATCTTCTCTTTTCTTTGCGTTTTCCTTCTTTCTTTGTGTGAATCACACACACACATACACACACCGTTTCATTCTTTCTCCTGGTGTGAATGCCCTCCTCCCCCATTACTTTTAGAGAGACAGAAGGTCATGTGAATATGCAACCAGCATTAAACCAACGAGGTGACTTGTTTGTTTGCCCCTTGGTGTTGAAATGTCAGGGAGGAAGTCTTTATTTGGTGCCTTTTCTTTTCGGTTTTTACGATCGCCTCCTAGCTTTCGTGCAAGCTGAGATGTCTGGGTAAACGCTTCAGTGACTTAAAAATCAGCCCGAGCAGCAGAAGCAAAATGACTAAAAAAGAATAGGATGGAGAAGGCACTTTCTGTAGATGGTGATCCCCAAGGAAAAAGTTTCAGAAAGTCCCTGGAGCTGTATGTTGTGCTGAAGAGAATATAGAACATCTCAGAGATGTCCTTCAGTGCTTGTGTATATGTCTCTGTGTTTGTGTGTATATCTGCGCGCGAGCAGAGGCTTGACAGTCACTCCTCTCAACCTTTGTTTTCTACTTTGAGGGATACCCTTAGCTGTAGCCTTAGACAAGTTCCGGTTTGACGAAATTGGGGGAGGGGAGGGAGGAAACAGAAGAGAAGGTTAGACAAGCCGGATTGACCGATAACCTGGTTCTTCTCTCTGTTCTGCTTCATAACTCTGGGACTGGGGAGTAAACTGAGTTTTCTAATATATCAAGAAATTTCCCACGGTATCCTGAGATCAATGAGTGTGTGCAGAGAGGCAGGCAAGAAAGAGAAGAATAAGACAGAAAAAGAAAAATTTTATATACACATACACATATATATGTGCCTCTATTGTGTGTGTCTGTGTGTGTGTGTGTGTGTGTGTGTGCGAGAGAGAGAGAGAGAGAGAGAGAGAGAGAGAGAGAGAGAGAGAGAGAGAGAGAGAGAGAGAGAAAGAGAGAGAGAGAGAGAGATTCTGTCTTGTGATAAAACTGAATCATTTTATCTTTCTTGTCCATTTTTGGCCTCTGTATGCTAGTGCTAGTAGAGTATTGTAGAAAGAATAGTGGTGAGATTGGTGAGGTGGGGAAATGAATGAAGTAAAACCTTTTTACACCACCTTGTTCTCTCCCATACGGTGCCCCGCTCAGGTTATACGGGATAAAGTGCGCCAAGTGCAGCATCGGATTCAGCAAGAACGATTTTGTGATGCGCGCTCGCTCCAAGGTGTACCACATCGAGTGTTTCCGCTGCGTGGCCTGCAGCCGTCAGCTCATCCCCGGGGACGAGTTTGCGCTGCGGGAAGACGGCCTTTTCTGCCGGGCTGACCACGATGTAGTAGAGAGAGCCAGTCTAGGTGCCGGCGACCCTCTGAGTCCCCTTCATCCTGCGCGGCCGCTGCAAATGGCAGGTACTTCTCAGTCCTCGGGGGATGGCATGAATAAAGCGGAAACTAAAGGCCTGAGTCCTATCCACCTCCTTGGAGAAACAGAAGCTTCTTGCAATAGTTTGAGTAATACCAGCAGCACAACAGATCATCAATTAAATGGAGAGAAAAACTTTGTTGCTGTCTCTCTCTCTCTCTCTCTCTCTCTCTCTCTCTCTCTCTCTCTCTCTCTCTCTCTCTCTCTCTCTCTCTCTCTCTCTCTCTCTCTCTCTCTCTCTCTTCCTTTCTTCTCCCTCCGCCTCTCTCCCTCTCCTTTCCCTCTCTCTTCTTCTCCTCCCTCTCCCTCTCTCTTCTCTTCCTCCAAATAAACAATCTATACTTATACACACACATATACACACACAGCACATCTATATCAGTTACACAACGTATACTTACCTATGTATAAGTGCATGTCTTTACAGTCTGTGCATATACATAGGCAAATGACTTTTATAGAACTTCAGATTATTTTTATCCTCCAAAGCACGCTGTAAACACGCGTCACTGCCTCACCTGGTAATTTCCCTGTGCCTGTCTAATTAGAGGGGTTGAGACCTTTAGCTCTGTAGCTTCCACCTTTTCCAAGTTAGAGGTTAGGAAGAAAGCTAAGCTGGTGAATATTGAGACTCTGAGCCCCAGATCGGAAGGAAGTTTTTATTTTCAACATTTTGACAAAAAAGGGTGACCGAAAAGATAGAGATTAAATAATTGCAGGTCGGTACTCAGGGCTGTAATTTAAAACTGTCAACAAGCTAATCTGCAGTAATTGCTTTTTAAAGCAGGTCTGACTCTTTGAAACAGTTTTATGTGATTTGACAAGAATTTCATTTTCAGTATGGCATAGTTCGTTTTAGACTGGCCCTAACTTAGGAGTTAACTGAGTCTAGGTTGGGAGTGGGGGACTGAACCCTTGCATTGTATAGAATATTTTGTAGCTTGCAGAATGTAGGACGATTCTCCTAGGGAAAGGGGTGGTGATGATTAGAACAAAGAAAGGTTGGCAGGAACTCAGGCCATGGGCAATGAAGCAAAGGAATGTTTTACAAAACCAAACCTTCCTGTCTTGAAGTGTTCATAGTTTTTAATTGTCAGTCTACCTACAACACAGGACGTGACAAAACCACTGTCCTCCCCTCTCTGCCTTCGGGCAGCACTCAGAGATCTTTGTGCATGTTGTAGCCAGGGATTTGAAAAGAGCTTATACAGGGGCAGAGACAAGGGTGGCAACATGTATTGTATGCAGCAAATACTTTTCTTGGGGAAAACAGTAAAAGAGAACAAAATATTATCTTGCCGTAGGGCACATGGCTTCACAGCAGCCATTTATCTTGAGTTCAGACAATGTAATGAGCAAACATTTTTAGTTTCCTTTTCCTATGAGTGAAACAATTCTGAAATATTCAAACATATTTAACATTAGAGTAAAACAACAACAACAACAACAACAATAGGACTAGGATCATAAGCACACATACACAGGTACCTGGGAGATCACATGCATCAACATTTTTTTTTTTTTTTTTTTTTGGAATAGCCAGCATGAGTTTCACCGAACTTTGGCAAAATTCTCTTATCTCCTCATAGATATTCTCTTTGGAGTTAATTTGTTGTATATTTCTTTGAGGACTTAACCACTTTCAAATCTTTGCCTTTGCCTTCCTTTGACTGTCTCTTCAAAAGTAGTTACCCAATAGCCCCAGGTGTCAAGGACAACCATCCTTATCTTTCTGTCCTCAAAACATAAACCTGTAGGGAACAAGCATATTATAGGAGGGGTCTGGATTGTGTTTAGAATGGATTTCAATTGAAACCCAGGGGGAGAAGAAGAAATAATACTGAAATATGCATACTTGGGTTAGAGGTTGTAAGGGGAAGTGATTTTTTTTTTTTTTAAATGAACCTTTTTTTTTTTTTTTTTTTTTTTTTTTTTTTTTGATGCTATGCAATGATCCAGATTGGGGACAAATGTTGCTATTTACTGTCCCAGATTATTCAGCATTGACGTTTGTTTAGGAGAAAAACAGATTTAATTTCCCCTTTCCCTTCCCCCAATAATTTCCACATCCATCTCACCCTGTCCCATTCATTATCCATCTGATCAGAAAATAAATTAGAATTGTCATATAAATCCCATTGAAAAAAGAGAAATTATTAACAAAGCTTGATTAAGTGGATCCCAACCTTTTACTTGCTGTCCCTTCCCCAGTGTCAGTTATCCCACCCCAAGTTGCAGGAATCTTTCTTACTTTGCCTATAAGAATCCCTCTTCTTTTACAGCAGAACCCATCTCTGCAAGGCAGCCAGCTTTGCGGCCCCATGTTCACAAACAACCCGAGAAGACCACCCGAGTCCGAACGGTTCTTAATGAAAAACAGCTCCACACCTTGAGGACCTGCTATGCTGCCAACCCTAGACCTGATGCTCTTATGAAGGAGCAACTAGTGGAAATGACTGGCCTCAGCCCCCGAGTGATCAGGGTCTGGTTTCAAAATAAGAGGTGTAAGGACAAAAAGCGGAGCATCATGATGAAACAGCTCCAACAGCAACAACCTAATGATAAAACTGTAAGTGGCCCCATTCTTATTATTTCTCTTTTTACCTACTTTCTTTCCTAGAGATAAGAGAAGTGGAAAAGAAGAGGAGCATAGGAAGGGAGAGGAAAGAGTACAGGAAGCCTGTATTATAGGAAGAGTAGAGAAACTTCCTGAAGTACAAAGATTCCCTAAGCAGTCCTTAACCAACTTTATATGGAGCTTTGTTTCCAGCTAGTGTGGGATAGATTTTTGTGTACAGAAGAGATATCAAAATGGTTGCCTGTGGATGAGCTGCAGCCTTCAATTCTCCCCTATGTTCTTCAGGGATATTGTGTGATTGCTGGAAACCTCTTTTTGATGGAGGTTTAGGGTCCACTGGTTTCTCTAGTAGTCTGGGATACATTAGACATAATCCACAGAATTGTCCAAGAACCAGTGAGGAATTTCTTCCTCAGACTTTATAGTTCCTGGAATAGAAAAAGATAATCGGTTTTCAGAAGAATGAGGGGATCTGGAACTCTACTTTTTAGGATACTTAACTCATCCTTTATTCTGAATCACATGTATGTAGGTGAATAGAGTAGAGGAGAAAGAAGAGATAATATTGCTGTTGTGTTCTGCAGTTCAGTAATATGTGAGATTACCACAAGAGCACAATATAGACACTGATAAACACACACACACACACACACACAAATATGTTGTTGATCTAAAGTGATTTCACTTAGAGAAGTGGGGTTCATTATTTGTTTTTGTTTAAATTTTAATGGAATCAAACCGAGGATCTTGGAAACAGATCTGATTCCCAGGCCCTAGTTTGGGGATCAGGTCTGGGGGTGGAGAGGATGAAAGTTATGGAATTTCGTTTGCTCCTTAGATTCCATTAGTGAATTCATTAAATTCTGTAGCTGTTAATAAACTTGGTTGGCCAGCTCCTGTGGTACTCTGGCCTTCAATTGTTCACAATAGAAGCCAACCTCAAATAAGATTTTGCAGGAAACCTGAAAATAGGTGGGGCTTAAAGAAGAGAGGTCATGGGAACCAGCTCAAACCTCCAAGGAAAACCACGATTTGGGAAGTCAAAAGAAACCAGTCTCCTTTTTTATTTCTCTATCTGTCTGATGTGAATGTGCACTGTAGGGCAAATGCTTAAATAGATGCTTAATTACCTGGTGAGAGAAAAAGAGAAAAGAAACCCCCAGACACTTTTAGTTTAAGGTCAAACCAGACCTGAAATTACTTTCAGAATACTTCTAGTGCAGGAAATTAGGATAAACTGAAATACAGCTACCATCTATGCTCACTGCAGATTAGCTGAGTCAATAAAGGCAACTCTAGAGATAAGATAGTCCACAGGCCTGTTTGCTTAGCAGTCCTGGACTATGAAGGTAGGCCAGTTCATTAACGTGTGGGGACTGGGTGGGGGGACTTGTTTCTAGAATATCCAGGGGATGACAGGAACTCCGATGGTGGCTGCTAGCCCAGAGAGACACGATGGAGGTTTACAGGCTAACCCTGTGGAGGTGCAAAGTTACCAGCCTCCTTGGAAAGTACTGAGTGACTTCGCCTTGCAGAGTGACATCGATCAGCCTGCCTTTCAGCAACTGGTAAGTGTCAGCTCCCTGTCTGAGAAGACTGGATTCCTGAGATAGAAATGAGAGAAAGAGAGAGAGAGAGAGAGAGAGAGAGAGAGAGAGAGAGAGAGAGAGAGAGAGAGAGAGAGAGAGAGAGAGAGAGAGGGAGGGAGGGAGAGAGATGAACTGTGAGATGGAGAGGAGGGAAGGAAGGAAAGAAGGAAAAAATGACAGTTGCTTGCTTTGTCTTGGAGTCAGAGGGAGGAGAAAAATGGGAGGGGGTTTGAGGATAAGGGAGATGAAAAACTGACTACTATAGGTGTTTTATATAGCATTGTGTAATTTGAAGATATAGATTGACTGATATTTCTATTACTCAAGTCTAGTTTAGGGACAAACTCAGTTTGATGCCTCACCAGAGAAGGATGTATTTTGCTTATGATCATTATAGCACTTAATCTGCTTTTTATAAAGTCATTTCTCCTACTCCTGCTTCAAGGTTATAATATATCTGAATACTAAAATAAGCAGTTTTTAAAATAAATGATCAATGCAATATAATATGAACCAATTGTAGGCATCTTAACTTTCTGGGTGAAATATACAGAGAAACATTGTTCAATTTACCTACTTTATGTTATGAACTTAAGCTAAAAGGAATATGATTTTGATATGTACAAATGATTCTCAAGTACATGTATACAAATGCAATATGCATTTATGAATTACATGTTAGAAGTAAATAAGCAGAAGAGATGCATGCTTAATCCATGCATGCTGGGAGTTTTTACTTAGCTTGAAGGAGTTTTCTTAGATGAAAGGAAAAGAAGTATAAAGTGTAAACTTTTCCTAATTGAATTTCTGCTGACTGTGACAATTCAGCTGCAATAATAAGTGTAGCCTTAATTCTTTGGGTTATAAGAAATTGAATATTTTAACATGGGATCTTAGAGCTAAAAGAAAGGACTTTAGTCCAGTAGCTGTATTGAGGACACTGACCTTGCGAGAATAAGGTAATCTTCTTAATTGTGGAAAGGCAATATAGTGAGGTAGGAAAAATAAATGAAAAACAAACTTCTCATACTCAGTTGATTCATAATCATTCTGGCCTATAAAACAGTGAGAATGGGCAAGTTATTTACTTTCTTGAGTTTCATTTTCTTTATCTGCAAAGTGGGAATAATACTTCAAAGTACTATTGTAAAAATAGTTGTGTTTGTTGTGCTAGATAAACTTATTTTCACATGTAGATATATGATATATATTTTCTTTAATAATGAAGAATACATCATATAATTATTATGTACAAAATCCAACACTTTAAAAAACTTCTTCTATTCCAAAAGGAGATTCTAGCTCTAAATGTAAACTTCACATTGTGCAGGTAGGCCATTGACCAGTAGCCATTAGTGTTAAATAGGCTACCAAGAACCTGATTCCTTTTTCCCCTTAGGCTAGGCCAATCTCATTATCAGACACATGTACAGAAGCAACTTGTGATTTTACAAACATTTTAATGGGTTGAAATTTTTAAAGTTCCTGAAATGAAGATTGAGAGAGTTCTAGCTATTTTAAGTCAGGTCAGATAAACTATCACGCAAAAAAAGAGATCCAGGGATATCAATGTTTCCACCCATATTTTCAAGTTAGGTAAGAGATGGGGTCAGTAGGAGGTAGGAGAGGGGAAGAGATTTTATCCAGAAATGTTTTAAAGTCCATTATTTAAAGAGCCTTTGAATTGCTCTGCAATTTGAGGAACTTAACATTTGTAGCAAGCATTTACATGGAAAACAAACATATAAACAAAATAAATAAATGAATGAATGAATGAATGAATGAGTGAATGAATGAATGGTAGTTCCATGTGCTATTGGATAGAAAGCAAACCAGTGAGATCTCTTTAAGATTTTGTCTCAACCCTTTGGGTATCTGCTGAATATTCCTTCATCGGACCTGAATTCCTATTGTGTATTTCTCAATTCATGGGAGAGGCTTTGATGCATAGAGAAAAGACATTAGCTGCTCCCAGAGTAACATGTAGCCGGCAGGGTAATTTTATTGTGTACATGCATGGAGACACTGCCATACAGTTTCACTACAGAAAACACATTTACTCATTAATAATTTAATGCAACATAATGTTGGGAATTCAGTTAGCGTTAGAAAGAAAGCCCTCAAAGGAAACTCTGGTAGTAGCAATAGAAACATTGTACTATGTGTCAAGAGAACTGATTTAATCCCACCTCTACCTAGAATGTGACTTTGAATCAATTCTACTTTTGGGTTTCATTTTCTTCATCTGTACCTAAGAGATGATCATACTTAGAAATATCTCAAATAGTCTAGGAGAGGAGAAACTCTCAATAAATGTGCGCTATTGATAATGATTTGGAAAAAGTCCTAGAAACAAAGTTTTCAGTTTATTCTCAGGTGTTTCAAAACTGATACTTTACTAAACATATCTCTTTAATAAACATATGTATTATGAATGTATGTATATACACATATAAAACACATTTTAGTGAAGGGCAGATACAGATAAGTCCAAATGAATCCTTAATTTATCACTGTGAATTTTGCCTCTGAAGATGCAGCTCTCAACATACATATCATTTGTATGTGTATTTATATGTATATATTTGATGTGTTTATCACCTATCAAGTTTAAATATATTTAATAGGCATATGTGCCTATGAATATGCATATATTTATTCAGAAGTATATATGTGGATCTCTTTCCATAAACACAAGAATAGCCTCTTTTGTTCTTCCTTTTCTTTGTAGGTCAATTTTTCGGAAGGTGGGCCAGGTTCAAATTCCACTGGAAGTGAAGTAGCATCAATGTCCTCTCAGCTCCCAGATACACCAAACAGCATGGTAGCCAGTCCTATTGAGGCATGAGGAACATTCATTCAGGTGTATTTTTTTCCCTGTTGGAGAAAGTGGGAAATTATAATGTTGGACTCCAAAACAAAAGTATTTAACAACCAACTAATGAAAACTGAATCTAAGAATGGATGCTCCATGAAATGCACGAAGTCTGTTTTAATGACAAGGTGATATGGTAGCAACACTGTGAAGACAATCATGGGATTTTACTAGAATTAAAACAAACAAAAACAAACCAATTTAAGAAATGACAACAAAATGATATCCAATGATCATAGGAGTACTGAAAAAATAAAAAGACATTTGTAAAATGTAGAGGATTTATATTCACGGATCTCAAAAAAAAAAAAAAAAAAAAGCCTTTTTATTTCACTGTACATCTAGAATTAAACAAAAATAGAGATTTCTCTAGGCCATCCTAACCCGAATGGTGCTGTTTCTATATTGGTCATTCATTGCCTTGCCAAACAAGAGCTCCAGGAGATTTCAAAAGATCTCGAAGAGAAACCGGCCTTTTTGGCTGAAAGATTCATTGCAGGAAGATGGAGCTGCATTGGTTTGCGCTGTTTTTAGTTGATTTTAACAAGGGGTTGTTTGAAACCTGGGTCTCTTAGCATGTCCTGTAGCTGGTTTCTTTTTCTTTTCTTTTTCTTCTCTCTCTCTCTCTCTTTCTCTCTCTCTCTCTCTCTCTCTCTCTCTCTCTCTCTCTCTCTCTCTCTCTCTCTCTCTCTCTCTCTCTCTCTTTTCTCTCTCTCTCTCTTCTCTCTTTCTCTCTCTCTCTCTCTCTCTCTCTCTCTCTCTCTCTCTCTCTCTCTCTCTCTCTCTCTCTCTCTCTCTCTCTCTCTCTCTCTTTCTCTCTCTCTCTTTTTTTTTTGAGATCCATCCTCTAACAAGAAGTCTGAAACGACTTTAAAGGTTTTTGAATTCAGATTTAAAAACCAATTTATAAAGCATTGCAACAAGGTTACCTCTATTTTGCCACAAGCGTCTCGGAACTGTGTTTGACTTGTGTCTGTCCAAGAACTTTTCCCCCAAAGATGTGTATAGTTATTGGTTAAAACGACTGTTTTCTCTCTCTGGAAATAAAGAGGAAAAAAAGGAACTTTTTTTTTTGTTTGTTTGCTCTTGCATTGAAAAAATTATAAAGTAATTTATTATTTATTGTCGGAAGACTTGCCACTTTTCATGTCATTTGACTAATTTTTTTTTGTTTGCTGAAGTAAAAAAAAAAAAAAAAAAAAAAAAGAGAAAAAGGTTGTACCGTGGTCTTTGAATTATGTCTAATTCTTATGTGTTCTGTCATTTTTCTTAAATATTATGTGAAATAAAAGCGCCATATGTAGAATTATATCTTCAGGACAATTTCACTAATAAACATTTGGCATAGAAAAAGAAATCAGTGCTCCGATTCAGGGTTCCTCTTTTTATATGTTTACACGTTAGCAGCTAAGCACCCGGAAATAAAAGATTGCATGCGATGCAGGTCCTGACAAAGTACAGTAGGTGTGATATTTTATTGCAAGTAGTTAATGTGCAGCTTGTAAATTTCGGTTTCAATAGTTGGATCAAAGCTGGTTGGAAGCCGTTAGCACTCCGCTGTGATGTTACAGGTTTTCGAAAAATTAGATGCTGCTCTCTTGCCCTGCTACCTACCTACTTCTTCCCCTTCCTTTTTCTTCAATATCCCTTCTCCTCTCTCCTTCCCCCCCAAAACACACACACACACACACACACACACACACACACACACACACACACACACAGGTGGGAGAGTGCCCAGAAAGGGCTTTGAACTATTATTTTAAGTAAGTGCTGTATACCAAACGCTCCTGCTTCAGTCTGTTGAAGTAACCAGTATTTCACGTATAATCTCTTGCTAAGAGATGCGTTTTGCTTGGCAAGTCAGGTATGAACATTATTTATCAGTGGCTGCTGTCAGTCGATAGAGAAATATTGCATCCCTGGTTTAGGGGGAACAGAGCAAGGAAGTATCTTTTCTCCAACCAAGGAGCAGTGTGTTTTCTTGCCTCTTGCTTTTTTCTTTCTTCCTTAATTCCTCTCCCTCGTTCCCATAATAATTGTCAAAAGAGGAATAACTTGGGGGTGGGGTGGCAGAAAGTCTCCCTCTTGGGGAAGAGCCGCCTGCACCCCAGGGTATCCAAATTCGAGATTTACCAGCTCCTATCGTGACGGGGGGCAATCGGCTTGTGATCTTTTTACACAGCTTTCCCTCTATCTGCTCTCCTTCTCCCACAACTAAATTTTTAGCCAGATCCGAAACTGCCATCTGGTACGAGCTAGATACGAAGAGTCACGCAAAGGCAGCTCTCTTCCTATCCATTTCCACCTTTCTCTCTCTTTTCTCTTCCCCCTTCCTCCCCAGTTTCTTTTCTGTTTTATCTAGCTAGGTAGAACTCATCTGCGCCTACACAGGCAAAGCAAGGCTCCACCCTGCCCCCTTCCCCCCTTCTCCAAAGCCCCTTCACGATTTTCAATTCGTTGGAAATTAGATTCATTTTTGTATGCGCGACTGTAATGCCGTTTGGAATATTTGACAACTCTTTCAATAAATATGAATTCTACCTTACCCTTTAGTGCGTGTATGACCAGAAACCCATTCTCATAAATGGACTTTTGCATTGCGTTCGTAACTCTGGGAGTGGGTGGGGGTGGGAGCTAAAGACGCTTTAGTCTAGGTTGCGTTAGTCCCCTATCTCTCTAAAGTAGCTCCCACAGTCTCTAAACCTGCTTCTAGGGGGGAAGCGAGCTTCAATTAGCCTTTTGTTTGGCTTGGTTCTACATAACGGGTTAATTACAGGCTCTAACGCGGGGCACAAAGAAAACAAACTTTGCATTGAAAATGTTACAGTGCCTTAGACAGGCCCGTTGATTACCTTGATTGTTGTGTCTAATTCTTGACAGAGGGGTAATAATATGGCCGACAGTAATAATGGCTTGTGGGATTCTATTGAGGAGGAAAAACAACAAAACAAAACAAAACAAAACAAAACAAAACAAAACAAAACAAAACAGGAGTAATGTTGTATCTCTATGCGAATCATCTCTAGGAAGCTTCTTTTCTTTTTTTCTCCCTGCCTACTCCTCATCTCCCGAACTGTTCACCTTTTCTTTTCACCAGCTTTGCCTCTCCTCCTCCTGATCTTTTTGCCTGGTTTCCACGGTGTTTCTAGTGACCTCTCTTTATGCCTTTTTTTTTTTTTTTTTTTTTTCTCCATCCTCTAGCTTCATTCATGGACTAAATAAGCAGATACATTTTGCACAATCTGATTGTGGTTATTGGCTGCAAGTCTGAAAAGACTCCAGTCATTGAAGCCAATGTGGGAAACATAACCAGAAAAACCTAGGTAGCGATTCCTTTCCTCTTTGCAGCCCTTAGATGCTGAGATTTGGGGTCCTTGGTGCAATTTTTTAGAGAAAATGAGGTCGTATGATCAGGAATTCAGACCCTGCGAACAATTCAAGGGAACTGGGCAGATTTAGAGGATCTACTGAGCTCTTGGTGATGCTTCTGGCTCTTTTCTGTACTTTTAAAAATAGAAAAAGGGTGTTTGGCATATAAGGTGTTTCTGTTCCTATTCTCTGCTCCTCCACAAGTTTGAGGAGGATTGGGGTGAGGTTAGGGAACGTAGTTCTTTTACAATATTACAAATACTGTAGCATGATAGACTAGGAATTTAGGTCAATAGTATTCTAGTACTCTACTATTTATTGTTAACAAAATAACCTGGTTTACTAGATTTTCCAACTAGTTTTCTGAAATCGATAATCCAATTGAATTTCTGGGTTTCTGATTATTTGATTTCTATAATAGTTCCTGGGAAGTATCCAGGAGCACTTTCTCCTTGTCCAACTTATGTAGATAGAGAGCCCGGAGTCCTCTTCTAATAAAACTCCTCCTGTTTGTTATTATCCTTTATCCTCCCTCCCCTAGTTACTCTGAATTCTTCCTCCTGGACATTATGACTCATTTCCTCCAGCTTCTGTTGCTAAAATTTAAAGCGACTAGAGACTGTAGAATGCCCACTATAAGACATGGACTCAGGTAATAAATATCTGATCGACACTCTCGCAGATATGAAATTCTATTGTCTCAAGAGTAAAAACAAACTCCTTTAGTCAGTTGTCCTTTTTAACCTCTTAGCAAACAAGAGGCTTGCTTTGTCCTATCCTTGGGAATGTTGATTTCTTAGCATTTGGGAAAGTTGACTAGTTAAATCGTCTTAGGTTTTCTCCTCTTTGAAAATTCAGTCCAGGTCCAGAGGAAATCCCCATGATGGTGAATATGTGTGAACTCACGTGGGAATTCCCGTCCTTAAGTTATTGGGAGAAAAGTGTGCTGGCATTGTCATTGAGAAGCCATGTACTCTACTGTACAGTAAACTATTATAATTAGCAACAGAAATCATAATAAGAATGCAATAATTGAATTATTCGCATACGTCATCTTGTCAAACCCACTTCTACCACTACTCCGTTTCACTGTTATCGCTATGGTAAACGAGAAGCTACTAGTTTGGGGATATTTATGAGTCCTGTTTTTACCAGAATCTTTTTCTTTCATTCTTTTTTTATTTAAGGTATAAGATTTAGTAGGAATATAAATGTTCTTATTCTGTATTGATATTCACCCTTTCTTTTTTCTTTCTTTTTTTCTGTATTAACCAGTTAACCGAGATTCAAATATCTACTACTACGCCTACTAAGGCGGTGTGTAGATGAAACAGTCGATTTCACTGAGAAATGATTCTCATCTTTTACACAAGCCAAATATCTAAGCCGTAAGTATTTAAGTTTCAAATACGTACATTTTAAAGCTGTCACCTATGAGGAAAGTAGAAGAGATTTATAATCCTTATCTATGCATGTATTCTATTCACTTACAGTTATTGGCTTCCTCTCTCCTAATCAACAATTACAGAATACATCACAAAGCAATAAGAAAGTCAGGTTCTGAAGTGGGGGTGGGCGTGGAGGAGGAAGGGAATGGGATTTTTTTTTTTTTTAACCGCTTCTAAATTTAAATACTTTAGTCTTCACTGTAATCCTAATTCTTGGAACAACGTTTGAATGATTCATTTTATTAATAATGATAATGATAGCAACAATAATAATGGCGACAATAAAAGTAAGTAAGGAAAGGATGCAGTGGAGATTTTTTTTTTAAACTAAGATTTAAGTAGTTAATACAGAGCACTGGCAGTAGAGACTATTTACTGATCTTTTCTGATTGTTGTTTTCTCGATAAGAGAGCGAGCCACTGAATGGCTGTTTGAGTCCAGGCGCCACAAACATAAACTTAACAGCCAACAATGTCCCAGTTTGTGATGGGGGATCTCTCCACACCTCCCAGAGACTTCTGAAGTGTAGACAGAGGAGCTGGTTCTCTAGGAGAGGAGGGGGTGGGGCAGGGCGGAAGGCTAGACTCAATGTTTGCTCTGGCCATTGTGTGTGATCCCATCTTTGGGTTTTTATAGGGTACTCTGTGCTCCCCCTCCTCCCCCCCCTCCCGCCCCTTCTCAACCCACTTTGAGGAGCTACAGTTTCTTTACGTTCAGAGAAACCAGTTTCTTCGAATTAGCATTTGGGAGCTACTGTATCGTTCTGACTGGCAAGTCCTTTGTGACCACCAAAGAGGACGTAAATTTGAAGGAGAGCGTCTTATTTTTGAAACAAGAAATTCAGACGATTGGATTTTTGTTATTGTTCTAATTTTTTTTTGGGGGGGGAAGGAGGGCTTCCGACAGATGGCAAAAGCTTCAGATTCTCTTTCTTTGCAAGAAATGTTTGTCCCCCTACTCCGCGCCAGCTTCAATTTAGGTTGGTTTGTGTGCCCTGACTAGGACTGTTTTACTCCTCATGGGACAAAACGGTCTGCCTTGGATGAGATATTCCCTCCTCCAATTTCCCTTCCCCACCCCAATCCTTCTCTAGTCTGCCTTCTCTCGGATAGATTTACCAAGACAAAGCAAACCCGACAGAGATCTTCTCTACCCCTGGGGGGCGGGGTTGGGGAAGTGGGGGCTGAGAGAGGCACGGAGACTGACGGTGGCCAAACCAGCTCCTAGGCTGGCTCCCGGGCCTTAGCCACTCCTTGAGCCCTTGGAAAAGCAATAATCATGGCCCTGGAAAGAGGAAAATAGGGTGTTACTGTGTCCTGTACTTTCGGGGACTGATCAGGTTGGTAGATCTTGAAGACTAATCCAAACAACTCGTTTGACTTGTGAGGTCCGAAGTCTAGACAGAGCTGGTGGCTAGGCGGCTCCTTATCTTGCTTTGGGATCAGTGGAAAGAGGCTTTCTTAATGCCCACAGCAGCTCCGGGATCTGCCAGGCCAGCAGCTTACTCCACCTCACAGACAGAACAACAAATACACCACCTGGAGGCTTCCTTAGCACACTTTATTGTTTTAATGGTGGATGTTTCAAAACATTCATTTGTCTTTTTAGCTAAGCATACCGGACAATCTATCTCCTCTCCTTCCGCTCTTCCAGACCCCAGAAATTGGGTGTCGAAGAGACTCTCTTGGGGATTTTCGTGGCCATCTCAAACTGGGCAGAGCCCCTAGTTTCCGCTGAGAGGGGACTGCACCCCCCAATCTCCATCTTCCCGGATCTTGTCCTGTTTGGGGAGAGAATTTCGGGAGAGAGACCAATTGCTTCACTTTTTAAATAATCTGTACTCCTGAAAGCTTGCTGTGGACTGGGTTTTTTGTTTGTTTGTGGGTTTGTTTTGAGGGGGGGGAAGAGAAAGGGGTGAAAATGGAGAAGAAAGGACGGAGGAAGCTATGCATTCTGAGGGTGTGTAACTCTTCTTTTGTTATCTGAAAATTGCGTTTCTTTACTAATCCCTGAGGCTCGAGGAGATTGTAGGTCCCCCCCCCCGCCCCCAGTCCAGGATGCAGGAATAATCAATAAAAGTATTTAGTTCAGTAATTAAGCAACATTTTCAATTGTAGGAAGGGAAGAGTGCCATTGGCTGTTTGTGACAGACCTTAGGTTGCGATATGCTAATTTGCAAAGAGGACACTTTTCCTTTATATACTTTTCATCCTTCCCTGTTCTTTGTGCAGAGTACTCAGAGACAATATCTATCGACGTAATACTCAACTCCTCTACTAAAATCCCGCCTCCTTCTGCAGCTGCCATCCCCCCAAAAACAAAAACAAAACCAACAAAACTCTTTGCTGCTGAGAACACAAATTTGTATTGTGCAGATTTGGAATGGCTAGTATTTGGCTACCTATTCCTAAGAGTAATTCTACCTTATCCTTCCAAAAGGAAAAAAAAAAAAAAAATCTCTTCACTCTAAGTTTCTATTTGTTGTCTAATGGTAATATATCTGTATTTATAAATTATATGATTGTGTTGCCTGATAACTATTGGGAAATAATTTTGAAAATTTATTCTATATAATACTTTAGAATCTGAAAAATAATTTGCATGGATTATCTCATTTGAGCACAACAAATTTATGAGGCATAGGTAGAGTATTATTCATTATTATTTCCCTTTTATAGATGAAAATTAATCCCCAAATTGTAAGAGATCTTTTTGGCTTTGAATTTAATCACTTGTGCTTTTGAATATGACATCTACTATAGTTCTATACTTCTGTTTCCCCTCCAAATTCTGACTTTCCCTGTTTCTGAATTTAAAAAAAAGACAAGAAAGATTCTTATAGGGAGTTCCTTTCCCAGAAAGGAATCCTTTGCTGTAATTTGGGCACTGATTTTTCTTCCCCTTTTCTCATGAGTAAGAGTAGCTGTTTATTTTGACCTGTCACAAATACAATGTGTTGTTTGAAACGTGTTAAACTTAGCAGGTATATTGAGATAATACTAGACAGGCCACTGAACATGATAAAGTAAAATATGGTGGGAATTATCTTTAAAAGGCCAAGAAGCTTTTTTTCCTCCCCTCAGTACAACTTAATATTTCTACAAAAGGATAACTTTTCCCAATGTTCTCTACTTCAAAACAAGAGTCTGCTTCAGTGTTCAGTAGAAACAATTTATAGTAATTCACATTATATTATTTCATTTGTTTACCATTCCATACTTTATTTTGTGTAAGTTGATCCTTTTACATTTTTAACCTGTATGGTTTTTCATTTTCTTTGATTGAACAGTTAGTCCTCCTTTGTTAAAAAACAAAAACAAACAAACAAACAAAAAAACCTGTCTCAAAATTCAATGATTGTTTAGTAAGGTAAGAAACTTTTAAAGTAGAAATATTTTATATTTCCATTTTTAATTAAAGAATTTATACTTGATTCTGAATGAAAAGGAGAACCAGCAGAAATATCTTTGTTTCATAAAAGAACTATTCAGTTTACAAAAGACTATATATATATATATATATATATATATATATATATATATATATATATATATATATACATATATAAAATACACATTTGTAACAACAATACTGAGTAGCCTGAGTAGCAAATATTTTCACAAATTCAAGTTCTTAATAGATATACTTGGCTTATATTTCAAATACTGTTTGTATATCTACAAATTTTATATAAACAGTTCAATATAAAATGAACTTTGAAATTATTCTTTAAAAAGAAGTACCTCAAAGAAAACAAAGAAAAACAAGGAAGTGATTTTTTTAAAACTTAGCTTTTAAAATGCTTTTAAATTATAAAATTAAATAAATTCAAAATGATGCTTTATATATTCTTTCACCAACAATTAGAAGCTAATTTGTTTAAAAGTGAAAACTACAGAATATAAGGTTTTGCTACTATTTCCCACTCTTTTGTAAATACTGATTAAAGCCTGAACTAAATCAACACTATTCTCAGTGACTATCCATCCAAAATTGTGGTAAAAAGTACTTAGAATCTTGTTAGTTCATCCAGGTACCATTGACATGCCTCAAATTTTAACTTAACATTGAGGACTTTTAGAGCTAGAGAAATTTCATTATTTTCCAGTTGTGTCTGAATTTCCATTTTGGTCACTAGGAGTTGCAGACATGTATTAAGGACACTCTATGGCCAATAAAAGTTACCCTCCATTCTATTGTCTCATCAATAGGGACTTATCTCTCCCATTAGTGTTAATGGGAACTACTCTTGAAGAAATTTCAAACAATTCATCCAGTTGTGACCATCCATTGAACTCACTACAACATATCATACTCATAGGGCAAATTTCCTCAATCATCTTGTCCCAGACAAAACATCAGTCTTACAGGTGAACCTAACACAGTTTGAAAAGGAATACATAATAATACACTGTTTGAAATTGATGCTAAAAGTAATGAATAAAAAACTTTTTATAGTTCAGTATATATTTTTCACACTTAGTGAAGGTCAGGGTAAAGGGGTCTATGTTAGCTGCTAGCAAAGAACCAATAGTTGTCATGAGGGTAAAAACAGGAATAGTTTCCCTGATGAATGTAGTCTAGGGAAATGCAGCTATGACTCTCATTTCAGTTCTGTATCTACTCTTCCTATGGGGAAGTTGTTCCTCCTGACTTACTGTTGTATTGGATTTTTGTTATTATAGTTGTTTTAAACAGTGCTGATGGATTTTAAGGAGCTAGTCACACTTTCCCCTGCCCTTATGACCAAATGTATGCATTTGTGAGCAGGTTGGCTGGAATTCAGAGTGTAGCCCTTGGCTTGGGACAGGGTTCTCTTTTGTAAGTTAATTGACTGGTCTTGGGATGAAATCTGCAACCTTGGCTTGATTACAGAGCTGAGAGGCCATTCCCTTGCATGATTTATGTATTTATTAGAGTTAGGATTTAGAAAGCAACACAAGCTAGCTATGCTCTGAGTGTCCAGGTTTTTACTAAAGATGGCTCAGTGATCATCAGTAGAAGAGTGATATGTCAACCTCTTCAAGAGCGGGAGGTGCATAATGGTTATTTTAACAGTGACATAACACTTTCCTATTTGTGAAGCACTTTACTGTCATTAGTTATGCATGAACCTGGCAGAGCCATCATGTAAATAAACTCTGTACCTGTTTGTCAGCCCAGCTTACAGTTCTCTTGCCTTTTCCTTGGGTGTATAAAAAAAAGCAAGAAATCAAAGACATCAAGAGAAGTATTTTCTTTGGAGAATCTAAGAAGGAGAGAACTTGACCTTAAGTGTGATAGCAGGCTGAATACAGGCTCTAGGTTCAGAGGACCTGGATGCAAATCCCACCTCTAAAGCTTGCTAGGTGGTACTGTGGTAAGAGCTGAACTGGGTCTCTGAATAAGGAAGACAAGAGTTCAAATCTAGCCTCAAGATATTAATCAATTATGTGACCCCAGGCAAGTCAAAAACTTCTGTCCATGTCTGGACATCTGTGAAATGGAGATAATAATAGTATCTATTTCTTAGGACTATTGTGAGAATAAAATGAAGTGATATATGCAAACCTTAAAGTACTATGTAAATACTGCCCTTGCTGCTCCTACTACCACCAGTGCTGTTACTACTATTGCCACTTGTGATTGGGGGCAAATCCTTTATAGGTAGCTGGGTCTCAGTCTCCTTCTTTCTTTAATATGTATATATTGAATTAAGTGTTTTAGGTCCTTGCCAGCTCTAATCTTTGATTCTGGTATTGGAATGTTGCAGATATCAACAAACAATCACAGCTTTAGCAGATGGGAACTTGGAAGTTGTTTTGTAGATTTTGTTAGTGGTGGTGTTGGTGATGGAACTTCTAGGAACAAAAATAATTTCAGTCTTCTTTTCACTTTTCATATTAGGGATTTTTCTTTCCCAATTTCTACTTAGGATCAGTGAAAAATAAGTCAAATTAGTTCAGAAATTAGAGTGCTAGAGGTTAATTTTGCTTTTTTCTATGAGACTTGACTATATAGTTTTCATGTAACAGGAAATGTGCATCCCTTGTTATATGCTGAGTCTCCTGCAGTGAATTTTATTGCCCATTTTTTTTAGTTCTTTTATACTACACCTATAGTTGTGTAAAAATTATGAGTATCTGTGGGAAACTGACATAGTCTCTAGAAGGTAAAAGAAGCAGCTGCTATATGCTAAAGTGCATGGGTTTTTAAATGGATTATGGGGAAACTTTATTGCTTCCAGGAATACAGCATCCTAAATTAACATTATACTCATATAGGTTTTTAAAGATTCAGTTTTTAATCATAATTATATTTGGTGCCTTTACAGCCCACATTTATTAAGTGAACATGAGAGTAGATTGCATTGCTTTCCTTGGAATTAGAAAACCTAAATTCAAATCCTAACTCCACTTGTTTTGAACAAGTCACTTAAATATATAGCATTTTTGTATATATTATCTCAATTGAAATTTAAAAATAATCTTTGTGAGGTTATATTGCAGGCATTATTATTTCATTTTAAATATTAGAAAACTGAGATTTAGAGAGTGTATATGACTTAACTATGATCACACAACTGATTAGTGTCAAGAGCAGTAGTATTATATCTTGGATCTTTCTTAACTTATATTTCCCATGACACTGTTTCCTATTGTATTTTATACTTAATTTCCTTGTTTTTAACTACCTATCTCTATTTTCTTTATAAATATTTCTTTATTATATCCAGCATTATGCTGTAGTTGGGCATTAGGACTTTGATGACTTGTGAACAGGAAGAGATACAGAATTAGAGTGAAGGACAGAGATTTGGTATATATATATGTGTGTGTGTGTGTGTGTGTGTGTGTGTGTGTGTGTATACATATATATGTATATATATGCACATATATATGTATATTTATATATATATATATTTGTTATACAAATATAAGACATATTTGTTAAACATCATAAGAACAGATAAAGGATATGGAAAATAAGCAAAAATTGAGGTATGTGAGATATTTGCAATTAAAGGTAAGAAGAAAGTCCAGAAAAACAGAAGTTGACAAAGATAATGAGATAGGCTTTAGAAAAATAGAAGATAATCAGAAATATGAGGACTAGGAGAAGCAATTATTGGGGTGATGGGGATCATAAAAGACAATAGAAGTCTCCCAGGAAATGAAGGCAAAACTCTTCAGAAGACAGATAGAGAAAGCTGTGCCACACACACACATCAGAAAGATCAAGGGAGATAAAGAGAGAGAAAAAAGCCTTTGAACTTGGCTGAATGAAAGTCATGGATTACTTTAGGGGGAATGAGAAAGGATGGAAGGCAGGTTTAGTGGGGAATTAGGGGAAATATTTTAAACATACCTTCCTTAAATTCTTACCATTGTCACCAGGCATTGATTGAGGGTTCTTTAAGAGGACAAGCTAATGGATCAGTGGGGCTGATTAACATGACTGGTGAATGCACAGAAACTGCAAGCTTTTGTGGAATTATGGAATGGGACAGAGAACCAACTAAAACTGAACGCCATTCCACCCACATAATTTTGCTGAATTAACGTGGAGCCAGAAGATTCATCATTTTAGCAAAACAATAGGTTAGACTTTTACTGCTTCAAGCCCCAAGCAATATTGACCAGAGGACAATTATTAGAAATTAATGGGAATTGGTAAACAATACAACCTTCCCCCCTTCTCTTTTTTTTTTTTAGGAAAAGTATTTGCTTGGGTTGTATAGAATTGATAGAATAAGCTAGGCACTCCAGCCATATTTACATTATATTATTATTTTTTTTAGGAAAAATATAATGTTAATTGTTATGTAGATATCATATTAATGCAACACTAACCTGAAAAGAACATGGAAATCGCAATACCACTTTTTAAAACAATACCCAAGAAGAGGGGGTACTCTCTTTAAATATTTTGGGTATTTAAAATAATACCCAACAGTAGGAATCAGGTAAGTAAAAATAGTAACATATTTCTAAAGAATTTTAAAAGCTTTGTTTACAAATAGCAGTTCCCTCCCCACAACCACACAAGTTGAGTAATATACATATTATTACTCCTATTTTTCAGACAAGGGAACTCAGGCTCTAAAAAGGGGTTCTTAACTTTTTTGGGGGGAAATCATACATCTCCTTGGCAGTTTGATGAAGTTTATGGATGACTATTTTTTGTTTGGCTAATTTATCTATTTCCCTTTGTTTATTTTCCCCCAAACTGGTTGATATGTATAGATTCTCCTCAATGGAATGAGAATTAATCCAAATAGCATAGCTATTCTCTTGTGGGAATAGGATTGAGACTGAAAGAAGGACTCAAAATGTCTTCCTTGAAGATTTTTAGCAACCATTTGAATATGGGGGAAAGAAAGAACTCAACACATAGAATGGATGAATGTGTTAAAGAATAGTGAGGGAAAGTAACTGAAGACAAAAAGAAGAAAACACAAAATGAGAGTTGTGGAAAAAAATACCCTGTTCATTCTCTATGTCTAAATATGACTATTGCTTTAAAATCCTTTCCCAATGTAACATTAACTTTAATTTTCTTTTTAGACCAGAATCCAGGATTCTGTTGAAATTGAAGATGAAGCTGTGAAATGAAAGTAGCTCCCTATAGCTCTTTGTGTCATGAAGGTATTATTTATTCCAGTGATTACAGAAATAAGGAAAGACTATATTCTGGGCTTCAGTTTTGGAAGATAAAAATGTTATTCATTCCTGTCATGGAGTCCTTGACTTTCAATGAATGAAGTGTCAATTGTACCTGCCAAACACACCCCTTTAAATACAGATCAAACCCAAATCATTACTAAAAGATGGTGTAGAAATCAACATGTGTAATGAGTTTAATCCTTGGGAAATATTTAGTAACTTATTTTTTCAAAGAAAAAGTGTTAATTAGGAAACTGTATTGATAGAGAACCTCTCTTTTCTCCATGAAATGAATATGCATTCCTAGAGATTTTATTATCTTTTATCATTGGCTTTGTTTTGGTGTTAATAAGATGAATCTTTGTTAAAAAAGAAAAAAAAAAAGAAAAAAGAAAAAACAAGAGTAGGATCTTTGAAATCATTGCTCAATTTTCCAAATACAATTGGTCTTCTAATTCACTTGTGACCCCAGTTCCCTTTTCAACTGCATCAATTCATGTGTACTGTTCAGTAGTTTTATACCTGTCTAGAAGACAGTCAGTTGGGTGTCAGATAAGATGTGTTGCAGTTTTGTGGCTAGACACTATGGCCAGATTACTAAGAAGACTCATTTTCCCTTCCCTAATGCCAAAGACACAACACAACAGTGACCCTTGGAGGTTTAATGAATGCTGAAATGGACTCAGGAAGTAGTTCTAATAGCTAATTATTATCATGTAGACCTTGTTTAAAGGGAGTCTGACTCATGGGCAGACCCTATAAGCTTGCTTGGCTGATGTAATTTCTCTATGTAGAACTTGCTAGAGAGTTGGCTTATAGAAAAACTGTGATAACATGTAAGGGAAATGTTTTGGAAAGATGGTGGAGTATGCATAGACATTCTGAAACTTATTCTTTTTGCTAAAATGTCTGGCAGGAGTTTTTTTTTTTTTTTTTTCCCTCTCAATTGCTTGTATAGACCATACTGTCAACATCTTCCTAAATGCCTGCCAGCCTCAGCTACTCCTTATTTGCATCATTCAAGCCTGAGGGAATTCAGAACGTCTTTCACTAACTACATTCAATGGAGGAAGTTGAGGTAACAGAAATGACTTTAGAGCTTCTCTTCTTTAAGATCACATAACTACCAAGAAAGAAGCCTAAATCCTAGTTCTTTTGCATTCCTTCTTTTTCTATTCCAGATAAGGGGAATGGAATTTCTAGCTTTGGTCAGAAGAATGAGCCACAAAAATCTAGGAATTGCAATCTAGGTCAAATTTGGCAGCCATATAGCAATAATTTTCAGAAAAGAAAGGAGATGTTTCAGTAACTTCAATAACCAAGAAGAAAGACTTATTTGATAGTCATGTGTAACATGCCCTCCTGGCAGTTACAATTACTAGTCTGCTCTAGGCCCAACAGAGTACTTTTGACCACTGACCTTTGCAGTGTCAACTCTACCCGGCTCGCCTCCTCTGAGGCCTTCAAAGGTCTCTGGCCACGATCTCTTGAATCTATAGTTTAATAACCAGTAGCATGCTCAAGAACAGCCATGTGTAATCTTAAAAGCCTTTATTATATCTATTCACATTATGCCCTGACTTGTCAGCTCCCTAGTGAACACCTGGTCTGAAGACCCACATGTTCTCTACCAAACTCCTTACCTCTCGGCTATCCATCCACTTGGCTTGGCTACCCAGGTTAGGGAGCCAGGTTAAAGAGTGAGACTGCTGTCTGCAGCGGGCTTATAAAGGGCCTCTAAGGTCACACACACAGCCAACCAGCTAGAGAGCCGTCACCCATTAGGAAGCTATCTCAGTATTGACAGGATCCCACCCACAGGGCAATCCTATATCCACAGAGAATACTTCTGGGCCATCCAAATCTCCTGTTGCGCTGTGCCTGCCCATTTAAAGGGCCCTTACAATTCCCTTCTCTTGTTTTGCGGGAACTGTATCCTTACAGTCATGCTTTTTTAGGATAAATTTGGTGGGACCAATCCTTTGTAGAAACTGAGCCAATTATGAATCTATCTTCTTCTTTTCCCCCAATACCAAGTTACTAAAGTAGTTTATGGGAGAGTATGCCAGTATGGTATTGAGGAAAATTGTGTATCTTGCTTATATGTGTGTATGCATGTATGTATTTTAAAAGTGAATATTTTTTGTAAGAGCTACCTATGTTAAGGTAGTAAATGGAACTGGGGTACTAATCATTGGCTCCTAAGAAATGGGGCTAACATAGCTAGTAGAAGTTCAAATTCATGGCTTAGAAAAGAGACACTGCAAACCACTCAGGGTACCAGATTCCTGTGGCTTTCTCTTCCAAACAAGGATGGATACACCACTTGCTTTATTTAGAATAGAAAAAAAAAAATGAACAAAATTTAGGCCCAGAATTGAGATGTGTTTCATGGAAGACATCTAGTTTCAAAGAGTGTAAGTTCCTCAGGCCTTTCCTCATATCTAATGATATCTCATGTGACATCATAAGTGAAAGTCACACAGTCTTGAATGAAGATGAGAAAAAGCAGACCTTTTGAAGGTGTGAACAGTCCCATCTATGTGGGCAGTCAATAAAACTTCTTCCTGACTGTATAGTTGACTAACAAGAACCATTTCATCCTATTTATAATACTCCAAATTTCTTCTGAATACCTCCCTTACATATTGTTATAATTGTCCAACAAGCCATTCATTTCCTTAATATCTTCTAAAAGGAGAGATTCCAAGAATATAGCAAGCTTATGATGTCATCTTATATACTAGACCCATAGATATGCTAGAGGCTTTTCAAACACAATCCCTGTAAATATTTCTACCTCAGAAATTGGTAAACACTACAAATCAGGGCAAGATTTATCATTTTGCTGATTTTTATACAGAAAGGGATGGATAAAATGTTCCTAATATAGGTTAAACTTTAAAAGATTTCATGCATATATTTCTCCTCCTCCTTCTCTCCTTCCCTCCCCCCCCAAGCTTGAATGGATGTATAAAAGAGTAATGCTGGAAAGATACTTCTTTCCTTCCTCCTCTCCCCCATTACAATTATCTGGGAAATATAAAATGCAGCAGAAGGAATCTGATCATATCCACCATCCATGCAGAGAACATCTTTAGAATGCAAGTGATAAAACTTTTAAATTGTAACTAAATCTTCTCTTTTGCTAATAACAGGGTGACCATATTTCCAATCCTCCTGATTATGGTTTTAAAGGAGATGTCAGAATCAGGACCATAGGAAGTCAAGAGGGAGAGTTAAAAAAAAAAGTTTCAGTTCGTTCCCTTTCACTACAGTTCTCAGGTGGAAACTGGTATTTGTGGCAGTGGTCAATGACCATTGCTATAATCAGGGCTTTGGCTTCAGTGAAAAGCCTATTTTTTTCCCTCTTCTCTAAATTCCCTCAAATGCATTCTTTGCATTTCTAGTTCCTTGGAATTTCGGGGTTCAGAATATAGAAAATCTTTTATCATCACTGTGAATCTTTTTGAAGTACTTGTAAACTTCTATATCATAATATTATTCAGCAAGGCTTATTCACAAAATAACAGACCCCAAATCACAATTTTTCTGATTGTGTTCAAGATTGTCTTAACATTGTCTTCAAGAGTATTTCCTTGAAAAGTGGAAATCTTCAACATAAAGAAGATCCAACTCACTTCCAGTTGATCAATGATGGACAGAAATAACTACACCCAGAGAAGGAACACTGGGAAGTGAATGTAAATTGTTAGCACTACTGTCTATCTACCCAGGTTACTTATACCTTCAGAAGCTAATAATTAATGTGCAACAAGAAAATGGTATTTACACACATATATTGTATCTAGGTTATATTGTAACACATGTAAAATGTATGGGATTACCTGTCATTGGGGGGAGGGAGTGCAGGGAGGGAGGGGATAATTTGGAAAAATGAATTAAAAAAAATAAAAATAAAATTAAAAAATTATTTTAAAAAAAGAGTATTTCCTTGAAAATTAAGATATCCAGAATAGATTTTCAAAGACTGGAGTTGTCTTGTTAGGTAAGAGGGTCAATTTATTTGTCTTAATTATTGGGCAGGGTCTAACATTAAATTAAGAAATCTGTATGGTAAATGATAAAAATTGGGGAAAGAAAACTGGAGAAGGTTGTTTTAGAATGGAGACTTAGCCAAAGAATGTTTGAAGGAGAGAAAAAAGCAAACTGGAAGTTAAGGAAATGGGAAAAAGTTTTGGTATTATAAATCATATTTTGTTGCATCCTGTGGATCTTCTCGTAGTGTATTCCTGAACAATGTAGTACTTAGGAGCTATATCAGATAACTCAATAGTAATGGCAGGCCCATTTGGGTCATTTTATTAATAACTCTGATTGTCCACTTGTTTGGGTAAGCTTCCCAAGTAGTAGAAAGAATAATGGATTGAAATTAGAGGACCTAGTTCTGTCAATGCCTTTGTGGTCTTGAATAATTTACTTAATTTCAAATAAAAATGGGCTTTACCTATAAGAAGGAAGTATTTTGTATGGATTACATCATTTCTAAGGTCTTTTCCAACAATAAATCTATGATTCTATATCCTTCCTTTGTGAACTCAGAATGCACTTCAAGATTACTTCTTGTCTCTTTTACATTTCTTTCTAAAATTTGTAAAGTAGGGAGTGCCTACAATCAATGCTCATTTAACTACTTACAGCTTTTGATATGCCTTATTATAAATGGTTTATGCATATACAATTACAATTTACTTGCAAAAGAAATTTTGTTCTTTGGGTCCTTTTCAGACCGTTTCATAGTTGTCATTAAGCTGTCAGAAGTCCATCTCAAAGCATCTCAGCTTCACTTTGCCCTGAGTTAAACTCTTTGACCAATATTATTTGCACATTCTTCTTTCCCCTTTCCTTTTCTCTTTTGTTATTTTGATTACTATTTTATACCATTTTTGACCGATTTTGAAGGCACTTTTAAATGTCACATTCTTAAGATTTATAGACTTAAATCTGAACCAGACTTGAGAGCTCATTGTAAAAAGATCAGACCAGATGTGCTTTTGGGTCCCTTCTAGTTCTTGATATGTGATCCCCTGAGTTAATCCAATCTTCTTATTTCTGAATGAAGAAACTGAGGGACAGAGAAGTAAAATGACTGACCCAGGGCCACTTGTAGAGAATCAGGAGAATTGAGATTTGAACCTAGTTTCTCTGTTACAAAATCAAGTACCCCTTTTCTGCATCTTGTTCCATTTTATTGGCGATCAAATAATTCCAATCAGCTACTGTCGTAAGTATCAAATGTAATCATTCATCATTATAATACATGTTTTATTATTTTATTGTTATTTCTTATGGCATCACTTTCTAATCTGTTTTGTTGTTGTTATTGTAAACAATAAGGCAGCTTCCTGGGTAACATGGTAGAAATTGTTCATTATTTCCTATCCCATTTGGCAAAGAGAATGGAATGGTTTACCATTTCCTTCTCCTGCTGATTTTACAGATGGGGAGATTGAGGCAAACAGGATTAAGTGACTTGCTCCAGAGTCACACAGCTAGTTAATGTTTGAGGCTGGATCTGACCTCAGGTCTTCCTGTCTCCATGCCCACCACTCTATGCACTGCTCCACCTAGTTCCTCATATGATAGAAATAGCCCATTATAATTTTCTTGTAAATAGTTACATGAGGGTAGAACATCTCTCCTTGAAGTGCTACCTCAGATAAAGGACTACTGCAGCCATCAGTAAGCTGTAGTTGTTTTATTTTCTGAGGTGTTATTTTTTTTAGAATGAAAGAAATAAGCTTGTAGTAACTTTAAGAGCCTAGTATTTCCCATTTCTAAAATGTCAAGTATTATGATCATATCTGGCACAAAATCAGTGCCTGCTACAAGAGCCAAGAAGCCCCAGACTTGTTTCACAAACTAACTTTAAAATGCTATGGTAGGGCTCCCCAAACTGATAGAATTAATGACAGTAATAACACAGGGTAATTTATCTTTTTTGCCTTATCATGACCATTCTCCACATGGTCTTAAATCTAGAATGCTTCAGCTCTCACGGGGCTTAAATCAGAAGGATAGTATTCTTTCAAGAGATAAATTTGATCACTATTTTTTTTAACCATTCAGGATTTCAGTAATAATATTCTGGAACCATTATAAAATGATACTGAGATATTGAAGAAAAGATAAATTCTAGATTGGATATATGAACAAATTTTTTTTTATATAGTCTTCTTGAGATTTTAGGAAAGGAATACAATTTGCTAAGATGCGTATTTCATTTTCTTCTTATTTTTCCTGATCCTGATCTATATAACACTCTATATAAGAAAATATTTTCCCTAGATTTTACTTGGTAATTTTTTTAAACCAATGATTTAGAAGGGAACTAATGTTAGAAGTGGGTTCTTAATGCTAACTGTAAAAAAATACTTAGATAGCTAAAGAGACTGCCAAAATAATTTTGGACAGTGATAAAACTTCATAGGGTTTAATCTCATAAGTGTACAGAATGCTTCTGAAAAAAATAAGAAATAAGCATACTATTTCATATCGTCTTTATATTACCTGAATTATATTTAAGTCAGTGGAATAACTTAAATCAGCTTTATTGTTAAAAGTATATGCAAATCTGACAATCCTATCCAAAAAAAAAGAGAGAGAGAGAGAGAAATAAATGGTCTTCACTTTAAAATGTGTTTATATAATATTAAAACTGTATGATTTTCATTTTCAACTCTCGGTGAATTTTGTCCAAATAAAATAATTTCTGTGATTTAACATCTAGGTGGTTTCCCTGTGGCAAATTTGTAGGAAGATTTGAACAAGAATAGTACAGGACACAGACAGGTGGGTTGCTATCTATATATCCTTGGAAAGAAAATCCCATCACTAAATTTAAAGATCACTTGGGGTGATTTGAGTATTTGAAAAGATCTTCAGAAGAAAAAATATCCTAACATCATAAATGTTAAGGGCAGGAAAGATTTAGGATCAAATCTATGCTGATGTACTTTACAGTTGAAGAAACTGAGGGAATACAGATGTAAAATGACTTTTTAAGATCACACATTTAAGAAATACCAGAGTTGGTATTCCAGCACAGATCTTTTGATTACAAATGTAGTTTTCTTCCCATAATTCTCAGAATGTTATCTCTGAATATTGGCTCTCTGACAGAGTAGTACTATTATCAGGAGAAGAGTGGGAGCCAAAATGGTTAAAACTTAGGATTCTAAATTCCTTTGCAAAAGTGATTGAAGGATGGCTTGTGTTTTTAAATGTATTTGGAGTTTGTTATATACCTCTAATTTCCAATTCAATGTCCAAAAAGTGGAACAGTTTATTCCTTAGGATTCTCAGGAACTAAGAACACCTCTCAAGTCATCATACCTGCAAAACTCATATATGATATGCACTTTTATGATAAGCAATAGGAATAGAGGTAGGGCCTACAATCAGAAATATTTGAGTTCAAATCTGTTCTCACTTACTAGTTGGATAATCCCAAGAAAACCACTTAACCTCAATTTGCCTTAGATTTCTCATCTGTAAAATGGGAAAAATAATAGTGCCTACTTCAGAGTTGTGAGGATCAAATAAGATGATTATTGCAAAACTTTAGCATAATGTCACATAGCACTAGAAATATTAGCAAAGAACATGTCTGCATACCTCAATTTAAAAAAAATCGGGAACTACATTTTGTAGATAAAGACGGTACTACAAATAATGGTAATAATTTCGAGGACTAAAGTAAATGATGCAAAATATATCTTAGATTTCCTACAAAATCAGGATTCCATCCCATCATTGAGAGGTTCCTGTGATATTATGGGCAAAAGTTCTCTCTCTGTAGGTACTAGCAACACTAGACAGTTTAACTTTGAGGCCAGGCGCTTTTTGAAGGGTTTATTTTCACCTTCTTTGGAAACTAAGAGCCATAAGAGTTTGCCAACTAGGCTATCTTCAGTCTTTAAATAAGGAAGTGAGGATGGTGGGTTGGGTGAATATATGTGTGAAATGGATGGAGGGACTAATCAGTCAAATTAAGAACGGAATCATGAGAAACTAGCAGGCATCATGGTAAATTTGAAGGGTAGATGGCTTTTCCTATGCTGCCTTTTTCCATTTCTGAACCTGAACTCTGTCAGAAGGAAGGTTCTTTAAAAATGTTTAAATAAAGGAAAGAATTGGTGAATGTAAAGTGAAAGTGTGCCTACAGGGCATTAACGTTACTTTTAGTCTTTCAGTCATAGAAACAACTAAACTCAAGACCTAGAGAGCAAAGCTAATTATTTAGAATAAAAATAAGCATAATGCAATAATTAGTTAGATTTAGTTGTTGCTTTCAGAATTTTGATTTAATTGGCATAGGAGACTCTTTTTTGAAAAAATTAGGAATGCTCTACAAATGTAAGAATACATTCCCAAACCCTTATTTGGATTACAAATTATTTATATTGGCAATTCTACCAATTAGCATGTTAAAGATTTGCCTGAGGCACTGAGAGTGACAGACCCAAGGGTCACACAGCTGGTATATTTCAGAGTCCTAGATGGAACCTAATTAATTTTTAACAAAAATTTTTAAAAAGCTATTTTAGATTTTTATTTTCAAAATATATGCAAAGATAGCTTTCAGCATTTACCCTTTTAAAACCTTGTGTTCCAGACTTTTCTCCCTCCCTTTCCCCTCCTTCCTTCCCTAGATCACAAGCAATACAAAAATATTTTTAAAACATATTTCCATATTTATCATGCTGCATGAGAAAAAACAGATCAATGTGGAAAAAATGAGAAAGGAAAAAAAACAAGCAAATAATAACAAAAAATGTGAAAATATTATGTTTTGATCCTCTTGTCTCCATAGTCCTTTCTCTGGATGCAGAAGACCCTTTCCATCACTAGCCTATTGAAATTAGCCTGAATTACCTCATTGTGGAAAAGAGCCAAGTCCATCACAGTTGATCACCATTTAAACTTGTTCTTGAACACAATTCTTAAGTTTAGAAGATCACATTATCATAAATTTAGTGTTAGAAGAGACATTAGAGATGATCAAATTTAACCTCATTTTACAGTTGAGGAAATTTAGGCTTAGAGAATTTAGGCTTAGTGACATGGTCACTGCTAGAAAGTGTGTGAAGAGAGATTTAAACTTAAGATCTTTTTGGCCCAAGTCTTCTGTTCTATCCCACTTTTTACATTTTGATACTCTCTTTCCTTTTGTCACCTACAGTTTTAATACTTTAATAAGAATAATTAAAATAGAAAACCACCAGACTGGAAGATATTTTTAACCTTTCCCCCACTTCCAAAGTCATTTGTTCTCCCCAGTAATAGCCTCATGGAGTCCTGAGTTTATCATACGTTGTCTCAACTTAATTAAAGGAAAATTTTATACCTTTACCCTAAGTACATAATTTACTAATTATGGTTTTGAAAGAAGTATCCTATTGACATGATGGTGTTCTGTCCATAAATAGGAACATGTCTGACCTTCATTTGGACACACAAGAAACAGTATTCTTTTTCTGCAGTGTCTGATGTTTGACTATAGTCTCTTGTGTTTTAGAGCATATGCTGAACTGAACTGGAGATAAATATAATGCTTTTAAGGACTTTGATAAAATTCTTTAAATATTTTGAAAATCTTACACTCTTTATAGCATAACTAGACAGTATTTAAAAAATTCAGTCAGTGTGATTCACTGGGTGGCATGAAGTCAGATTCCCAAGTGAGAATATTAACTCCCTAATTAATTAATCACAAACATTTATTAAGGTTCTTCTATATGCCAGAAATTCTGCTAGCTACTGGAGATAAAAAGGCAGAAATAAAATAGAATGTGCACTCAAAGGGATTATATTTTGTTGAAGGAACAATATGTTTACATTTAAGTACAAAATATATTTAAAATTTTCTGAGGAAAGACAAGAAATTGGGGTAGGGGGCAGGCAAGGCCTCCCAGGGGATAAGACTAAGGATCATGGGAAAGGAGGAAATGCATTTAAGGTATTCCTCATTGCTCAGAACTATAACAAACTGAGTATGACTGTTCAGTCACCTTATATTCTTGCTTCAGATTTTGTAGATAGTTATAATGCATACTTTTAATACATAGTGGTAAATATTTGTTACAAATATCTTGTTTTTTATTTTTCTTTTCCCAATTGGACAGAGCAGGTAAGGGGAGGGGGATATAATTTTTGTTGATTAAAGAACAATGTTCAACGCTATATAATAATGAGTATGATAAATTTTAATTTTTTAGACATCAGAAATAAACACATTTTCAAAAAAAGTATTTGGAGTCCAATAAAAGTGTTAGGAAACCAAGTTAATTTTAGTCAAAAACAGATCTCAGTTTGGGGCCACACCCATTTAGGGTTTAAGGCCAAGTAGCAAAAGGCCAAGGTCTCACATTCCCTTTAGGGTCATTTCCAGTCATCTTGATCTATGTCTTGCCACTGGACCCAGTTGGCGCTGGAGGGGAAAATGAGGCATGCCTCCTTCATAGCCCTCCTTCATTTAAATTAAATTCATTTTCATGTCATAGCATCACTCCTTGATGTCATGGTCATCTTCAAGGATGAAGGACAAACAAGTCAACAGACATTTATTAGATAGGGATTGTACTAGATACCAGGTAAATGAGAGAGAGAGAGAGAGAGAGAGAGAGAGAGAGAGAGAGAGAGAGAGAGAGAGAGAGAGAGAGAGCTTTTTTCCTTCTTTCCTTTGTCACTGAAAAGTTCTGTACCCTAACAGGGGAAAGATAAGCAACATATGAGAGAATTAAATTTGATGGAAGGTGAGAAGAACAAAAGAGAGCTTTCAACAGACAATTTGAGGAAAGAGAGATCACTTTCAAATGAGGCAACAAGAGATGGAGATTAGGGAAAGCTTTGAGAAAGTCATGGTACTTTGGTTACATTTGAAAGAAAAAAAGGATAAGAAGGGAAAGAGACCAATATGTGAAAGAATGTTTGGGGCAACCCTCTTTGTAGTGGCCAGAAACTAGAAACTAAGTGGATGCCCATCAATTGGAGAATGGCTGAATAAATTGTGGTATATGAATATAATGGAATATTACTGTTCTGTAAGAAATGACCAACAGGATGATTTCAGAAAGGCCTGGAGAGACATACATAGCACTTAAGCTACTTTTTTGAATTTTCAATTCAACGTAATATATACTTCAAAGACAACCTAAAGGCTTAGGTTCAAACTAGACCAAAGGCCTTCAAAGCCTTAAGCAGGTGTTAAACCACCTAGCCTTTGCATACATCCAGAGACTCCCCGCCTAGTAAGAAGAAAAGGCGGGGAGTCCCTGGGGGTAGTCTCAATAGATCACCCCTTCGCCTCTTAAACTGGAGGGCACTGATGCTGAGTGAAATGAGCAGGACCAAGAGATCATTATATACTTCAACAACAATACTATATGATGATCAATTCTGATGGATGTGTCTCTCTTCAACAATGAGATGAACCAAATCAGCTCCAAATGAGCAGTAATGAATTGAATCAGCTACACCCAGTGAAAGAACTCTGGGAGATGACTATGAACCACTACATAGAATTCCCAATCCCTCTAATTTTGTCCACCTGCATTTTTGATTTCCTTCACAGGCTAATTGTACACTATTTCAAAATCTGATTCTTTTTGTACAGCATATATTGTATTTAATTTATACTTTAGCATATTTAAGATGTATTGGTCAACCTGCCATCTGGGAGGGGGTGGGAGAAAGGAAGGAAAAACTGGAACAAAAGGTTTGGCAATTGTCAGTGCTATAAAATTACCCATGCATATATCTGATAAATAAAAACTATAATTTAAAAAAAAAAAGAAAAAAAGGAAAGAATTTCAACAGAGATGAAGAAAGAGCATATTCCAAACAGAAGTGATGATCTGTGCTAAGGCACTCAAGTGAAAGAGTGTTAGAAAGATCAGTGAACAAATAATAAAACTGTTTGGCTTAAATGTAGAGCCAAATGTATAACCAAAAGAGTAGATCACATAGGGGTACAATGATAAATGAGAGCCAGACTGTGGAAGGCCTTCAATAGCTAAGGAGTATTAAGCTGATTTCTAAGCCAGTGAGGTGCAGACATAGCAAGTAGTACAAAAGGTGATCCATTGGGATGTTGAGAGAAAAAAGAACTGTATCTACCTTTATTTTGTAAGGAAAAGAGGAAATTAAGCTTTATTAATATCTAATATATGCATCGAGATTGGTATTCTCACTTAACTACATATGTCAGCTGGTCCTGTGTTCCTAAAATATATGGTTGTCCTGAAAGAAAAATAGGACTGCCCCAGTATAGGATGGAGTAATTCCTCTCTTGTTAATTTGTTTTGAGTGTATTTTGGCCCATTGCAGTTTAACTGTGCTTGGTTAAGTGGATATACAGATTTTATTGTATCATTTTAACTAAACCAACTTTCACAAAGTGGACCTATAGCTTAAAAAGATTCCTACAAAGAAACCAAGGATTAAAGATCAGACTAACAATGTGAGTACAAGCAAACAAAACGATGGCAGAACTGACATTTCTCCTATTCTATGTTTGAACTTTGTCAGCCACTTATAAATTTAAAGACAATGGTGATCACATGAAATTTGATGAAGTCAGCTCTCCAAAATTTTTCACCAAGAAGATTTCTTGAAATGTGGATTTATGTCTACTATTATTAATGATCAACTTGGTATAATTAATTAATAATTAATTAATTAATGATCAACCTTGAGACATTAGTTAATGAAAATAAAAAGCCTTCATGATAAGATGGTTAAAAACAGCTTTTGGTGCTAAACATGCTATGTCATCCAAAGCAGTGTGGTCAAATTCAAATGGAAATTCATCCCTGTGGGCCACATATTGTCTTAGAAAACTACAAAATAATATTATCTATATTGTATTATATTTTTATTTATTTTGTTAAACACGTCTCAATTACATTTTAATCTATTTGGGAGTTATAAATTATGGATTGTATGATGTCCTGACCATGACTTTGAAACTTCATACTTAGAGAAACTGTCATATATGTTGCTGAAACTAACTCCTCCTCCCTACCACCAAATTGGGGACAGAGTATCCTTAGTTGTTTAAAGTTCTACAAAAGGAGTCTTAGTAGGTTTTGAATTAGTTGAAAAAAATTTAAATGTAATGCCTTCTAACAAGTTTGCAGGAACAATAAATCAATATCAGGAAATATGAAAACAATAAGGAACGTTTAAATAAAAGCTTTTGCATAAATGGTGGATGGATTAAATAAAAGGAATAACATGATTCAGTAAATAGTCAATGTCTTTCTGTCTGAATATACTTAACTTTGTGAAGTATGTTTTTCAGTTTTGAAAACTATTAAAACTAAGAGTAAAAATAAATTGAAATAAGATTATTCATTATATCTTAACATCATTATATCACAAAGAATTGAACCAAGAATTTTGAAAATAACAAATCACATTACTCTCACAAAATTTTATCATTGTTTTATTGGGAGCAAAACTGAAAATAAATAAGATAAAGTAATTTAAAATATTTTATTTTTATCTCCTAATTTAAATTTTTTAATTTATATTTTATGATATAAAATGTATTACTATAGTGGAAGCATGTAATTGCTAAAACATATGTGTACATATATACACCTATATTTACACAGAACATATATATGTAGAAATATGAATGTGTAAAATACATGCATATCAGGAAATATAACACTTGCACAAAAGTATTTTTTTAACTGATGAGTGTACAATAAAAAAAAATTGGTGACTACTGTTCTAAGAAGGAGCTAATTAGTGAAGCTTTTTGAGTCATGAAGTAATTTGTTCAGACTTGTGGAAGAAGAGTTCTGAAAGGGGAGAAACTGGATGTAGGGAGGCTAGTTAGGAGACTGTGACAATAGTTCCAGTGAAAGGTAATAAGGCTTGAACTAGGCTGGAGGTAGTGTGAATAGAGAAGAGAAGGTAAATATCAGAAAGATTGTAGAAGCCAAATATTCAAGCCTTGTTACTTGACTGGATAGGTAAATGGAAGAGTCAAAAAAGAGAATGAAAAGAAAAAGGTGAGTCCATAGTTTTATGCCTGAGGGACTGGAAGGAAGCTAATGCCATTAGCAAATAGAGGGAATTTAAGAGAAGCAGGTTTAGTGATGGAAAGAAAGAAGTTGGAGGAGAATGGTTTAATAAGTTATGCAATATTAATGGAATACAATATTATTGTTCTATCAAAAATGATGAACAGGCTGATTTCAGAAAAGTATGAAAAGACTTACATGGACTGATGCTAAGTGAAGTTTGTATTATCAAGAGAATATTGTACACAGTAACAAGATTTTGTGATGATCTTGACACTTTTCAACAATAAGGTGATTCAAGGCAATTCCAGTTGATTTGTGATGGAAAAAGCCATCTGCATCCAGAGATAGAACTATGGAGAGTGGATGTGGATCAAAATATAGTATTTTCACCTTTTTATTGTTGTTTTCCTTATCTATTTTTTCTTTCTTATTTCTTTTCCTTTTTCATCTGGTTTTCCTTGTGTAGCATGGCAAATATGGAAATATGTTTAGAAGAACTGCACACATTTAACCTATATTGCATTGCTTACTGTCTAGGGGAGTGGGGAGGAGAAGAGGGAGGGAGAAAATTTTGGAACATAAGGTTTGGCAAAGGTGAATGGTGAAAACTCTTTACATGTATTTGGGAAAATAAAAAGCTATTATATAAAAAGAAATCCTTCTATCTTTTAAAAAAGAAATATTTCTCTTTTTATCACCTACTTACATTTTGTCCATGCTTTTTAAGGATTAGCTCAAGCTCCTAGATGATGAGATCATAACTTTAAAATTGGAAGGAATGTTAGAGGTCATCTAATCTTATTTCTTTATTTTACAGATGAAACTGAGATCTAAGAAGGTTGAGTGACCCACCTATGTTCACACTGAGCATTAAATAATAAGTGGAGCATTCAGGGAGGACTAATGCCTCTGCTATGAGAGCTTCCTGAATCCTTACAGGGCTGCTCATCCACTTTTTTTTATTGTCTTTCATTACCTAACATTTACCTGTGGCTCCAAGATACTATAGTATTTGCAGTATGCACATTCTAGTAAAACCATTTTGAAAGTCATGCTAAACCAGGTTGAAGGGAATCAAGAGGCCTCAAACCCACTGGTGTGTTAGGGGATATCTACCTCAAGCCCGTAAAGACTTGTCCCAGCAGAAAGGGTAGATAAGAACAAAGTGTTCCAAAGAACTTGAAGGTGCTGAAGTGGGTACTGTGGACACGTTAGAGTTTGACACCAAGGTCATACACAGCATCTTCGGCCAAGATCACTCACCCTGAATTTTGTCCTGTAACTGAACTTCAATGACACTGGAAGAAAAAGTGAGGTTGATGACTTTGTGCAATTCTGCCTCACTTAAATTCAATTTATTTGAAAATCAAGACATCATTCCATGTCCTTTGAAAACAAAGGACAAATAACATTAAGTTGTACAGCTGTGACTTGAACCCGAATCCTCTTGTTTCATAGCCCCCTCTTTTCTGTGTACCAGATGGTCTTAATTCTGAAAACTTTCCCATGACTCTAATCCATAATGAATTCTCTTAATTTACAATTTGCATCACCTAATTTTAATTATGTATATTTTTTGTTGTTTCTTCTATAAATATTTGACTTGTATTAGACTTCTCTATCTACTATATACTCATTAAGGGAAAGAATTATCTTAGTGTTTTGAATGTAGTGACTATTCAATAAATGCTTTTCATTCATTCATACATGTCTTTTATTCTCTCACAATGCTCAATATAATCCTGGGCATCCAGTAGACATTCATTAGATGTCTCTTAATCGAAGATTCAAATAGGTGGATCCTAAAAAATAACTATATTAATATTTATTTTAAAGAAAAAATTTTCCAGATTGTCCATTGGATCTCCTACAACTTAGTTATGATTATCTCAACTCAAATATGCTTAGGAATAACATCTAATTGAATCCAGGAGAGTAATTGATTAGTTTAAAAATAATATATCACTTTCTCTTTGTAGACCTAACATGAATTCTAAGATATAAGTTGACCTTGGCTGATGACAGCTTTTTACAATGCAAAAGGGGTACAGGAAAAACCCAAGAGACAAGGCAAACAATGATTAATTTATTCATCATAGTTGCCAATTAGTACAGAGGATGAAAGCATCATTGTATATCCTCATTACGGAAGGCTGTTCCCTAAAGGTAGGGCCATTCCTACTGGGGAGAAAATCACAGGAGAAGGCTCAGGATATTTGTGAAGAAGAGAGAATTAAGAATGAGAGCATTGAAAGGGAAAGGGAAGAGATAAAGAGCATTGTCACCTTGCTTCTCTTTCCTTTCCATTGCCTCTGGTCTTGATGCAGTTCCAGATGACCCAGGATTTAGCATTTTGAGAACAGAGAGTGGAAGGAATAGGGTCTTATTTCTAACTCTAGGTTCAGACCAGGAGATTGGAAGTAGTCTGACTTCTCTCTAATATAATCCCTAGTGAAAGTTTCAAAGATGTTTCACTTTAAAAGTGGAGGTGAGAAGAGAGGCAGGCCATCTGAATAAAAAGGGATTAAGTCACATGCTTTAGCATAGAGTATGAAAATTGTGCTTAGAGGCTTCTTCCTTACCTTACATTTTGGAGATCATTTTATCTGACTTGCACTAGACTCAATTTAAATGAAAAGATTCTTTCTAAGCTTTGAACATTATATATTATTTCTGAAAATCCAGAACTTTTCTTGTCTTTGCACTAAAATCTAGACTTGTCCAGGTAAATGCATGTTTCTAATAGTGTTAGTTTTCTCTGAAGACTGCCATTTAAAGTAGAATGAGCCACAAAATCACCGAATTTCACAATCTTGGGGTTTACCTTGAGTCATCTCTCTCATATGTCACAATCAATCAATGACCCCATTCTTATCATTTTTATTTCAACCACATCTTTCCATCTAAACATCCACCATCCTAATTTAGGCAGTCATCATCTCTATCTGGACCATTGAATAGTCACCTAGTTGGTTTCTCTGAATCTCTAATCTGTTTTACAAATAGCTACCAAAATGATTTTCCTTAACTGAAATTCTATGTCACTTCTCCACTCAAAAACCTCAGTTGCTATCCATCATCTTTAGAATTAAAAATAAATTCCTGTTTGATGTTCAAAGTGCTTCATGATCTGGCTCTGGTTTACCTTTCATGATTCACTAAACATTCCTTTTCTTTACACACTCTCTTCTTGAGCCAAAGTGGTCTTCTTGCTGTTACTAATATATATTTTTCATGCCTTTCCAAGCCTTCCATTTCACTTCTATCTCTTAAGACTTTTAGTTTCCTACATACATCAACTCAGGTGCTACTTTCAATGTGAGGCCTTTCCTGATTCCCCCATTTAATGTCTTTCTCCCATAAGTATCCCAGTGCCAGTTCACACATTTACACTTCAGAAATCAGCAAATGCTACATATTAGAGATTGATATATTATTTTGTGGATCATTAAAATTTAAGAAAATGATGGAGAAAGTTTTAATAATTCTAATTAAATTTAAAAACCATAAGTATATTTTCTCCCTCAAGGGTTAGTTGTTAAAATTTTACTAGCACATCCCTGCTTTCATAAAAACAATCCCTACATTTATTTTGCAATGCCTATATATGTATATGCTTCTCTGCCATAACAGGATGAATGATCATAAATTATTGAGGGCAAGGTCTATTTCACTTTTGTTTGTGTACATTAAAAGTTTAGTAGAGTTCGTGTCATACGTTGTTCAGTCATTTCTCAGGCATGTCCAATTTTTCTGGGACATGAAGTAATTTCTGGAATTACTGAATTTTATAGATGAGGAACTGAGGCAAACAGGGGTAAATGACTTACCCAGGGTCACATGGCTAATAAATATCTGAGACCAGATTTGAACTCATGAAGATGAGTCTTCCAGATTCCAAGCTAAGTGCTCTATCCACTCTGATACCTAGCTGCCTGTAAAGTAGCCACTTAATACTTAACAATCCACTGTGGAAAATTGAAAGAGATTAACGGTAAGCAGACAGGTGAATAGAATACTGGGTCTGGAGACAGGAAGAACTGAATTCAAATCCAATATCAGAAATTTAGTAGCTGTGAAATCTTGGACAAGTCATTTAATCTTCTTTTCCCTCAGTTTTCTCCTCAGTAAAATGGGATATTAGCACTTACATGGAAGGATTGTTGTGAGGATTAAGTGAAAAAAGTAAATTAAGTAAAGCACTTAGCATATGGTACATGGCATATAGGAAAAACTACATAAATCTAGCTAATATTATTATTAATACCAATCAAATCAACCAGCGTACTTGGAAAGAATGTATCCAACTCAATATTTAGGGATTCAAGGATGAAAACTCAATAAGTTCAGTGCCACTACTTTTGACTATTTATGATTGACAGCAAATGTTAGTTTTAAGGACCTTTATCAATAGATTCAATTATTTTTTGTCATACTATTATCCATAAATCATACAGTGAACTCCGACTTTCTCCAAGTGTTTTAAATATATATGAATTTGATTTTTCAAAAATGAGACTAAACTTTAAATATATTTTATGTTTCAAAATTTGACTAGGATATAATGAAGTCTAAAATCTTTTAACTGGATGAAGGAACTTATCATGACATTTATATACTCTAACCTCCAATCATCTTGATATTAATGAAAATATTTTCCTTAAATATTTTGAAAGAAAAGCATCTTCATTGAATCAAAGCTGACATTTTAATTTGAACTCTCCACTATGAAAAGAGTTTGTAGTCAAAATTTGTCATTAAAAAAGTTGAATGAAAAAAAATAATGATATGCTAAGTTACTTTTACATAGCATCTGGAACATAAGTGCTAAATATATAATAGTTTAGTTTTTAACCTTTCACTCATTATCTTCCCCAACAGACCCCATATCTCTTTCAAACTTTCTATATAAGGGACCATTCTTCTTCCATTCTCTCAGGCTTTTAATCTTGGATTTATCAACTTCTCACTCAACTTCATAGCACATTTCCAAGCAAGTACCAATTGTTATTATTTCAATCTCTACCATATTTCATGCATCTGACCTCTTCTCTCTACTTATATGGCAACAATTACAGTTCAGACCCTCTGTACTTCTCAAGTATTCTATTGCAATGGTCTTATGATGGATATCTCTGTATTCAGCTTTTCTCCACTCCAGTCTGTGTTCAACAGCTGCTTAAGTGCTTTTCCTTAAGAACAGATCTTACCATGTTACTTCCCTACTCAATAATTTTCAGTGGCTCCCATTTGTAAGTAGAATTACATATAAACTTATTTCATTTTTCAAACTCTTTGTGGCCTGATCACAACTTTAGCTTTCTAGTCTATATACATTGCTTCTTTTGCCACACTCTATGATCCAGCTAAACTAGCTTTCTCTCTGTGCCTCATACAAAATACTCCATCTTTCATCTCCATTTTTTTTGCACTATCTATTCCCTATACTGGGAATATATTGCTTCCTGCCATCTTTCTCATAAAATTCCTTTCTGCCTTCAAGATGTAGGAAAATTCAAGGTATCTACATACAGTCTGTCCTAATCTTCCCCATGGATAGTGCCATCCTTCCAAACTGCTTTGCACTTATTTTGTAATACACACACACACACACACACACACACACACACACACACACACACCTGATAATCTCACCTGATAGACTGAAAACCTCTTGAAATTTGACATTGTTTGAGGCAATGAAATGGTAAATACTGGGATGGGAGTAAAGAAGACCTCTTAAGATTATCTCTCACATGTTTACTTATCTTTATGACCTTGGGCAAGGCCTTTTAATTTCTGCCTCAGTTTCTTCTTCTGCAAAATGAAGATACTAATAACATCTAATTGTCAGGGTTGATGTAAGCATAAAATGAGTTAATATATTTGTACAGAGTGCTTTACAAACCTTAAAATGCTTTATAAAGAATTTCATTGTCGCTGTCAATGCTTCATTTTAACTGTGTATACACACATATATGTATATATGCATATATACATATGTACATACATTATATATATATATTCAGATCACTTTTCTGTATCTGATGTCAGAGAGCATAGTGAAGAAGATAAATTTATTGGCTTCAGAGTTAGGTGACATGGGTTCATATCCAAATGTTTCTTTTTACTCTGTTGTGATTATCAGCCAGTTATTTCACTCTGCTTACACCTTATAAACAGTGAAGTTGGACTTTGTGATCTCTAAAGCCCCTCTATCTCTCCATTCTATAATGCAAGAAGAGGATTTTTAATCTGGGGTATGTGGTATACACACATATTTAAATATAATTATCATTATTTGTAATGCTATGTATTTTATGTTGTAAATGAAAATTTTCCCAATAAATGAAGATTTTTAAGGGGAAAAATATTTTTCAATGAATAATTACAGTAGTCCATGACACACAAAGAAACTTAAGAACCTTTATTCTAGACTGTCATCTGTCATCTTTATGTATATATATTTAAGTGACAAGGATCAAGGCAAAATATAGAATGAATTTTTGTTATCTTGTTGAGCAACATACTCTAAGAAATGACTAATTGCATTAATTGAATGGGACAAGGGGAAGGAGAGATAGCTAAAAAGTGATGATGTCTAGATGGGTCCTAAATTCAGAGAATTAATTAGAATACAGTCAGAATCATTAGGGATATTTATTAATTCTAAACAGAGAGTACTAGGAGGAAGCTGCCTATTCCATGACTATGAAAAGTGTTTCTACTGGGATTATATCCCAAAGAGATCTTAAAGCAGGGAATGGGACCCACATGTGCAAAAATGTTTGTGATAGCCCTCTTGGTAGTGGCAAGACACTGGAATCTGAATGGATGCTCATCAATTGGAGAATGGCTGAATAAATTATAGTATATGAATACAATGGAATACTATTGTTCTGTAAGAAATGACCAGCAGGATGATTTCAGAAAGGCCTGGAGAGACCTACATGAACTGATGCTAAGTGAAATGAGCAGAAGCAGGAGATCATTATACATAGAAACAAGACTATATGGCGATCAATTCTGATTGATGTGGCTCTCTTAAACAATGAGATGATTCAAACCAGTTCCACTTGTTCAGTGATGAAAAGAGCCATCTACACCGAGAGAGAGGATTATGGGAACTGAGTTTGGAACACAACAAAGCATTTTCACTCTTTCTGTTGTTGTTGTTTGCTTTTTCTTTTTCTTCCTTCTTGATCTGATTTTTCTTATGCAACAACATAACTGTCTAAACATGTATACACACACACACACACATATATATATACATATATATATATACACACACATTGGATTTAACATGCATTTCAACATATTTAACATGTATTGGACTACCTGTCAGTTAGGAGAGGGGGGTGAAGGAAAGGAGGGGAAAATTTGCAACAAAAGGTTTTGCAAGGGTCATTATTAGAAAAAAATAACCATGCATATGCTTTGTAAATAAAAAAAAGTTTTAATAAAAAAGTATCTAATCAATCATCCATTTAAAAATAGAGTATCTCACAATGACCCAGTGATATTTTTATTTATTTTCCTTGTAAAACATTTGCATTACTTATTGGCTTCTTATGGAAATATAACTATTTCAGGTTGTTTTAGATCTTTTTAAAAGGTTCTTTGAATTAAAATGGGTAGATTTCTGAGTATAGAGAGACCATACTATACTTGCAAAAAAATCACAAAGTCATGACAAAAATAATATTTATTCCCTTGTAATCTTTCATTGTTCATATATGATTTCAAGAGGCAATTTTTGGAAGCTGTGACTATGGTGGAAGAAGTGAGTCACTGAAACACCAGGTCATATCAAATTACTCCCCTTCCCCAAGCTAGATCAAATATACCCTGCTAGATTCTTACTTTTAAAAATCTATCAGTCTTATTTTGCTTGGATAATGAAAACATATTTAAATTCTTTATAACTATTTATAGGTATTTTTTTTCAAATTCTAGCTGCTTCCTAGTTTATCTGAAATCTAATGTGTGTGCACATACAAACATACATACATACAATATGTACATATATAAGCATATTTATGCACATTTGTATATGTACATTCATGTATGTATAGCCATCAGGTAAGTTTCAGTCTTCATTTATTTAAACAAATAACATATACTTTAGCATAAGCTATGTACAAGATCCTGGTTACATGCTAGGGAAGTATTAAAAAAAACCCAGAGACTCTGAATTCATTGAACTCATAGTTTCTAAGTGGGACTAGGGAAAATACAGAATACATTTTGTAAAAATAAAATAATTTCATTTTAATTTTTGTTTTATTGCTGATGAAAAACATACTTTAAATAATGATTAAGACTATGACAACTGAATGGGTCAAGGGAAAGAAAGAGAACTTATGAATGATGGATGTCTAGATGGATCCTAAATTCAGAGATCTAATTAGAATACAGTCAGAAACATTAGGTCTAATGATAACCTTACCATCTCATATACCAGGTCTAATTTTTGGTCATTAATATGTGGCAGCGCTGCATATTTCTGAAATAACTAAAGATAATTTTTATAGAAGCATAAATATTATAGGGGTATTGGTGTTAAATTCCATTTTCCTGACTGTGATATCAAGATTGAACAATATAAATTATTTTTGGATCTAATGTGATATAATTATAGTACTCTTTAAGTCAAACACAAGATTAGAATAGTCTACAAAACCTTATATCTAGATTTTTTTTTCCATATATACATTTCCTATAAGCGACTGTTATAGTATCATTGATCTCACTCTCATTTTACCAATGAAGAAATTGAGCCTCAAATATTTGGCTGAGGTAGCAATTCTAAAACTTTGATCTTATGGCATCTTTACATTCTTAAAAATTATTGAGGAGCACCCCCCTCCAACTCCCAAGATTGAAAGCTAAAAGAGAAAGGATTTCAGAGGATGAGATGGATACTATTATGGAATCAACACTCATGAACTTGGACAGAGTTCAAGGCATAGTGAAGCACAGAATGGTCTGCCATACTCTAGTCCATGGGGTTATATAAAGGATCAGATATGACTGAATAATAACAGCAGCAACATTTTTGAAGAGAGATAGCCTCATGTAGTAGAGAATGTTGCAGTCTGAAAAGTCTCGAGATGAGGATAATAATCTTGACTCTGCCACTAACTACTTTGTGACTTAGGTAAGTTATTTCACTTTTCTGGGCCTCAATCTATCAAATGAGGGAACTGGACTGGATAATCACTATGCGTTCCCTACCATGTATCCTAATATCCTGTGAGCTTTGAATGTTTTTGATAGACTGGGTTTTAAGGAATGGCTTTTGGGGCAACTAGGTGGGTCAGCACATCGAGCATCAATTCTGAAGTCAGGAGGACCTGAGTTCAAATCTGATCTCAGACACTTAGCACTTCCTACCTTCTTGACCCTGCCCAAGTCACTTAACCCCAGGTCCCTCAGAAAAACCAAAAGAAATGGCTTTCTTTTGCGAATTATATGGATATTATTTCAATTCTTCACAGCAAAAAATTTACAGGCATTTACTATAGGCAAGATACTATGTTGGGCAGTGAGGATATAAAGACAAAAAATTAGAAATTGTCCCTGCCCTCAGCCTTTGTATTCTACTAAGGAATATTATATATAAATTGATAAGTAACATTAAAAGCTAATATGATGAAGGAAGGGAGGTCCCAGATAGGAGATAAAATGGGGGGGGGCACCTGAGTGAAACTTTGAAGAAAATAAATGAGTCTAAGAGATGATTGTGAGCAACTGCTCTCCAATCAAGGGGATTAGCTTATCAAAAAGTTGTGCTTTCTCTTCCTCCCTTCTTTCTCTCTCTCTCTGTCTCTCTGTCTCTCTCTCTGTCTCTCTCTCTGTCTCTCTCTCTCTCTCTCTCTCTCTCTCTCTCTCTCTCTCTCTCTCTCTCATATAGCTTTCTTTTGGATTCATTTGTTTTCATTGATGATTCATGTATGACTTCATGACCCCATGGACTATAGCATGCCAATGCTGTTCATATTGTTTTCTTAGCAAACATTCTGTAGTAGTTTGCCATTTCCTTCTCCAGTGGATTAAGGCACACAAAGATTACATGATTTACCCAGGGCTGAGGTCAGATTTGAACTCAAGGCTTCCTGACTCTGAGCATTCTATTCACTGAGCCATTGAGCTGCCTCTAAGGCAAATAGAGATTAAGTGATTTTCCAAGAGTATCACAACAAGAAAAAGTTTTAAGCAGGATTTAAAGTGATATCTTCCTGACTCTTGGTCTACCATTTGCCAAGGTCTCCCATTTCATCCAAGGCCATCTCCAGTTGTCTTGATCTATATCTGGCCAATGGCCACAGATGGCTCTGGAGGGGAAAGTGAGGCAAGTGACCTCGGCCAGCCCTCCCTTGTTAGGATTCTTACAGACGTTATGGGCCAAAACTTGAGACAAGGTAATGTACTTGGTTCATACCTTTAAAGGAGTTCAAAGCTTTAAAGGAGTTTACACCTTTAAAGAAATTCACTCATTGGTCCACACATTAGACTCACACCTTTAGAGTGAGTATAAAAGCCCACTCTCTGAGAATCAGGAGTGAGTCAAGGAAAGAACTTCAGGGAAGCTCTAAGAGATTCAGAGCCAGGATTCAGTGGATTTGCACATCCAGGAGATTCACAAGTCTAAAGGAAAAGCCTGCTCATGGACTTCAGGGAGTTTCAAAACTAGGATTGACTTCTGGGAAACCCACAATCTCACACTCTTGGAGGTAGAATCTGATTTATTCCCAAGTCTACCTTTGTGCTGGCTGGAGACATCAAGAGGCTTTGGATTTGGAGACATTCAGACAAGAACTCTCTGAAGTCAAGAGCCCCAGGAAAAGATTCAGGATTTTATATGGGATCTAGACTTTAACTCCTGGCTGCATTTTGGGATTATTGAACTGAAACTAAAGCCAAGGCTTCCTCCAAGAAACTTGTCCCCAAGAGAACGATTGCAATTTAAAGAAACAGAAGGTCACACTTCCTCACATAAATCCAATTCACTTGCATGTCATACATCACCTCTCTAATATTATTGTCCTCTTCAAGAACGAAAGACAAACAACATTCACTGTATTATCTATCTGCTCAATCAAGGGAAATACCCTTTTTGATATCAACATTTCAATTTGATTTAGTTCTCCCCATGTTGGTAGTTTTGAGTCATTAGGAAGAGGGTAATAACAAATAAACATTGCATGAGGATACATTTCAGAGGAGAAAGGAAATTATAATTGAGGCTTTTATTAAAATGTTACCGATTTATGGATTGAAAGGTGGTCATAGCACAGTGAATGAAGAGCTACATTTAGTCAATAGGACCTTGGTTTGATTTTTCAGACACTTGCTAGCAGGGTGATTAGGGAAGTTACTTAGCTTTTCTGTTCTTCAGGAAACTCACTAACAATAGACACAGATTCTGGTGAGTATTGATGCATTTTCTTAGGCATTGCTTTATAAACTACTAAAAGAACAATTCCTCTGCCAAGTAAATAAATAAATATTTGCCGTTAGAGCTAATCTATGTTTTGGTTTTGCCTTAATTTCAAGTTCTACTGAGGAACGATACCCCCTCAGTCTATTTTTAGGAATCCAGTCCATTCTTGTTTAAAATAATTTTTGCATTTTTGTTAATTTCAATAGCACACATTCCACTGTTGAGTAAATATTTTTCTCTCCAAGTTGCATCAATATTAAACTAGGAGACTTGAATAATTGAAAGAAAAGACTTTTACTACAGATTTCTTTCACTCAAATTACCTAAAAATCAGAATGAATTCCAGATTGTGTTATGGAAATATATTGTACTGAAGGAGGTACTTGCTATCCTATGGAACATCCAATTCCACTTACTGGGTTGGGAGTTCTGCTATCAGACAAAGGGGAATAAACCTGAAAGGCCAAATTTCACATCATGAGGAAAAAGGAAGATTATACAATAATAGGGACAATTCCCACAACATCACTACTGCAGATTTTGCCTGTATGAGTCAGTTGATGAAGTAAAAAATATGGATTTCTTTCTTTTTTTTCTCTCTTCTTGAATTATTTTTGCTAACTTTGGTAGACCTCACCATAGCATTATAATAATCCTTAGACTATATCATTGTTATAATCACTATGCTGGATAATAACAAAGTGCTTTTATGCAAACTTATCTTTATAAGGATGGTAAAATGAAGAGGGGCAGCCATGGACTACAGAAATGATATGCTATGAAGGACACCATAAAGCACATCTTGAAGATACAGTTACTGGTTGCTAGGAAGCAACAAGCAGACAAATCACACTCATAGTGAAGAAAAATGTCACTTAATCCACCTGTCAAAGAGACAGAGCTATGAGAGAGAGAGAGAGAGAGAGAGAGAGAGAGAGAGAGAGAGAGAGAGAGAGAGAGAGAGAGAAAGAGAGAGAGAGAAAGAGAGAGAGAGCTATTTTCTGACCAGTGTGACAGCCATGAATTAGATTAAAATCTACACTAAAAGAGCTATGAGAGACAGACAGAGAGAGAGAGAGAGAGAGAGAGAGAGAGAGAGAGAGAGAGAGAGAGAGAGAGAGAGAGAGCTATTTTCTGACTAGTGTGACAGCCACGAATTAGATTAAAATCTACACTAAAAGGGCTGGAAATATTCTTTCTTCCTCTTTCCTTCCTTCCCTTCTTCTCTCTCTCTTCTTCCAAAACAGAACCAGGAGAGTTACTTTTCTCTATGTTGCCATTCTTGGATATGAAGCATAATGGCTTAGCTCTGATATATTTTATAAATGATATAAATAGTAAGTACACTTTAGCTTTCAAATGCAACCAATTCTAAGAAGACTTTTTTAAAAAATGTATATTCTATTTAAATATTTTATAGTTTATAATAAGTATTTTGGTGATGAACATGATTGAATTACTGCTCCTTCCAGTAAGGATATAAAACCCAGCCTTTTGAATTTTGAGTTAGTTGGTAATCAAGATTAAATTAGCTGGAATATTTGGCATGTCCTGCGGTCCAACATATAGTCAGTTATATGTTGGTTTGTGACACACTTTTCACAGCATGAGCTAGGGTGTTTGTAGAGGTGTCATATCATAGCAGCACATGTGGTCTAAGACTAGTGGTCTCTATTGTCCTGAGTCCAACTCAATCAAGCCTCATTTGTTAATATCCAAATCTTCGACAATATAGGTCTTCTTAAACAGATTGCTTCTATTATCTCTTTTCATCTATTTATCCCCAAACTCTTCTTACCTATTCTTCCTTCCCTGTTTCATACATCCAAATTTTTGCTTTCTTTAAAGAAAACCCCCCACTATATCTTACCATCCTTATAATCCTATTCATCTTTTATAATTCTCAGTCAAGTTTTCTAAATAGATATTTATGCTCAGTGTCTACATTTATTCTCACTAAACCCTCTACAATCTGGCTTCTGATCTCACTGGCCTTTCTAGTTCCAGATTGTCAAATACCTACTAGACATTTTGAGTCAGATGTCCTATAACTATCTACAACTCCACATGTTCAAAACTGAACTATCTTAAATCAAAACCATTTTATTAAAAAGATTATTTTCTGCACACATTTTTTAAAGATACCAATCCTTCCATAATCACATAGGTTCATATCTGAGAAATCTTCTAGTCCTCATTCTCCTCAATGGTACATATCCAATCAGTTGCCAAATCTTGTCAATTCTAAGTCCAAAAGATCTCTCATAACTGTCTCTATTTCTTCACTAACAGAGTTTTATTTTAGTTCAGGCCTTTATAAACTCTTGGGTGAACTATTGCAACAGCTTCCTAATGGATTTCTTTGATACACCTCTCCCCTCTCTAATTCATTCTTCATAAATCTGTCAAAGTGATTTTCCTAAAGCAAAAATCTGAGGAAGTTAGTTTTTAAAAATATAAGAACAGATTGATTTCTGAGCTTGGAGTTAAAAGATGTGAATTAGGATCCTGCTTCAGACACTTAATAGCTATGTGATCTTGGGAAAATAATGTAAGCTGTATTAATTAGCCTCCGGTCTCTTTTTAAGAATGGGGATAATAATAGCACCTACCTCATGGGTTTTATTTTTGTCAACCAAAGGATATTACATATGTAAAAATTTCTGTGTATGGCTTAAAGTAATGCACAAAATATTAGCTGTTTTTGTACCTCTATTCTGTCAATACCAGTGACTCTCTGTTACTTCTAGGATAAAATATGAAGGCCTCTATTTGGAATGCAAAAGCCTTTATACACACTGGCTTCACTCTATCTTTTCAGTTTTATTGCATATTATTTCCTTCTATGTATACACCTTTACCAGAAGAATATGGTTTCTTAAAAGATTTTTGTGTGTGTGTATGTGTGTGTGTGTGTGTGTGTGTGTGAAGATTTGGTTCAGGATTATTGCAGTTTTTCTCAAATGCAAAAACATCCCATTCTTTTTTCTCATTTATTTTCTGAATTCAGTTATTAATCAATCAATTTTTATTAAGTTTCCTGTACATATTAGGCATTGTGCTGAGCCCTAAGGATACAGAGACAAAAGACATTCTCTACTTTCAAAAAGCTTGCAACATAATGAAGAAGATATAAACACACACACACATACACACACATACACACACACACACACACATATATATATATATATCATAAATAGGGAATAATTAACAGAAAGAAAGCACTGGAATTAAGGGAGATTGGAAAAAGGTTTCCTGTAAAAACATAGGAAAATCAGTTTGTAACTAATAGGAATCTAGTCAGAACACACAAGAGTGAGTATTCCAGTTATAGAGGACTTGTCAGAGAAAATGTCTAAAAATAAGAGATGAAATGTATTGTTTCATGGAATAGACAAAAGAGCAGTATCACTAAATTGAAGAGTATGTGTCACAGATTTTTTTTTGAATATCAAAAAAAAGTGTTTTTTATATTTTGTTTCTGGGTAAGAAATATGTGTGGTATGATTGGGGATTCAGAAAAAAATCTATTGGAAATTGGGAACTTAAAAAAAGATCATTAGTGCCTTTGGAGAGAATAGTTTTGGTGGAATGAGATTAAAAAAAACAACAACTTGACAATAAGAAGTTAAAAAAGGGAGGGAGAAAAGAGAGAGTGGAGGTACCTATTATAAACAGCTTTTTTGAGGAATTTAGATATAAAAGTCAGAATACATATAAGATGATACTTTCAAGGAATGGAAAGATCAAGGAAGTTTTTTTTTCAGAATAAGGAAAACATGAACATATTTGTAGGTAATGGGAAATAAACTAGTAGAGACTGAAAATAGTTGATGGAACTGAGGTGATAGAGGGGCATTTTATTTGAGAAAATGGGATAGAGAGGAAGCTAAGTGGTACAGTAGATAGGGCACTAACCTTGAAGTCAGGAGGTCCTGAGTTCAAATATGACTGCAGACACTTAACACTTCCTAGCTGTGTGACCAATTACCTCAGGGGAAAAAATGGGATGGGATAGGGTGGAATGGAATCATTTAAACAAGTAGAGAAGATAACTTTGGTAAGGAATAAGACTATTTTGCCATATGAAACAAGGTTGAAGAGGCAGAAAGTGCCAGAAGGCACCTGAGTGAGAGGAGATAAGGAAAAGGGAAGAAGATGAAATTCACATTGAATTGCTTCATTTTTTTTTTTTTTTTTGTAAAATATGAGGCAGAATTCTCAACTAAAAGAAGAGCTATGTATGGGAGATTTAAAGGAGGACAAATTTTGAAAGAGTTTCTGTTGAGAATGTGATAATAAGTTGATATGCCTAATATAACAGCATTGTCTAAAAGTAGTGAAGGCCCAGGTGAGATTATATAATGTAAATTTGTAGTCAAAAAGTTTTCATGATTTTCTCCACTATCTTTTCAGTTTTATTGCATATTATTTCCTTCTATGTATACACCTTTACCAGAAGAATATTCATTCAGAAGCACCTGTTTTGCAACTATGAATGGTAGCAATGATCTAAAACTATATCTTGGCTAGGAATAATCAAATAAATGGTAAAGTGAATAGGAATTCAAGAAAGGAGAGTACAGAATTGAATGAGCTCACTAAGAGTCAAGATGGGAAAAAGAAGAGTGGCTAAAGCAAGAAAGATGACCTGGAAGAGAATTGAAGGATCAAGGGATCAAGTTATGGTATTGATAAAGAGTGAAATTTGTAAAAGATGCTAGAGGGGATGATAAAAAGCAAACAGGTTATGGTTGAATAAGGAAATTTCAGAAATTTTGAACATGGGAGTGATAATGGCAAGATTACCATGTTTGTAGATGGGTAAGGTGAGGTAGAGGGACAGCTTAAGCGAATTGAGAAGGGGGCTGAGAAACTGAGGATAATTGTAAGGGAATTTATATGTATGTTGAAGTGTCTAGCAATAGAGCAGAAGTTGGGGAGGAAAGAATATTTTTAAAATTTTACTTTTTAGATTACATGTGTACATTCTTTTTTTTTGTGTGTGTATTTTCATACGAATCATGTTAGGAGAGAAAAATCAGAACACAAGGGAAAAGCCAAAAGAGAAAAAAAAAAAACAGAAAAAAGAGATGAAAACATCTGCATTCAGTCTGTCTAGTTCCCTCTTGGTATAGATGGCATTGTCTTGGATCACTGAGCTGCTGAAAATAGCATCAGTTTATGTAAGTCTTTCTAAGCTTTTCTGTTCTTATAGAGGAATAATATTCTATTAATTAATATACTGCAATTTTTTTAGCCATTCCCCATTTGATGGGTAGCAACTCATTTTCCAATTCTTTGCCACTACAAATAGAGCTACTTCAAACATTTTTGTACATGTGGGTCCTTTCCCCCTTTTTGTAATTTCTTTGGGATACAGACCTAGTAGTGGCACTGCTAGATCAAAGGGGCTATACAGTTTTATAGCCCTTTGGGCATAGTTCCAAATTGCTCTCCAGAATGGCTAGATCAGTTCACAATTCCATCAATAATGCATTAATGTCCTAGTTTTCCCACATTCTCTCCAACATTTATCTTTAGCTTTTTATCATTATCATCATCTTAGTCAATCTGGGAGGTGTGAGGTGGTACCTCATAATCATTGTAATTTGCATTTCTCTAGTTGACAATGCTTTAGAGCACTTTTCCATATGACTATAGATGGCTTTAATTTCTTCATCTGAAAATTGTTCATATTTTTCGACCATTCATCAATTGGAGAATGACTTATATTTTTACAAATTTGATTCACTTCTCTATATATTTGAGAAATGGGACCTTTGTTGGAAACAATGGCTATAAAAAGTATTTCTTAGCTTTCTGTTTGTCTTCTAATTTTGGCTCCATTGCCTTTGTTTGTTCAAGAACTTTTTAATTTAATGTAATCAAAATTATCCATTTTGCATTTCATAATGTTCTATAATTTTTGTTTGATGACAAATTCCTCCCTTCTCCAGAGAAGTGACAGGTAACTAACTATCCCTTGCTTTCATAATTTTCTTATAGTATCATCTTTTAAACTTAAATTGTGTACACATTTAGATCTTATCTGGGTATAGGGACTGAACTGTTGGTCTATGCCTAGTTTCTTACTATTTTCTAGTGTTCCCAGAAATTTTTGACAAATAGTGAGTTCTTGTCCCAGAAGCTGGAGTCTGAGTTTATCAAACAGTAAATTACTATAGTCATTGATTATTATATCTTGTGTACTTAATGTATTCCATTGATCCATCACTATTTCTTAGGTAATACCAAATGGCTTTGATGAGTGCCACTTTATAATACAGTTTTAGATGATATTCCTTTGTAAGTTTTTTGTTCAATTCCTTTGACATTCTTGACCTTTTGTTCTTCCTGATGAATTTTCTTATTATTTTTCTGACTGCATAAAATATTTTGGCAGTTTGATTAGTATAGCACTGAGTAAACAGCTTACTTTAGGTAGAATTGTCATTTTTATTATAGCAACTTGATCTACCCATGAGCATTTAATATTTTTCCAATTGTTTAGATATGACTTTGTGTGAAAAGTGTTTTGTAATTGTGTTCATATACTTCCTGGGTTTATCTTGGCAAATAGACTCCCAACTATTTTATATTGTATTGTTATTTTAAATGGAATTTCTCTTTCTATCTTTTGCTATTGGGCTTTTCTTGATAAAATAGAAATACCAGTAATTTGTATGACTTTATTTTACATTCTGCAATTTTTGTTTCAAATAGCTTTTTAACAGATTCCCTATGATTCTGTAAGTATATCAGCATATCATCTGCAAACAATGATGGTTTTTTTTCCCCATTACTTACTCTAATTATTTCAATTTCCTTTTCTGCTCTTATTGCTAACGCTAACATTTCTAGTTCAATGTTGAATAATAATGATGATAATGGGCATCCTTGTTTCACCCTGATCTAATTGGGAGTGCATCTAGCTTCTTCCCATTACATATGACACTGATTATCATTTTAAGGAAAACTATATTTATTTCTATGCTCTCTAATTTTTTAATATGAATGAATTCTACATTTTGTCAAAAGCTTTTGAAGAGAAAAATTTTAATCCAAATATCAAACTCATTGAGGAAGAAAGGAAAGTAATCCAGGGAAAAGTGTATGCAGATTAGTGATAGATATGAAGAGCATGAATTTCAAAGGAAGAGAGATTACTGAAAATAGAAGAAGGAGCAGATCTTGGAATTGGCAATGAGCACTACTCTAACTCTGTCACCATGATCAATATCGAGTTGAGGAGAGTAAGTGAACATGCAGTCAATATTGGAAAAAGTCATGCGGGAAGCTGAGAGAGAAAATAGGTAAGTTCTTTTTTTAGTAAGAAATAGAAATTGAAAAGAATGAGTACAGAAAAGATTAAAATTGAAGGAAGTTTGTTTCCCATGGTATAGGCATTCCAGAGAGCACAGTGGAAGATCTAGGTGAAGTTAGAATGAAACTATTTGGTGGGGGCAATTGAGGGGGATTAGAATGAGGAATCTGGTGTTAGTGAGTGAGGAGTTAAAAAATATTGAAATCTGAATGGAATAATCAAGTATAAGGATGCTCATCTTTGAGTGGAGAACACCATTTTTCTGTGCTAAAGGACAGATAAAATAGGAGATGGGAGCCCTGAAATGAAGGCAAAAGTCATTTGTCTTTGCATTGTGGTTTCTCTACATGTTAGTGGGAGATTGGGCTGACTGCAGGAGGTGGAAGATGGTTTGTGCTAGTACAGATAAAGGACAAATGCTTTGGGACAGATGGAAGGCACCTAGCCTAGCTTCTGATAATCATTCTTCAGAGGACAACTGTGCTCAGCAGGAGATGAAAGCCTCAGGGTTTAGTTCATTGTTCAGATATTTTACATATCTGTCCAAGATATATGTACTGTTGAAATAACAATCCAACTACATAGTCTGGGCAGTTTACCTTTGAGTGTTCTTAAACAGATTTTATTTTCAGTAAATCTGAGTGGCTATGCATTTCATTGACTAGCAATGTATACAATTAGAAAATGTCTCAAAAGAGCAACATGTAGATTGATCAAATTCTCCAGCTAATTCTTCACAAAGGTAAATACAAAATAGACTATATGGAATTTTTTGCTTTCAGTAAGAAGAGCAGGATAATGAAAAGAAAATCAGAAGGTGCTAGGATTTTGGGAAGTAAGCTGAAGAGGAAATTCTTACCTCAATTGTTATCTAGCCTTACTCAGTGAATGGGTATGGATGGCCTCAATCAAATTGAGATCTGTTGAAGACCTTACTGTAAAAAGGCCAAAGTCTTCCATTTCATTTAGGGCCATCCATCTCCAATTGTCTTGATCTATATCTTGCCACTGGACCCAGATGAGGGGAAAGTGAGGCAGATGACCTTGCACAGTCCTCCCTCATTTAAATTCAATTCACTTGCATGTCATGATATCACTTCCTCAACATCCTCAACAACAAAGGACAGACAATAATGTGAATTATATGTTATACATTGTTATGCTATAAGAAATGATGAAGGAAAAGTTTCCAAGGAAAAACTAGGAAGACTTAGATGAACTGAACCATGATGGCAGAGTAGAATGGAAATAGGGAAGTTCAGATCTATCCTACTATAAATAATTTTATTACCAAACATTTACCCCCTTAACAAAGAAGAAAATATTTCCCAGATGCCTTAAGAAATTAGAAAGAAAAAAGAATCTTGAGGGATTAGTCCGTCAAATATTAAGCAACAATGTGCCAAGTAGGATGGTAAGTGATAAGGATACAAAAAAAGGAAAAAAAAGCAGACACTGTTCCCAAAAAACTTATAGTATAAAGGAAAGACAATATGCAAATAACTATATATAAACAAATCATATACAGGATAAATTCAAAATAATTGACAGAAGGAAGGCATTAGAATGAAAGAAAATTAAGAAAGGACTAAAGTGAAAATGAAAGACCAATAGCAAGGTTAAAAAAAAAGAAATAAAATCATATTCACTTGAAAAAAATCTGTGTACTAAGGGAGACCTGGTGATAGTGTTGCTTACCTCAATATGGATAAATATAAAATCTCCTTACAAGTCTTGCTTTTAGAGAGAAGAAAGGGGGGAGGAGGGAAGGGAGGGAAGAGGATAAATTAGCTGATTGAGAGAAAAAAAAGGATCTTACCATACTGAACTAAATAGAAAAATCCTTCTTTTCTCCTTTACTCCTTCAAGTAAATACTCAAATAGACCTATTCCACCAGAGGAAAAGAACTATAGATTTAACTAAGGATAAAAGAAAAAAAAAGTTTCTTTCTCCAAAAGAAAATGTCTTTCAACTAAGATTGATTATAAGAAAGGGGAGTTTTGGTTTCCTTTGGGGAACACAGCCCATGGATTGGAATCCAAGCCATTGAAAGAGTTATCCTGGTTTAAAGAAAGACCTCCACAGCAAAGGAAAAATCTTCTACTTGATGTGATTTACAAAGTACGTGAGCATTAAAAATCAACTCCTGAAAGGCTTTAGAAAAAAAAAAGAGTGTAAATGAGGAAAATTCTTCCTAGAAGAGGAGAATAACTAAACAATATTGATAATCAAAACCTCATGGGAAAAGAAAAAGAGCCCACTTACAAGAACTATTAGAGTTTTTGAAAAAAATGATATAAGAAATGAGATCAATGGGAGAAAACTTGAAAGAAGAACCAATAGCTTATCAAAAGAGGTAAAAAAAATCTTACCCTTTGTAAAAGAAAAAAGAAAATATTTTTAAAAACAGAAGAGAAGAGAAATCAATGAACTCTAGTGGCAATAAGAATTCTTAAAACAAAGTAAACAATTGAATAAAAGAAAACAAAATTTCTCATATAAACACAATTAATCCAGAGAGAGATAAAGGAAAGATAACAAGTAGGAAATAAACTTGAAACCTATGAACAACAAGCACAAGAATCTGGATATTATATTGAATGAAATCTTTTTTTTTTTTTTTTTTTCCAGAGGCAATTGGGATTAAGTGACTTGCTCAGGGTCACACAGCCAGGAAGTGTTAAGTGTCTGAGACCAGATTTGAACCCAGTTCCTCTTGACTTCAGGGCTGGTACTCTATCCACTGTGCCATCTAGCTGTCCTTAATGAAATCTTTAAACAAAATTAAACAGTCATATTAGAATAAGAAATATTTTGAAAATAGAAAAAATCCATGAATTCCCCTCCTAAAAGAACCCCCCAAATTAAAACTCCACAGAATGTCATTGCTAAAATTCAGTGCTTCCAGAAAAAAAAGTAAAAAAAATAAAATAAAAAAAGCTAAAAGAATCCAGAAATAAATAATTCAAATATTGAGGAAGCATAACCAAGATCACAAAAAATTTGCCAGCTTTATTGGAGTAGAGACATGAATAATGTGGAAGGGAATAATTCTAAGGCAATATATAAACTTACCAAGGAAATCAGAATATTATACTACAAGTAGGAAAAAATGAAATAGAGACCTCTTAAACCTTTTAAATTTAAAAACAGTCACTAAAAAGAAATAAATGTAAAATATGTGTAATGTAAATATAGAAATAAAGAAAATATTTTAAAAAGGTTAATAAAAAATAATCAGAATAAACTTTATGAGGTTGAACTCTTTACATTCTAGTGAGGGAATGTTAAAAGCTCTCTCTCATTAGAATTTCAGTGTCCACGAAGAACATAGAGGCAGTTATTTTAGCAACCCTATAATTTCATTGTTTTGAAGATTAAGAGAAACATAGTACATCAAGAGAAAATGAAGGGAAATGGGAGAACTAGTTAACACAAATTTTTGTGGAGTGCAAGTAGACATATATGAACTTTAAGAAATTATTAGAAGAGTGGATATCATTTGAACTTCCCTTTATGTAAACTTATAAAAGAGAACATACTTACAAATTCACAGGTATATACAAAATGGTTGGTGTAGGAATGTATTCAGCTAACCAGGGATAAAAAAATAGGAAAAATGAAAAAGGGGTAAAGATGGCAGAATGAGGCAAGAAAAAAATTTGACTTTTCTAAATTTCCCTACAAATAGTACAAAATAATGCCTCAAAGTGATCTTTGAACAGCAGAAATAATTAAAAGCTGGGGAATAAAGCCCTCCAAGACAACTCTGGAGAATCTTAGGAAAGACTTGGCTTCCATAGGACAATAATTGGCCTGGATGAAATGCAAACACTTCTGGACAGATACTGCTGAATCAATAAACAAAAAGCCATGGGGGAAGCTATGTTAGATGGCAGCTTCTGCTTCAGGAACTTTTGCCTCACCACAATGTGAGAAATAGACAATGGATTAGGGAAGATCGCAGGTCCCTTCAATGGTGTTAGTTACTTGACTCAGATGCACTCATTCCTTACATGGTTCCAGGCTGTGGCTATGGGTAAAAAGTGAATATGATAGTAGAAGATGAGTACCCTGCTGGCTAGGGCACTCATAAGGGAATGAAATTTCTAGTTTTGGCTCTAGAATTGAGAGCTATATTGAAGCTTGTAGTTGCCAGAGGAACTACCAGGAACAAGAGCATTTTAAATGACAGCATTGCAGGGGGCCCTGATAATGGCTCAGGGGCAGAGAAAAATTCTTAAAGTTAGGCCCCCAGATAAACCCCAGAAAAATAACAGCACAGAAAACCTGAAGCCTGAGATCTTATCTCCCACACTTTAGGACAAGAACTTAAACACAAAGTTAACAGACAAATAAGGCATAAAAAAATAAAGAGTAAGCAAAAAAGAATCTAACCAGAGAGAGCTATTCTGGTGAAAGAGAAGTTCTGGGTTCAAAGTCAGAAGATATAATGAAATTAAAGCAACTACCTCTATATCAAAGAAAAAAATACAAAAAATATTGATAGCACCTCTTTTTTGTAGTGGCAAAGAATTGGAAATTAAGGGAATCCTCATTAATTAGGGAATAGCTAAACAAATTATGGTATATGAATATAATATAATACTATAGTGTTATAAGAAATGATGAGCTGATAGATCTCAGGAAAAACTTGTTAAAATTTTCATGAACTGATGTTGAATGAAGTAAGTAGAACTAAGAGAACATTGTATACAGTAACTATGCTACAGTAATAGTAACAATGTGCTATAATCAACTATGATAGATTTAGCAAAACAATGATCCAAAACAATTCCAAGACTTATAATGGAAAATGCTATCCACATCCAGATAAGGAACTATGGAGTTTGAATGCATATTGAAGCATATTATATATACTTTTTTTTTTTTTTGCTATTTTTGTCTTTTTCTTTCTCATGGTTGGGGAAAGGATAAGAGAGAAACTCTTTAAAGATAATTATTTTACTCAATTATATTCCAAAAAATTTAAAACTTTAAGTTTAATGAAATAATATTTACCAAAATACACACTGTATAGATTAACAGAAGAAATAGAATATCTAAATAAAGCTATTTTAGAAATAAAAATTGAATAGATAATAAATGATCTTTCTAAGAAAAATGCATCAGGACAAGTGAATTCTCCAATGCATTTAAAAATCTACTAATTTCAATATTAAATAAATTATTTGGCATAATAATTCTTACCAAATTCCTTTTGTAAAACAAATATGGTGTTAATATCTAACCCAAAAAGAGAAAAGACAGAGAAAGAAAATTATATACCAATGGTTTAATGCATATGAATGTAAACTCTACCAGAACATCACAAAGAATAGACATTAAAACCAAGTGTTATTTATAACAGGAATACAGGGTTGATTTAACAGGAAAAGTATTAATATTAATATGATTGATTATATCAATAACAAAGCTGATAATGATTTTATCAATAGATACCAGAAAAAAAAACTTTTGATGAAATACAGCACTCATTTCTATTAAAAATATTTGAAAGCATAGGTAAAACTTTTTTTTTCTTCTCTAAATTTATGAGGCATCTACCCACAACCACTACAAACCTTATTGGTAATGGGAATAAGCTAAATGTCTTCCAATAAAACCAGGAGTGAAGCAAGAATATCCATTATCACCAGTATTATTCAGTATTGCATTGGAAATTATAGCAATAGTGATGAGAAAAAAAATTAAGGAATCAGAATGCAGCACAGTGAGTGAGTAATAAAATGATTTCTCTTTGCAGATAATTTTATAATATACCTGAAAAATCCCAGGGATTCAACTAAAAAGTTAGTTAAAATAATAATTTTAGCAAAATAACGGTATATAAAATGACCCCAAATCAGCATTTCTATATATCACCAACAGCACTCTCTAAGACATTATAAAAAAAAAAAATCTGATTTAAGAGGTAGAGACAAAATACCAGAGTAAAAGCAGAGATTCATCTGAACCCTCTCTCCACCCCTTCCAAATACTTTTAAATAATGATTCTAAACAAATTCTATAGTGGCAGAACCCATCAAAAAAGGAGCACAATTATTTTCCAGCCCAGGACAAATTGTAAAGTCTGCAGCAAAGGTCTGTTGCATCAGGCTGAGAATATATCACAGTTCAACACAAGCGACACCATCACATCCCTGGCATCAGAAAGAGACTTCTGAAGCTCTCAGCCCATAGATGGTAAGGGGGTCTCTTCGCAGGACGGAGGCAGGGTTCTTTCGCTTTGTCCATTCTTGTATCTCAGTCATAATCCTAGTTGGCAGTCCCAGGGCAAGCAGGAGCATTATTACACCAGAAATTGTAACCACAGCAATGCAACACCATTCTCACAGTTCCAGGAAATAAAAGAATGTCTGTAGTCACTGAGAGACCAGAGCATAAGTTAGGAGAGGAGTAAATACTTCTTATTGATACAAGAAAATCATGAAACTAGAGGATAAAATAGAAATTGAAAGAATCCATTGATCACTTCCTGAAAAAGATCCCAAAATGAAAACTCCCAAGAATAGTATAACCAAATTCCAGAACTCCCAGGTCAAGGACAGAATATTGCAGGCATCCAGAAAGAAACAATTCAAGTATTGAGGAGCCACAGTGATGATAGCACAAGGTTTAGCAGTTTTTACTTTAATGGATCAGAGGATTGGGAATATAATATTCTGAAGAATAAACATTCTAGGATTATAGCCAAGAATCACCTATGTAGCAAAACTGAGTTTAATCCTTCAGAAGAAAAACAGATATTCAATGAAATAGAGGACTTTCAAGCAGTCTTAATGAAAAGATCAGAACTGTGTAGAAAATTTGACTTTGAAATACAAGATTATAAAGAAGCATAAAAAGGTAAACAGGAAAAGAAATAGTAATAATATTTGACTATTTACATTTCCACATGGGAAAATTATAATTATAACTCATAAGTTTCTAATTATTAGGAGAGTTAGAAGGAATATATAGAGTGAGCATAGGTATTGAAGGTGAATTTTAATTATTGCTGTAATTTCTGCTAATAATTTATTTAAAATTTTTGCATCAATTTTAATTAGGGATATTAGTCTGTAATTTTATTTCTCTGTTTTGTTCCTTCTTGGTTTAGGTATCAGTGCCATGTTTGTGTCATAGAAAGAATTTGACATACTCCTTTACCTATTTTTCCAAATAATTTACATAGTATTTAAATGAATTGTTCCTTAAATGTTTGGTAGAATTCACTTGTGAATCCATCTGGCCCTGGAGATTTTTTCTTAGGGAGTTCATTGATGACTTGTTTAATTTCTTTTTCTAAAATGGAACTATTTAAGCATTTTATAACCTCTTCTTTAACCTGAGCAGGTTATATTTTTGTAAATATTCATCCATTTTAGTTAGATTGTCAGATTTGTTGCTATAGAGTTGGGCAAAAATATCTCCTAATTATTTCTTTAACTTCTTTTTCATTGGTGGTAAGATCCCCCTTTCACTTTTGGTGCTGATGATTTTTTTTCTTTCTTTTTTTTCTGATCAAATTAACCAAAGGTTTATCTATTTTGTTAGGTTTTTTTTCTCATAAAAACATCTCTTCATTTTATTAGTTCAACACTTTTCTTAGTTTTTATTTTATTAATATCTCATTTTAATTTCAAAATTTCTAATTTGATATTTAATTGGGGTTTTAAAATCTGTTCTTTTTCTAACTTTTTAGTTGCATGTCTAAATCATTCATTTCCTCTTTCTCTATTTTATTTATGTAATTATTTAGAGTTATAAAATTTCCCAGAAGAACTGCTTTGGCTACATTCCTTAGGTTTTGGTATGCTGTCTCATTATTGTCATTTTCTTGGTTGAAATTATGGATAGTTTCAGTGATTTGCTATTTGATCCACTTATTCTTTAGAATTAGATTATTTAATTTCCAATTGGCTCTTTATTGATATAATTTTTTATTACATTGTGTTCTGAAAAAGAAGCATTTACTATTTCTGCCTTTTTGCATTTGATTGTGAAGTTTTTATCCCCTAATACATGCTTAATTTTTGTGTAGGTGCCATGTATTGCCAAGAAAAAAGATCTATTCCTTTCTGTCCCTATTCATTTTTCTCCAGAGGTTTTCTATGATCCTTTTAATATCCCTAGTTTCTTTCTTATTTATTTTGTGGTTAGATTTGTCTGATTCTGAGAGAAGGTTGAGGTCCCCTACTAGAATTGGTTTACTGTCAATTTCTATCTGTAACTGGCTTAAAATCTTCTCAAGGAATTTGCTTTTTCAACTACTTGATGCATATACATTTAGTATTGTTACTACTTCATATAATCTTTTATCAAGATTCACTTTCCCTCTTTAAATCATTCTTTGAGTTTTATAATTATGTTATTTGGGGTTATTCTTGAGAGATCTCTTTGCAGAGGTGATGGATGGATTCTTTCAATGAGTTTGTTTCTAGAATATAGGGATAGTTTTCCTTAATGACCCCTTGTAGAATGTTATCCAAGCTCTTTTTTTGGTCTTGGCCTTCAGTTAGACCAATATTTTTTAAATTATCTCTTCTAGATCTATTTTTAAGATCTGCTGTTTTGCCAATGAGGTATTTCAAATTATCTTCCATTTTCCCAATCTTTTTAGTTTGTCTGATTCTTGCTGTCTCACAAAGTCATTTGTCCTGTTCTAGTTTTTAATGTGATTTTCTTCAGTTATCTTTTGTATTTCTTTTTCCATTTGATTTATTCTAATTTTTAAGTAATTGCTTTCTTTAGACAGTTTTTTCCTTCCTTTTCCAAACTGTTGACTCTCATGTGCATCTCTCATTTCTTTTCTTATTTTTTCTACCTATCTCATTTGGCTTTTAAAGTCTTTTATGAACATTTCCAAGAACTCTCTTTGGGCCTGAGACCAATTTATCTCACTCTGAGATCTTTCTGTGGACATTCTATCCTCTTCTGTGTTTGTGTTTTGGTCTGCCCTATCACCATAGACCAACCTTTCTATGGTCAAGGTTCTTTTCTGTTTTTTGCTTATCTTCTTTCTTTTTCTTTTGATATTTCTTCTTTTCTGTTCCTTGCTCATTTTCTTTCCTTTCTTTCAGTATTTCTTCTTTTTTTATTTCTAAGATGGATCTCTGTTCCTGGGGTTAAGGGGACAATATCCCAAGCTTCCTGAGTAGCTCTGAGCCTTGGCTTTGAACACAGGGGCTCTTTGTATTTGTAGGGGGTAGCTTTGCTGGCTCTGTTCAGGCTCTGTTCTTCTGTCTCAAAAAGTTTGCCTTCTAAGCTTTGATTGGAAACTGCCCCACTAATTTGCTCTTCTACTGATCCAGGAATGAGGGTCTTAGTTGTTGATTAGCTGTGATTAAGACCCTCTCACTAGCTTCCCCAGAATCTATCTGACCTATGCTGAACACCCTTTTCACCCCAGTGAAATTTTTTTTTCAGTCTATCTTGAGCTTTCCATTGATTTCATTTTTCTTGGTTTTATTTCATCAGATTCTTTTTAAAGGATTGGTTTCATGTAGTTTTTAAAGGAAACTGGGAGAACTCCAGTAGCTTACTGACTTTATTCTACCATCTTAGCTCCACCCCCAGAACTTTTATCCAACCATTTTGGAAAGCACTCTACAATTATGCCCAAGGAGTTTTAAAATTATATATAATTTTGACCTAGAAATACCACTATTTGGTCTCTTTCCCAAGGTGATCAGGGGAAAAGAAAAAGAATCTGTGTGTTCTAAAATATTTATATCAGCTCCCTTCATGGTGGCAAAGAAAATGGTGGAGAGCATGTCCACCAATCGGGGAAGAGCTAAACAAGTTGTGGCATATGCTTGTGATGGAATACCATTACGCTATAAGAAATGAGAAGATGGTTGATTTTACAAAGACATGGAAAGACTTGCTTGAAATAATGAAAAGCGAAGTGAATATAACAGAATGTTGTATACAATATCAGCGATATTTATAAAAATTCAATTGTGAACAATCAAATTGTCATGAGTACTATAAATATGAAACAAAACTTAAAATGTAACAAAAAGTAAATATAATTTACTAAAATGCATTCAGCACAAAAAAAGGAAACAAAAAAAAAAGAAAAAAGGGAGGGGGTAATAATAAACTCTAAACTGGGAGAGGATAATGAAGGGAAGGTTAAGATAAAAAAAAAAAAGAAAAAGTAATTTAAAATAGGTTAGCTAGGAATGTAGCACAGGAAAAATTATTTAAAGTAGAATGGAAAAATATTAAGAAAATAGGATTGCCAAAATAAATAATTCACCAACAACCACAACTATGTATGGAAATGGAATGAAATCACTTCTATTTTAGAAGAGGTTAGCAGAAACATTAGAAAACACTATCTAACAATATGTAAAAATCAAGAGGAAAAAAGACCTAGAATAAGTGGTTGTCTCAATGGAATAAAAAGAATATCAGGAATAATAATTATACAAGAGGAAAAGCAAAAATAAATTTAAAATGGATGAAAGTGATTTTTTTTTCTTCTGAAAAGCGCTCTGATCCACACTCAGTCCCCACAGTCCTTTCTCTGGGTGCAGATGACTTTTTTCATCACAAGATCATTGGAAGTGGCCTCAATGACTTCATTGTTGACAAGAGTAATGTTCATCACAATACTAATGCAAACAAGATTAGAAGGGAAGTAACAAATTGGGAAAATATTTTTAAAGTTAAAGGTTCTGATAAAGGTCTCATTTCCAAAATATATAGAGAATTGATCCTAATTTATAAGAAATCAAACCATTCTCCAATTGATAAATGGTCAAAGGATATAAATAGATAATTCTCAGATGATGAAATTGAAATTATATCCACTCATATGAAAGAGTGTTCCAAATCACTACTGATCAGAGAAATGCAAATTAAGACAACTCTGAGATACCACTACATACCTATCAGATTGGCTAAGATGACAGGAACAAATAATGATGAATGTTGGAGGGGATGTGGGAAAACTGGGACACTGATACATTGTTGGTGAAGTTGTGAAAGAATCCAGCCATTCTGGAGAGCAATTTGGAACTATGCCCAAAAAGTTATCCAACTGTGCAAACCCTTTGATCCAGCATTGCTGCTATTGGGCTTATATCCCAAAGAAATACTAAATACTGTAAGTGCCAATATGTTTGTAGCAGCCCTTTTTGTGGTGGCTAGAAACTGGTAAATGAACAGATGCCCATCAATTGGAGAATGGTTGGGTAAATTATGGTATAGGAAGGTTATGGAATACTATTGCTCTGTAAGAAATGACCAGCAGGAGGAATACAGAGAGGCTTGGAATCTAATACTTAATGTGCAACAAGAAAATGATATTTACACACATATATTATATCTAAGTTATATTGTAACATATGTAAAATGTATGGGATTGCCTGTCATCAAGGAGAGAGAGTAGAGGGAGGGAGGGGATAATTTGGAAAAATGAATACAAAGGATAATATTATAAAAAAAATTACTCATGCATATATACTGTGAAAAAAAATTATAAAGAAAAAAAAAAAGAGTAATGTTCATCAGAATTGATTATCACATAATCTTGCTGTTTCTATGTACAATGTCCTCCTGGTTCTACTCACTTCACTTAGTATCAGTTCATGTAAATCTCTTCAGGTTTCACTGAAATCATCCTTCTGATTGTTTCTTATAGGATGATAATATTGCATAACATTTATATACCATAACTTATTTAGCCATTCTCCAACTGATGAACATCCACTGAGTTTCTACTTCCTTGCCACCATAAAAGAGCTACTACAAACATTTTTGCACATGTGGGTCCATTTCCCTTTTTTTAATATCTCTTTGGAATACAGGCCCAGTGGAGACACTGCTGGATCAAAGGGTATACACAGTTTGATAATCCTGTGAACATAGTTCCATATTGCTCTCCAGAATAGTTAGATCATTTCACAACTCCACCAACAATGTATTAATGTCCCAGTTTTCTCATATCCCCTCCAACATTCATCATTATTTTTTTCCTTATCATGTTAGCCATTCTAAGACGTATGTAGTAGTACTTCAGAACTGTCTTAATTTTTATTTCTCTAATCAATAGTGACTTAGAGCACTTTTTCATATGATTAGAATTTTTTCATCTCAAAATTGTCTGTTTAACCAATTATCAATTAGAGAATGGTTTGTACTCGTAAATTTGAATTAATTCTCTATATATTTTTGAAATGAGGTTTTTATCAGACCCCTTGGATGTAAACTTTTTGCCCACTTTACTGCTTTCTTTCTAATCTTTTCTGCATTGGTTTTGCTTGTACAAACTCTTTTTAAACTTAATATAATCAAAATTATCTATTTTACATTTTACAATATACTCTACTTCTTTTTTTTTGGCCACAGATTCCTTCCTTCTCCACAGATTTGAGAGATAGATTATCATTTGTTCATCTAATTTGCTTTTAATCTCACTATGTCTAAATAATGAAACCATTTTGATATTATCTTGGTATATAGGTTGTTTGTTGTGGATCAATGCCTAATTTTTGCCATACTAATTTTCAATTTCCCCCCAAATTTTTGTCAAATTGTGAGTGCTTATCCCAGAAACTAGAGTCTTTGGGTTTATCAAACACTAGATTACTATAATCAATGGCTATTGTGTCTTGTGAATCTAACCTATTCAATTGATTGACTATTTTATTTTTTTTTAGCTAGTTCCAAGTAGCTTTGATGACCTCTGCTTTATAATATAGTTTTAGATCTAGTTCTGCTAAGCCAACATCCTTTGCATTTTTTTCCTTAATTCCCTTGAAATTCTTGGCCTTTTGTTCTTCCAGATAAATTTTGTTATTTTTTTTTCAGCTCTGCAAAATAATTTCTTGGGAGTTTGATTGGTATGACACTAAATAAGTAGAATAATTTGGGTAAAATTGTCATTTTTATTATATTAGTGTGGTCTACCCATGAGCACTTGATATTTTTCCAATTCATTAGATCTGACTTTATTTGTGTGGAAAGTATTTTGTAGTTGTGTTCATATAGTTCCTGATTATAGACAGATTCCCAGATATTAATATTATCAACAGTTATTTTAAATGGAATTTCTCTTTGGATTGCTTGCTGTTGGACTTTGTCCAACAAAAATTCTGATGATCTATGTGGATTTATTTTATATCCTGCAGCTTTGCTAAAGTTGTGAATTGTTTCTAGTAGTTTTTCAGTTGATTGTCCTCTAAGTATACTATCATATCATCTGCAAAGAGTTATAATTTGGTTTCCTCGTTATCTTCTCTAACTCCTTTAATCTCTTTTTTTCCTCTTATTGCCAAAGCTAGTATTTCTAATACAATATTGAATAGTAATGGTGATAGTGGGCAACCTTGTTTCACCTTGATCTTATTGGGAATGATTCTAATTTATCCCTATTACATACTCTTGCCTGCTGATGGCTTTAAATAGATGCTACTCACCATTTTAAAGAGAATTCCATTTATTCCTATACTATATAGTATTTTAAATAGTAATGGGTTCTCAATTTTGTCAAATGCTTTTTCTGCATCTATTGAGATAATCATGTGGTTTCTGTGAGTTTGATTATTGATATAGGCAATTATGCTAATAGTTTTCCTAATGTTGAACCACCCCTGCATTCCTGGTATAAATCCTACTTAGTCATGGTGTATTATCCTGGTAATAGTTTGTTTTAATCTCTTTCCTACTATTTTACTTAAGATTTTTGTATCAATATTCATTAGGGAAATTGGTCTATAATTTTCTTTCTCTATTTTGACCCTCCCTGGTTTAGGTATCAGCATTATATCTGCCTCATAAAAGGAATTTGGTAGGATATCTTCTTTCCCTATTTTTCCAAATTGTTTGCACAGTATTTGAAGTAATGGTTCTCTAAATGTTTGGTAGAATTCACATGTAAATCCATCTGGCTCTTGAGATTTTTGATGATTTGTTCAATTTCTTTTTCTAAAGTGGGATTACTAAAGTCATTTTTCCCTCCTTTGTTAATCTAGGCAATAAATATATTTGTAAATATTCATCCATTTCACTTAGATTATCAGATTTATTGGCATACAAAATAGCTCCCAATTATTGCTTTAATTTCCTCTCCATTGGTGGAAAGTTCACCTTTTACATTTTTGATCCTAACAATTTGATTTTCTTTTTTCTTTTTCTAATCAAATTAATTAAAGGCTTATCTATTTTGTTCCCCCCCCCCCATAAAACCAACTCTTAGTTTTGTTTATTAATTCAATAGTTTTCTTACTTTCAATTTTATTAGCCTCCCTTTTTCAGAATTTCAAATTTGGTATTTAATTGGAAGTTTAAAAATTTTTTCTAGCTTTTTCAGTGTCCTGTCCAATTCATTGATCTTCTCTTTCTCTATTTTATGCAATTAAAAATCTAGAGATATAAAACTTCTCCTAAGAACTGCTTCAAATGCATCCCAACTGCATACCCTTTGGTATGTTGTTTAATTATTGTCATTCCCATAGATGAAATTATCGATTGTGTCTATGATTTGTTGTTTTGACCACTCATTCTTTAGAATTTGATTATTTAGTTTCCAATTAATTTTTGGTATATTTTCCCCTGATCTGAAAAAGATGTATTTAAATGTTTCTGCTTTTCTGCATTTGAGTTAGAGGATTTTATGCCCTAATACACAGTTAATTTTTTTTTGTAGGTTCCATGTATCACTGAAAAAAAATGTTTATTCCTTTCTGTCTCCATTCAATTTTCTCCAAAGGTCTATTATATCTAATTTTTCTAGGGGTCTATTTACCTCCTTAACTTCTTTCTTATTTATTTTGTGATTTTATTTATCTGCTTCTGAGAGAGCAAGTTTGAGATACCCCTAGTATAGTTTTGCTATCTAATTCTTCTCTTAACTTACTCTCTAGGAATTTGGATGCTATACTACTTGGTGCATATATGTTTAGTGTTGTTATTGCTTCATTATCTTTGGCACCCTGCGAAATGTGGTTTTCTTATCTTTTTTAATTATATCTATTTTTGTTTTTGTTTGATATGAGGTCAGGAGGATCACTACCCCTGATTTTTTTTTCAGATAAAGCATATTGGATTCTGCTACGAGCTTTTTTTTTTTTTTTTTTTTTTTTTTTTTTAAAGAAAATTTGTTAGCTAATTTGATTAAAAAGTAGACAGAGGAAAACCAATTTGTATATACACAAAAAAATGAAGAATTCTAATTATCCTCGAGTAAGTCACTTAACCCTGAGTACCACACCCAATAAAAAAAAAGGAGAATTGAGAACAATTGAAGAAGAATAAAGGTTATTACAAAACTTTTATGAAATAAATAGAACTGCTGTAGTCATATTTGGGAAGACAATCTATATCATAGCAATAACATTGTAAAGGTAAATAACTTTGAAAGATTTAAGAATTCTAATCATTACAAGAACAAATGTGTTGCTAGAATTCCTGTAAAGAAGGATGGTACCAACATCTTGATGAAGAGTTGATACATTCAGTAAGTAGTCTGAATCATGTTATGGTTTTGTTGTTCATACCTAGTTCAGGGATTTATTTTACTTGGTCATGCATATTTCATACAAGGGTTTTAGGGGTGAAGTAGGTTGGAGAGAAAAAATATTTTTGTTAATTGAAAAATAATTCAATAAAAAAAGTTGCAGAGTAAAAGTCTAAAGACTTCTTTATTTTGCTATTGTGCTTAGATAACTTTTATGTTATGTTGTCATGAAGACTTCTCAATGGACTCCATTTCCCTCTTTGTTTTAGGAGTAGGTTGCTAACATGTCTTCTTGTAAGAAAACAGTGGAATTACTTCCTTGCTTTGAAAAACTCCCAGTTCTTTCATTGTCATTTTCTAATACAATGCTGATGATGGAATGTGAGGTAGTATAATCAACACTAATGTAGGAGTCAGAAAACTTTTCTTCCATTTCATGCTGTACCTATATGACGTTATGAAAGTCCTTCACCTCCCTGGGTCTCATTTTGTTCTTCTATTAAATTAGTTGGCTTGAATAAGTGGCTTCTAAAGTCCTTGTCAGTTGTGACTCTATGATTTTATATTGCCTTTTAAAAATAAAATGCTAGATATGATGCAGTTGATTCAGTGTCTTTTATTGTTTTATAAATGTCATAAAGAACCTGTTGATATGTTGCTCAATGCTCTTCAAGATCTACCTAAAAAATCTCTGTCTGAGTAACGTGTCATTGTATGTTTTAGATTCCCCCCCTCCCCTGATTACCAGGTAATCCTACTGCCACATAAATTATCTTCAGAAAAAACAACTTTGCTCACGTATGCAAAATCCAGAATGGAGCCATAAATTGGTAATGAGACCATGTCTCTGGTGGCGCCACTTTACCGCCTTGTTTAGCAAGTTGGGACTGAGGGCACTGGTGAACGCCTTTGACTAATCTCCCATCAGGATGCACCTCATATTTCAATATACAACTAGCACAATTGGCCTTTGGAGAAAGAGAAATTTGGTTTCCAGTGCTGTCACTCTCTTTACCTTCCTGCCTACAGCAAACTTAAAAAAAATTACTTGGGAGAAATGTTAAGCAACTAAACCTTTTATAAAACATGTCAAGATTAATTGCTGGTTTCACTTATGAACTGTAGACTGTTTTCTAAGATTCTCATCTTATTAGATACAATGATTCATATTCACTTTCTTGGCAAAACATCTGCTTCTCTGCAGATATTGCCATCAATAATGTAGGGAATGATGGGGTTCTGCCAAATCAGAACTCACTAGGAAAGGAAAAGGGATGAAAACTGTGCAAGTACCTTTCCAGCAATTGGGTCATAACAGTCAGAGATTTAGAACTGGAAGGAATCTCAGAGGTTAGCTCGTCCAGACAAGAGGAAATAAAATGCAATGATTATTTCAATCCTAAATTTGTTTTTGATGAACGTGTTGTAAAGTGATGAAAACACTGTATTTGGGTTCAAAATTTTTCAGACATATTTTTACTTACTCCTGTGTAACTTTAGGCAAATTACTTAACTTCTTTGAAGTTGAGGTTTCTCATCCTTGCACTATCTAATCCATAGTGCTATTGAGTCAAATAAAATGATGTACTCTGAACACTTTATAAACCATGAAGCACCATATATGTATATCTATCTATCTATCTATCTATCTATCTATCTATATACATATGTATGTGTCTCTATGTGTATACATATATACCCACATGTATGTATATATGTATATGCACATGTCTATATACACAAATAAGAAACTGCTGAAGTTAAAAAAAAAGATCTTGTTTTCAACTCTCCTTTTTGTTGTTTAATTGTTTTCAATCATGTTCAACTTTAATGAACCCACTTGGAGTTTTTTTTTTTTGGCAAAGATACTAGTTTGTCATTTCTTTCTCCATCTCATTTTATAGATGGGGAAATTGAGGCAGTGTTAAGTGGCTTGCCCAGGGTTACACAGCTGTTGAGTGTCTGAAGCTAGTTTTGAACTCAAAAATATGAGTTTTCTTGACACTGTATCCACTCTGCCACCTAGCTGTCTGCTAGCTCTACTTTAGGGATCTCCAAACTTACTACTTTAATCAGTGTGATTATTTTTGTTTCTGAATATGTAGCTCTGCTAGGTGGAGTGTACTTAGTGGGAAACTTCCCTGTTCTAAAAATAGAAGAATTAATGGACAATGATAATCTGTGCCTATGAGACTAGACAGACTTTTGAAATATCTGAGACTGTATTATGAGAAGATACATAGAATTTAGACAACAAATCTTCAATCCAATGACTAAAATTAAAAAAAAAAATTCTTTATTTTTTTTGTTACCTCTCCTTGCTACTAACTCTTTTCTTGATATGAGACTGTTGGAGTTATCTTCCTTTTATTTTTTACTTGTAGCTTTAAAATTACAATTATTAAATTTAAATTATAATTATTAATCAAAAATTAAATTACAATTATTAAAATTAAAATTATATCACAATTCTTTCTATTCCCTTACTTCCTTTATAAACCCTTTAATTCTGCAACTTTTCCCCCATAAATTATGTTGATTGACACATAGGTTAGGTTATGGGGTTTGGTCCATGATGTTTCAGACCTCCACCTCCACCTTTAGTTCTATTTTTTAAAAATTCCACTTTCATGTTGATCTCTTTGTGAAATTTAAAAATAAATTTTATTGGTCTTTTTGCTATAATTTACCATTATTGTTTTGTGTTTATAACTATATACACAGACACAGACACACATATGTTGTCAATTCCTTGAATTTGTTTTCTGTATTCATAATTTATAAAGTTGCGGGCAGCAGTCAGGACCTGAATTCAAATGTGACCTCAGAAACTTAACACTTCCTAGACCCTGGGTAAAGTCGTTTAACCCCAATTGCCTCAGCAAAAAAGAGAGAGAGAGAGAGAGAGAGAGAGAGAGAGAGAGAGAGAGAGAGAGAGAGAGAGAGAGAGAGAAAGAGAGAGAGAGAAATGGCATATATATGTATATATCAGTCTTTTTGTTTTTAAATAAAATTCAATATGAAGCACTTTATTTCATTATTTATTTTCCCCCTTGATAGTTATAGTTATTCATTTAACTTTTTTGTATTTCTTTATTTCTTGGTGTTTTCAAGTAAATTAAAGGATCTATCAATTTCTTTATCTTTTATTAACTATTATTTTCATTAATGATTATGTGTAGGTTTGTAAGGCATGTCCTTTATTTTTGCTAGATCTTGAATTATTTTGCTTTTTGGAACATCCTATTTTAGTAGATATAGAATAATTTTGCATTATTTAATTTTTAAAAAATATATTTGAACATCTTTTCCCTAGCTATTTGTAAACCTTATGATTCATCATTGGAATGGTTAAATCTAATTACTATGGAACTTTTTTTCCCTTAAAAGTTGTCAATTACTTGAATTTGTTTTCTGTATTCATAATTCATGAAGTTTTTTGTATTATTTTCTGCAGCATAGTATTATTTTCCAATTTGTCATATTCTTTTGGCAATCCTTTGGTACTTAAATTGTCCCTATTATTACTACCTTTAAAATCAATGACTTTTACTATAAAAATTATAATGTGTTCTTTTAGCATTAAATCTTTTGTCTTCCTCCTAATGGTTCTTCCTTCCAGTTTATTTGTACTGCAATTTGGTGTCTTCTCTTTTTTTTCTCTGAAGAAATTTGCTACAATAAATTCAAAATTAAAAAAAAAAGGCTAATTATTTTTTGCTATGCAGGATATAAGTTCTGCCATTTCCCCACTGGAATTCTTATTACAGTTGTCATTTCTTTTCTGAACCATCTTGAAATATGTTGCTTTGATTTCACCCAATCTTGGGATTCCAAAAGGTTCTATATATCATTATTCATGGGTTCATTTTCCTTTCCTTTGTAATTTGTTTAGAAATTTTTGTGACCATTCTGATGTTTTAGAACACATTTTTCATTGCAATTTTAGTATCTTCTCTGTTGATTTATATTCTTTTCATCTATGTTCTTCTGAAACCTTTGATTTTTAAAAAACTTTTTTCCTATATCCTACTATCACTTTTTGATTCCCCTCCCCATTTGATAATATGTGTATCACTGAGACTGGTCTGCAATATCTCTCAGCTAGCTTAGCTAATTTTCACTGCATTTGGTCTCTGTGTCAAGTAGAATCTGGGATGTCACCATTAGTTATAGTCCCTTTTCCTTCAAGTCTGATTTGACTCCTGCCTCACATCTATCCTTGGATCCTTGGTTTAGTTCTTTACTTCTTTGGATGGATTAAAACAATGTCCTGTACTTTTTGCAAAATTGAGGGGAAATTGGGTGGCTGTAGCAGTGTTCTTGCTAATAACTATCTTATTAGAAAAAAATTACATATGACACATTTTTAAGCTTAATCTGCATTAAAAAAACATTTTCTCTACCATGTTTAAAACTAGACAGTCAAGTCCTGATTTGTAGTATTTGCCAAGTTCTGAGATATAAATACTTACACTGAAAATTTAACAAAGAGTTCTCAGGCTATTTGAAATTTGCTTCAGATCAGCCTTGTGTGTATTTTGCAGCCTTTGGTTTTCCTATTTCAGAGCCTTCTACAAGTAGAAAGAAATTTGATTCTCTCCCTTCAAATTCCTCCAAGCCTCTTTCTTATATGGCTTGCAGAATCAATCAATGCCTGCTGCTTATTACATAGTAGAATGTGAGTAAGTGGATAGTGTGTACACTGGCAGAAGCTTTGTAGCAGTGCTGACTTTGGTGGATCCCATGGAAATATTGTTGGATTGATTTTTTCCATGCATTCTTTTCAGATCATAATGTAAAAAAATAAGGGCATCTTTATTCTGTGGATTGAGCTCTAATTATTTTTGCTCTAGATCATAATTCCTCTCTTTGTTTCACACACATTCTTTAGGATTAAATTATTTACTTTCCAATTAATTTTTGGGCTATTTTTCCCAGCCCTTTATTAGATGTAATTTTTATTGCATTATGATCTGAAAAGGATGCATTTACTATTTCTGCCTTTCTGCATTTGATTATGAAGCCTTTATGCCCTAATACATGATTGATTTTTATATAGGTTCCATGTACTGCTGAGAAAAAAAATATTACTTTCTGTCTCCATTCAACATAATTCCTCTTTTTAAAAATGTTATTTGGGATTGGAGAAAGTTTCTAGTCTTTCATTTTTTAGTACATGGGTGTTCACCATACATAATCTTTTAATGTTTTGTATGACTTTTCAAATATCTAACTAAATAGTAAATATGAACATGAAGGGTTATGATGTTTATATCTACTATGTCAATTTTGACTTGTTCATTCAGACCTGTGAAACTAGACCAGGTATAGTGAAAAGTATATTGAAAAGAGAGGGGAAAAAGGAAAAGACAAAAATTGACTATGGTAGAGAAATAAAATGATTTTTTAAAAAAGAATGTTGAAAAGAGATAGTCAAACAAAAATGTTTCTTAAAATTTTCATGAAAATAAGATTTTGTAGACAAAAGCAAGAGGAATAGCTTGTATGCTTTCTTATAAAGAGAACTACATAATAAATGATAAATTTGGGGTTATGATATAATAGATATGGAGAATTAAGGATAATATAGAAAAAACAAGCATGCTTAGAGAGAATTTATCTTTTGAAGAAGTCATGTTTCACCTTGATTTAATTTTATTTTCCCCAAATATTATTTTGTGGTGCAATTTTTAATAGAAATGAATTTTATTAACTTTTTTTTTTTGCTTTCTGTTACTTAGTCGGTATGGTTCTTCAATGGTAAGGACTTGTGTGTGTGTTTGTGTGTGTGTGTGTATGTGTGTATGTATATAATTATAAATACAGAGAAAGGTCCTTGATATTTGTTTCTCTTTATATTTCTTAATACCAATAATTGGTATCTTTTGACTTACAAATAGAGAATATTCTAATTTCACAAAATTGTTTACAAGGGACTTTTCTATAATTATGAGCCAAACATTTTTCTTTTTATTGAGGTGCTGTTGGGATGGAGGAATATTTCCTTTGATCTCTAGCTCATGATATTTGATGTATGATTTAGAGAGTTGCTTTTTCTTTCTTTTGTTGGGACAATTAGAAAGAAAATTTCTCTTATGCATATATGCGAAGTTAAGAAACCTTGAGTATTCTTCTCCAGCTCTTTAACACATGAACTTCTGATTCAGATACTTAGGAAGTGTCCACTCTTGTTGGGGTTAGGTGGAGAAATATATTATTGAACTCCCAATGTACAACTTAAATACATCGTCCACATTTCCCCCCCTAAATGTCCATTAGTTATCACTGTGTGCTATCAACTGGAGCAATTTCTCCTCACTGATGGATAGAATAATTACCTAACATCCTGAGGTGCTTTGTGGATATGGAGTCGCTGGAAGTTTTAGATCATGGCCCCATACCAATCTATTTATTCTTTCTCTCATTATTCAGAGGTTACAACAAAGCAAATGCATTTAATGAAATTCCATAGTAAGTAAAATAACAATAGAACATTCTCTCTTATTAATCTAGAGTATACTCTTCCAAATGGGAACATACTCAGTGGGGAGCACAGGCACTCTTTTGTATCATACCCAAGAAGCACACAATTAGCAAACACTTATCTAAGAAATGCAATTTACAATCCTGATGTTGTATTACTACTTTTCGTTTCACAAGGGGTTTGTTCTTTATTGGATATCTCATGTCTGTTAGACGTGTCCTGCTGATTTCTACTAGTCTTGAAGTGACTTCTGGTCACCAGGCATGTAGACTGCATCAGGAATTGCTCCTAGCAATCAGTTTTTGGAACCATACATTCAGGATCTATACAATGGCTAGCTTAGCCCTAATATGATATAGTATAATGGTTAGAACTTCTCTTTGATAAAGATAGGCTATTAATTAAAGTCACTACAACCAACTAATAAAAATCACACAAAATTGTTTCCTGTGGAATTTCTTCTCTTTTTCATTCCCTATATGTGTATGTTTATGAAGATACACACACATATATTTGTATGTATATATACAAAAATATATACTTTTTCAATGTATATGCACATATGAACAAACACATCTAGATAGATAGATAGATAGATATTGTAATACTATATTTCTTCAACCTCCCTTACATTGTCAGTCATTCTTTGTTACAAGGACTAAAAAAGAGGGTAAAGGAAAGCAAGTTCACTGAAATTCATCATTATGTGTGTAAGTATGTGTGTGTATGTGAGTAATATTCCACACCATACTCCTTTATTTCTGCAGTGAAGAACTCTTCTCTAGTGATAAACTTGATCATTATAGTTATGTAATATTTGGAGGTTTTATTCCTTTTTTGTTTATATTATTACAACCACTATGCATAATGTTTTATTTTATCTTATTCCATCCTACATTTGTGTTCCCATGATTCTCTGTGATTTTCCATAATTATAACTTAATATAGGATAATAATATTACATGATATTTCAAATATTGAAATTTCTTTAACAATTCACCTATTGATGGGTAAGAGTTTTATTTCCTTTTTTTTTATTGCAACAAAAAAAGTCACTAGAAATATTTTGGGTATACATGGTATCTTTTTGTTATTGACATCACATGAATACATCTCAATGGAATCTCTGATTTGGACATTTTAATTACTTTCTAAAATATAATTTCAAATTGCTTTTTAGAATGATGATATAAATTTATAGTTCTCTCAACAATATACTAATATACATGCCTTCCCATGGCCCCTTACACATTGGCTATCCTATCATTTTTTTCCATTTTTTCCCATTTCAAAATTGGAATAACATCAAGAAGAAAACATTGGATTTATACTTTAAACCAGGAGCTTTTTTAAAAATCAAATAGTTATACTTTTTATTGAATATCAATTAAAAGAAGAACAATGAAAAATTCAATATAAAAATTAAGGAAAATTCATTATAGAAGATATGTATCTTAAAAGATACACGAAACATACATACAGATTATTTAAAAAAAATAATCTCAGAAGGAAAAGCACAAGGAACTGGGCTAAGGTCTGCTATACAATGTGGAAAATAAGTTGAAGTCTAGAGAAAAAGAAGGATTCTAAAAGAAAGAGGTGAAGAAGCATTCCATTCTTGGGGGACAGCCAATACAAAGGTATGAAGATGAAAGATGGAGTATCCAGTGAGCAGTGCCAAGTTTTCCAATATCTTGTTAGTATATGTATGGTATGGTGCACAAAAAGAAAATAAAGGAAGGAAACTCTCAGGTTGTGAAGAGCATTAAACACTAAATCAAAGATTTTATATATTATTTTTGAGAAAATAGGGGACCACTGGAGTTTACTGAATAGGTTAAGGTTATGATCAGAATTATTTTTAAAAAAAATCATTTCACTTGTGTGAAGGATAAATAGGAAAGGGGAAATAAATGAGATGGAGATCAATTAAAAGGCTTGTGATATGTAATGAGGGAGTAAGCTATAGTGATAACTGTCTGAAAGGAGACAGTGACATATAAAGGAAAGATAGTATAGCTCCAGAGATAAAAGACTATATCTCTTTGGGTATATGCTATGAGTGATGGTGAGTTTGAAGAAGACTATAATTTTGCATCTGAGTGACGGAGAAAATAGTTCCTCTTCCTTCCTATTGTAATATGGAAATTCATAAAAGTTAAGTTTTGGAGAGAGATACTAAGTTATATTTTGAATATGTTGAATTAAAGAAATATGGTTGCTAAGAGTTTGCAATTCTTTTGAGAAACATTTGCTTATAGTCATTAGAAAACTGGTCTTAGTCATATATTTGTTTGAATTCTTTATATTTCTTAGATATTATATTCTTATTATAAATATTTGATGAGAATTCAGAGGAAATTATTTTCAGTGGGGAATGTATTCCCAATATATTATTCAATGCTATGAAAGTGATAAAAATTATTTGATTGTACTGCAGACACCTAAACTGATGAGTAATAAGAAGACCTACAAAAATGGATATGGGAACCTCAGATGATGAGTGTAAGCTACTGTTGAAAAGCAAGGAGTTGGTAGGGCTTTGGTTAGGAAGCAGATAACACAATTGATCAGTTCTATGTGTTCACATTATTCAAAAATATCAGTTTTCTCAGATTGAATCTCAGGTATTTATAGTTAGTTTTTCTGTAAGAAATTTCTAATACTTTATAATGACATTTAGTAACAGAGAAGGAGTTTTGGATAATGAGATGAATGAGTAGTTGTAGACAAAATAGGTTATGTTTAAGAGCTGCCTGCAACACATGAGCAAATAAGTTAATTGCTCAATTTCCTAGGTAACTACTTAAGATAAGTTGCCAATCTTTATTTGTAAAGGGCTGAAACTCTTGAGTCAATGCACTGGGGTAAGACAATCAAGCACTCGAGGCTAATTACTAATTGGACAATACTCTATAAGAATATGCTTGGAAAATGGCCCTTCCCACTATCCTGTGCTTGCCCAATTGTTTGGTATATACAGAGAATTGTGGGAAAATAGGAGGTGGAGTGAGACTAGCCCAGGGTCACTTCGGGAGAGAGACAAGTGAAGTCCCAGAGATCCTACTCATCCACTCTCTTCATTTTTATGGCTAAAGACCTAGAATAAAGATTTTTACTTATTCTGACTTCGGCTAATTCTAAGGCATCCAGGGTCCTAATGTGGTTGCCACATTTTTTGGTGGAGATTTTTTCTGCTTGGACATCCCTATTCTAATGAAAGCCTAGATCCAGACCAACCTCAGATCCTGCCATCTTTAGAATGCTATCATCATTAGAACAATAAGTTATATTTATATAGTGACTTAAGATTTATAGAATGTGAAGATGATGGATTGTTTATTGACTCACTCAGGGGAAGAACATTTTAAAGTTAAAAATAGATATTTCCATGATTTTATCAGCTCCACAGAGTTGTTTTGGTCAAAAAAGGTTAACAACATTCTGAATATTTGTAGGAAGAATATTGGAAACAAAATATAATGTGATATTTAAACCTTGAAGAAAACCATACTGCATCCAAATTTGGACTATTTACTTATTAGCTGCAACTCAAAGTCAACATAAGTGGAAAAGGCTTAGAGGACAACAAAAAGGTTGAATTTACAAAAATAGGATTTCCTCTATAAGTTTATGACAATCTAATTTCTAACAAAGTATTATTACAGGAAATCAGAGATGTTAATCTATTTCTATCACAAACACAAATTCCTATTGCTAATAAATAGACTTTCTATTTCCTAAAAGAACAAAAACTCAAAAAATGAGGTTAGTTGACAAATATCATCTGAATGTCATTTAGAAAGTTGGTCTCAATTGAAAAAAAAAATTATGCAGTGCCAATCTATTTGAGTTTCCATTCACATTAGCCTGTTTTAAAGAATGCTAATAGGTATATGACATCAAGTTTTACTTTATTTTTTATTTTATATTTGTAAGGTCATATCTGTCATTTAGCTTGAGCAAGGCTTCTTAAACTTTCTCCACTTGTGATCACTTTTTGCTTGAGAAAATTTCATATGATCTTAGGTACATGGATACATAAAATAGGTATACAATTAAAATATTTACTAATAATAAATCATAATTTCACAACTCCCACATAAAGTTAATGACACCATAGGGTATCACAACACATAGGTAACGAACTTTGGACTAGAGCATTTTTGAAGATATGGTATCATTTCAGGAGTTAAGAACTTTAGTGAAGGATTTTGTTTTCACTAATATGCTCTACTGAAGGGTTTGTTTCTTCACATGAGCTTTATCTTAACAAGATTATAAATTAATGGTGGGCAAATTATAAAGTAAACAAAAATAGTTTTTCTACTAATAAATGGGAGATGTTACAATTTTCACATAGTTAAAACTTTGCTATTAACAGGGATGATTTTTTTTAAAATAATGAATAATGAATGGATTAACATGCAATGTGAAAGAATAAGTGGCAATTAAGTGTTAGTTCATATGACTATTAGAATATAAATACATACCACAGTAGGCTGGTATAAACCTGACAGAATATACTTTATTAGTATTTTTGGTTGTTTTTTTTTTTGTTGGTCATTTTGTTTATGTATGTGTGTGTGTGTTTGAACATTGGTTTTATTGTTGAATGACATGGAATTTGTGTCTTCTAATAAATTAAAAGCATATCAGATTTATATCTGATTCAAGAAACATCTGGCTTTTTAAGCTATTCCCACATCCTTTTAATTTTTAACACCAAGTAAAATAGACATTTTCATGTACACAGTAGAATAAAAAGATGATTCTTGCATATGAAATATATGTGAAACTACAGATCTTTATTATATAGAAATTGCCTTTCTTTTAAGATATATAATTATTTGAACCTACAGTTTTCAAAATCATCTTGCTTATCTATACATTCTTTTTTACCTTCCTTTTGTTCTTTGCTTTTGAAAAAAAAAAATGTCTCAATGATCCTCTCTTCCTTTTCTCTCCCTTTCCTTTCCTTCCCTTCCCCAAAAATAAATAAAAAAAGAAAAACGAAGCCCCTGTTTGTAGTTAAATAAAACTAATACATCAGAATGTTTTGTGGGAAAGCTTTCTTTCAAATATACCGAATTTTAAAAATCTAATGCTTGACCCTCAAACCTCTCTACTACCCTCTAATCGCAAGGAGAAGATATTATATCTGTGACTCTGGAAGAAAGTTTAGCGCTACACTGACAATAAAATTTAAAAGAGGAAAACTGGGTTTACTCAATAGAATTATGGCACAAACATTTTTCACGTAAATGATGAAAAAAATCACCAAATTTTAGATATTGGAAAGGCTTTAAGTTAAAGATTCTAATTCTTGTTCATTCCATGGAGAATATTGACTGATTAACTCAGCAATTACTTAACAGGCATCTACTTGGGGCAAATGCTATATTAGTTACATAAACATGACAAGAACATTTTCTTCAAAATAACTTCAAAATGGTATAGAAGATAAGGCAAGGATTTGATTAATTATTATTGTATGTCAAAGGAAAGCTATGAGCAAAGCTATGGAAATGCAGATTCTAAAAGGCTTCATGACCAATATTATATATGACTTGGGGCTTGAAGAAAAAAATATGAGTTTGAAAGGCAGAAATGGTGGAAGAGTCATTTGAGTCAAAAGGAATGGAATAAGCAAAGGTAAAGAGGTTAGAAAAATCTTTATATTATCTTTTAATATGTTAATTTCAATATTTATAAAAGTTGGATATTTATCATTTAACTATTTCTCTGAAGTATTAAAGAGTAATTTTCTTTATTTGACTTCTGATTTGATCAGTATTTATGGTTTCCAATGAGGAAACTTCTAGTAGTACAATTCAGGAGCTGTTCTGCAAATTAGTCTTAGAATTTCTTCCCAGTACTGAGAGATTAATTAATTGACCAGGGTCACATAGCCAAGTATGTGTGAGAGATGAGACTTAAATAATTGCAGTTAATGTTAAGATCATTTCTTTATCAACTAAACTGCTTCTGCTCACTGCCTATATATTTATTATACATAAAACTCAGTACAAGTAAGTATATTATATTCCTTTTGATTCTAATATAAGTGAATATCAATCCAAAAAAAATCATGGAAACATATAATATGATAACAACTCTAATTGTAGCTTATTTTTATATTGAGCTTTAAGGTTTATATGACAATCTGTATACATTCAATTTATATTTTTTCCAAAATGTATTTGATGTAAAGTGAATGAAATACTATGAAAAGATATGCTGATAGTGTTCAGTTCCATAGTAGCTAGACATACCTACTTGTCCATAATAGTTATCATATGTTCACTTCAATAATAATGTAATTGTCCATTTCAATTCAGTGGAGAACTCACAGGCAATAAAAAAAAAAAAAAAAAAAAAAAAAAAAAAAACAGCTCTGATGACTCTGCTAATAGTTGCTTAGTGATTTTGAGATTTTAGGAAAGAAATGAGCATGGTAATATAAAAATGGAACAAATTCCCCTTTTAACTTTAAGTGTGCATCAGACATGAGTGAACCTCCCACTGTTCGGTACATATCTGTGAACAGTAGGAGAAAAATGAATACTCTAAAGATTCTCTTCTAGATGAATTCTTTCGAGTTCTCCAGTATTACTCTATGTACAAAGCAATCAGAGGGTAAAGAAAGTACCCTTTTCTATTTCAAAGAAATACAATAGACTTCATATTTTTGGAGACCTCCTTCTAAAGTTCTTTATTTTAAGTGTCTAGAGATTTTCCTTAGATATTTGGGACCCTCAACTGACCTTTTGCAGTTACTTAGAGATTTCCCTTGCTTCTGAGAATAGAAACTAGTGATAATTATGTTATTCTCATAGCTGTCTGCCTGGTTATCAGTTATAGAATTCTGCTGCTACTGGTAAGTAATTGCTCAATTAGTATGACTGCCACAGGGAAAAAAAAAAAAGCAACCAAAAAACTACCCACTGACAAAAAAAGGTGTATCAATTGTTGTGTAGATGTTACATTAAGTGTATAAATATTAATATAAAAGTTAGGAAAATAACCATATTGATGAATAATGTACCTGTTGACTGATCTACTACCAAAAGTAGTCATTTTGCTAAAGCCTAATTTATAATTTGGTTAGAAGAGTTAAGATACAAAATATTGACTAGTCTGGATCCCCTATATAAATTTTAAGATTCTTGGAAGTTACACTTTTATTTTCATATCTCTAGTTATCAGGGACCTTAATAATAAAATTATATCATTTTAGAACTGGCAGAGATCTTTGAAATTACTTAATGTAGCCATGATAATAGTGGCAATACTTTGCTATAGACCTTATCATAGCTTGAAGAAAAAAAAAATCCTTTTTGGAAAAGATTGGTTATCAAAGTAAAGCTCTTGTCATTATTTACAAGACAGGAAAGTTTCAAGTAGGAAATTTGATCACATATTTTATGTAGTTCATTGAGAACCAGTCAAACTAAATTCATAGAGGTTCATCATTAGATCAGACAGATTCAATTTTCAAAAACTCTTTGAGATCTCATAATTCATGGAGTTCCTTCCTGTGCGACTCTTGTCTATATTCTCCCCAAATTTAGCCTCATTTACTACAGAGTGATGAGTTTTAGCCACAGAAACTCCAGTTACTAAGTGATAGAGGAGCTGTCTTCTGTTTAGGTGAGGAAACTACTCTCACTAGTGAAATCACAGGTCCTTAATGTATTGAAGTAATAAAGGCAAAACTTCATCCTTAAATAATTATCATTGATAAGTGAAGCATGAAAGAGTTTAATAAATAATTTTTCCTGTTATGAACACAAATTAGTTTTTGCTTTTTCATTGTGAAATATATACATGTGTATATATATATATATATATACATATATATATAAAACTAAATAGGCAAATATATATTTCCCTGTGTATATTCATGCACATATACATTTTATATACCAATATGTACATATATGCATATATGTACACACATTTCTTCCTTCTTTCCTTCTTTCTTTTTTCTCCCTTCCTTTCTTCTTTTTTCCTTCCTCCCTGTTTCTTCATTCTTCCTTCCTCCTTTCTTCCTTCTTCCTCCCTCCCTTTTTTTCTTTCCTTCTTTCCTTTCTTTCTTCTTTCCTTCTTTCTCCTCATCTTCTTCTTTCTCCTTCTTCTTCCTCTTTGTCTCTCTGTCTCTGTCTGTCTTTCTTTCTCTCTCTGACTCTGTCTTTTTCTTTCTTTCTCTCTCTCTCTCTCTCTCTCTCTCTCTCTCTCTCTCTCTCTCTCTCTCTCTCTCTCTCTCTTTTCTTTTTCACAGTTTCATCAGTACAGGAGCTCTGGGTGAAGAATTTTCCTTAACTCATTTAAATCACTATTTACTCTTCAATTTACCACTTTGGAGTTGCATGTTGAGAGGTTAAGTGACTTGTTTGGGATCAAACTGCAAGTACATGCTAGAAGTAGGGCTTGAAAATGAGATTTCTTAACTTCAAGGATTCCTCTGTTGACTATGTTACACACTTAAGCACAAGATTATTGTAAAAAATTTGGATACTCTTCAAAGATATGTGGACATTTTAATTATTTGTACTAGGTCAAAACTTATCCTTACATCATACACAACTGTAGTCCCAAATACGTATGTTTATATATTCTTTACAATGTCAAGGAGTCTTTAAGTAACTTTTGGAATGGTTTTAATAGTTTAAAGTAAAAATGAGTAAAAAGACATTTTTCTGTCCAGTTTGTATGTCTAATTTGGCTGCCAAATTAATTTCAGATAGTTTGTGATTCTGATCCATAATTTCACCATAATCTATGTGCTTCTCTCCTTGATTCTTTAAAATAATTATATGTAGTTAGCATGAGAATCTGGATTTTTTATATATCATTTGTTATCTTGGTAAGTACAATGTGTTATAACCAAAGTAGAAAATGAGAGGTCCATAGAAATAAAGTATAAAAATTTTTGGATTCATATGTATATATTTATACATTTTCTTTTTAAAAAATTATGTGTCATTTTGATGGAAATAGTTTTATTTCTTTTCTTTTCCTTTCTTTTTTTTTCTTTTTTACAACTAGGATTCTAGAAAACCCATGGAAAGTTTTAAATAGGAAGAAAAAAATCAGGAGTTAAAATTTAGGGATAGAAATTTGATATGGAATAAAATAAGCTACAAATCCACCCTCTACATTCATCCCCTCACAATTCTCTTGGATTAAATGTAGGTGAATAGACAGGAAACTTTTGTGAACATTTATTATTGACTCCCAAGAGTGAAGGAAAGCAAGGATTGAAACAAAATTTTTGGATCAAATATTCAGGAACTTGAAACCACAGGATTCTGTAGTCCTGTGGGACTTTAAGTATTCAGGCATCTGTTAGGTAACGAATATAGCTAAGTGCAGATCACCAAAGAAATTCCTAGATTATGGAGAAAACAACTTTATAATCCCTAAAGTAGAAAATCAGTCACTAGGGAAGTTATCCTGGAAGAATATTATTATTTGAAATTAGCATAGTAAGTAGCATGCCCACAGAAAACAGTAGTACCAGGAATTTATTTATTTTTTGGAGAGGAAATGATGGGAGTTAAAAAAATTTTGGTGGGGAGAATAAAGTTACGGTTTCTTTGGGGGATAAAAATACTAGTGTTCATTGTTAGAAAGTGAAAATGTGACCATCTGCAATGTGCCCTTCTTTCAGTTATTTCAAGTAATAAAATTATGATCATGTTTTGTAAATACCTAAGATGACTATCTCTTTAGCGATTTCCAAAGCTATTTTATTCCTCACATCTTTGCTCTGCCCCCTATATATCAGAAAAGCAAACTGAAACAAGTACAAACCAAATGTTGACTAATCTCACAAAGTCAGACTTTAAACAAACAGAAAAGGGAATTTGGATTCATTTGAGTTCTAATCTATTATAACATTCAGTTTCTGTTTCACAGGAACCACTTCCTGACCCCAGTATATCTTAAGGTAAACTAGTATTAGCATACCACCAATATAGTAGGGGAGTGAACCTATGAAAACCAGATCTATAGGAGCAAAACCCTTTGGAAGAGGTATTTTAGGAAGACACTCCCACTGGGAGAGATATGTTAGGAAGACACTCCCTATCCTACCTCCAAAAGGGGGCATATCTGTATAGATTCAGGGCTAGGGCATGTCCTACTTTAACACAATTCCTTTTCAGGATCCAAAGGTGTTTTCCACCTTGCCATTGTTGTTCTTATCACCTGTCAACCAGATATAGTGTTTACTGGTGATAACAACTAAGGATGGAAGATAGATTATAAGTTTTTTGTAACCAAAAAAGGGTGTGTGTAAAAAAGATGACCTTGCTATTTGGAATATTGGTTACTAGGTAGCAAAGTCACTGACTAAAGAGTTTCAGAGCTACTTTGAGGGAAACTTCACTATCCTATCTCAGCCACAGTGCCAGGGTATTTCTTTGTGTGAATTGGGGTTGTTAGGGTTAGAGAAGTAAAAAAGGTAAAATTATTGTAAGAATCTTTGCAGAGTATATCTTGAGAATTTAAACTGGTGCCATTATATGACCTTTCTCCAATATGTATATAAAGTTGGTATCAAGCATTTCTCTACATTCCTGTGGACAATAGTGTCATGAATACTTTATTAACTCTTTGGGAGTTCCAGATTCTTGCTTAAATGTATTAATATATTTAATCCTTGTAACAACTCTTTGAGACTGAAGCTATTATTTTCTCTATTTTATAGATTATAAACAACAAAAACAAAACTATGATTGAGAGAGGTTATCTGACTTGGGCAGGGTCCCAAAACTAATGAGTGAATCTTGGAACAGGAAGTAAATTCAGGTCTTTCTGATTGCAACCTTGACATATTACCTATTACATCACCAAGTAGCAACAGTCAATCAAACAACTGATTTGCCCAGAAGTAAAAACAAACAAACAAACAAAAAAGGTGATACCTGAATCCTTTTTACTGGTCCTTCCATTTTACTTTTAATTGATTTTTAAAAATTTATTAAGCTCCTTACTGTTGCAAGGTTCTGGAGATGCAAACACACACACACCTATACACACACACACACAAAAGAGAAAACAGAAAACTCACCAATCCTATCTTCAAAGGGCTTACATGTTATTAGATTGAATGGTAAGTAGAGTGCTGCTGGACTTTCAATCAGGAAGATCTGAATTAAAATCATCTTTAGAACTTATTAGCTATGAGGTTCTGAACAAATCTTTTAACTTCAATCAGCCTCAATTGTCTCATCTGTGAAATAATAGGATCTACTTTCCAGAGTTGTTGTGAGGATCAAATGAGCTAGTAGAAATGCTTTGTAAAGCAGTACCTTAAGTATTATAAAAATAATAGTTTTTATGATCATCATTATCCTTTATTATTCTTAGTATTATGCCATTTAAAAAATTCAATCAGCCACATTATTTCTTTTACTATTTGATTATGAATTCTGAAATTTTCAGGTCTTTTGGCTTTGTATTTTTGTAATGGTTACTGGGTCTTCATATTATTTAACCCACCAATAGCACTAGTTGAGATAGTATTAGGGGGTCTCTATAAGCACAATCTTCCCCATGACTATGGATAAAAGAGAGGAACCTGGACTTGGGCTCTGCAATAAGTTGAAGCAAAAGGAAAGTCATTAAAGTTTCTGCCCCCTCATGCAACCTTCCCTGGAACCTTTTAATGGGTTAGGCAGAGTCTTACTGTATAACTCAAATGGAGATTTTATATTTATTTTTACAGCTCACCTCTTCTATGGAGAACATTAAAAATGGAAAACAGCAGTGAAAGAGAACTTTGAAAGGAAACAGTTAGTGTGGTAGTAAAATTTGGCAAAGTAGATTTTTTTTCTTCCTATCATTAGGTCTCAATCATTTTTAGTAATATAACTTATCCAAAGCAGGCCAGTATTGAACCAAAGCTCTCAGTTTTTCAAAGATTGGAACATATTTATCTAAGCCCCATTTGAAGTAGACTAACATGGGCCCCTGTATTCTTGGCTCTAGACCTCAATGATTCTTTTACAAACATTTTCAAAATAAAAGTTGTAGTAAAAAAAAAAAAAAATGCTTGAATTATATAGTCAGCCAGTTCCTCTAAAGATTTATTGAGCTTAAAATTTAAAAAATCTTTTTCATAGTACCTTAGGTACAAAATTATGAACTATAATGCTTATTTTAATAAATATAATCATTAGATAACAATAAGAATCATTTTCTTCTAAAATATATTAATATTTTATGATGATTCAATGATTCTGCAACTGCTATCCTGAATTCTGCTGAATTTCTTTCAAACCTGTAGAAATTCCATGCTAGATAGTCAGGCAGATGTGGGTTGATCTAATTTGCATTTTAAAAATAATGGGAGAAAATTCTTTCCCCTGTTCTTTATAACCAATCTTTACTTCTTAGCTTTTATCTTAAATGTTAGTGAAGTATGAAATGATTTTTTTTTTCTTATCAAATGTCAGCTGTTCCTTTCTCTATTTCTGGTTCAAAGCCAGAAGGGAGACAAGTTGGCAATTTGCCTAAATACCAGTGGGAATACATCGTTTCTACTGGACTTTTTTCTTAAATACTGCCTTTAAAAAAAATCTGTTGATAATTACTGCTATAATCTTGAAAATATTAATTAAGAAGAGAGTTAGTAATTACTATGCTTGGAATGGAAAGTAATATAATTATACTTAAACTGTTAGGTTTTTTAAAATTTAGAATTAAGAGTTTCAATGAAGTACTTGACAAAGAAAGATTTTCTATTTCTTTTAATATATTTTTATGAAAAATAGAAATATAAATAAGATCAAAAGTTTATTTGCTTTTGCATAAGTAAATTATCTCATCCCATGCTAATTAGCTAGAGGCAGAATGATCTCTTGGGATCAGGGTACTGTGTTGACTTTAAATGGAATATTACAAAATGCTCTGCGCACACTTGTAGTAAATTGCTTATCTTTCTTATCTAAGGATAAGTTCTCTGTGTATAGTTCAATAGTTACCCCCAACTTTAAAACATTCTGAGTGTAGTCCAAATAATGCTTTCAGTGTAAAACTGTTTTCAGAATCATAATCTAACCTGCCTCCCCACTTTTTCCTTAATCTAGCTTTTCCTTGACTTCAAAATTAAAAGGTTATTAGAGAAAGGAGGCCAAGATAAGGTGAGACTAAACTTTCTCTTACTGAATGATGATTTAAATAGCTTGAGTGTTGACAGGCCTGGTGAGGGCACAAGGGCTTTTAATGCTGTACCCATCCTTAATACTGCTGTAGCTTCCTATATTCCTCTGAAATATTAGCTCCAGCTCCCTCGGCAGAGAAACTAACTACATCGCTAACCTTCACTTTGTATCCGAGAAGTCATGGGAATTGTTTCACTTTTTAGTTCTATATAACCCAAGCTGAATTTCAGAGCCCTTTCATCTTTGACTCCTCACAAATTATTGCTGTAAAGTGCAATGATGGATTTGAGGACAATTTGAGAAAATCATACAATTGAATATCTTAAAGACAAACAAGCAAACTAACTGATTGGTTTTCTTGGGTAATGGATGCATACAACCCAAACTAATCACAGAAGAACAAAGAAGGTAAGTGACTTTTACAGAACAAACACTAAGCATTCCAGGTTAAAAGGGTCAATGATAGGACACAAAAAGGACAAGAATTAGAAGTCAGAGCTAGGAAGAATGAGAAGAAAATTTCTTTAACATGAAATAGTAATTGAAAAAAATGAAAGAATAAAAATGACCTTAAGATGATTGGCATTGTAAGAGTCATTAATTAATATTATATTTCAACACTTTTAAAATTATGTTGCAGAATTAAGGAGGGTCTTGATTTGTGTTGGGACATATCTTTTTCTTCTCTTTTTATATGATACTTAAAGTGTGCTAGAGACTCCTGGTTTTGGACACAAAAATGAAGTATATAATTAACATACCATGTAATAATTGGAACACAGTCTGTCCTCATTGATATTTTTCTCTTTTTTTTACAGGCTTGATTCATGTCATGAAATCTTTTCTGATTTCGTCGTCAGAAATTAATGCTGACCTCATCATTTTTTTTTTTTTAAACCACTAATCATCTGGATTGCTTTTTTGGACATTGCTACATTGTACCTTGTGTAGAATTTATTTATTTATGTTTATTATTTTTTAATCCCTCTTTACCGTTTCTAAACTGGAAACTCCTATAGAAGAGGGATGGCATTCTCATCTTTATGTTGATCTTTGTTTCACTTTTGTACATAGTTGGGATCTAATAAATGTTTTTTAAAATTGTAATTAAATATAATTAAGATACAGAAGAGTTGGCAAATGGGGACTTTGAGTCTTTCATGAACTTGTGATTTAATTAACAGTGAGGGATTTTAGTCTTAGGTGATTTCTTTGTGATATTTTGACATTTTGGGGGGACTTCTGTCTTAGAGAGATGTCCAGAGTGATGAGAGGTAAAGTGATTTGATGAGGGTTATACAGTCAAGATGTTGGTCTTAAACCCAAGTTTTCCTGACCCTGAATTTAATTCTCTATTTATGACATCATATTGCCTATTAATGGGGTGTTACTCAGCCCAAATTCTCAAATGTGAAAACTTCTAAAAGATCTCAAATTCCAAAAGAAATCTTTCATCCTCAGAAATTTGCCAAATAGCAATTTTAGGAAAACATTATATCTCATAGGTTAGCACTTGCTTTGGACAGATAATCATTAAAATGTCAAGAATTGATTTGATGACATCATGTTCTTACAACATAATATGTTCTAGCCAAGAAATTAAAATTGTAAACAAGTTCAGATGTGGGGATGGAAGGTTCCAGTTCCTTAGTGCACCTTGTGTTTCTTTTCCCCATAAGCATTTGGATATAGGAAAGGTAACACATAATTGCCTCTGGCTAGCTCTTCTGTGCCAAACTTCACTCACTTGATACATGTTGGATCTAATTCTAGTAAGGGTGGGACTGGTTAGGTGAAAAATAGAGACATTGCGGAGGTCACAAAAGTATGTGAACTTCAGTAAATGACTTCTTTAAGCTACTGATGCAAAGCTATTTTACTCTGAAAAAAAAAAACTATTTATAATGAGTTAATGATTACAGATAATGTTAATGAGAATCGCTCTCTCCACATTTAGTAGTATTTTATTTTTTTTCCAATTATATGTATAGTTTTCAGCATTCATTTTTATAAGTTTTGATGTCCAAATTTTATCTCTTCTGTTGTCTGCATCTTTCCCAAGACAGTAATCAATCTAATATAGTTCATAATGCATAATTGCATAAAATATATTTTAATATTAGTCATTTTCTAAAAGAAGAATTAGAACAAAAGGGAAAAACAATCAGAAAAAACAAAATGAAAAAAAAAGTGAAAATAGTGTGCTTCAATCTACATTCAAACTCCATAGTTCTTTCTCTGGATGAGGATAGCATTTTCTATCATGAGTCTTTTGGAATTGTCTTAAATCTTTATATTGCTTAGAAGAGATACATCTATAATACTGATCATTATACAACTTTGCTATTACAGTGTATGATGTTCTAGTACTACTCATTTCCCACTGTAACTCTTTTTTTAAAAATTCATCTGCTCATCATTTCTTATAGCACAATAGTATTCAATTACATGAGTATACCACAATTTGTTCAGCCATTCTCCAATTTTTGAGCATCTTCTCAATTTGTCATTCTTTGCTACCACAAAAGAGCTGATATAAATATGTACTTGAGGGTCCTTTCTCCCATTTTTAATGATCTCTTTGGGATATAGACCTAGTAGTGGTATTGCTAAATCAAATGATATTTACACTTTGGTTGACTTTTGGGTAGAGTTCCAAATTGTACTCCAAATGGTTGGATTAGTTCATAACTCCACCAATGTGTTCCAGTTTTCCCACATCTTCTCTAATATTTATCATTTTCCTTCCCTGTGATGTTAGCCAGTCTGACAAGAGTGAGGTGGTACCATTCCAGCCAAGATGGTTGAGAGGACACACACATCTATCTACATTACTTCTTGCTCTCAGAATATTTTATTTCATGACAAGACCTTGGAATTAGTGCTTGATTAAAAAACAAACAAACAAACAAACAAACAACCCCCCCCCCCCACAAATAATTACCAACAGAAGATATCCTCGAAATTCACCAGAAAAAGTCTGTTTTTGCTGGTAGGTGGGGATGGTTAGATGAGGCTCAGACTGTAGGCAGGCAGTGAGAGTGTGAAAGGCAGCCCACATTGAGCAGACCTGAGGGGGGTGGGGTGTGATCTCAGCCATTTCTGCCGGGAGAACTTTACCACAGTGTGGCTACTTTGCCCTGGCAGCAAGCCAGTAGATCAACAGAGAAGCTATAAACACAGGGGGCAAAGACTATAACCCCCAAAAGCTAGGGTCTCTCTGGACCTGGCCACACCCATCAGCATGCTCTCAGAATCTCAGAGTGCAGATGCACTTACCCCAATTGCCTCAGCAAATATATACATATTTATATATATATAATACATACATATATATATATATATATATATATATATATATATATATATATATACATATATATATATATGTATATATATATATATATATATATATTACTTTTCATTTTGGGTTTTCTTTCAGGAGATAATCAGTAAGTTATCTCAATTATTATTTTACCCTCTGGTTCTAGAATATCAGGGTAGTTTCCCTTGATAATTTCTTAGAAGATTCCATCCAGACTTTTTTTTTTTTTTTTTAAATTATTGCTTTCAGGTGGTCCAATATTTTCTCAATTATTTTTCCTGAATCTATTTTACAATGAGGTAGTTTACATTTTTTTCTATTTTTTCATTCTTTTGATTTTGTTTGATTGATTCTTTTTCTTTCATTCTTTTTTTTTTTTTTTTTTGAAATGCAACTGGGGTTAAGTGACTTGCCCAGGGTCATACAGCTAGGAAGTGTTAAACGTCTGAGGCCACATTTGAACTTAAGTCCTCCTGACTTCAGGGTTGGTGCTCTATCCACTGTGCCACCTAGCTGCCTCTCCAATTGTATTTTTTAAAGAATTATTTTTTTCAGTCAATTTTTCTCCTTCCTTTTTTATCTGTTGATTCTTTTACTTGCATAACTTTAATTATTTTTCCTAATTTTTGTGAAGACCAAGTTAGCACCCTGGATACCTTAGAATCAGCCAGAGTTAGGATAAGCAAAAGTCCTTGATCTTTGTTCTTAATCTTTTGGCATAGCAGTCAAGGAAATGGACATAGAAATCTCCACACCTTCTTTCTCTCTCTCCAGCACCAAAAAGTAACTCTTGCTTGTCTTACTCCACCTTCTCATCCTTCTTACAATTCTCTGTATACACCAACAGATCCAGCCAGCACAGAATAGTGGGTAGGGCCATTCTCCAAACATATACTAATAGAATATTGTCCAATTGGTAATTTGCCTTAAGTGCTCAGTTATCCTACTTCAGTGCATCAACTCAGTTTCAGCCCTTTACATTTTCCACTTTCTTTTGTTTTAGAACACAGGTGGTCATATTATCCCTGACATCTCAAGAAGGGAGATGAAAAGCACTAAAGGGAAATGGGGATTGCTAGCAGGTTTCTGGGCTGAAGGGTCTTATTAGAAACAGGTATGCACAAACCCATCAGCATGGGAGGTATTACACAAGCACATAGCAATAATGCATAGGCTATGACTTTCCCCACAGCCAGTGCAGGTTCAATGTGGTGTAACAAGCATGAATTGTACATGCAAGTAGTGATATAACAAACAATATAAGTCAACATGGTGTTGTAAAGATTTCCAGAAGTCCTAGAAGGAGAGTATGTAAACCATAGTCACACATACGCCTTCTTCAGCAACCAAGAGATAGTCCAAAACCAATCTATTGTCCATTGCTTCACGTGTCAGGGAATCCAATGATCCCTGCAAGTTTTTTGAAGCCTTGCAACAGTCTTATCATATCTCAGAGAATCCAATGATTGCTGAGGGTTTTTGAAGTCTTACAACAATCTTTTCATGTCTCAGAGAATCCACTAATTCCTGAGGGTTTTGAAGTCCAACAATTTTTGATGTCCATTAGTCAAATGCCATAACTGACAGGCTCTTTCAGTTGTGGGTGCAATCAGTGATGGAACCACCAGATGTTTCTTGGGTCTTCTCCTTCATTTTAAAGGTCTGTTCCGTCTCTCTCCAATGGACAAGGTGAATACGGCTCCTTGGCACCCATCTGATTGCTTCTCCATCTGTAGAGATACAAGCAAATGCTCTTCCCTAAGCAGTTAACCTATCTAGTCCCTTCCAATCACCACTTTCTGGGTCTCTCCACATCACCTGATGATTATCTAAAGATAGTGGAACTGCTCACACTGGACACTGCCCTTCTGGTGGGTTATAAAACCTGTCCACTGGAGCTAGTGCATCTTTGTCAAAAATAAAGAATAGTATAAAGGGATAGATTTAGAAGTTCTCTGGGGTTACCTGTGGCTCCCCCTTTCTTTTGTTTTTGGAAGAGCATCTTAATGTCTCTGTTTCTCCTCTCTACTATTGCCTGTCATTGAGGATTAAAGGGTATGCCAGTGGTGTGTAAAATCTTATACTGTGCACAAAAATGTGCAAAATGTTTAGAAGTATATGCAGGTCCATCATCTGTTTTTATTGCTTGTGGCACACCCAGAATTGTAAATGCTTGTATAAGGAATTCAGTGACCACTTGGTCTGTCTCTTTTGCTGCTGGTATTACAAAAGTAAATCCTGAAAAGATGTCTACCACAACATCACTAAAAGACAGATGACCAAAAGATTTATAATGGGTCACATACATTTGCCAAATTTCATTAGGTCTCAAACTACGAGGGTTCTTCCCTGGAGGGAGTTTAGGAGCATGGAAAGGAATGTAAGCTGTACAGACTTTTGGTCTTAGCTTCCTCTTTTGTTATTCCAAATTGTAAATGTAAAGCATGAGCAGCCTGATTGAAATGAGATTCTTGGGCATATTGAAATAAAGGAGTATTGGCCAACATAGTTAGAAGGTTATCTGCCTTTGAATTACCATCAAAACTAGGATCTGGAAGTCCACTATGAGAGTGGACATGCAAGATATAAATTTTACCCAGATGCTTTCTCACTTGCACTTGAAGTTTCTTAATGAGCTGATATATATATATATTGGAGGCTACAAATTTTATATGGGCTATGGCAATTCTTTGTACCACACCTACTGAACAGGCCGAATCAGATATTATATTTATGTCTCCCGGATAATAAGCAAGAGCTAGAATGATTGCATGCAATTCATTCTGCTGAGTGGACTGAAAAGGAGTTCTGATTACTCTCTTTATAGTTAAGTCACGAGAGTACATAGAACAAATATTATGTTTGGATGCATCTGTAAAGATAGTTGGTTCTTTAAGAGGAACTTTAGAAACCTTTTCTTCCAGAATCCATCGCCAATTATGTAACAGTCTGGTTATCTTTAATGGAGACTCGTGTGTAAAACTTGGAGCCATGGCTAATAAAATTTGCCACTCTGGGATGGTTTCACAGCACACATTAACTTGTGCATTAGTATAAAAGGTGTATATCTTGTCAGGACTTATCCCAGATAATTGTACTACTCTCTTAATAGCCTTTAATAAAATTCTAGCCACAGGCACTGGGTAAGGAGTAAGGCTTTGTTCTGGTTGTGCTGGGAGGTTCACCCACTCTATCACACTGTCTCCTTGATGAAGGACTGCTGTGGGTGCCTCTTATGTAGCAAAAACTGATATTTCTAAGGGTTTTTGAGTGACTCTTTCAACCACATTGGATAAAGCCAGTTCAACTTCTCTCAAAGCCTTTTGAGCTTCTTTTATAAGCTGGCATAATGAGTTTAAACCAGTGTCTCCCCTTAAAATGATATATAATGGTTGCAATTGATAGGTAGTCAAGTCTAACACTGGACACATCTATTGGATATCTCCTATCAATTTCTGAAGGTCATTTAAGATGTTTAGCTTCTCTGTTTTTAAGGAAAGTTTTTGTACTGTAATCACCTTAGGGTATACTTCATATCTTGAAAAGGAGCATGTCTTTGAATTTTTTCTGGATCTATGTGCAATTTGTAGTTCCTTAGTGTTTCCATGGTCTTTTGTAGACATGCTTCTAACATTTGTTCCTCAGGTGCACATCCCAATATATCATCCAGGTAATGTAATAACATTATTTTTGGAAATGCTTTCCTCCCTGGAGTAAGAGCAGCAGCAATATACATTTGACACATAGTAGGGCTGTTTTTCATTCCCTGTGGCAAAACTATCCATTCATATCTTTTATAGGGCCCAGATAACTTAATGCTGGGCACTGAAAAGGCAATCTTTTCATATTCTCCTTATCTAGAGGGAATAGAATAGAAACAATCCTTAATGACTATAACCAAAAGAGGCCATTCTCTAGGCAATTGAGTAGGGGATGGAAGTCCAGATTGAAGAGTTCCCATAGTTTCCATTTGTTCTTAAATCAGTCAACATCCTCCGTTTTCCAAATTTCTTTCTTACAACAAATACTGGGGAATTCCAAGGACTTAGAGAAGGTTGTAAGTGTCCTTGGTCAAATTGCTCCTATACTATATCTAATAAGGCCTGAATTTTATTGCTACCTAAGGGCCACTGTTCTATCCACACTGGTATATCAGTTTTCCATTGGATAGGAATAGGTGAAAGTGTTGGCAGGCCTTCATCAGCAGCCCTGCCTAAAAAAACAAAGTACTCATTTATAATCCTAGCTATTGTAAAAATCTCTCTTCCCCACAGATTGATGGGGATTTTTTCAACTTTAAAAGGAGTAAAAACTCCTGTTTCACCTTCAAATGTCCATCACAAAGGGGTAGCACTAATTTCAGCTGCTATTGATCCTCCTACACCAGACATGTAGGTGTCTGCCTTAATCTTTGGCCAGTGACTGGGCTAGTTGGCACCTCTAATGACTGTATGATTTGTTCCAGTGTCTACCAATCCTTCTAATGGTATGCCATTTATATAGATAGTGAGCATAAGTCAGTCAGCTGTTGCAGCTGCTGTCCAGTATATTCCTGGATTTTGTTGCTTAGAGTCAGAATCTGGGTGACTGTCACCAGATTGCTTATTAGGAGTCTGTATCAATAAACCTGATGCTACTACTTCTCCTGGGTGATAAGTCACACATTGTCCACCTATATCAGTGACTGGGATATTATTGACACATTCTTCAGTTTCCCACATCAGTGTATGGATGGACACTGTTTTGTAAGTACTCCCAGGAGGGAAAATGGTCATGCCTATTATGCCTGGAGGCAAGGCATCCATAGGCTGGATAGGAACAGATTTCACCTCCCAGGGGGTATCTCAGTTGTCTTGACTGCATACAACTCTATTCTCCCAAATTGTAATCCCTTTCTCCCATCAGATGGCTTCCTTGCTGATTGGTCATGTCTGGGTACTGGACTTCTAGGCACTCTCTGGGTGTAGCATCGGCTGCCATCATGCCCCAAGTGTTTTTTTTTGCCTGGGGACCTGGGCCTGGGCATCTCATCCCATTTCCCTGAATCAGTCTACATTCTGATGCCCAATGGAAGCCTCTGTTGCATTTTGGACATGGGGTATTGGGTCTTGTTCTCCCACCCTGTTTCTATGCCAACATTGAGCTTTCAGATGCCCTACTTTACCACATTGAAATCATTGACGAGTCTCTCTGGAAGTCCTTGCCAAAAGAGACCCTGTCTTCCCATGTTGGAATCTTGGGAAGTCTGCATCATAACCTGGTTGTAAAAGGCATTTGTGCCTATTGTGGCATAGCATCTTATGATCTCCTCTAAAGGAGCATCCTTGAATAGTCCTAGTATATTAGCATTTTATTTAGCAAGTTGCCTTATCATAATGTCTGTTACTTCATTTTCACCATTAGTCCATGTGACAGCTTTCTGCAAACGTCCCACAAAATCAGCAAAGCGTTCATTTGGTCCTTGTGCAATTTTTGTGAAGGCCTCACCCTTGTCATTTTTATTGGGGAGAGAAGTTTTGATAGCAGCAACAACAATTTGCTCATATGGTGCTATGGAGTAATTAATCTGTACTGAAATTTCTACATAAGAATCTATACCTGTTAGTTGGTCACAGGTGACTGGAGTATTAACTCCACTTTGAATATGTTGTTGGGCTTGTAACCTACAGAGCTCACTATATTCAGAAAGCCACAATAAGTTTTGTCCAGGTTCTAAACATATCCTTGCTATAGATTTCTAGTCAGTAGGGGTTAAGACTTCATAAGCCAAATTCAGTAATAACCTCTTAATATAAGCTGATGTAGCCCCATAAAGAGTGCAAACCTTTTTTCAGGTCTTTGAAGATTTCTATATCAAAAGGAATGTATCTTCTGCTTTCTTGACCTGAAGAATTAAACTGTTGAATCACCAGATACATACCTATTTTCAAATCACCTAAATCCTGCCCTTCTTTTGTGGCTTTAAGTGGTGCCTTTTGTAATCTAATCATAGCAAGGGATGATTGCTTGGGGGGGGGGGAGGTGCTGGTAGTATCACTGTCCCTTCCACTCCTCTTCCTCTCTGAATCCCAGAAGGTGGAGTTGATGGGGGCATGTCAATAATCTGCTCCATAGGCAGGGTTGAAGCTGCCTTGTGAGAGGGAGAATCACCACACCCTTGAACCTGATTTAATTCCCATGCTCTTGGGTGATAATGTCATTAATCCATTCATTGTCTTCCTCTTTTTTCTCACACTTCCTTATCTGGCTATTCTTAAAACTTTTCTTTTTTTCTATAATTTGCAGGATTCTTTAAGGCCAATTGTATTATGTTGTATGTATAGAATGCTTCCTTGCAACTTGAATGAGGACCTTTATCATTGTAGTATTCACATAGTTGATCTGCTACCAGCTTCCAATTATCTAGCCCTATTTCTTCTTCCTCTAAGAACCAAGGGGACGTGCATTCTAATGTATCCAAGAGTCTAGCAATCTGTTCCCAAGTTACAATTAAGCCTTGTCCCTTGATCAACTTAAGTATGCTTTCTATAGCATCCCCTTGGGGTAGGAGTGGGTGTGGGGCTGGGGATGAGAGAGTATCTTTTCTTAATATCTGCCCCATTTCAGCTAGAAAAGGTTACTAGTTTAGCCATTAACAAAGTAATTTCTCTGTTTGTCTATTAAAATACTCACCCTATTTCCTGGTCACCAGGGACTTCTTCAGTGAAATTAGGGTCCTTGGTCCACACATTGGGTTCCAATTGTGAAGAAACTTGTTAGCATAGAATCAGCTGGAATCAGGATAAACAAAAGTCCTTGATTTTTATTTTTTTTGGGTAGCAGTCTTTTGGGGTAGCAATCAAGGGAATAGACATAGGAATCTCTATACTTTCTCTGTCTCCACCACCAAAAAGTAATTCTCACTTGTCTTACTCCACCCTCTCATCCCTCTTACAATTCTCTATATACATCAACAGATCCAGCCAGCACAAAATAGTGGGCAGGGCCATTCTCCAAGCATAAGCTAATAGAATATTGTCCATTTGGTAATTATCCTTAAGTGCTTGATTATCCAACCTCAGTGCATCAACTCAGTTTCAGCCCTTTACAAATTTTATCTCTCCTATTTGATTTAAAAAAAAAAATTTGAACTCTTTCAAGATGACTTTTTGGGTTTGAGACCAATTAACATTCCCTTTTGAGTCTTCACACATAGGCATTTTGACATTATCACACTCATTTGAGTTTGTGCTTTGATCTTTTCTATTAGCATAGTAGCTTTCTATGGTCATTGCTCTTTTCTATGACTTAAAATTGAGTTGTGATCATGGGACTTGGGGGTACTATCCCAAGTTTCTTGTGCTGGAGGCAAGTGTCTAGTCACTGATTTTCCAAGCCAGAGCTTCAGGTACTTGCAACTTGCCCACTATGCTGAGGTTGCCTATTATATTGGGACAGTTTCAGAAATGGAAATTTGCCTTCTTCACTGAGTCTAGAAGCCTCCTTCCTAGCCTGCTGTGCTATTGGCCTAGTGAACTAGGATTAAGGGGGTTTCACTTGCTGATCTGTGATTTGTCTAAGAGCTTCCCACTGACTTCTTCAGACATTTTATGCACAGATTTTATGCATTCCCCTTTTACTCAAATGAGACAGACCTTTACTGAATTCAGTCTTGCAAATTATTTTAGCTAGAAAACTGTTCCACTCTGTGTTTTTGTTTGTTTCATTGCACCGGAATCTATTGTTTCAAGGTTGTTTCTGAGAGAAACTGGAGAAAAGATCAAATAGGAAACTGCTGCCATCTTGGCTCTGCCAAGTGGAACTTAAGTGGAACTCTTTGATAAATATACATTAATGCTTCAATACAATCATTGCTTTAATGATGTAATACTCTTACAGAGGATTGCAATCCATGTTTGTCTTCTCAAACTTTGCATTATTGTTCATGTTCACTTTGTAGAACCTACCAAACATATAGAAAGAGTTTCTCCAGTGTCTTCTACCATTCCATATGTAGCATGTATTTGAATCATCTGTTCCTCCAGAACAGACTTCTCCCAGAAACAAAGGCCCATCTTTATTCACCATTACTCTACTGATGTTATTATATCACAATGGAGCATGGGACATAACAGTCTCTAAAAGAATTGAAAATGAATACCACCCCGAGGCCAATAAAGAGGTGTATGGTGGGTGTGAACTAGTTGATAATTAGCATAATAGATGACTGATTAAATTCTAAAAAGACACCAATAGACCAAAAAGGGGAAAAAAGCAGGAGTCAAATGTAAAAAAAAAGATGAAATTTCATATGACTAAATATAAGGTTATATTCTTAGTTTCAAAAAATCAATTTCATAAATAAATGTGATGAATCTAAAATTAAGAGAAGATACAGAAAGGAAAAACTATTTTAAAAACTGAAGAATTCCACAAAGTACAATTTTAGGAATATTGGGTACATTTAGTATAGAAGAGCTCTGCTTGTGACACTATGCTTGGGAACATTATTGCATTTTAATCTGGCATCATGACAACTAGTTACAAAAAATATAATGAATCTCCAAGAAAGTATTGTATTACTCTTTGACACTGTATATGCAAGGGATGGGGAAAAATTAAATGCATTTTATAAACTATGTAAACAAAAGTTTTCTAAAAAAATGTTTTTCAGTTATTTGGAATTTTTTTCCTATGGAATAGCATTGCTCCTCAAACTCAAAACTAGATATGTAAAATATTGTCATGTTGATGGGAAAATGTACAATTTGATATATAATAAATGAATAGTATATAGAATGAATATTATGACAATAAATAAATAACCTCATATTAAAGCAGTAGATAATTTAGTTTATTTGTATACTTTCTTTGACAAAAGAGTTATGCCTATTATATTTGCATAGTCAGATGGGTTGTGACATTTTATAGTTTTCTAGAATATGAGTATTTTATTATGAAGCTAACTCTTAAGATAATTGATTTGGATTATTAAAAAAATACATTTTTGTGTTTTCAAAATATAACTATGCATTATCATTATTTTCAATATTAGCAATGTTATTTGTGAGTTATGTATAGTAATTGCTCATTTCCCCTGTTTCAATATAATCAAGTCAAATATAATTTATCAAAGTTAATAAAACATAGAAATACAAAGGTTATATATATATATATATACATATATATAATGATATTGAATTTTCATAAGCAAAAGCAGACAGATATGCCTTGTAAGTATGTTATGCTGACAGCAAGCTGGTTTGGCCTATCATGGCATTTCAGTTAAGTAGGTACAGAAGAAAGTTTTTCTGTCACAGCTGAAATAGAAGGTGTGAAGATATTTAGTGTACAAATGAAAGATTGTAATCTAATGATGGTAAATGGCTGCTAAAGCATCTTGAGATGGGCATGCACAGCTCTAATTGCTATTTTCAATCTACTAGATAAGCTAAAGGAGGAAGAAAGAGACTGGGCATAAGGAAATGAAATAATGGCCTTATGGCAATAAAGTTATGGTTTTTGAATAGGGGATATTATCTAGAAAGAACTAAAACAACATAGAGGGAAAAGTTGGGGAAAAAAGCAAAATCATATATGAAAACATCCCTAAGTCCCATATTTTAACATATTGATGCTATTTTCTTTGGACTTAACCATTGTAACTGATAAATTCTTAAGAATATATTGTCTTTAAGAATAATTTCCAATATAATTTTGTTTATGCTTCAAAAAGTAGCAACATTTTTCTGGGAATGTACATTATGAAGAAAGTAATGGAACAGTACAATGCATTCACCAGAGAATAAACTGAACCTCAAAATTAGTTGATTCCCATTTGTTTAGAATTCTTAATTTTATATAAGCTAGATTTTTCTCTATTGAAATGCATCCCCTTTTGCTTAAACCCCACTCCCCTAAGATTGTGACAAACTGTGTCTTTTTTGTCAAGATCAAAATCGTACTTCAATGCTTCAAGAATCTTTGATTATATGAGTACAGTCTATCTCCTACCAATCTATGATTATTATTTTTTTAACTTTAGTACATGCTTTTTTTTGTGAGTTACTATGGCTAGTGTAATGAAAAGTTTCTCCAAACATAGGTAGGCTAGTCCTCATCTGAAAGATATTCTGTCCCCAGACTCCTAATTGAAACTTCCCAGCTTATTAGAATAGGATACTAGCATGTTGGACTGAGAATCAACTTAATGCCAGAAGATATCTAAGGTTTTCGTGGAGTCAAAATTATATTGTAACAGGGAAGGTGTTAAAGAGTAGATTCCTGTGATGTGTTTTGGCTAGAGTACAGCTTTTGATGTGTTATTTTATATTATACCTTATCCACATTGAAGAAAATATGTGTTTCAATGAGGAAGAACTTTTTATTCGTGGTGGTCCCTTATTCCTTTCCCCATTTTGTGAAAATGAGATGGAAGAAATTACACAGTTAATAATCCAACTATGTATATGAATGGTACAAATTTACTCATAAAATGGAAATGAATAACAGAATGAATTAGAAACCAGAATCCATTAATATATAGTTTACAAGATGCGCACTTGAAACAGACATACATAGTAACAATAAAGGGCTGGAGCAGAATCTAGTATGCTAAATTGAAACAAACAAATGAACAATAAGCATAGCAACTCTAATCTCAGACAAAGCAAAAAAAATAGATCTAAATGAAAGGGATAATCTGAGAAAATGCATTTTGCTAAAGGATATTATCTACAGTGATATAATATAAAATTTTGTAGCAAGTTTCTTTAACATAGATAGCATTTCTTACATATATACTGAGTAGGAAATATTTAAATTTATAAAAAATAAGAACCACTCCCCAATTGATAAATGATCCAAGAATATAAACTTTCAGTTTTTAGAGCAAGAAATCAAAGCTCTCTATAATCATATAAATCCCTACTGATGAGAGAAAGGCAAATTAGAACAAATCTATGTATAATTTCACACTATCAGAAATTTTAAACTGCTGGAAGGAGGTTGAGGGAAAAATAGGCACACTAATGACTATTAGTGGAGTTGTGAATTGATCCAACTACTCTGGAAAAAAATTTGGAACTATGGCCAAAGGGCTTATAAAACTATAAACTTTTTGATCCAGCAATAATACTACTAAGTTTGTATAGTAGGTCTTTTTGTAGTGATAAAGCATTGGAAATCAAACACTACCATTACAAACTCATGTCTCTTCCCAATTTTTCCTGTATTTTGAGTTTGTTACTTGTTAAGGAGGTAATTACATTAGACACATACTTTCTTGTATTTAGGTCTCTGGAACACATATCTGGGCATTATTTTAATGGTAAGTCTTAAGTATTTTCAAAAATGGTTTTCTTTACAATGTTGGCCTTGGCTTTGCTCACTTGACTCTATAGCAGTTCATAATCTCATCAAGGTATGATAACATTTCATTAAATTAATACATCCCAAATTTTCAAATGATGGACACTTACCCCCATTAGGATTCTAATTTTTCCCCTCCCCTCCCTTCTCCTCCCCTCCCCTCCCCTCTCTTCTGCTCTCCTCCTGTCCCCTTCCCTCCCCTCCCCTCTCCTTCCCTCTCTTCTCCTCTTCTCTTCTTTCTATAGAAAAATGTGTATGTGTGTGAGTCCAACCCTTCTCTGTCCATTTCAAATTAAAATTAATTTCATCTGATGTCCTTTCCTCCAGCACTTCCTCTATTTTGATATATTCCTTCCCCCATGTATTTCAATTATGAGCAAAACAAAGATTCACATATCCAATCCTCTATCCTAGATGAATATGTTAATTATACTTTCCTTCAGCTTTCCCTTCTCAAAACTTTAGAATAGAACCAATTCACCCTAATGCGGACTTCTTTCAAAATACATTTTGAAAGTATTAAAATTAAAAATGAGCACCTATTTCTTCTCTCTTTTAAAGATGATAGACAGGGCAGCCAGGTGGTACAGTGTATAATGTACCAGCCCTGAAGTCAGGAGGATCTGAGTTCAAATCTGGTCTCAGATACCTAGCACTTCCTAGCTGTGTGACCCTGAACAAGTCACTTTATCCCAATTGCCTCAGCCAAAAAAAAAATGAATAAAAAAGATAATAGCCACTACAGTAACAGAAAACTCTTTCAAATTAATAAAATGAATTTATCATTAAAGATTTCTTTGGACTCTTACATCTGCATTTCAAACTTCCTATTAGTTCTTGTGTTTTCTTATGAAATTCTTAATATTCTCTATTCTATTAAAGTTATTTTTTAAGATGCAGGATTATATTAATCTTTTCAGAGAAAATTATTTTTGCTGTAGGTCTACATATTTTGCTTTTTAGAATATAGCAATTCAAAATCCCCTTGTTTATAATAATAGCTGATAGGTCTTTTGTGATCCTCATTGTGGTTCCTTAGTACCTGAACTCCTTTCTCATAAATGCTTATGGTACTTTTTTCTTTTGCATGGAAGCTGAATTTTGGCTAAAATATTTCCTTGCCATTTTGTTTTGAGATTTCTTTTAAAAAGTGGTCATTGTATTCTTTGCATCTTTATTTTACCTTCTGCATTTGAAAGATATTGGTACTTTCTCTTTATGTTTTCTTGAAATACAATACCTAAGTCTTTTTGAAAATCATGGTTTTCAGAGAGGTTAGAGATTCTCAAAAGATCTTTCCTTGACCTGTTTTTCAAATGAGCTGTACTTAATATATCTTATATTTTCTTCTATTTTCGATGTTTTGGTTTTTTTTAATATTTCCTGCTGTCTTGTGGTGTAATTGATTTCTTTTTGGACTCCATTTCTTTTTAGGGAATCCATTATTCAAGTAATATTTTACCACTTTATCTTTTAAAGTATTTGTTATCTTGTCAATCCTTTCCTCCAGATATTTTAGTCAGTATATTAGTCAGTAAATATTTATTAAGCATTTAATATGTGTTGGTCCATGTACTAATGCTGGTGATACAAAAAGTATCAAAAGACAGTCCCTGATCCCAAGAAGTTCACAGTCTAATGGAGCATACAATATACATCTATGTATAAACCAATTACAGAATAAGTTGGAGGGGCAGCTAGGTGGCGCAGTGGATAGAGAACCAGCCTTGAATTCAGGAGGACCAGAGTATCAAATCTGGTCTCAGACACTTAACACTTCCTAGCTGTGTGACCCTGGGCAAGTCACTTAACCCCAGCCTCAAAAAAAAAAAAAAAAAAGAATAAGTTGGAAGTACTCAACAGAGAGAATGCACTGGAATTTAGAAAACTGAGAAAGTTTCTTTTGGAAGATGGAATTTTAGATTAGACTTGAAGGAATTAGGGAAGCCAGAAGAAATAAGTAAAGAACTATAGTGTTCTAGACATTGAGGGTAGTCCCTAAAAATGCTTAGATTTGGGAAGCATAATATCTTGTTGGAAGAAGAGCAAGGGGACAAGTGACACTAGATCACAGATTATGTAGAGATTGAGAGCTGGAGCAGGTTATGAAGGCCTTTGAATGCCAAAAAGATAATTGACATTTAATAGCCACTTGGGTTTATTGAGCAAGGGTGACATAAACAGACTTGTGTTTCAGGAAGATCACTTTGAGAGTTTATTAGAAGATGGATTGTATTTGGGAGAAGTTTGTATCAGAAAGACCAACCAGGAACATTGTGCATTACTTTTGAGTAGAGTAGTTTTACCCTGGATCACTTATGCTCCTGAACTTATTTCCATTTTCTTGGGGTAGGCCTCCTTGGATCTTAAATGTTCAATTTTTCAATTTTTGGGGTATTCTGTGATATTTCATTTTAGCAAATTAGGAGTTATTAAGCCTTGGTTACCCAATTTTGAGCAGTTTCATTCTCAGACTAGTTTCTGCTTCTTATTGGGACTTTCCATCTCTTGTATGATTACAACTTCCTGGTATTATTTTGGGAAATTCACTGAATATGGAACTTTGTAGGCTGTACATTTCTCTGGGCATGATGGAAGATTATCAGATTATTTCCCTTTTCTGGCTTTGATTGTGTCCCTTTTTCCTATTAGCCCTCTTCTTTGGGATGATTTTATTTTTGGTGAGTATTTGGGAGGAAGTTAAAATAATTGATCATAATTTTAGTGTTGGATTTCTTAATCATTTTTTGGTATGGTATGCATTTCAGTTTTTACTAAAGTAAGTATATGTGAACTGGGTAGTTACAATGTCTAGACTAGCTCCCTGGAGGGCCTCAGGATCAGTCAGAGTCAGGATCAATCAAAGTCCTTGGTCTTTAAGGGGAGAAGTGAAGGAGGCAGGCAAGCTGCCATGCAGCTTGCCAAAGATAAATCCTGGATTCTGGAGTCTGGAATCTCCAGCCTCTGTCATCCTTGTCTTGCAGACAAGTGCCCCTGACCTCTCTTCCTCAGCCCTCCAATCCTTGCCTACGATTACTCACCAGGAAACATTCAGCAAGGCCAATCATGGGGAGAACTATCACATTACCATATCATGTAAGTATATGCTTCTAGAGCCATTATCTGACATCAAATAGATAATTAGCCTTAAGTGCTCTGCTGTCTGATTCAAGCTCACCTTTTCAGAATTTTAGCCCTCTACAAGTGGTTTATCTCCTTTCAGGCAGTTTTCCATCCTAGCCAGAAATCCTTCCCATTATTTTCACTAGTGGGAAGATCCTCCTCACAATCATCTTCCATCCTTCTCTGACAAGTTTCATAAGTAAACTTGCAATCAAGTCTCATATTGTTCTTGGAGGCCATGTTTTTGGTTATCAAGGAAATGAAGTGTTTGCCTCTTGAGAGAGTTTCTGGATTTTTCTTCATTTTTTAGTTTGGTAAATATTTTAAGGTAAAATTTCTACAATAGTGATAGTCAAAATCAATGTCTTTCTTTTTGTTTCCTTTTTTCCCCTCTTTTTTGATTTAATATTGTTTCATATAGAGTCTTTTTATCATTTATTTTACTCTATTGATTGTGGACTTTGTTGCAATCCAATTCTCAAATTATTTCATCATTAGTAATCATTTATTTTTTATTTATTGAGAAGCAATTTAGAATTTTTGTGTGATATTGCTTAGAGTTTACTCATTCAGTGCCTTAGATATCTTTTTCTAGAAAGCATACATAATACAGAGTGAAGCTTCTGAGTAATTTTGAACTCTTATGGAATATTATTTGTTGAAATAATATTAATACTAATTCTTATGAATAATATTAATACTAATATTAGTCTAATGTATTTTTTTTTCTGGGATTCTTAAATCTTAAAATCCTGTAAGGTTTTTAGCCTTATCTTAAAACTTCTAAAAGTCTGAACTCAATGACACACTGAACCTTTGTAATTTTTAAAATTTGAGAATAGGAGTGAGGTAAAGCATAGTGACTAGTGACTAGTCTTGAAGCTCAAGTGTATGGTAAGCTCCTTTGGTAATAATGGAAGGCACCATCAATGATAAGGAAGGCATGAAAGTCAGTGTGTGTGTGTGTGTGTGTGTGTGTGTGTGTGTGTGCGCGCATGTGCAAGTATGTGTATGTAAGTTATTGTTATCTCTTAGTAATGACTAGGGAGGACACAGGGAGTGATATAACTTGGGCATAAGAGTTATGATTGTCAGTGGAAGATACCAATGAAGCCAATGACTCTTTCTGCAATTGGGCATCAAGAGGAAGGGACAGGAATGGGTTAAGGGTATGTTTGGAAGTACAGATTAAAGATAAAGTAAGCTTTTCTTTTTGTTATTGTTCAGTTTTTTTCAGTTATGCATAACTTTTTATGAGTTCATTTGGGATTTTGTTGGCAAAGATACTAGTTTGCCATCTATTTCTTATGAGAAATAAATGGCAAACAATGTTGTGATTTGCCCAGGCTCAAAATGCTAATTGAGATTAGATTTGAACTTAAACTTCAATTTCCAATTTCAATCAAATCAAGTTTACCTATAGTCTTGAAAGATCATTAACATTTACTCTCAATCTATTTTTAAGCATATTTAACTCACTGAAGTCAATAGTTATGATTGCATAGAAGAAATAATTACTTTATTTTAACATTTTATTTTTCTAATTGCATGTAAAGATAGCTTTCAGAAATGATTTTTGTAAGATTTTGAATTCCAAATTTCCTTTTCTCCCTCCTTACCTTACTATTCTCTTCCCCAAGACAACAAGCAATCTCATATAGGTTATATAAATACAATCATTTTAAACATATTTCCATATTAGTCATATTATGAAAGAAAAATGAGAACAGCAAAAAAATCACAAGAAAGAAAAAAATAAACAAATATTAAAAAGGTGAAAACAATTAGCTTCAATTCTCAATAAAAAGGAAACTGGGTCTTCCTAGTTCTCTCTTTGGATGTGGATAGCTTTTTCTCTCCAAAGTCTATTGGAATTGTGTTGGATGATTGTATTGCTGAGGAGAATTAAGCCTATCACAGTTGATCCTCACACAATCTTGCTGTTACTGTGTTAGGTTCTTACTAAGTGCTAATGAGATAATGAGATATTAGATTCTTACTAAGTGCTAAGTCGGTACTTAACAATTCTCTAGTTCCTGCCTTTTCTGGTAGTTTGACTTGTGAATTCCTAAGGAAGAGCTTGTGTGCTTGGGAGGAGCAAGCTCATTGGTTGAAGTGGTTCTTCCCAGAAGCCCTTGCATTATCCCACGCCCATTCTCTGGGAGAATAAAAGAGGACAGCACTCCAGAGATAGGAGAAGTCTCTGGTCTACATCAGGCTTGATGTGGCTCTCTGCAGGAACGGAAGTCACTTCTCTGGACAAGAGTTAATGGCAACTGTCTGAAGACAATGGTTCTCTATAGGAAGAAGAATCTGTCCGAGAGATTTGAGTTGACACAGCAGATCTCTTCCCAGAGAGCAATTGGCAGCTTCTGGAGATGACAGCACACTACAATTGCCTCCCAATGTGGGGCCAGGACTTTTCCTTATCCTGACAAGGACTTATTCTGAGCCCTTCAGAGGAGCTAGACTGGGCCATAGCATTACTGTGTAAAATATTTTCCTGGTTCTGCTTATTTCACTCAGTATCAGTTCATGTAAGTCTTTCCAGGCTTTTCTGAAATCAGTCTATTCATTATTTCTTTCTTTCTTTTTCTTTCTTTCTTTCTTTCTTTCTTTCTTTCTTTCTTTCTTTCTTTCTTTCTTTCTTTCTTTCTTTCTTTCTTTCTTTCTTTCTTTCTTTCTTTCTTTCTTTCTTTCTTTCTTTCTTTCTTTCTTTCTTTCTTTCTTTCTTTCTTTCTTTCTTTCTTTCTTTCTTTCTTTCTTTCTTTCTTTCTTTCTTCTGAGGCAAGTGGGGTTAAGTGACTTGCTCAGGGTCACACAACTGCTCATCATTTCTTATAAAATAATAATATTCTATTACATTCATATACTATAACTTATTCAGCCATTCCCAAGCTGATGGGAATTCACTCAATTTCCAATTCCTTGCTATCACAAAAAGAGTGGCTACAAATATTTTTGTACATGTGGGTCCTTTTCCCGCTTTTGGAATCTCTGTGACAAAACCCAACAATGATACTGCTGAATCAAAGGGTATTCACAGTTTTGTAACCTTTTGGGCATAGTTTAGAAGGAACAATTTGAGATAATTATTTCCATTCAGTATTTGAATACCCTTATTAAATTAAGTTAAGCAAAAGATAGGTTCCTTCTATTATAGAAAATTACTGCTTAAATAAAACCAGTAGATAGATGATAATGGAATATGAAGAATCTGAAATGACTGAAAAACAACAATTTGTTGGGCTAGCTGGATGGCACAGTTGATAAGAATTCTAGGCCTGGAGTCAAAAACATCTGAATTCTGTACATGTTTAACTCATATTGGATTGTTTGCAGACAGGAGGTAATGAAGGAGAGAGAAAAATTTGAAACACAAGATTTTGCAAAGGTATATGCTGACAACTATATTTGTATGTATTTGGAAAAATAATAAAGGTATTTAAATAAATAAAAATAAAGTTCAAAAAGCACAAATTAAAATCTGGTCTTAAGACACTTATTAGCTGTATGACCCTAAGTCATTTCACTCTGCCTCAGTTTCTTCATTTGTATAATGAACTAGAGAAACAAATGGCAAACCACTTTAGTATCATTGCCAAGAAAACTCCAAATGGGCTCACAAAGGCAGACCTGACTGAAACCAGTGAACAATAAAACACCACAATCAGACCAATATAATAAAAATGCTTTTACTACATGCATAAGACATTCAATTCAAAATGATTATTTCTGAGAAATTTTAAATTATCCTTTTATTTTTGCAAATGATAATAAAAATAGAGTATTTCTTGGATCTTGACTTTAATTTTATTCTTCCAGAAATGTCACTTAGTGGCCTGTCATACTTGATAGAGTAGTTCAGAGTCTTGTGCCTCAATTTCATTATTTGTAAAATGGGAAATTTCTCATACCACTGACCTAAAAGTGTTTGGTAGTACTAGGTTGGTATGATAACATTAAACTCTACTGAAGCAGATAAATAATAGCTATGATTGTGATGACACATGACTAAACCTCTAACCAAAGCTGGATGTGTGTGTGTGTGTGTGTGTGTGTGTGTGTGTGTGTGTGTGTGTGAGAAATTTAGTGGAATGATTTCTGTTCTCTTTCCCTTTAACCTTTTTTTGGAAGTGTTAAAATAACAATACAAATCATAAAAAATGTACTTTCACACCTCCTTCAACTTTGATCTCATACCCTAGTCTGTCAGAGAGAAGGGGTGATAGAAGGGAAATAAGGGAGAAGTAGGAGGGATTTTTAAAAATATTAGTAATTAGAATTAATGACACCAAGAACTAGAAAGTCACTTCCCCTCACCCCTTTTGTCCCTTTACATCTAAGGCTGATTATTTAGAAGGATTATTTTTAGAATGAGGAGGAAAGATGGAAAAAAAAAAATCTTTATCTTATAGAAACTACAGAAATGTTTGTAAGAGAAACAAATATACTTGCCTAAATCAGAATTTGTCCATAGAGACAGAGCTGCCAGCTAATTTGATATACTCCTTTTAAATAAAGAAATGGATGATTTTTTGGAGTTTTATGAATAGATATCAGAATCATCATTTCATATCTCATGTAGATGTAAATAGTATTACATGGAGAGTGAAGCAGTGCAAGGATATGCTGAATTTTTAAGACAGAAGATTAAGATTCCTTGGAATTTGGGATTTCTTAAGTCAGGGGACAAAAGAACATTAGGACCTATTAAATGTGACCATGTAATTTAATTCCATTTGTTTTAGTTTCAGGAATCTAAATGTAATATTTATATAGAAAATGCAAATTATGTCCTTGAAATTGTCTAAAGACTATTAGAATGCTTATATTTCAGATTATTTATGCTCATCTTATTCTTTAAGCCATTTAATATTTTTCAAAGCAAGTTTTCTTCACATAGAGTAAAGTAAGATTTGGAGGAACAGATCCAATACTTTCTTTAAAAAATGTTTATTTAATTCTAATTTATATGGCTCCCCAATATTAGTTCTTTTATTTTATCATTAAAACAGATATACCTGTTATAGCCTGAAGCTACAAAAGAAAACCAGAATTATAAATAGCATTTGACAATAGTCTAGCCATTGAATAAAGCCTTGAACCATGCAGTATGTTATCATTTGAAAACAGTGTATTCAGGAAAATTTTTTCATGTGGTTAAAAAAATTTATTAAATACAACTTGAATTTTATATTTTGTGATAAAAATATAATGATTGTCTTTTTGGGGGGAAAGTTCCCTATCAAATATTTGTGAGTACCTGGTCAATTCACTTTTATCTTAAAGTGAATGTTCTTAAACAAGATACATTTTGTATCTTCATTTTAAAATGATATTTATGGAATCTCTAGTAAATCTTAACACCAATTAATTCTGTCTGATTTAACTTGAAATCTTCAATGACACATGGAAAGCATTTGTTTACAAGCAGAAAGCTGGCATGTCAGTGTTCTATTCCCTTCTAGCTAGGACAAACTTGGTTTACTTACCACATATTCTATGAACTAGAGCATGAAAAAAAGTCGTCTACTACCAACAAAACATATGCACAGAACTGCCAGGACCTTGATCTAAGGCTGCCTCTCAAAAAAAGACATGGGAATACTCATTTGCTAGAGAGAAAACATCTTTGTTGAAAGGCGGTCTTTTTGAAACAGAAACATCGTTCTGACTGCCAACTTTTAGAAACGGAAGAGTAATGTAAAAGGAAAGAACAGTCAATGGTGTATATGATAGTTTTATGCCAAAGTAAACTAGGCAATAAGGACCAGCAGACAAGAAATAAAGTACCTATGAGAATAATATTTTCCACCAGTATATTCTGTAATCTTTAACTTCACATTTTTTCACTTACTTCAATAGATACTTTGTATAATTACTTTACCTGTTCCTTTGCCACCTCACTTTTCCCTCCTCAGACCTCTTACCTCCTTCCCCTCTCCTTCTGTCTGTCTTTCTGTCTCTCTCTCTCTGTCTATGTATCTCTGTCTGTCTCCTCTATCTTTTTCCATCCTCTCTTGTTTGTCTCTTTCCTCTGTCTGTCTATAATCAAACATTTTTTACTTTTTTCAAGCTACACATTCATTAATAGCATAAATGTTTTAGTTATTGCTTTAGTCTTGGTTTTTCCTATAACTTTATTCTGTAAAGCAACTGGCTTAAACAAAAGCAGTACTGTACCTGCTCCTGGCAGCCAGAAACAATGACAAGCTTCTTGATAAGATTAGATGTAATTTTAAATGCAACTAGGACACAGAATCCCACCCACTAAACCCTCCCCTCCCAACCCTCTACTGTAATTCCACTATGGTAAGCAGTTGAAAAATTACTGACAAGAGCCAGAGAGCCTGGTAAGCACCACCTAACAGACATAGAAACATGATATGCATCATTTTTAGGCTTGGCAGACATTTTGGGCTTTTTAAAAAAAAAACAGAAATCTTTCAAACCAGACACACAAACTCTCTCCCCCCCCCTCTCCCCCTCTCCCTCTCCTCCCCCCCCTCTCTCTTCCCCCTCTCTCTCTCTCTCTCTTCCCCCTCTCTCTCTCTTCCCCCTCTCTCTTTTTCCCTCCTTCTCCCTCTCCCTCCCCCTCTCCCTCCTCCTCCCCCTCTCCCTCTTCCTCCCCCTCCCCCTCTCCCTCTTCCTCCCCCCCTCTCCCTCTTCCTCCCCCCCCTCTCCTTCTTCCTCTCCCTCCCCCTCTCCCTCTTCCTCCCCTTCCACCTCTCCCTCTCCCTCCTCCTCCCCCTCCCTCTTCCTCCCCTTCCACCTCTCCCTCTCCCTCCTCCTCCCCCTCTCCTTCTTCCTCTCTTCCCTTTCCCTCTACCTCTCCCCCTCTTTTCCCCCTCTCTCTCTTCCCCTCCCTCCCTCCCTCCCTTCCTCTCTCTCTCTCTCTCTCTCTCTCTCTCTCTCTCTCTCTCTCTCTCTCCCTCCCTTCCTCTTTCTCTCCCTCCCTTCCTCTTTCTCTCCCTCTTTTCCTCCTCCTCTCTCCCTCTCTCCCTCTCCCCCCTCCTCTCTTTCACATACACACACTTGAGGTCTTCCCTATTTTACTCTTTTGGAAAGGTTTGCATACAAACTATTTAAAAATAAGTATGTTGTAAAATGCAATAATCTATCAGGGTCTGAATTGTCAGTGATTCCTGATTTTAAAGTTAAATTATTCTGTTCTTGATCCATAACTAAAGATTGAAACATAAATATAAATTTACAGGCGTGAGACTATGCACCTGAAGTGCTCCAGAAACTCAGATCTGGTGGGGATTTTTCCACATAAAATTTTATCCACAAAATCTGGGAAAATCTCTCCAGAGAGTGATTGTAGCCTCATGGGTATTAAAAAAAAAATTCTTTGTATAAGAACCTTCAACTATTAAACTCATTAGCCTTTATGATCCATGAAACTTATTGGTCTACGGCTAGAGACAGCCAGTCAAGTTACCAAATGAATTATCCATAAAATATGTGTATACTTAATTTTTTTCAGGATATATGATATTGCATAAAAATATGAATGCTTTTCCATTTTATATGTAGTAATTTCCATCCTCTTCCAAATCTGCTCTTTCTCTTTGTAAATTAATTGTATGATCTTTACATCTATAAAAGACCTATAAGGGACTTTATAGATTAGTCAGTCCAATATTCTCATTTTACAGATAAGGAAATTGAGGACTAGGGAGGCTAAATGACTTGTCCTATTTCACAAAAGTAGTAATTATTAGATTTTTAATTCAAATCCTGGTCTACTAGCTTCAAATCTGATTTTGTTTTTGATCTTCATCAAGTTGTTTAGATGACAAGAAAGAATACGCTAAACAAAGGACAAATAAACCCTATTTTCCTCTTTCTAATAAGATATCATACTTCAAATATGCAATTATTTTCATTATTTTTTCTTGCATTTCAAATGGATCTTGAAGGAAATGACCATTTTTCATGTAAATAAGTCCCCTAGTATACGTTTCATATACATACATGCATATACGTGTGTATGTGTGTGTATGTGTGTGTATAATTTCCTTAAGGAAGAGCATTTCTATATGAAATGTTTCTGTGACTAATGGCATTAATACCATTCCTTATTATGAAATGATGGAAACCAAAGAAAACTTGTGAAAGAAATCTTATTCCTCACTATTCTCTACCTTAAATTACAGTGTTTGTATTTTCATGGGAGGAAAGAATATGTTTCAGTAGCAATTTTCATTTAACTGAACAATATGGAGATGCCTGCTTTTAAAAGAGCCAAACATACTGGCTTGTGTGGATTTGTATTTGCTATTGTTGTTGTAGTCCTGGGATGATGATGATGATGATGATGATCCCTAGTAACCAGGTCACTTATATCTTAGAGAACTATCTGGGGATACTGAGAGATGAAGTTATTTCCCCAGATCATAGTACTAGCATGTATCATACGCACTACTTGAGCCTCTTCTCCAGTCTTTCAAATTGTCATCATATCACTCAACATCCAGAGCTTATATCTAGGCAAAGGAGCAGGACAGCAACCCTGCACCATATTTAAATAAAAATGTGGTTGAAAGCATCAGGCAGATCTCTGTGCCAAAAAGAAAAAAGTGAAATAGATAATATATATTTTTGTACTTTTCTTTCTTTCCTCCTTGCCTCCTTTTCCTAGGTGCTGATTGACATCATATCTTGGTTCCTAGGGCCATTTGACCCCCTGAGTGGTTCTTTTTTTTATACTTTCAATCTTCTCTACACTATCTTTTTGGGTTCATTACCTGAAGATTATACAGTTTAGGAATGGATAAACTCATGTAAGCAAAGATGAAAATGATTATAATAGCTTATACTGTTGTTACTTTCCAGATAACATTCTCATGTTGATAGTTGCTTTCAATACTCACATAATCCTTTTAGATAACAACTAAGAAGACAGCAATACAAAGTATTCTGTTGTAAGGTAAGATCCTTAATTTTGTCTTTGCCATCACCTGTTTGAGTTCAGCAAAATTGGTTAAGTGATAGAGGTGGTGAGAAGTGACTTAGAAGTAATATCAGGCATTGTTAATTGAAAAGAGAAACACAAGAAGTGAATATTGATTCTAAAAGAATACCTGTAACTAAACATATGATAAATATGAAGTTATACAAATCTGCATTAAATTTATGCCACATGGTGAATTAAAACTTTGTTCCTCTCTTAACAAACTACACTCAATTAGAGAATCTAGGTCAACATGGGAAGTAAATGTCTTTTATCAAGGTCACATAAAATGTTTAAATCTGTATAATAACAAAATCCTACTATTTAGTTATTTTAATTTACTTGCTAATTTTTGATAAAAGGACATATCTGAAAAAAGAAATTATTTATTAAGAAAGCCAAGAGGAGGTGTCCTTTGCAATGGGAGATCTTTTGGAGGATTTATGGAGAAACATGGACAGGAAACCCTGCTTAGGTTGTGACCCTCCTGAAAGAGGGAGTATACAAATGGATGGGATCAGAAACTTGGAAGTATCTATACGAATATATACATAGACTATTAATAATAAAAAATAATAGAACTTAAATTCTGGCTTTTGAAAAAGGTTACAATATCAGAAATTCAGTTAACTATGCTTCTCATTCTCTATTATTTGTCATCCATATAGTCTGTGTGTTGAAATATGGCATATTTCTATTTTCTTTCATGAATATAATTCCATAAAATGTGTGGATATAAACACATGTTATTGTTCATTCATTTCATTCACATTCAATTCTTCATGACAACATTTAGGGTTTTCTTGACAAAGATACATAAGTGGTTTGCTATTTCCTACTCTATTTCATGTTACAGATGAGGAAATTGAGACAGAGATAAGTGACTTTCTCAGAGTCACACAACTAATAATTTTCTGAGGCCAGATTTGAACTGCTGAAGATGAGTTTTCTTGAGTCTAGGTCTGATGCTCTATCCACTGCAAGACCTAACTGCCCATATAAATATGCATATAATATAAATATCTCAAGATCATAGATCTAGACATCTTAGCATCCTTGACTTCCTTCAAACTTCAAATCAAGTACTGTCTTCTGTAAGATTACGTCTTTTGGTCTCCTTAGCCATTAGAGTTTTGATACATCCTCTTATGAATATTGCATATATCTGCTTATTTGCATACTGTCTCCCCCATTAGAATGTAAGATTTAAAAATGCTGTTTTGATCTTCTTTGTCTGGATTTCCAGCACTTAGCATAGTGTCTGCATATTGTAAGAGTTTAATAAATATTTGTTTTTTAATAATTGACTAACATGTAGCTTAATCCCATCAATCTACAAATGAGAAAACTGAGACACTTGCCTAAACTCAAAAAATTAGTAGTCCAACTGGGATTCAAATGTAGGTACTATCACTCAAAATCCAATATTCTTTTTCACTTTATCAAGGACTTGAATCACTAGTTTACTTTGGGATCTTGAATTTTTCTTAGTATAAGTAAAATGCTCCATTTAGTTTAAAATGAATTCTAATTTTTTTCTCAAAATAGAATACAAATTTTCCCTACTTTGACCAGAAGTTGAGACCTCTTCTCATCATTTGTATCATGGTGTCAAATTAAAATAGAAATGAGGGCCCCTAAACAAACATAAGCATCACCACAGGCAGCTGCATATTGACTTGGAAAACCTTTATTAATTATTTCAAAAAATATCTTCCTATTACATTTTAATTTTACTTGGGCTATCCTTGGAGGTGTTGTAGGCTACATACAGCCAGTGGAATACATTTTTGACATCTCTAATTTATATAAAATTGCCCCAAACCTTTCCCTCAGGAATCTCAATTGCAAACCTACTTTGGATATTAGGCATTTTTTCTACTTCTTTCCCAATACTTCTGCTATTGTTATTCTTTAGAAATCCTAGTTCACTAACTAATTTCCAGCATGAACTTGCCAGTGACAACAGAGATGCAAAATCTGGATAAATTGGATAGAGATCCTGACTTCTGGTCATGAAATCCATGGACCTCAGCTATCCTTGTGATGGTCTCTGTTTTGAGGGTCATACTACTTGCTGACTTTGAGGAGTGTCTGACAGCTTGTTGAAAGGAGCTGGGTATGGGAAGAATCATATTCTTCCAGGTACCTTCAGTGATATCCTTTCTCTTCCTTCTGTAGCTTGAAGGCCATTATTACATGACCACAGGGACCCAGTTGTATTCTATGCCTTAAACTCTTCTACCTTATTTTCTCTGTTTGTCCACATTCCTGACTCTGTTTTAACCCTTGGTCCTCTCTTGGTATGATTTAAAACATTTTGTATCTTATGGAATTACTGAGTTCTGCTTAGTATATTCTTAGTTCACTACTTGTATAAGACTTTCTACCTTCCGTTCTAAGTTATTTTCCTACCTTGTATTTCTTTACAAAAGACACTCTGACTCCTCACTTTGGCCGTTTTCATGAGCTGTCCTTCATTTCTTTCCCTTCTTTTCTTTGTCTCCTGGTTTCTCTGGCTTTCTTCAAGGCTGAGATAAAATTCTATATTCTGCAAGAAGGCTTTCCTGATCCTCCTTAATGCTCCTGGCTTCCATCTCTTGTTTATTTCCAATTTATCCTATATATATTTTCTTTGAGTGTAATTGTTTTCATTTTTTCTCTCCCATTGGACTATGAGCTTCTTAAGCTCCATCAAACTATGAGCTCCTTGACATCAGAGGCTGTCTTTTTTTTTTTTTTTCCTTTGCATTTCCAGGACTTAGTGCAGTGCCTGGCATGTTCTAGGTATTTAATAAATGATTGTTTATGATTTGAATTCTGTTTTTATTCTCAAAAGCCATAATTTCATGTCTAATTTTATGGATACTTTTCCTTCATTTCTTCTAGATATTTATGGAGTCCTTGTGGTTAAGGTGTTCATTTATCTGAGGCTTTATTTGAACTTGCTGTGGATTTATTTTCTTCTGGGTTTGGTTCCTGGTTTCTCTTAGCATATTATTCCTTCATTAAGTTTAGTTTCATTCAGCTTATTCATATTTACAATCTTAGTCCATGGATTTGAATTTTACATCAGGGCAATATTCTGTTCCTTCCTTTTACTTTGATGGTGTAAGAAGTTTCTGTTTGGTCCTGTCTTCTCTGTATCTGGGTGGAATGTGATTTTCATATCCCCCTGTGGAAAAACATCTACTTTCATTTGTGTTGAGTGATCTTCAGACTCAGATGAGAAGAGGAACAACCTTTTATTTGATTATATGCCCTCCCTCTATCTCCTGCTGTATATGTGCCCTGAAGAAAGTCTGCTAAGAGGTGGATTAGACAGCTATACCAGAGCAGAGAAAAATTAATGTCTTGATTTACTTGTCAATCTGATCTTGCATCTCTTGTGAGGAGGAGAGACTCTAAAGAGGAACAACCTTTTCTCTGGCCTTTCTGAGCTTGTCTCCTAAGAGAAGAGGAATAGGAAACTAGGAGGGAATAGGTCTTTCATCTCCTGCTGTGTTATTTCCTGTGTAACCTTCTACTTTTGGAGGGAAATGGAGAAGTGAAGCTGGGCCATTCTATTTGTCTATTGAATGCCTTCTATCTTATGCTATACCTTTCTCCTGTCTGAGCTCTAACTTCTTCAGGGAAGAGGAGTGTCACTTTCCAATTATTGATTAACATCCTCACATCTGGTCATACCCTACATATCTTGGTGATTCTGAAACTCTGAAGGTTATTGTCTAAATCCCATTTTCCACAACACATCAGGTGAGTCATTATTTCCATCTCCTTCAACCTTCTGACCCTAAAGTTCTAACCAAACCCTTTCCTTTTCTTTCTCTTTCCCTCTAAAATATCTGTTCCATAGGCAATAAGCTTGCTTTCATTTTGAATCTTTTTCCTTTTTCTTCTTTTGATCATCTAACAATCACAAGACTTAGTTCTCCCTAATGACATAGCTTCCCTATAGTTTCCTATCCTTCAATGGATCTATTTCATTTATTACTCTATGCTCACTAGTTCTTGTTCCTCACTTCCCTTTTCAGGTACTTCCTCTATTTCCATCACTCAGTAACCTCTCCTTCTTTCAGGTTCATACAGTCCATATATTCCATCCAATCTAGATTCGGAAAACTGCAATCTACCAATCTCCTGGTCATTCTCTTTCATTTCTCAACAAGTTCATTACCTGATTCATAATTTTCCCTCCCCCAAAACTCCTGTCTTCATATCAGTAAAGTTTAACATGTATATTGACTTTCTGTCAAACATCCTAACCGTTCACTTTCTCATCCAACTCACTTCCTAAGACCAAATTGTCTACCATATCTCAATCACACACAAAGTAATTTATATCCTTGATTTGCTATTAACCATATATACTACCTACAATCTCAATAATTCTGAATTATTCTTATGTGGGGGAATTTGAGTGGACTGGCAATAATGTGATCAGACATGTGAGTTAGGGAAATCATGTTGGCAGATAAATGAAGATTAGATTGAAGTGGGGACAGAATTGAAAGAGATGAACTTGAGTAGACTATTGTAGTTGTCCATGTTAGTTGCTGTGTACATGTAATAGAATGGTGGTAGTATCAGAAGAAAATAAATGAGCACATATGACAGGCATTGACAAGCTTTTGTGTGTGGTTGCTGAGATATACTGATGCAAGATTGATTGCAAGCTTGAGGAAATAAGAGAATGAATGACAGAAATAGACAAGATTGGGAAGAAGAGATTTAGGTTTGGGTTGTGTGAGAGATAATGAATTCTGTTTTGGGTATGTTGAGTTTAAGATGTCTATTCGGTATTCAATTGAAGATGTCTGAAAGGCAGTTGCACATCTGAAACTTAAGGCCAGCAAAGATATTAAGGCAGAATTGTGGTATCTTTGAAAATTGTCAGCATTGTGAACAATTTAATCAATGGGAACTGATGAGATCATCAAGTGAAGTAGCCTAGAGGTAGAAGAGAAGAATATTTATAATAGAGCCCTTTGAGACACCTGTGATTAAAATACATTACCTGGATGAGGATCTAGCAAAGAGTACTGATAAAGAATGGTCTGACATGAAGAAGGAAAACCAGAAATATCAAAAACTAGAGATGAGACTATCAAAGAGAAGGAGATGATGAATAGTATCAAAGATGAAGAGAAGCCAAGAAGAATGAGAAAAGACATTGGATTTGGACATGAAGAGATCATTTACAATTTTGAAGAAGCAATATCTATGGAATGATGAAATCAAAAGCCAGATTGTAAGGGGTTAAAAAGAGGATGAGACTTTTTGTTTTTGTTGTTTGTTTGTTTGTTTGTCTTATTTTTCTTGGTTTTTTTCCCCTTTTGATCTGATTTTTCTTGAGTAGCATGATGAACATAGAAATATGTTTAGAAAAATTGTACATGTTTAACCTATATCAGATTGCTTGCTGTCTAGGGGGAAAAAGACATAAAAGTTTGGTACACAATGTTTTGCAGAAGTGAATGTTGAAAACTGTCTTTGCACATATTTGGAAAAATAAAATAGTATTAAAATATAATTAAATTTTTTAAATAGGGTGAGAGGAGAGGAAGTGGAGGCATTTTAGTTTGTATATCTTATTGTACATTTTATCAGAATATCTATTACATCTATGTATGGACATGTTTCATAAATGATTTGTATCTAGTACAGATAGTCTCAAGAATTTTAGTTACAAAGGGCAGAAGGGATATTATTATTATTATTTATTAAAGCTTTTTTATTAAGGTAAGATTATTTCATTAAGATATTTTTATTAATATTATATATATAATTATTATATTATATTGTTGTATAATATATAATATAATATTACATATTATTATATTATATAATTATTATACAATATAATTATTAATATTTTATTAAGATAAAGAGTTGGCTTAAAATTAAAAAAACTATTAATTTATATATAAATAACGAAAGTAAACATGATATAGTGATATCAATAGTTATAGAAAAAAACTTTTGATAATGTACAAAACTCATTTCTATTAAAAAAAGCAATTGAAAACATAGGTATAAATGAGTTTTCCCCTAAATTGATGAAAAACTCATTTATTTAAAATAATCAGCAAGAATCATTTGTTATGGCGATAAGCTAGAAATCTTCTCAATAAGATCAGATATGAAATAGAGATGCCTAATGGCACTAATATTATTCAGCATCGTATTGGAAATCATAATAATAGCAATAATAGAAGTAAGAAATAGGAGGAATCTGAATAAGGAATAAGATAATACAACTATCTCTCTTTGCAGATGGTATGATGATATACTTGGAAAATTCCCAAGATTCAACTAAAAAATTAATTGAAACAAAAGGTTAAAAAGTGGCAGGACATTAACAAATAAAATACAAAAAATCACCAGCATTCCTATATATCACAAATAAAACTTTGTAAGAAGCGAGAGAAAGAGATACCTCATTTAACATAACTTGACAATATAAAATGCCTAGGAGTACACCTGCCAAAACAAACTCAGGATCTATATGATAATACCATAAACAAAACAAAACAATTTTTAAACAAAAACAGATTTGATTACTTGGAAAAATATTAATTTTTCATAGATATACAGGGCCAACATAATAAAACAACAATTTTACCCAAACATAATTTATATATTAAATTCCATTCTAATTAAATTATTCCCCTCAAAATTATTGACAATATTTATATAACAGCACTCTTTGTGGTAGCAAAAATCTTGTTTTACGACGTCCATCAGTTGGGAAATGGCTGAAAAAGTTGTGATGAATGATTGTAATAGAATACTACTGTGTTATAAATAATGAGCTCTATGATCTTAGAAAAGAACAGATTCACACTAGATAATGAAGAGCAAAATGAACAGAACAAGGAGAATATTGTATACCATAACAACAGTATTGAGCTAAAGAACAACTTTGGGTAACTAAGTAATTTTTGTGATTATAAATACTCAAAGTAATCACAAAAAAATATGAAGGAAGATACCATCTGCATCCAGAGAAACATACAGGTGTATAGAATGACTTTACACACATACACACACACAAATGCACACACATGCAAACACACACATTTGTGTCTGATGGTAGCCACTCCTAGAGCAGAAGTGGGGAGCAAAGAAATAAAGGGGGTAAAGACAATTGCATGATAACTTTATTTTATATATATGTGTATATATATATATGTATATATATATATATACACACACACACACACATAATAGATTTGCAGTTTCCATGTATAATCACCTTTTTTTTTTCCTATCCAATTATGTTGTTCTGAATTTGAATCAGAAGTTACATTGAACAAATAGATGAAGCTAATACAAATATCTTGGTCTATTTCAGGAAAGACAGAATGAGTATAAAGTTAATAAGGTAAAAGCTGAGACCTGCTACTATCCTGAAATTATAGCTCACATCAAGTTTAAGTTTAAAGCAATTAATGCCCATGAAATATCAGTATTGATGTACTTTTGGAATTGAAAAATGTATTAAAACTGATTCGGATAACATTTTAACAAAAGCCTATACAATATTAATGAAACACAGAGCCCATTAACTTGAGGATGTTTAGAAAAATAGTCATTTCCATGCCAGAAAGGAGAAAGAGGATTTATAGATATTTTAGAGCATGTAATAAACACTTTAAAAACCACATAAACTATTTTACTTTGTAATAGTCAAAGCTGATAAGAGGTAGTTGCCATTGGATTTGTGAAATGTAACCAAAAGTAATTTGTCTCAATGGAATCTATGGGAGCCAAGGATGAAATGTAAAGGTCTTATATAAGCAATATCCATATGAATGTGTCCAGAAATGTGTCAATAAAGAAATATTAAAGAAATGAATGAATTGTGCCGATTTATTTATGTAAATAGATGGGTTTATGATTGCAATGCAGAACCACATCATCATTACCAGAAATGAAAGATACATTATCTTTTACAAATTGGATACAATGATCTATGTAGGCTATGCCAGGAAATGACAAAAACTGTGCAACACATCAATGTAGGGTATAATTCATTTAAAAACCATGAATTGAAAGCTAAAAATAATTCATCATTTGCTTACTATCTTTCGTAGACTGACAAATGACAAATCCCATTCTACACAAAAAAAGGAAAGAAAAAAGAAGAAGAAATAACTCAAAAATGTCTCAGAGAACTTACACACAAGATGGAAAAACAATGTGGCCTACAAACATTAACACAACACTGATCTATAAAAAAATTAAGAAAGAAAATTTTAATAACAATCACTGTATTAAATACTCATAGAAGTAGCTTAATAGTACATTGGGTATAGTGCTGGGCCTACATTCATAAAGATAGGAATTCAAATATGGCCTGAAATATTGTGTGTGATTTGTGCCAGCTAAAAATGTGCAAATAGGATGCAGTGCATATAATTTCTGGTCATCATATCTAATAGTAGATTTGTATTAAAGATTTTCAGTGAAACTATTGAGGGTTTTATTATGTTACAGAATTTCATTTGTGCATAAGATATTAAATACAAAAATAATAATTGCAATCTGGCAATACTGTACTAAAACCATTTATATCTGAACCCCATAAAAAAGTGGAAATGATTAATAATAACAACAATTATAGCATATTGCTTAAAGTTTGGCCATGCCTTATACCAGAGGTCCTCAAACTTTTCAAATAGGGGGCCAGTTCACTGTCCCTCAGATTGTTGGGGGGCCGGATTATAGTAAAAACAAAAACTCACATTCTGTCTCCGCCCCTCAGCCCATTTGCCATAACCCGGAGGGTAGGCCACATAAATGTCCTCAGTGGCCTGCAACTGGCTTGTGGGCCGTAGTTTGAGAACCCCTGCCTTATACCATTGATTCTGCAATGACTCTACAATGAAAACTCTACAAGTCTTTTTTGTTGTTGGTGAGATAATGGGGTTAAATGATTTGTCCAAGGTTACATACCTAGTGTTTTAAGTGTCTGAGGCCATTTTTGAACTCAGGCCCTCCTGACATCATGCCAGTACTCTATCCACTAAGACATCTAGCTGTCCTCCTATCCCAAAGTCTTTTAAAAGATTTTTATTGATGTCTTTGCTCACACTAAATGACAGGTACATTCATACTCTAAAATAGATGAGAAATTTGACAAGTTCAGAAAGGTGAGTGACACTCATAGGTGCATAACAAGTAAGTATCAGAGGATGCTTGAAAACCTTAGTCTTGGATTACTTTAGGTCTATTTATCTTTTAATTATGCTTCCCTGTTTTAACAACAGCTTACATATGTAAGAGTATCGTGGTTACATAAAGAAGTAACATGGTATTGAGAATAGAAAGAAAACTTGAAGTCAGAAAGATCATAATTCAAGTGCTACTTGTCACACTGGCTTAGTGACATGAGGCAAGTCAGTTAATCTCTCAGTACTCTAGGCAACTCTCTTAATGTCTATATTGCAGAGAAGGTATTAATCTGTTTTAGAAGAGTTTCCTCACCTGACAATTCTTTATGCCAATGAAATCATTGGTCCAATACCCAGTCCTACCATAATTAATAAAAGACATTTTATATCACTTCACTTAAACACAGAACTAAAATCCACATAGGTTAAATGATAAATATCATACATCTACTAAAAACCAACTCAGAATTCAAATCTGAATTCTATATCCAAATATTGTGCATTTTCTATTATATCATGATGTCTCTAGTCAGGAATGTTTTTGAAATAATAGGAATAGAGAAATTGACCCATATGCATAGCAATGTTACTAAGTAGATACTCTTTTTTTTTTTCAAGAAATGATATTTTAGAACAGTAAGATTTTAAAATCTGTACAAGTAGGGGAGGTTACTGAAATGTTATTTAAAGTTTTTAACTTTTAAAAAAAGCATGGGAACATGGTCAATTTCCCTTTGATTATTTCTAAGGGTTCTATGAAAAGAGAGAATGTTCTCTTCAAGAAGGCCTTTGAAAGAAAAAAAAAAAGAATGGCTACTGTTTTAATGCATCACAAGGTGACATCTTTCAAGGTAGGGAATTATTTTACAAGATACCTATAGCATATACTTCCATAGGTATGAACATTATCTATATTGGAGAGGTTCTGACATACATACTAATTAGGTACTGAAGTGTTTCAAGGGAGAAAATATTAAAATAATAATTTAAAAAACTTGCATATTTTCCTCAAGCCTGCAGGCAGCAAGCATTTGCATGGACAGGGATGTGTTATTTAGAGCCAAGGCAGCCTTGCTTTCTTGCTCAGGAGAGACAGTAGATGTCCCTAGTATGCAGTTATTATTTTTGCTGAAAGCATTATACTGCATTTGCTTTTATTTCTATTTGCATGCAAACAAATCTTTATAAAGTTGAAAACGAGGAAGGACAATTCAGTCTTGACACATGAGATTAGATTATCAGTTTGATTGTTTCTTTAGGTAAGAAAAGTGGGTACTGCTATGTCTTAAGTATTTATTCAGATTCTGGCTGGTGAGGTATGTAACTAGTGCTTGGGTAAATTAAATTCATCTTTTAGGTGTAACTGAATGGCTTGTGACCTTGGGAATTAACTCAGTTGAAATGTAAAATATCTATCAGGTACTTTCATATTGCATCAAATCTGAATGGTTCTATTTTTCTGCTCATGATATCAAGATCCCCTCTGGCTTTTGAAATGGACATATAACTTAATGATAGTGACTTTTCTTTTGGGAAAGAAAGTTCAACTCTTACGTATTTCAATGCTATCAAATAGGAGGCAGTTGAAGTTGAATGAATTGCTACAGGTACAATTGGATTATAAGCTTTTAAAAATAATTTAATATTTTATTTTTTCTCAATTATATGCAAAAACAATCTTTAACTTTTTTTTTTTTTGGTTTAAATTTTGAATTCCAAATGCTTGTCATCTCTTCATTTCCATTGATTTTCTATAGGTTACAAATATACCATAAGATCATAAGATTTTGAAAGCTAAAATAAAACTTTGAAATTATGTTGTCTGACTTACTTATTTTATAGATCATAGGATAATAGATCTGGAGCTCAAAAGGTCTTTAGTCTTACTCCCACATTTTCCAGTTGAGGAAATGGAAGCTTAGGGAGTTTTGGTGGCTTGTCAACTAGATAATATGGACTTGTCAGATAGTATGGATTTAAATCTTGGTATGACTCTGAATGCATCATTGTTTCTACAATATCACTTGATTTTTATTTTTTAGCAAAATTAAAATTACTAAGATTCTGAAACTTTGAGATAGTTTTAACTCTGCCACTCATACTTTAAGCAAGTTTAAGCACTGTCTAAGCTTCATCACATACATACATATATATATATATATATATATATATATATATATATATACACACACACACATATATATATGTATGTATATATACATACATAAAAACGGGAAGGGTAACCTTTCAAATTCTAATCACATGGTTTTCATGGGAGTTAAGGGAAATCCTGGATGTTCAAGTACTTTAAAAAATATATGAAGCCCTTTATATATGTTAACAATTATTAATTATTATCACTTGATGGCAAGGAGCTATGAAATAGTTATTTCATTGCTTATGTTACCTAGAAAGAGATATATCATGCTATTCACTTATTTAGGGAAAGAGTCCTCTCTCTGTTTGTTTATGTCTGTCTATGTGTGTCCCTGTCTGTCATTGACTCTCTGTCTCTATCTCATCAACATATACATATAAATTATCCTTATTTGCAACTATATTATCTATCTTTATGTCATCTATATCATGCTATTACCCCAAACTTAAATTTTCACTTTCTTTCTTTAATGCCTGCACTATTATATGCTTGGATATAAGTCAACATTCCTGGATTTATAGACAAAATCTTATGTTTGAATTTTGGCTCTGTCATTTGTTTCCACTGTAATCTTTTGCAGATCATTTAACCTTTCTGGATTTTAATACATTCTAAAATTCAATGCAATTTTCTCATAAAAACAATGAGATTTTGACCTGAATGACCACCATGGTCCTTTCTAGTTCTGAAGCTATGATCTTTGTATGATCTATGGGAATTTAATTTACCTGGGCACTCAATGACTAACAAATACCACAGTAGTAATTTGCTAAGTATTGCTATGATAACTTGATAGAGTCCATGATTTGAAAAGTATTTAATATTTTCTGGAAGAAAATACAGACACCGGGAAACTAGAACTTTTTAATTTTCAATTTCCTAAAAGGATTTTAAAAAATTATCTAGACAATAGACATAGTACCCAAAGCCTCTTTTATAAATTAAATATTTAGCTAGACCTAGAGTACATGTAATAATTACAACTCTTCTAGAAATTATCTATACCAATTTCTTTTACTCCCTACTGATTTATGGATGGATTAGCTATTTTTAGTTTCTGATCCTTTAAGAATTAGTGTTTAAGTATTTACCTCTTATACAAATGAATAAAGTTATAAGCTAGTCTAAAATCATTTTTAGCTGTCATTTTACAGTAGCTTGTTTTACCCACTCACTCTTTACTTACCTTGAAGGAAATTCTTACTGTATTTAACTTTTAGAGGAAATTGTAAGAGTTTGACATGTTTTCCCATTGTTAGCTGTGTGAAAGAACTCAGGGTAAAAGTGCTTTCTTATTTCCAAATGAAAAATTCTTTAATATAGTAAAATATCTCATTATTATGAACTTGTTCAAAAATCTCAGATGTTTCCATTATTTTTTTTCAGGAGGTGTGTAGATAGATTGGCCATTTAAAAAAAAAATCAAACTCACATTGAAAGCCAAGTGACCACAGGAATGAAACATGAAAATCACAATTGACCATCATTTCTAGACATAAATAAAAACAATGACTTTTTATGGAAATTAAAATAAGATACTCATTGTATACATCTAAAGAGTAAATTAATGTGACTTTGACTTTGAGTTACTTCTATTTTCACATGTAATTTTCTTTTTGTTGTTGAGGCAATTGGAGTTAAATGACTTGCCCAGGGTCGTGCAGCTAGGAAATGTTAAGTATCTGAGATCAAATTTGAACTCAGGAACTCTTGACTTCAAGGCTTGTGCTCTATCCACTGTATCACCTAGCTGCCACCTCACATATAATTTTCAATTAAAATACAAAACAAGAATCATGTGCTTTTTTATTTTTTATTTTATTTTTATTAATTTTATAATTATAAAATTATAAAAAAAATTTTTGACAGTACATATGCATGAGCAACTTTTTTTTTTTATAACATTATCCCTTGTATTCATTTTTCCAAATTTTCCCCTCCCCCCCCACTCTCTCCCCTAGATGACAGGCAATCCCATACATATTACATGTGTTACAGTATAACCTAGATACAATATATGTGTGTAAATCCAATTTTCTTGTTGCATGTTAAGAATTGGATTCTGAGGTATAAGTAACCTGGGTAGAAAGACAATAGTGCTAACAGTTTACATTCAATTCCCAGTGTCCCTTCTCTGGGTGTAGTTGTTTCTGTCCATCATTGATCAACTGGAAGTGAATTGGATCTTCTTTATGTTGCAGATATCCACTTCCATCAGAATATATCTTCATACAGTATTGTTGTTGAAGTGTATAGTGATCTTCTGGTTCTGCTCATTTCACTCAGCATCAGTTCATGTAAGTTTCTCCAAACCTCTCTGTATTCATCCTGCTAGTCATTTCTTACAGAGCAATAATATTCCATAACATTCATATACCTTAATTTGCCCAACCACTCTCCAATTGATGGACATCCATTCATTTACCAGTTTCTAGCTACAACAAAAAGAGCTGCCACAAACATTTTGGCATATACAGGTCCCTTTCCCCTCTTTAGTATTTCTTTGGGATATAAGCCCAGTAGTAGCGCTGCTGGATCAAAGGGTATGGGCATAGTTCCAAATTGCTCTCCAGAATGGCTGGATTATTTCTCAACTCCACCAACAATGCATCAGTGTCCCAGTTTTCCCACATCCCCTCCAACATTCATTGTTATTTGTTCCTGTCATCTTAGCCAATCTGACAGGTGTGTAGTGGTATCTCAGAGTTGTCTTAATTTGCATTTCTCTGATCAGTAGTGATTTGGAACACTCATATGAGTGGATATAGTTTCAATTTCATCATCTGAGAATTGTCATATCCTTTGACCATTTATCAATTGGAGAATGGTTTGATTTCTTATAAATTAGGGTCAGTTCTCTATAGATTTTGGAAATGAGGCCTTTATCAGAACCTTTAACTATAAAAATATTTTCTCAATTTGTTACTTCCCTTCTAATCTTGTTTGCATTAGTTTTATTTGTACAGAAACTTTTTAGTTTGATGTAATCAAAATCTTCTATTTTGTGATCAATAATGATCTCTAGTTCTCCTCTGGTCATAAAATCCTTCCTCTTCCACAGGTCTGAGAGGTAGACTATCCTTTGTTCCTCTAAACTATTTATGGTCTCATTCTTTATGCCTAAATCATGGACCCATTTTTATCTTATCTTGGTATATGGTGTTAAGTGTGGATCCATATCTAATTTCTGCCATACTAATTTCCAATTTTCCCAACAGTTTTTTTCAAATAATGAAATTTTATCCCAAATATTGGTATCTTTGGGTTTGTCAAACACTAGATTGCTATAGTTATACCATTTTTTGTCCTTTGTACCTAATCTGTTTCACTGATTGACTGGTTCATTTCTTAGCCAATACCAAATGGTTTTGGTGACTGCTGCTTTATCATATAGCTTTAGATTAGGTACACGTACACCACCTTCATCTGACTTTCTTTTCACTAATTCCCTTGAAATTCTCGACCTTTTATTCTTCCATATGAAGTTTGTTGTCATTTTTTCTAGGTCATTAAAATAGTTTCTTGGCAGTCTGATTGGTATAGCACTAAATAAATAGATTAATTTGGGGAGTATTGTCATCTTTCTTATATTCGCTCAGCTTATCCATTAGCACTGAATGTCTTTCCAATTATTTAAATGTGACTTTATTTTTGTGGCAAGTGTTTTGTAATTTTGCTTATATAATTCCTGAATTTTCTTTGGTAGATGGATTCCAAAATATTTTATATTCTTGACATTTTGTTTTGAATGGAATTTCTCTTTGTATCTCTTGTTGGTGATATATATATTTTGTATATTATTATTATATTATTATTATTATTATATTATTATTATATTATTATAATTATGTATATTTTGTTGGTGATGTATAAAAATGCTGAGGATTTATGTGGATTTATTTTGTATCCAGTAACTTTGCTAAAGTTGTGAATTATTTCTAATAACTTTTTATTAGAATATCTGGGGTTTTCTAAGTATACCATCATATCATCTGCAAAGAGTGACAGTTTGATTTCCACATTACCTACTCTTATTCCTTTAATCTCTATCTCGACTCTTATTGCCAACGCTAGCATTTCTAATACAATATTGAATAGTAATGGTGATAGTGGGCAACCTTATTTCACTCCTGATCTTACTGGGAAAGGTTCCAGTTTATCTCCATTACATATTATGCTTATTGACGGTCTTAAATATATACTCCTGACTATTTTAAGGAATAGTCCATTTATTCCTATACTCTCAAGCGTTTTTAGTAAGAATGGATGTTGGATTTTGTCAAATGTTTTTTCTGCATCTATTGAGATGATCATATGGTTTTTATTAATTTGATTATTAATATGGTCAATTATACTAATAGTTTTCCTGATATTAAACTAGCCCTGCATTCCCGGTATAAATCCTACTTGATCATAGTGTATTATCCTGGGGATGATTTTCTGATGTCTTTTTGCTAATATCTTATTTAAGATTTTAGCATTAATATTCATTAAGGAGATTGGTCTATAGTTTTCTTTCTCAGTTTTTAATCTACCTGGTTTAGGTATCAGTACCATGTCTGTGTCATAAAAGGAGTTTGGTAGGACTCCTTCATCCCCTATTTTTTCAAATAACTTATATAACACTGGGGCTAATTGTTCTTTAAATGTTTGGTAGAATTCACATGTAAATCCATCTGGTCCTGGGGATTTTTTCCTGGGGCATTGATTAATAGCTTGTTCTATTTCTTTTTCTGAAATGGGAGTCTTTAAGTAGTTTACCTCCTCCTCTGTTAATCTAAGAAGCCTATATTTTTGAAGGTAGTCTTCCATTTCACTTAAGTTATCAAATTTATTGGCATAAAGTTGGGCAAAGGAACTCCTTATTATTTCTCTAATTTCCTCTTCATTAGTGGAAAAATCCCCCTTTTCATTTTTAAGACTAACAATTTGATTTTCCTCTTTCCTTTTTCTCATCAGATTTATCAAAGGTTTATCTATTTTATTGGCTTTTTCATAAAACCAACTCTTGGTTTTATTTATTAATTCAATAGTTTTTTTTACTTTCAATATTATTGATTTCTCCTTTTAATTTTAGTATTTCAAGTTTTTGGTTGGGGGCTTTTAATTTGGTCTTTTTCTAGCTTTTTAAGTTGCAGGCCCAATTCATTAATCTTTTCTTTCTCTATTTTATTCAAATAAGCCTCTAAAGATACAAAATTTCCCCTTATTACCACTTTAGCTGCATCCCACAAATTTTGGTATGATGTCTCATTGTTGTAATTATCTTGGGTGAAATTATTAATTGTTTCTATAATTTGCTGTTTCACCCAGTCATTCTTTAAGATGAGATTTAGTTTCCAATTACTTTTGATCTATTTACCCCTAACTTCTTATTGAATGTAGTTTTTATTGCATTGTGGTCTGAGAAGAAGGCATTTATTGTTTCTGCCTTCCTGCATTTAATTTTGAGATCTTTATGTCCTAATATATGGTCAATTTTTGTATAGGTTCCATGAACTGCTGAGAGGAAAGTATACTCCTTTCTATCACCATTCAGTTTTCTCCAAAGGCCTATCATATCTAGTTTTTCTAATGTTGTATTTACCTCTTTAATTTCTTTCTTATTTGTTTTGTGGTTTGATTTATCTAATTCTGAGAGTGAAAGGTTAAGATCTCCCACTATTATAGTTTTGCTGTCTATTTCTTCTTGCAACTCTCTTAACTTTTCCTTTAGGAAGTTAGATGCTATGCCACTTGGTGCATATATGTTTAGTATTGATATTGATTCATTGTCTATGCTACCCTTTAGCATGATATAGTTTCCTTCCTTATTTCTTTTAATTAGATTATTTTTTGCTTTTGCTTGATATGAGATAAGTATGGCTTCCCCTGCTTTTTTAACTTCACCTGAAGCATAGTAGTTTCTGCTTCAGCCTTTTACCTTTCTGTATATATCTCCCTGCTTTAAATGTGTTTCCTGTAAATAGCATATTTTAGCGTTCTGACTTTTGATCCAGTCTTCTATATGCCTCCATTTAATGGGAGAGTTCATCCCATTCACATTTACTGTTAAAATTACTAATTCTGTATTTCATGCCATCATATTATCCCCTGATTATGCTTTTTTCCCCTTGACCCCCCCTGAACCCCTTCCCCAGTATTTAATTTATAGACCCCACTTGTGACACGCGGCCCTTTCGTACCCTTCCCTTATTCTCCTTTTCCTTTTCCCTTTTCCTCTTCCCCCTTTTATGAGGTGAGAGAAAATTCTCTGAAAAACAAATATGTCAATTATTTACTCTTTGAGCCTACTCTGATGAAAGTAAGATTCACACAATGTTTCCCCCCCTTTCTAAATTCCCTCAGATGTGGTAGATTTTCTATGTCTCTTCCTGGGATGTAGTTTCCCTCTTTTTATCTCTCCTTCCCCCTTTTCTGATACTATCCTCTTCCCTTCACTACTTCCCTTTTAAAAATACTATATCAGTAAAATCAAATTATCCATGTGGGCTTTCTGTATATCCACAACAGAGATACCACTCTCAAGAGTTCTTTTTACCTTTTTCTGCTTCTCTTCAGTCTTGTGGATGTAGATCAAATTTTTTGTTTCAGTCTGGTTTTTTTCTTAGAAACAAATGGAATTCCTCTATTTCATTAAATGACCATCTTCTTCCATGGAAGAAAATGCTAAACTTAGCTGGGTAGTTTGTTCTTGGTTGCAATCCTTGTTCTTTTGCCTTTTTGGGATATCAGGTTCCAGGCCCTCCATCCTTTAATGTGGAGGCAGCCAGATCTTGAGTGACCCTTATTGTGACACCTTGATATTTGAATTGTTTTTTCCTAGCTTCTTGCAGTATTTTTTTCTTAGTTTGGTAGTTCTGCAGCTTAGCCACAATGTTCCTTGGAGTTCTTTTTTTAGGGTGTTTTTTAGAAAGTGTTCGATGAATTCTTTCAACGCCTATTTCCCCTTCTGTTTCTATTATTTCTGGACAGTTGTCTCTGATGATTTCCTGTAAAATAGAATCTAGGCTCTTTTTTTGATCATAGTTTTGGGAAAGTCCAATGATCCTCAGATTCTCTCTCCTAGATCTATAGATTTTCCCAGTAAGTATTTGACGTTATTCTCCAGCTTTTCATTTTTTTTTTTGTTTGTTTGTTTTATTTTCTTTGACTGATTCTTGGTTTCTCAATGAATAATTCATTTCTATTTGTTCAGTCCTGATTTTTAATGAGTTATTTTCTTCATTCACATTTTTAAGTTCTTTTTGTATATGCCCAATTGAGTTTTTAAATGAATTATTTTGCTCTGTTGAATTTTTTCCATTTCACTATTTTTTTTTTTTAGTGAGTTGTTTTCTTTTTCCAATTCACAAATCCTACTTTCTTGTGATTTTTTTAACCTTTTCTAATTCACAAATTTTGTTTCTCTGCACCTCCTGTGAATTCTTTATTTTTTCCAACTCAAATTTCAGGACGTTGTTATTCTCTATCATAGCTTCTCTTTCCTTTCCCCATTTTTCTTCAAACTCTCTTAACTTTTTAATAGTCTCTTCTAGGAGAGAGTTATGTGATGGGTCACAGGTATTGTTTTCCTTTAGTGTGTTATCTGGAGACTGTTGTTAGCCTCTTTGAGGTTGGATACCCACTCTTTCTCTGTATAGAAGGTGTCAATCGTTCTCATCAGCTTCTTACTCATTGTTACAAATCTGTGGGGGTCTGCCCTTGGGGAAGAAATTTCTTTGCCAGCTTCCTCCCAGACCAGATGGATGCAGCAGTCCTTTGCCTGAGCTATGAGAGAGCTCTGGGAGAGAGTTCCTCTTCCCCCTCCCCGGACATGCTTTAGAGGTGGTTAGCACCACTGCAGCTTTGAGGAATGCCCAGTGAAGGACCCCGCTGTGTGGCCTAGCGACTGCCCTGAGGTTTAAGGCTGAACAGTGAAAGCGTCACAAACCCTAGCCAAAGCCTCCCATGGCTGAAACCAGAAGTGTCTGCCCAGAAACCGCGGTTCCTACTTCAAAGGTTTCACTTCTTTGGGAGTTCCACTTCTCTGGGAATACCGCTTCTGCTAGAATTCCACTGCCTCAGGCTGAGCCCCACACTATATGGATTAGAGGCTGCCTCAGGCTGTGTCCCCAGCTGTTCAGGTTCTCAACTACCCCAAGGAGAAGCCATGGGCAGCAGAAGGTGGCTGCACAGCCCCTCTGAGATTGGTGTTTGTTCACTTCCTGATTGGGGTGGATTTAAGATCTGGTTTTATATTTTAAAGTAGCTTGATTTCTCTTCTGATCTGCTGTTTTATAAGCAGAGAAGAGCTATCAGCCTGTGCCAGATTCCTCTATCTCAGTGGCTTCCTTGATCCCAGAGTTCTCCCCAGACCATTTGACACAGTGTGCTATTTTTTTTTCATCCCTTCAGAACCCACCTTTTCTGTTGAAATTCCTGATTCTCTTGAGCTGGCAAGTTGTGCTTCTAATCCTTGTGGTTTTTATCAATACAGTATTATTTTTGAAGCTGATTGAGGGAAGAAGGAAGCTGAGAAATTCAAGTGTATCTTCTCCACTATCTTGGCTTTGCCCCTGAATCATGTGCTATTAATGTTTATTTGAAACAATTCAGTTACCAAAGTTATTTTAAAAGTATAGGTACAATCACAATGATCTAGGTAATGTTTTTCAAGATTAGAAAGTAAAAGCAGATCACCATTCCAATTATATAAAAGTTATTTGTTTCCAGTTTGGCTCTTTTATAATGAGAGATTTAGCTAAAAGGGGCCAGTGGGTGGTGTCCCAAATTGGCTCAGATCCAGTGGGGGCTGGGACAGGCCCAGATCTCCTGTTGGAATTCAAAAGGGTGCTTTTGACAGGATTTGTGAATCAAAGGTCCTAGCTTCTTGAATTGATAATGCATCAGCTAGGAGGGGCTGGGAATCAGAAAGGAATAAATCAATCTGAAAGGATTAGTTTCTTAAAGGGAGCACAACCTACATCATTCCCCCCTCAAGCAGTTAAAACTTAAATTCATTAAAATAAAAAGACTTGGGGCAGAGTCTCTTGAGGCAGAATTAAAGATTTCCTCCTTCAAGGATTTTCCGAGTTCAGGATCCTCTCTTCATTCCTCCCTCAAATAGTCACCTCCAAATGCATGTGGGGAAAGGGGTGACAATCTCCTCTTAACTGCTTCGAGCTGATAAAGATTGTAGAGATTTGGGGTTTCATGCCAAGAGGTGAGGCATGAGGTTTGGGATTTGGGGATGGCAGCAGGGCATCAAAGGGATGTTTGTCCCAGTCAGTTGGCCCATGTTCTCCAGGCTGAAGGGCAATTGAGAATCCAAAGTTTGAAGCCTAGAGAAAACAGATCTCGGGAGTAGATTAAAAGTGGGGTATCATCCAGGGTGGAGACAACTTTCAGGAATGGGGAAAGGCATTAGGTCACTTCTGTGGGCTGCTTGTAAAATGCTAATGGACCATCTAACTATCAAAGAGAAGTAGGAAAAAATGCTGAAAGCAAAAGATTTGTAGCTCTTTCACTCTTAATTTCCAGGAAAGCTAATTCTTCCTGGGGTTGGAATTAAAGGGTGTGGACTCAGAAGTCAGGGGAGGAAGATATCTAGTCAAGAGAAGAATGCAGTTTAAGCTCTTAGAAATCTCTTTAACTGTCTGTGTTGCTTTTTTAAAATAGGGGGTCGGTTCCTCAATCTTACCAGAAAAATAAGCAAAGATCCTGAATCTTCCCTCCTATTATCCCCACTCTTTATGAGGACGGGTAGAAGGGGTCAGAGGGAGTGCCAAGTATCAGGGTACCTACCTAGCTTACCAGCCCCTGAGGTGTTCAGACAGTACTGGAATAAAAGAAACAGGGCCGGACCCCAAATTCCTACCAGGGAGCAGGATGCTGGGGGGCCAGGTCAACCCCTGTGATGTTCATGGTGGTGGTGAGAAGGCAGTTCCTCTTGTTCAAATTCAGGACAGAGATTGGGGTCTTCTAAGGCTTAAGTCTGGAAGAGATTTGCATTAAAAGGGCACCTCTGCTTCTGAGTGTCTGGAGGCAGAAGTTGCCCTGAGAAAAGAAGAACTGAGAGTTTCAGGTTAGAGAGTTAAAGGGAAACCAACAGGGGTTGGCAGCAGTTTTGGCCTTGGACCCCTGAAAAAAGTTGGGGAAGTCCCAGGTCTCATCAGGTTGAATTTTTAGCTTTGAAATTGACTAGCCTGCTGGTTGTGTTTCACTAGCCCCCTTTTGTCTGAGGGCAAAAGTGTTAAAATGCAAAGGAAACTCTTTCAAGGTGGGTGGAGGGAGATGGGATCCCTCTCAGCTAATCTTTTCCATATTGAAATTGTGAGGTGGAGGCATTTTTCAAGCCAAGTGTGTCGCTACATTAAGAGATGCTAACAGGCCCCAAGCATCCCAATTCTATAGCTTTTCCTTTTCTTTGGGCATCCCCAAGAGAGAGAGATATGACAAAAACTTTAATTTTTGTCAAGTTTGCAAGAGTTTTCGCCATAGACATCTCTATGGGAAATACTCAGCTGAGTGTAGAGCTCCAGACAGCATTCAGCCAAGTCCTGGGAGGCTAAGTGTCTCACCTCGCTATAGAAAGGTTGGGTGATGGCTTAAAACCCCCCCCAAAAAAAAAAAAAAAACCTCATGAACAGTAAATCAGAAAGACTGAAATAGACTGAGGCAGAAGTGGAGTCAGAGTACTGAGAGCTGGAGTGAGCCTCTGGAGAGAGATGACATAATCAGGGGGAGGTGCCCCAGACATGGGAGAGGCATCTTGATAAGACCGTATCTGATATTCTGATAGCTTGGGATGGGGAGAACCATTCTGATATTCTGAAACATAAGATCTTTTATCCTTATCAAATATTCTGATAAAGAGGCAGGGGAGGTTTTGCAGAACTAAGAAGCAGGGAAACTGAGGCAGGACTGAGTCAGGATAATTAGGGAAACTGAGGCAGGACAATAAAGGAAATAAACCAGACTAAAACTAGAAAATGTGGTAAGCACCAGTTTCTCCCAGATAACTCCAGAATTATCAGCATCGAACAGTATTCCTCATTTAGGGAGACACAAAGGTCTCCCTGTTCAGGTCCTCTGCAGGTGGGGAGCATCTCAGTCAGAGATGCTCTGAGGTCTGTGGTCATTTGTGCATTAAACTCAGTCTCTGCTTAGTAGCAATGCTCCTGCTGCCCTGGGAGGGGCACCCCATGTCTGTCAGGGGCTCCAAAAGAGGGAAAAAGTCGGGCCTGGAGTAGCTCCACCTGTCCCCTCTCTCTGGAATAGGAGTTGCTAGTAGAAGACAGATTTCTGATTGAATTATGCAGTTAGACCAAGACAGGTAACCCCAAACTATTAGAATCTTAATATCAAAATGTTGAAATAGTAATTAAGGAACTGGGATAACAGGAGAGGAGAAACAGATCAGAGAGACTGCCAGTCACAGGACAGGTGTCTGATTTCTGGTTTTTTTCTAAAGAATAATCCCAAAAACTGAATAAGGGACTTCAAAGTTAAAATATAATCCAGCAAATCATAGTTCAGTAAATTTTAAGCTAGGAATAAAATAATTTCCAATTCAATCTGAACTAATGAAATAGGGGGCAGAGTAGAAGTGCCTAAGAAAAATACATCATTTCCCAATTTCCTGACCAGTTTCAATCAGTTTCCTTCCTCCCTTTTTTACACGGAAAAGAAATTATCAGATTACCATTCCACATATAAATCCCAAGGGTGACTCAAAATTCATATACATAACAAACTAGTACATTTCCTAAAATCCCTCAGACATACAGCAATAGTTAAAATTTCCCTCATACAGCAATATTTAGTTTTCCTCAAAGATACAGCAATAGTTAAACAGTTTTAACAAATCTTAAAAATAAATCAATTAACTTAAAAGTGAGACTATCTCTTGAAATTTTTTTGCCAAAGCCAAGCCTCTGCAGAAAGAGCCTGGAACCCACTAGTGGGTGTGTGGGAATTCCATGTAGCCCCCTTCCCCCCCCCTTCATTTTCCAAGGAACAGGGGGAAAAAAGGCAGCTAACCTTTACCCCAGGATAACAAAGTGCTAGCAGAGAGCAGTGGGTGAGTTGAAGACAAAAGATTCTACCCTACCCAACCTTTAGTGGGTTGGGTGTGGGGGCGTTTAAACTTTTAGAAAAGTCAGACCTTAATTGGACATATGTGACCCCTTTCAAAAAAGTTAACAGAAATTCACCCCAACAAGATCTTAAGATCTTATGTTCAAAGATAACCAAATCTAGCCTGCAAAGGCTACAGTAAAATTATTTAGATTCAGTGATACAGTTAGAATATTAACAATTCAACCACTTTCCCACTCCCCAATATCAATCCAAAGAGCAGTGATTTTCTAAAGTGGTTAAGGAGTTTTCAAACAGGTTCAATCTTTCATTCTAATTTCTCGTTTCCTGTTGCAGTCAGGGATTAAGAAGAGAAAAGAAAGAAAGAAGCTGTCTTTACTCTCTTAACAATTAATTTAATTTTCCTTGATTCGGAATTTTATTCCCCAGCCATCATTCCAAAGGTCTTTCTTGAAGCCACAACCTGGCCAGGGTTGGAGCTTAGAAAAGAAACCTTTAGTTGTTGGCAGGGACATAGAATGCCAGTCCAGAAAAATAAGAGAGAATGTGCTAAGAGCAAAAGGTCTTGGCACTGAGAAGATTAGAAGTGAAAGAGTTCCCACCAGATCAGTTCTGAGAGCCCTGAAAAGGTTAAGGTTCAGTTTGGTAGCCAAATTATGTCTAGTTTTTGAGGATTGCAGGTCAGGGAACCAAATGATGAGGTTTAGAATGAAATTAAGTTTAATTGAGGTCTAGTGGCAGATTTGGGGCACAGGGAGTCAAATAGAGCTCCCCTGCAATGCCTTTGGATTTGGCGTAAGGATACAGAGTTAAATGAGGTCTAGTGGCAGTGCACAGTCACTTGTAAAGGAATTTACAGACCTGAAAACCTTGATTGATAAAGGAGGTTTATTATGGGTACGGAAGTAAAGTTAAAGTCTAGTTAGTAAAAGGTGAAGGTAGAGATAAAAGGGCACCGGAAATAGGATTCCATTGGACAGAGATCATTGGCATGCCAGGTGTAACACTGTCATGTTAGGAACCTCTGCTGATGAATACATTTCAATTAAATTTAGAAAACTTTTAATAAATGCCTACTATGTGACAATCATTATGCTAAGCAGATAATAAAAAGAACAATAGTCTCAAACCTTAAGGAGTTTTCAATCCAATGGGAGAAAACAGATGGTATGTTCTTCCATGGAGTCAAAAGTAAGCCCAAACTAAAAGGATTGTTTGTTGTCATCGAGTCCAACTCCTCATTTTACAGAGGAAGAAAATGAGACACAGAGAAGTTAGAGGGTTTACCTAGAGGAATATTTGAATTCAAGTCTTCCTGGCTAAGAAAGTTGAATATAATTTGATTGGCCATAGTGAAGTGGCCAAAAAAGCCTAATACTCACATTAGTTATATTCTAGTTTTTCTTCCCATAAATCTTAGCAAACAATGATTTCTTTGTCAAACAGAAAGATCTTGCAGAAAAATTATGACTTCAATTTAAGATATAAACTTGTCAGCTAAAGATATGAGATTTATCATTAAATAAAAAAGCATGGAACATTTTCATAGGAAAAATAAGTTTTGACAGAGTTTATTAAGATGGTCCATTTATGGATGAAATTGGAAGAAGGATAATTAGAAAGATTAAGAGATTAAATCTGCTATGATTTCTATAACAAAAAATTTTCAATCATAAAAATTGAATATTTATGGGTGATCATTCAGTCAACAAATATATTTTAGCATTCACCATCTGCAAAGAAAGGTATATTTACTTGGGAAGAATGTTATCTTCTAATGGGGGAGACAAGTATAAATAAAAATATAAACAGCATAAGTGTAAAATGAATAAATGCAAATATATACAATGTAGTTAAAGACAAGGTAGTTTACAAGAAAGACATCTTGTAAAAGATGGTCCTTGAATTATGTCCTAAAAGAATAGAGCAAATTTATGAGGCAAGGTTAAAAAAATGCTTTCCAAAAAAAAAATGCATTCTAATTTGACGAAGTTTGTGACATATCTTTTTATTATAGGTACAAGTCATTGGTCTTAATAACAGGAAGGAGTATCAATATGGTTGAAAATTTCAGGATAATAGATTTTAGAGCTAGAAAAAAAACTTTATAGATCATCTAGTCCAGGGATTCTTAAACTTTTTCCATTCATGAAATTCCTTTTTGCCTAAGAAATTTTCATGTGATCCCAGATATATAAAATAGGTATACAACTGAAAATAAATGATAAATTTGTGACCCACACAATCAGTTATGAGACCTCATATGGGGTCAACAAATCACAATTTAAGGAGCTAGGCTCCAGTCCAATACTTTCATTTCCTGATAAAGAAACAGAAGGACAAAGAAGTCAAGTTACTTGCTCAAAGTTATATTGATATTAGGTAGTAAAAATGGGATTTAAACCTGGAATTTATGATGATGTTGTAACAACAGTGAATGTTGTTACTAATTATACCAGTATGAGAGGAAAGTTGAGTTATGAGTCAGATACTAAATTCCTTTTTAAAAAGGAGAGAATATATTGGACCAATATATAGTTAATTATTAAACCTATATGGAGTAGATGTTGTATTTTAGTAGGATGAACTTCAAAGGAGAACTAGTTACATGCTAATAGTGACAGCAGAGTTTTGAGGTAGCAATGGGGGAGGGGGAGAAAAGAAGTATTCTAACTTTTCCTGAGGAACCAATGCTTTAGGAGAAGAGAAATATGAGAATAGGTATAGCTACTGCTAAAGAAAGTAGTCAAGGATGCAATATTTTGTGCTACTCTTCCATGGCAGTCAAAATTTGGAAGAAGCATGACAGAAAGAAATATAAAATGGAATGAATTTTTATTCTCTATAGAGGTTCCAATGCTGGATTTGGAAGCAAACAAAACAAACAACCTCCCTCAAACAATAACAACAAATAAACAAAACAACCAGAATAAAATTTTGAGTTTAAATTATGAATTTGACACTTACTAATTGTATAACTATAGGTAAATCACTTAATCTTTCTGAGACTCATTTTCCTAATCTTTAAAGTGAAAGAGTTGGATTAGATTGGCCTGTAATTTTTCATCTAGTTCAGTCTTTTTGCAATAGATTTTGCAGTGGATAGAATAGTGGATCTGGATTATGAGAGACCTGAGTTTAATGGCTTTGTGATCCTCAGCAAGTCTCTTAACCTCTATCTGTCTGTTTTCTCAAATGTAAAAAAGGAAATCATAATGGCATTTACCTTATAAGACAGTTGAGGGATTTAAATAAAATAATATTTGTAAAACACTTAGCATAGTGTTTGGGAACTGAATGTCCCTTTCTCTTTCTTTTACTTTGTTTTTCCGCTCTTCCATAGTAAGGTTATAAATATAAAATGAAAATTCCAGCCAGCACAATGGAAAGAGTGGACTGAGTTGGAATGGACTGTGGGAGGGGTAGTGTTGATATGAATAGAAATAAGAGAACAGGAAATGGGGATATGGAAAGCACTCAGGCAAACTGGGAATTCAGTATCACAAGCAATGGGAGAGGTAAAGGTGATTTTTTTTTTTTTTTTAATGTGGCTATAATTGATGGGACCCAGCAGAGAAATACTTTCTGACTCACCATATCTTGTGGTGGCACAGGAAAAATAGTAGAGAATTTCTATTTTCCAGGATATGGTAGGGAATTAGAAGGACAGGCAACAGAGTGGTTCATTTGGTATATATTTTTGGTATATATTTTGACCAAATACTGCATATAAACAATGAAGAAAGGGGAAGTTTATATTAAGTTTTGGAAATTCGTACAGTATTTCAAATTAATAATTTCTCCTGTAACAAAGATTTACTTTTTAAAAAATTCATCTGATTATACTATGACTGTGAAGCATGCAACATCAGTCTTAAGAATAAAAAAGACTTGTCACCAAGACTATAAATACAAAGAAGGTCTGATTTGCTTTGGTAGAGCAAATTCCTTCCATGGAGTTTCAAATATCAATGAAATCATGATTAGAGCCTCTATTCCTAAATCTAAGTAAGAAAATGAAAGAAAATGTTTCCAATAATTCTTAGAGTAAAATATTCATTATTTGACATTTAAGGTTTAAAGCTTGGCTCTTTTTCTGCCTTTCTGGTCTTCTTATACTTTATCCCCTTTACACATTCTATCATCCAGATACAATGGCCTGGTCTTTTTTTTTTTTTTTTTTTTCAAATAGGACACCCCTTCTTCTCCCCTCTTTCCCTCCCTCCTTTCCTTCCTTCCTTCCTTCCTTGCTTCCTTCCTTGCTTCCTTCCTTGCTTCCTTCCTTCCTTCCTTCCTTCCTTCCTTCCTTCCTTCCTTCTTTCCTTCCTTCTTTCCTTCTTTCCTTCCTTCCTTCTTTCCTTCTTTCCTTCCTTCCTTCTAATATCAATGAAATCATAACTATTCCTAAATCTAAATAAGAGAATAAAAAAGTGTTTTCAATAATTTTAAAGTAAAATATCCATTATTTAACATTTAAGATTCTTTAAAACCTGATTCTTTTCTGCCTTTCCAGTCTTCTTACACTTTAACCCCTTCACACATTCTATCATCCAGCTATATTGGCCTGCTCTTTTTTCATATAGGATACTCCCATCTCTTATTTCTTTAACTTTGTAGTAGCTTTTCATTATGGCTGCAACTCTTTTTCTTCCTATTTCCTTCTTTTAGTTTACCTAGAATCCTTCAAGACACTTCAAGGTGCATCTTTTGCAGAGTATCAGTCCATCCCTTTTTAGCCCTTTCTATTTCCTAAGTGCTTGTATGTTACCCATTTAGGTTGTGTAATATTTACTCCATATCTCTCTAGTATCTATTTAGTTATTTACATGTTGTCTCCCCCATTAGAATGTGGACTTCACAAGGGCAAGAGCTATTTTGGCTTTCTTTGTATTTCTCTCAGTATAGGATCTGGTAGACTTAAGCACTTATATACTTCTTGATTGATTCGCTGATCTTTTCCTATAATTTCTGTTTTGAAAAAGAGACTTTGATCTTGATCCATATCATTATCCAATTAGACTTTACTATAACTATTTTAAATATATGTGGAGATGTTTTTGGTTGTAAATAAGAAGCAATATGCATTAAAAGAAATATCTGATGCAATATATGAAAATATCTTATTATGAAATGTTTTATGATATTGAGGAACTCAATTGAGTATTAGGCTGTTAATGTTATATATATTTTGTATGTGGACTAATATCCCCAGGATTCTGGCAGAAATTCCAGCTAACTAGAACAACATATATGAAAGTCTTCTTCATCATAATTTATTTCAAAAAATGAATGTGGAAATCAACTATAGAGGATTTGTCTTAGGCAAAAAGATGTAAGAAGTTTCTAGAAGTAAAATATTTGGTCTTGATATTAATGATTTATGAAATAACTTCTAACTGTAAAACACAATTACCCTAATTCCCCTTTTCAATTCTATCTTCAATAATGCCTACAACTGTATAGTTTTTCCAACATTAAAGTTAATTCATCTCTTATGGAAGTTGTATAGTAGTCACTAAAGACTTTTATATATGCTTTCTAAGCTAATTTAACTGACATATTCTTCTGATATAAGGAAATATTGGTAGGTCACATCTACACTCACAAAGTATAACAGAAAAGTAAGGCAAATGCTTAGAAAATTCAAGCAAAAATAATTCTTCCTTCAACTTCCTGAATATTTAAGACAAGATGTTTTAGGCTTTTTAAATCTTAAACTATGTGACTGGATCATTGGTTGTGTTAGGTTTATTGCTTAGGGTGTATTTTGTTCTTATACTGAAGGCAATGCTTGTGCAAGGAATAATTGCCATTTAGAAGAAGGTGGATATCATCAAATTTTTCCAAGACCACTAGACAGTTGTTTGAGGAGAAATGACTTTGAAGTTTCAACTTGGCAACCTGGATTCAAGCTCATGATTTAGAGAAGAAATGGTTCCTATCTGATTACGAACTTTCTGGGCTGATATTTTCATATTTAATAAATTTTAGTATTTTGATATTTTCAGTTCATTTTGATATTTATTTTAGCAAATAACTAAACAATACACTACTGAGTTTTTTCCTAAGGCAACTCATTCTCTATTCCCATCCCCTTTTAGTTTTGCCTTCATATTGTACTGGACCTTACTGATAAACTTGTCCTGTGCCTAAGTGAAATCCATACTGCCACAATGAAGAGTTAAAATGAACAGAGGAATTAACAGTGCTGATAGTACTAAGTTACACATTTAAAAGAGACATCTTTGTCCTCTGCTATCACTCTCAGCAAGGTTATCATTGTAACTTCTTCCATTCTAGAGAATTGTATTACTCAACTAAAGTGGCCCACAGCACTGTGTGATCTGACATGCTAGTTTTTACCCACTTTTCTTTATTTCTTTTTTTAAGTTCTCTTAAAAGATTTGAGTTGTCTGTCATCAGCCACAAGTTTAGATTCTACTAAGCCAAACCAGCTTGGAATGTGTTGATGAAGAGGACACTCTAGAAGTTACAATATGCTTGTCTGCAGAGCTGGAGCGTGAAAAAGAATGCTAAGAGGTGTAGCAATATTACTTTCCCTGGTGTAAGTTCTAAAAGGAGAGTGGAGCTACTGGAAAGGAATCCTGGTGCTGAAAGGGTGCACTTCAACCTCTCAGTTTGTACATAAGCTGCAGAGGAATGGCATTATCTGGCAATTGGCCTTCTTATGCCTAATTTTCAGTTTACAAGTAGGAGTTAGGTCATTGAGGATATCCTCACCATTAGAGTTATTCACTTTGCATAAAAGCTCTACTTAGCATTGTAGAGTAGAACCACTGATTTCTAAAGTGTTGATTTGTTCCCTAGTTATTCTGTACTTTTCAAATAAGTAGTCTATCCAGAGTTTAACTTCTATTTAAGATAAACCAAAAGTTAAAGCAAAAGGCCAGAAGTGAAATCTCTTGGGTTAAAAAATTAATCCTCTCGCATGACAAAAGTGCCAAATTCTACTACATCTATGCTCCAATAAACATAATTGGTTGTTTCTGATGCTTATAATACATTTATTTTATGATTCTTGCCTCCAAGACCAGTGTTGTTTTCTTCATAACACATTGTTTTCTGCACAATTTTAGCTGTTCCATAAATAATAAATTGTCACTATAATTAATCTTATAACAATTCCTGGAAAAGCTTTCTTAAAAGTTAAATTATTAACATTTTTGTGAAACATAATTTAATATATCAATAGAAAGTGTTTATATTGTTTTTTAAACAAACTAAATAATATGTTAATTATTTGTGAAGGATTAAATTTTGAACAGAGGAATTGAAAACAAAATGAATTAGCAGTATCATCTCTGAGAAAAGTGTAATAGAAGATTTTTAAAGCAAAAAATGTGTTGTGAAGCATCATGATTCACACCACCAATTTATCAGTGAACAATTAATATCATTTGTCAGGCAACAGAAGCAGTTGATTACAAAGTAGAAAGATCACTGTCCTGGGAATGAGAAAATCTGAGTTTTAATCTCATGTCTCTCTTACTAACTAGGCCTGTGCTTTTGAGCAAGTTACTTAACCTTCTCTCCTTTAGGTGTGCCATCTGTAAAATTGGGAATATATCTTAATTTGCTGGAAGACAGAGAAGTAGATTTTTATCTCTTCTTATTCTCAAATTGTACAAACTTTTGTATTTGTCAATCTTATTTTCAATTTCTTGGAAAAAAAATGTAGTAGAAGCATACCACAGAGATTTTTCACAATCAAAGCCTCTCTCCTTCCAATAGGTAAATCAGTTGTACCTTTTCTCTAATATAATTAGTGAACCCACAGACTTATTTAAGACATAGCATATTTTTTGGTTAAGATGCTTAGAAATTTATAAGTTTAATATTCTGTGTTTCTTACAATTTAGCATTTATAAATGCAATATTTTGGATTAACCATGAGATATCTCCTTTAGAGTTTTTTAAAACCCATTAAAAAAAAAACAAAAAAAAAACCCTCTAAACATCAACAATTTCTTTTTAAGTTTTTTAACTTTAAAGAAATTTCTCCAATGTTTTCATATGCTAATTCCAAGAATATACTTTACTTCATATCAGACACTGTCAATGTTCTATAATATGCCCAATTCTTCCCATAACCTATCAATACTGTTCAGGCAAAGTCTGAAAAGAGGAAAAAACATACAATTTATTGTTTTATCATTTCCAAAGTTATTTAAATAGAGTGATTCCTTGCCAAACCTTTGTATACAATCAATACTACCTTAGCAAGAGTCAGAAATACTCTTTTCTGAGAAAATGGAAGGCAATAGATGTGTTTATTTAGCTATGTCTCATTACTCTCTGTTGTGTTGCAATCCATAATTCAGGGAAAATCTTGCCTTTTCTCAATCTCTTCTCCCTGCAGAGGCCTTGGTTTGTGACTATCTTCTCTAGCCTCTGAGTTTAGTGCTAAGTTGCAATGGGCCTTTTTCCCATGTATTTGAAGGATAATTCAATTATGGGACACCTTATGAATTTTATCTTAATGCAGGATACATCAATAGCATCAATAGTTACTTTGACAAACAATTTTCTTGGTTTGCTTTGTTCCCTTAATTTCTACTTTTCTTTCTAAATTTAATTACATAGATGAGAACCTAGTCTCAAAACAAAAACATGAATAAACTTTTTCATTCCTTTCCTGAGATTTTTGTTTCATAATATAAGAAAAAGAATGTTTCTCAATCAGCATCCAAGAAATTCTTCTACCTGCTTGATGAATTAGCACCTAAAAATGGATGATCAACAGTGACATTTAGTTATTTAACATTCATAAAATACTTTCACATATGGTGCAACTGCTTCATTTATGCTTGTAACTGTGGAGTATTGAAAATGTTATTACTCCTGAGTAAAGTGATTTTTCCAACATTCATAAAACTAGTAAGGGTCTAGAGTAGACTTCAAAATTTAAGATTGACTTATACCATATTTGGGATTCTATCTACAGGACTGTGTTGACTTTTTTTTACAGTTGATGAGATACCTTTTCATTTCTCTTGACACCACGCCAAAAGTGTTAACCCTCCGCTGTATCCTTAAGATGTTCTTTCTATCCTGTAGCTGCATTTTTTAATTGTGTTTTCTTCTTTAATAAGAGTGTGAACTGCTTGAAATCATGGTCTGACTTATTTTCTATTTGTATGCTTATTGTTTAGCCCAGTGCTTGGCACAGAGGAGACTTAGTAAATTTATTTCCATGTACCCATTGATCATTAATAGTGGCTTGTTTATAGTGCACATTTAAGAAATGTTTCATGGATAAAAGAAATCAGAAGTGTGTGTGTGTGTGTGTGTGTGTGTGTGTGTGTGTGTGTGTGTGTGTGAGAGAGAGAGAGAGAGAGAGAGAGAGAGAGAGAGAGAGAGAGAGTGTGTGTGTGTGTGTGTGTGTGTGTGTGTGTGTATGTGTTTGTATACAAAACACTCAATAAAGTTGCAAGGAAGCTAAAGGGAGTTGTAAAACATAGCTCCTTCTCTTGAGGAATTCAATTCAGTTAAAAACAAATGGTCATTTGAGGGTAAGAGACTACACATTAGACCTAGGATAGTCAACAAAAAGTGGCAACCACAATTTCTTTTCAGGAGCTTACATTGATTTCAAGGATTAAGTGGGTACCCAAATAGGTAAAAATAGGATAATTTGAAGAGACATACATCTGGGAGATAGGAGGAAAATCTAGAGTTGAGCTTCAGGTTATATTTTCTAAAAAAAGAAAATGAAGCTATTTTATTCTAGTTGACTTTTCCCTCAAATTGGGGTGTTTAAACAAGCTGGAGATCAATTTTCAACTCTGATCCTTATACAACCTTACTGTATAGTCTTAGGAAAAGTCATTTAAATATGACTGGTCTCAGTGATCTAATCCACAAAATGGAAATGTAAGATTTTAAGTTCAAATGCTGGTAAGTACACTGAGCTTTTGTGCTATTAAATAATTCAGAATTTCCTTGTAGTTTAGTTTTTTTTTTTTAATGAAATAAATATAGTTTGGTCTTCCACACAGAAATGAAGAATAAAAATAATTGAAAGGTGTTTTAAAAATTAGAATTTTATTAATTTTTAATAATGTGTAACCCTCCATCAATTAAGGCATATGAATAAATGGGTTAATATTGCTGAACTTCTTAAGATCTACTTTTAAAAGTATATGTTTATGCTGTTCTTAACTATTTAAAGATTACAAGTGGACACCATATGCTGTGAATATTTAATTTTAGTATAGGTCGAGGAAAAAAACAAGAAAGTAAATGAATGCTGTTGGGCTTTTTCACTTGAAGAACTAAATTCTGTTGGAGAAAATGCATGCTAAAATAAATTTAATTAACTTCCTTATATGAAATAAATTTAAATTCAATTATGTATGAATAATACTTTATCCTTTGTAATAACTAATTATAGAAAATTCTATCACTAATTTAAGGTACAGTGTGAAGGAAAACATAACAAAATCAAATAGACATTCTGTAAAGAAATTAGCTTTCATCATGATTTGTACTTTCAAATTCTCCAGGTAGATTATGAAGATAATGGAAATCACAAAGTTTCTTCATTACCCAGAAAAGCATGCATACCTGACACACAGCAAACACCTCAAATTGAATAAAAACACTCAGTTCTTGGGGAAAAAAGCAATTGTTTCTTTGTGCTGTCATCATTTATAAAGCTTTTAATAGAAGTTGACATCATGTGCCATTTATATGTCAGACTGGTTCATGGAATCTTTTGATCGAAAGAATTATTTGTCAGGTAACACATTCCCTGTTCTCTTTACCTTTAAACAGATACATCTACTTTGGGTCAAAAATATCAGAAGCACCATTTGACTACAACTCTTGTCACTCAAATTGTGTGTTCCTCTTCCCTATCCCCTTCTAATTAAATAAAAAACAAAACAAAGCAAAACCTACACCTGTTGTTTTAGCACCTGTAGTACAGGAATAGCCAGAAAGAATAATGCATGAGAAAATGATATTCCTATTCAACTTTTAAGGAAATTAATATCAATGCCTTGATGAGCCCTTTGGATCATTTTATCTGTTCCTACACAACTTACTTTCATTGTACAGTGTAATTGTCATTTAAAAAAATTGTCTCACTCTACAATGTATTATGAGAAGCCTTCAGAATGATACAAGTATGTAAGTCAACAGACTTGACAACTTCATTGTTTGACCATAGGTGTTAAAGGAACAAATACTGCACAAGACAATCTATGGTTTCTAGCTATCTCAGCAGTTTCTCTTCATTGTAATTTCATTTTACAGACATACTTTATGTTCTAGCACTTTTTCATAAGCTTACTATACCTTGAATGAATCCAGGTTAATTTACACTAATGGGGGTTGAATATATGAAAGTAGTTTTTAAAACTCCTGGGATTTCCTTTGCTTCTAAACAATAACAATACATCACAGGTACATTTGTTTTTAGCATTGTTAGTGAGTCTCCTAGAACTTTTGAATATTGAAACATATTTTTATTTTCTATACGAACATTTATTGTTGAGTATTTCCATTTTTTAAATTGTTAAGTCACTGAATTTGGGATTCTATTATCCAAAGACCTGGGTGCTACTTCACAAAGGAAATGCCAAGCCAGAAGACAGATATTATTTCAGGACACTCTCTACTTTTTTTGGTGCAAGGAACTTATTTCAAATTATCTGCATCTCCAATGTGTTAAATACTGTGGCATATCCTTGGAAAATAATGTGGCTTTAACTGATGTATAAATGGAGTGAGATTCATAGCTTTATTAAAGAAAATTTCATTATGATGTTAAAATAATAAAAGTGAAGCTTGGAAATAGTTAATGAGAAATTTTTTATAATGAACACTACAGATTATGAGTGTTATTTTATGTGTTACATGTTTAATGTTGGTCAGACACCACAATGAAACTGAAATCTGTGAAATGAGATTGTATCAGCAAAGTAAAATATATTTCACATATTTATGGGGATAAAGACTAAAACTGTGATCTTTATGAATAATACCTTATGAGGACCTCTGGACAAGAAAGATATCTTTATCACTGTAGGTCAATATCTTCTCTGCTATTTATTAAAGGGTTATAGTTACATAGAGCAAGAAGATAGCCCAAGGTAACATGGAAAGTTTATGTCAGAGGCAGAATTTGAACCTTTTCTTCCTGGCTTCAAGGATAATCTCTAGCTATTAACTAATGGTATCAAATAGAAACAGATCATTGCCAATGACATATTGACTTAAAACTACCAATTAACATTTTTGTCATATTGTATTTTTATTTATTTTGTTAAACATTTTCTAATTATATTTTAATTTAGTTCTTGTGGTACTGAGAGAATTTTACGGTCTACTTAAGGCCATCTAATGTTGCCAAATCGATTAAGTTTATGTACATCTTCATACCTACACCCACCTATATAGTGATAAAGTTTTAAAAATTCAACTTTAAAATCAATATATCAGATCTATTATAATGAAAAAAGAAAATTGCAATATGTATATATACACATACATACACGTGTATATATGTATGTATATATGTACACACATGTATCCCAGTAAATGATGTTGTAATTAATGCAATACCATTACTAGCTTTATGAGTCTGCTGATTAAAAAAAAAAAAAACCGAACCCTTTATTATCTTTGTCTTATGAGGGAATCTTTGCAAACTGGCAATTACAGGGTTACTAAATTGGAGAAGTTCAGAGTCAGATTAGTGTTTCCCAGAGGCACATATCTCTAGCAGTAAGTGTGGAAGCCAACTCGGAAGAAACACGTTTGAAGTGGCAGAACTAATCATGCAGAAGCAATTTGCTATTTTCTCTCTCTCAGCCTAGATAAAGCAGAGCATTATGACATTGGCTGCATGGTGCAAGGTCAATTTACTGTGAAAAGGCAGCTATAGACTCCAACTTCAAATAGACTTTCATCCTGCATAGCTAAAAACAGGATTTACCCTATTGCTTACACCTCAAAATAGGCAAAATGAAGTGGACAATTCAATTAGGATGTATCTCTATTGATCACTTATTTTTTTTTTAACTTTTTCAGATAATCAGCTTGCGACTGGATTCTAAGTTACTTCTCTACACCCCTGCCGCCCAAAGTGGAAATGTTTTCTTGCTTGGGTAATTAGATTATATTTTATCTCATAGCCCCCAGCACCTGTGTTTTAAATTTAGGAAGAAGCTGACAGTGAAAACTGGGTGTTATGACAAATATTCACATTCAATTTATACAATTATTTTATTGGTTGAACCTCAAACACTTCCCATATGAAATATCCAGAATATTCTCTCTTAAATATAGCATACACAAACCTTACAACTTTTTTTTTTTCAATGTATAGAGGTTTTTTTTGTTTTTTTTTTTTTGGGAGGGGGGGAAGTGCTATTTTAAAATTTTATCAAATAGGAAATTATATATATATATATGCATATAAACACATATATATATATTTATATGTGTGTGTGTTCGCACGCTATTAAGGCAAATCTACTATTTTGTTGTATTAGTTATGAAATGACGTTTAAATTTTTTCTCTTTTAAACAAATTTAGATAATTAAATTATAGGGGGGAATTTGTGAATAAACAATCCATTCCTTCAAGTACTGTGGATTAAAAAAAAATTTTACCTTCTTTGGCTGATAGCCAAGGTAGATTTTTCTTGTGAAAAAATAAAACAAGGGTATACCTTAATTAGCTATTCTGTGATCCAGACAGATGAGATAGCCATATTTTAATACATTTAAGATTATTAGGTATATTCAATATATTCAATATGTTTTGGCTCCAGTTTATATAGGTAATGATAGGAATAATTAGTTATATTTAGCATTTTATGTATGTGTGATGTGAATAATTCTGGAAACATAGCTTGGGAGTAAACGAAGATATGATTAAATGTCATTATTGTTATAACTCATATATGTGTGTGTATGTGTGCACCAGTGTGTGTGTGTGTGTGTGTGTGTGTGTGTGTGTGTGTGTGTGTGTGTGTGTGTATGTGTGGTCAGTTCAAGGGCACTGTAACTCACTGAATTAGTAGATCTAATAGCTTTTCTGTTCTTGCATTTTGATTCTAATTTGAATTCTGGGGAGCAACAGACCTTTGCAGATTTGATAGTTACTCTTAAAAAATGCAAGATATGTTTAATGTTTCCATAAGTTTCACCATGCATTAAGGTTGTGAAAAGTTTGTTAACAAATTTCCAAGGATAGGTCATCTCCTTTTTGCCTAGCCACTGGCAGCAATGTAGCAGTCTTTTTTTTTTTTTTTTTTTTTTCCTTAAAAGTATTTACTATGTGCCATTTATCACTTTTACCAGTGGGGATACAAGTACAAAAAAGAAAGGTAGTCCTTCACTGAAAATGCTTGTATTCTTTTAAAAAAAAATTAAATGCATTAATAATCTCTTTCTTCCAATGCCCTCCTAATAACAAAAATGAATCCTTGTCATAAATATGTTCCATTCATTTAAACAAATTCCCACATTGGTTTTGCCAGAAAATACATGTCTCTCTACATTTTAAATTCATCATCTTTTTTGCAGATAAATAATATATGTCAAAGTTAGTCCTTGGTGGCACACTGGATAGAATACCCACTTCGAGTCAGGAAGACTAAGATTCACAGCTGGCCTCAGATACTTATCAGCTTTATGACTATGATCAAGTCTTTTAACTTCTGTCTCAGTTTCCTCATTTATAGAATGGGGATAATAATAGCATCTACCTTTTAGGATTATGGTGATAATAAATGTAAAGAGCTTAGCACTAGCAATGTAGCAGTCTTAAAATATATGGTGACAATAAGAAATAGAGGCCAAGATTTCATCCAGGTTACAAAAGAAGAATGATGTATAAAGTAAAAATTATTAAGATGTAACTACATAAATGGAGTCATTAAGAAGAAGTCAGAACTGGTGTTCTTAAACTCAGGGATTGTAACAGAATGGGGATTTTTGATTTGTATTTCATAATCATGGATGTATTCATATGTTTTAGAAATCAAGACTCTAGATTAGTAATAATTGGTTTTGAAAGCTTTATAAAAGACATCCTTACTCACAAATTTATTTTAATGGTTTAATGACTTTGAATTTTATTTTTTAATCTGTAGGATATTTCAGGGGTTTGTGTTTTTGTTTTGAATGATATTTCTTCTTTGTGGCCAATTCTCATTTGGTAGTAAATACATAGAGAAGGCTTAATTAAATATATTTTCTGATGCATCATTTTCCATTGAATCATTTTCCATTGTAGAATCATTTTGGAAGTTTGATTTTTTAAAAAATAGATTCAGCCTTTTCACAGTATTTCAAAGAAAAAAGTCTTCTTTTGTTCCATTTCTGTAAATGCAACATAATCTTAGAGTTTTCTTTTGAAATGGATCACTTATGATAGCTTTAGCAGACACACAAACAGCCTGTCAAGTCAAACTTGTTTGTTTCAGGTACCTCTCTCTAATTTGGGACTTTCAGTGAATTTCTATTAGACAAATTATGTGGATTCTAATATTTTTATGTTAGCACTGTTTTCTGCATTTTATAGGTTATAAGACTAATCAATCAGTGAATTATATTATGTAATATTCATATATGCATAAAATACATGGATTTCTATATATATATGCACATATATACACATTACACATATATAACTACATATAAGGAGAAAGGGTCATTAGAGATAAAGAAGAAGAGAAAGAGAGGAAGGGAAAAGAGGCGGGGAGGAAAGGAGAGAAGGAGGGAGAGACAGAAAAGAGTATGTAATTTGCATATATGTTTAATAGAGGTCAGTCTTGCAGTCAGAAATATATAGAATCAAGTCAATTAAATAAATGACTTGCCCTGTATCACATAGTCAGTATGTGTCAGAAGCAAGGCTTGAACTCATTTTTTTTGTTTGTTTGTTTCTGAAGGTAGTTTTCAATCAACCAATCCAAGCTGTTTCTCTGAATTTATAGATTTTTTCTGTAATTGTGTTACTCATCTCAGCAAATAATATTGAGTTGTTTGTTGTAAACCACATCAAACATTTGTACTGACTGATGTTTTCCCCCAGACTAGAACAGGTATTTAGGCCTCATGTAGCTTTAATTGAAGATGCATTTGAACACAGTCAGGCAATTATTGAGCTAATTCAAATTTTTAAAAAATCTAACTTCAAAATATTGGAGTCAATTATTAAGGTTTTCAGGCCCAATGTGCTTTTGCTTGAATTGCCCAGAAAATTGCTTCAATCTTCCACTTCATTTTGTCTACATGTACATGGTTGGCATTTGGATGTTTTACAAATGACAAAAAATTTTATCTTATTATATTGAATTGACTAATTTTTTTTCTGTAAGAGATTTCAGTGTATTATGGGAGACTTTTCTATAGAGGCTTTAGAAAGGTGTCAGAAATGCAACTTCCAAAATTGTTTTTTAATTTTATTTGAAGATTAACAATTGACACAATTATTATTTTTTTTTTACTTCATAACAAATTGTGTGTCAAATACAGTATTAGTTGTGAAAGTGCTTTGGGAAGATGAAAGCATGGATATTGGTTAGTTTTGCTAAACCATTGCTCTTTTTTCTTTGAAAAGTTATTACAAGAGTTGGTTCTCTAGATTGGAATGGGAAAAGGATGTTATTAAAAATAAGTGTAATTAAAACAAAATATTAATCATAAACAAGATATATACAATATTTAAATTGTTATGCAAATTTGCATTATTAACCTGAACTAATCAATGCATATCAACAAAATCTTTTATTGAAGCAGACATATCCATTTTCTATCTACCTGAGCAATTTAGCAATTATTCCCAGATAATTTTTTATGTATGCCTCTAATTGTGTTATTTAGTACTTTTGGTCTAGTTCCCAATAAGACAACTAGCTACCTTGCATAATACAATATTAATTATTCTTAAAATAGTACATACTTCATAAAAGAAATTTGCTTTTGAAGCAGCAGTCTATGTCAAAAACCATTTTTTTTTTCTTTGAACTCATACAATTAAAAAAATCAATCCTCCTTTGTAAGGCAAAATATTCATTTCCCATTATATGTAGTTAACATTCATTTTGAAATTTTCAAATGAGTAAATGAAATGATTGGTTACAAATATAAAGATATGAATAAAATGAAAATTCATCTACCATAGCATACGACCCCTAATCTCTTATTTTCTCTTGTAATTTTGAGTCACTGTGGCAAACTACAATTCACCAAGGAAAGCATACCTCAGCTCTCTTAATTTTCCCCATTACTATCTCTTCCTCTAGTTCAGGGGATACTGTTTATACATTTTATTGGCATACATTATAACTCAGCAAAGAAAACACATGATTAACTTCAAGCTCCAAAAATCTGTGATTTTACCCAACATTATATAACCAAATCCATATAATAGCAAGTAGATTATTTTATATCTCAAAAATAAATCAATATAAATATAAAATAAATAATGTGGGGCTTTTGAGTTTCAAGGCCTAAAATAGAATTAAGGCTCTTTAGTTGGAAAACAAAGAAAGAAAATGATTCAACTTCTTTTAGTTATTTTTCCTAAAGTTGTTATAATAAGATGATTGGTTGTCCAGATTAATTTCCTAAAATGTTCCAGAATCTTTTGGAAGTGTACAAGTTTGTTTGTACTGAAGGGAATAGGTAAAGAGAAAAGACAATGAGAAAAAATATCAGTCATTGAATACATGGTAGCACATTTGCTGAAATATGTGTATATATATATGTATATATATATATATATATATATATATATATATATATATACACATGGTTAGGGAGAGCTAAAATCTATAATGATGTATACATAAAATTATATATATACACATATATATGTGTATATATATATATATATATATATATATATATATATATAATGTATATCTCTATGTATGTATGGGTGTTAATTGAAATATACATTTTATAACATAGTTTTATTTTACTGTTACATCATAAGGTTTTTTTGGGGGGAGACTATGGGGATAGGTCATGGGACTGTGATTCAATTCTTTTGGGGAACCAGTGTGGAAACTTCTTCAACTCATGCAGGTCAGAAAGTGCCTTAGAGAGTTGCTTGTGGCATTGGGAGATTAAGTAATTTTACCTGAGGTTAAGGCCACCACTCCATCACTCTATGCTGGATCAAAAGAACTTTCATATGAGTGTGATCCTATATACAGGTGTATATGTACACAATGCATAGGTGTATATGTATAGTATGCACATATGGAGGTACATATATATATTTTTTATGCATATATATTTATCTAAATATACATAAACATACACATGTATATGTATAGTATGCACATATGGAGGTACATATATATTTTTTAATGCATATATATTTATCTACATATACATAAACATACACATGCCTATGTGCTATGTCTGTCTGTCTGTCTATCTATCTATCTACTTATCTATCTATGTTTCTTTCTCTGGGACTACTTCCAATTGCATTGGCAGTTCAGGTTTCCAGAGGGACAGTTGTTACTTTTCTGAAGAATTTAGGATAATAATAAGGGCATGTGCGTTTCTAGTGAACACTTGTCATTAGCTTCTCTGTTATACTCCCTTTTTACGATAATTTCAGCTACAATTGATTACCTTTTACATTAAGTATTTATTAACAAGTATAGAAAGAACATTTGGAAAACAATCAAACAAAAAACCCCTACCTTCACCTACCAAATAGAATGCACTCTCCCACACTACATAGACTCCATGGGTAACTTGGGCACTAAAATAAAATACAATAACAGTGAGGAAAAAACCTAGAGAACAAATATCAAAAAGAGGGTACCTCCTTGTCTGTTATTGAAATTAATTTTTTTTTATTTGTGGTCGACTAATGAAATTTCCCTTAGATGTACTTTTCTGTTGGACCAGACTCCCAGCTCTTCTCTCAGAATCGGTGTCTATTCATTCCTCTATATTGATAGATCATAGTCTCTAAAGTTGTTGTTTTCCTTGGATGAATATTACCCCATCTGCATGAAACTTCCTCTGTTGATAGTTATATACACTCCCAGTAGTCACGTCTACATTTTCTAGTGGGACCTCTCGTTCTTCCATATCCATCAGGACACTTGGCAACTTCATTTTAGAATACTCATTTGACTAAGATAAGGAAAGCATAAATACAAAGAAACTGGGGAAGCATGAGTACTAAGATGTTTTGGCCAGGCAAAAAAAGAAAGCCTTTAATTTCATTCCATCATGCTCTTGGGAGAGCTAGATCAAAGTCATCCTGGATCCTCATAGGCACAAAGAAAGAAGACAAGAGATGAATAGATTTCTCTTCTTGGTTGTGCAACTAATTTAAGCCCAATGGTTCCTGGGATATGAATTTTGACTCCTCAGCCAATGGGAACACTTCCTCATTATATGGTATCAACATCATGGAGAGAAACTAGTTTGCCCATGTTTTCAGAAAGGTGCTTAACAAATCTGTTCACCTTTTCTCATTCCTCATGGATTTTCTTTCTTTTTTTCTTTATTTTTGATAACTGCAGCATTTAATGCTGTTGACAATCCTATTTTCTTGGATATTCTGTTTTTTCCCCCAGTGGTCCAGAAAGAAATGAAGTAGGGGAGTAGTTATGTATTCCCAAAGGACTAGCCTACCCATTGGGCATTCTGGATAATTGAATACAATTTAAAAAGAGAGGATTGGATTCAGGAGTCACTGTAAAGTATAAAGACCTACACTAGTTCTGTCCACTTATATCTTCTGGGGAATCTCATTTGATTTCTTAGAAGATCTTTAAAAATTTTAAATGATTTCCAAAAATGTAATAAATATTAGCATTACCATTTTTATTTGCTAAAATATTTAATTCTACCTTATGTAATTTAGTGAAATGAACAATTTTAAGTCTACCTTATGTAGTCTAGTGAAATGAACTATTTTTATACATAGTGCTACCTGAAGATTAAAGATAAAATATTTTGTTTACAATTTTTTCAGAAAAAAAGAAATAAGTGCTGTTGAATGAAGAAGGAAATAAGATATTTTTCACCTTTTTTTGTTCATGATTCACATACTTTCTTGCTAACATCTGTGAAGAATATCCATTAGATTATGTATGTCATTATGGAAGCATTTTGGTTATAGATAATACTGAACATAATTAGATTTGATGCTGATTCTATTTACTAAATGTCATGTTTCTTCAGTAGCATCTCCTACATTGTGAAACATTTCATGCTAAAATAAGGGTTTTCATGTCAAAATTTGACTAATAAAGATGAATGTAGAACTCTATTGTTTTGGAGGAAAGAATTATTAGTATAATTTTATCTATTTTAATATAGTAATATAAATAATTCATTTTATGATTTGAAAAAAGAAGGTAATCTTTGGAATAGGGAAGACCTGAGTTCAAATTCTATCTGACCCATTATGATTATGAATGCTTGGTTAAGTCACTTACTTCTCAGTGATTCAGGCAACTTTCTAATACTGTACTATACTTCCACATTAGTATATAATCACATTTTAAAAATGTATAGAATAATGGATTTTTCAGCTAGTAAGGACTTTGAAAGTCTTCTAGTCCAATCCCTTCATTTTGCAAATAAGCAAATTGAAGCCCAGAGAGGTTAAATCCCAAGGTCATACAAATGACTTTGAATTCATCTTCATTTCTAATTCAGTATGTTTCTGACTGAATATGTTCCTCCACAGGATAGCAGTATGCAAATGTAGAATAATAGTGACTCATCACTCACACTTGGCAAATCATTCTATACTATAGGAAAAATCTTTCATGATGATTTGTAATAAACTTAAATATGTATAATTGCAGATATCTAAAATTCTGAAAGTACTTTTTCAATTTTTAAAGCATACAATTTTTAAAAAATTTCATCACTGCTAAGGACATAACTTGGAAGATAAATGGAATTTACATTATTTTTTATGATTTCTAAGTATGGATGTTTAGGAAAACTTTTCCAGGGACATACTATTCATTCATTTATTTATTTGTTAATTAATTAATTAATATATTCATATACTGAGCATGTGTGTATACAAAATTAAGCATGTTTCAATTAAGTCAGTTTAGTATCATTCCTTACATTTTAAATGATCAGCTATTTGGAGATGATACAATTGGTTGAATATTTGTAATTTTCTCTTTGCAACTTGTTCTGTTTTTTGTTATGTAGCAACAATATCATTTTCAGTTTCATACTGAATTCATTCTAAGCTTCACAATCTCCATTGTCTTGGCTATAATATAGCTCTAGTGTTTTAGTTTCTTTCAACATTGATTACTTCATTTTGAGTTATTGTGAAAATAATAAAGGACCTTATAAAAGATTTTAGCTGATGTGTTTTATATTTTAACCTTACAATCATGAGAATGTTGGTATTTTCTCATAACCTAAATATATATTAAAAGTATGGTCCAAAATCCTTTTAAAGTGCTTTATTACTGTGAATTTCCGTCTTAACAAAGATTAAAGACAGCAATAGAAGACAGTTAAAATTACAGGTTAGTTGACTTAAAAAATCAGGTATCTACATAGAAGAGAGTGTGTAATTGCTGCATCATGATAATCCCAATGGCATGTATAACTGAAACATGCCAAAGGCTGCAGAGAAGTTGTCAGAAGGCCTCAACCTTTAGGCTAAGAAGTCAGGATAAGCTTATTCTATACCTTGCCACCCATGAGTCAAAGAACATCCATTCTTTTCAATGACAGCTTTTCTAGTTTAAACAATACCCGTGAAAAAAGAACATGCCTTTCACTGGCTCATTATTGTTACATTGGTTTAACTTCTTAACCTCATTCCTGTTGAAGTTTACCTCACATCTGAAAAAGTATTACTATTCCAATCACTAATTAAATTTCCTTTATAAGTAACTTGACAAAAATTCTACCCTGGCTTACGTTGTTGTAACTGTTATTTCTTATATGAGGGGGAAATTTTTTTCTGACAATTAACATGATTGACAACGTTGAATTGAAATAGTCAAAATGTGGCCCAATCTTTAGCAAATATGGTATTATTTAAAGATCACTAAATGTGAGGTCAAAATCCTTAGATTAAGGTCATACTTGCCTCACTTAGTAGCCCTGTGTCCTTAAGAAAATTTCAACATCTTTAAATTTAATGTTTTTCATGTAAAATATGAATTTTATCATGAGAAAAATAGAGAATGCTATTTTCTTTGAAATACTGAGTAATTGTACTAGACTACTTTAAATAAGATTGAATTAACAAATGAACAAAAATAATGAAAAAACTTCTTAGCAGGCATTTATTACACATAAAATGTATAATATGATCATCAATTGATTTGATATTTCTTTTTCCCATTGAATGAAATTGCTTTTTTTAACAGCCTGTCCTTATAATTCAGTTTTAATGGTTTTAAAAATAACAATTACAAATATAGTTGATCAACTGTTATATTGGATATATTTTATTGGTCATATCATTATCAATGGCCCATGAGGAATGGTCAATGATCAGTGAGTAATGACTACTTTCACTTTCCTGTTTCTATGTACATCTTTTGGCTATTGCCACTTTTTCTATTCTTGGGTGGTTGTGTATGGGGAATCTGTACATACAAAAGCAAATCCTTTTGCTGAAAAGATTAAGGAACTTCATTTCATGGTTGCCAAGTATTACAAGCAATAGAAATAAAGAAGCATTGTTCTTTAGGACTTACACAATAGTCTTCATGCAAACCAAACCCTCAGATTCTTTAAGTCAGATTAGTTCTGCTTCTGTGTATGTATGTTCTTCTATTTGTCTATGTGGATGTATATGTAATTTTACTTTTATGTTTTTATTTCTGATTAACTAGAGTATTAAATATAGAGATTAGCCAGTTAATCCTTTACACTAGTGTTAAAGAAAAAAAAAATCTTTGCTACAATAATAGTGGCCAGTATAACTGGGACAGTAAAAACAGATGATCTATTTTAATAGACTATTTTTTGAAAATAATTTGAACAAATTGAGCCTATTCTAAAAGAAAAAAGTGCTCTCTTGGTATAATCCATGTTGATATGGTCTTGAGTCCTGAAGAGAAAGATTTGCTTCTCACAGAGAATCAGTAGTTTATTTTGTATAATACTGAAAGACATTTAGAAGAGTGTTGAACCAGTTTTTTTTTTAGATAGATAAGTGGATGGATGGATGGATATATAGATTATTTTCTCCTACTGACCCCAACTACAAATTTAGTCATAAATCAAAAGCCTGATTTTCTAGATCACTGGACACATTTCCTATAAGCACAAATAGTTTTACTATGGCTAATGACTGTGGCTAATGATTATAGCTATTGTTGAGATTATCTGTGGCTATAATATCAGCTATAACATACTATGTATTAATCTTAAAGGTCAAGTATTTTGGGGGGGCTCTATCTTATCCATTGTTAATGTGAGAAATTCCATAAGGTTGATGGCACATTACGTATTTATGATGATAATGTTGGTGTTACTGTCGAGCATAAAAAATACTTAAAACCACCAGTTTTTAAACCATTGACAGCTACTTTTTCCAATGTTCTTTTTACTTTATTATTTTATTATATGTCCCTTGTAAAATTACTCACACTCTTACTATTTTTAGATAACAATGTAATATATGGGAAAGTTACTTATAAATTTACTTTATGATTAAAGAGAATCTGTAAAATGAACTAGAGAAGGAAATGAAGTTGTTTCAGTCATTTCCAATTCTTTGTGACCCTATTTGGCATTTCCTTGGAAAAGATATTGAAGTAGTTTGTCATTTATTTCTCCAGAACATTTTATAGATGAGGAATTGAGGTAAATAAACAGTGTTATGAATTGTCCAGTGCTACACAGCTGAATGTCTGAGACCAGATTTGATCTCAGGAAAATGAGTCTTCCAGACTCCATGTCTAGCACTCTACCCATTATGCCACTTAGCTATATCGTAGGTTCATCAGCATAAAGAAGTATTTGTTAAATCAAATTGAATCATTCCAATCAATTTTCCCATATAAAGTTCTTAATATCCTTATTTTAAGCCCATCATTCAGGAGGAATGAAGGCCTTTTCTATATGTATAGGAACCAAACTAGCATAATTATATCCACGCACTTTTTGCCCACACAAATTAATTTACTTCTATTCCACATAGAATTTCCAAAGTATTTTCAAAATTTTTGAATTGGCTCAGCCAAAGTAAAGATGATTGGTTATAAACATCATATACCAGAGCAGAGACACTATTGATTGGTTGAATCAAAAGTTTCATTTTGAATTTTCAGCATTCAGAATTATTCTATTATCATGTCTGTGGACTAAACGGTCTATTTCAATGCAGCCATATTAATCATTTATGGAGAGATACACATAAGGAAAAAAAATAACATTTCCTGTAGTATGATCCTTCAAGTTGAACAAAGAAGCAAACTGAATCAAGAATCTAAGAGAAAAAAGTTTCTATCACAACCAGAGATAATTTGTCCTTCTTTATGATGGCAACATTTTATCTAGATATTCCCCATGCCTCTTTCAACCTATATTCAAAACTCCCTGTTCAAAGACCTTTGATAAAAGATACCTGATCATGATTACATATATTATATTTATTTTAAGAAAATTATATCATATTTTTGGTCAATACTCATTACACTGGAACTTAGTTTCTTTCTATCTCTTAGGTGTAGCTATAATACTTATCACCATCTCCCAAATTTTTATTATAATATACCACATAATGACCTCTTCACCAAGGTAATATGCTTGGTTTGATTGGTTCTCAAATGACTAGTGCCTAGATTGATGACATATTTATTAAAAGAAACCATTGCAGAGAAAATAGGAGATTAGTTCTCAAAGCTTCCCTTAAGCTACTAAGTATGTTATTGGATTTAATATGGATAGAATTGTCATTGCTCCCCATTTCCACCTCCACTCTTATAAACAATCTAAATAAACACTTAGACTCCAAAATATCTATCAGTGTTGAGATTCTCCAAATACTCTTATTCACTGATGATTCACCTTACTAATTATACTGTCTTGGAACATGGGAATGCAATGTCAATGCAATGTCAATGAAGGACATTATTATTCAAATGGATTTATCCATTCATGATAGACAAATTATCATGAAAAAAATCATGTGACAAGGATCATGACATGCAACTATGTAAGCAAAATGTCTACAATCAATCTTTTTTTTTTTGGCAAGACAGTTGGGGTTAAGTGATTCATCCAGGGTCACACAGGTAGGAAGTGTTATGTGTCTGAAACTAGATTTGAATTTAGACCCTTTTGACTTTCTTCCTTCCTTCCTTCTTTCCTTCCTTCCTTCCTCCCTCCCTCCTTCTCCCTTTCTCCTTCCCTCCTCCTTCTTCCTCTCTCCCTCCTCTCTCTCTAATCTAATCTATCTATCTATCTATCTATCTATCTATCTATCTATCTATCTATCTATTCAACTTGCTTAATATAGACAAATGCTATATAGATAGATGAAAAATTGAGTCCAGAGTCAAGCATACTTGGAGGTAGAACTTTGTAGCAATTGAAAAATTATATATGATTTTCAAATGACCCTAACTTACTTGTTGGTGCAAAATCTCATATTTTTTGGTAAAGATTTTTATTTTTAAAACATATGCATAGATTCAGCATTAACCTTTGCAAAACTTTATGTTCCAATTTTTCTTCCCTTCCCCTATCCCCTACCCTAGATGGCAAATAATCCAATATATGTTAAACATGGTAAAATATATGTTAAATCCAAAATATGAATATATATTTGTACTTCTGCACAAGAAAAATCAAATGACAAAATGAAAAAAAATGCAAGCAAACAACAACAAAAAAAGTGAAAATGCTATATTGGGAACCACACTCAGTTCCCTCAGTTCTCTCTCTGGGCGTAAATGGCTCTCTTTATAACAAGATCATTGGAATTGTTCTGAATCATCTCATTGTTGAAGAGATCCAGATCTAACAGAATTGATCATCATATTGTCTTGTTGTTGCCGTATATAATGATCTCCTGGTTCTGCCCATTTTACTTGGTATCAGTTCATGTAAGTCTCTCCAGGCCTTTCTCAAATTATCCTAATGATAAAAATCTCATCATTTTTAATGTTAATCATCTCCCAGGGAAGAATTTTGAAGATAATGAAACACCATGATCTTAGAATGTGGGTGACTCACAGAAAATTCCCTAGTCTCTCTTCAAACTTTATCAAGATTACCCTAGTTATGTGTCTCACTTATTTTTATAAAAATTTAGAAAACATAGTAAGACAAGAATGTGAGCTTAGTATTTGTGAAAGGAAGTGTAGCATAATGGATAGTGAGCAGGCCTCCAAGCAAGATTTAGCTTCATGTATGATGTCTGATACTTTTGTGATCCTGAACAACTAGTTCTTAAAATCCTAGGAAAAGCTCTTTAAATATAACTTGCAATGAAGGTGCTGACCTACTTTGGTAGAGGTTTTTTTTTTTTTACCTAGGAGATCTATATATGAATGAAAAGCAATCACAGATTTCATCATCACTGTCCCTTTAGCATCACTCCACCCTCTTTTGGATAACAATATAGTTGGGAGATTTTTTCCAAGCTTTTTGTATCCTCCTCTCATTCAGGAACATTGAGAATAGATCCTCCATTGACTAAAGACTGCATGACTTCTAGTGTTGATCTCCTGACTATACATACTTGATCCAAATTTTGTTTTTTATCTTTATATTTTCAAGTAGTATTTATACTTCTGCACAAAATACACTGGAATTTGTGATTTTAAAGTAAAAAAATATAGTGGATTCACTGATGTTGATAGAAAGCAGAACTAGTCATTAAATATTTACATATATTTTTCCTTTTAGCACCTTTCTAGATTCATCCTTAGGTACCAAGAGGAACTGAGAAGATGAGAGTTTTAAAAGGAAAGAAAGTGTGTCAGAAGAATGAGATGGTGATGATTGAAAGAGAATTTGATGATTTCTCATTCCTTAGAGTTGGGGAGGAAGTAGAAAGAAATAAGCATTCATTAAATACTATCTGCCATGAATTATGCTAAGCACTTGATGGGTATTATCTCATTTTATTTTGTAAGCACCTAACAGGTATTGTCTCATTTTATTAACTTTATTTTCTTCTTTTCACCTGACAGTATTGTATATTTTCCAATTACATGGACAATAATTTTTAATCTTCACTATTTTTATTAAAGCTTTTTGTTTTTCAAAACATGCATGGACAATTCATCAACATTAACCTTTACAGATCCTATGTTTCAATTTCCTTCCCTTTCCCCCATGCCCTCTCCTTGATGGCAAGTGGTCCAATATATGTTAAACATGGTAGAAATGTATGTTAAATACAATATATGCATATAAATTTATACAATTATAATGCTACACACACAAACAAGAAAAGCAAAATAAGATGCAAGTAAACAACAACAAAAAGAGTGAAAATGCTTTGTTATGAACCATACTCAGTTCCCACAGTCTTCTCTCTGGGTGTACAGGGCTCTCTTCATCACTGAACAATTGGAACTGGTTTGAATAATCTCATTGTTGAAAAGAGTCATGTCCATCAGAATTGATCATCATATAATTTTGTTGTTGCTATGTATAACACATTCACTTTTGTAACATTTTGAGTTTGTAGTAGATCACTTAAATTCAGGTTTTCCAGCTCAAAACAAAGTTATTTTCCTCCTATACTGCTTAAAACCTTTTCCTGAATAACTAGAGAAACATTGAAATTTTAAAATAAAAATGAAAGGGAATATATAATTAGGTATCAAATTACTAGTGCAGAGATAGAGAAGGTATAGATGGCTAGAATGATGACATTAAGGATAATTTCTTAGACAAGAATGTATAATTTGAATTTGTCCTTCAAGAACTGGCACTAGATCTTTGGGGTAAAATGGGAGGACATTATTGAAATAGTTTAATAAAAAAAGAGTGAACTGTGTATCTTGTGTTTAGAGGATAGCGATTGAATAACTTGACAGGAGTGGAAGACTAATTTTGGAGCATAAATAGAGTAAGAATTATCTGTATATGCTGGAGTTGAATTGTGGAGAACTTTGAAAGTTTGCAGAACTAATTTTTTAAAGTTTTCCTTTCAGCAATGCAGAACCACTGATAATTTTTTAAAGCAATGTAATGAATGAAGAAAATAAAGTTTTAGTAAAAAAAAAAAGTCTAACAATGATGTGTGAGATAAATTGGTGAAGAGAGAGAGTAGAAATTGAGAAAAATAATCCAGACACTATTGCTATCATGTCAGTAGGAGGTAATGTGACTAGCACCTTAAATGTTACTTTGTAGAAAGATCTAAAATTAGGAGCCAGAAGACCTGTTAGATTTTAGAGTCTGCTGATAATCAGCTGTGTGATTTTTGATAAATGATTTTTTTCCTGCTATTGTTTTTCAATACATAAATTGATGAGTTTAAACTGGATGATCTAACATACTTTCAGTTCCAAAATTACAAGACACTATGATTCTACTAATATTTCTATTTTAGTCTCTGGGTCATTAGGCAAGAAAAGTAACTATCATGGCTAATTAAGGATAGGAGAATCTATGATAGATTAAAAACACTAAGCATTATTTTCTTGACAGTAAAACATGTAGTTAATTCAATTAATTAAGTAAAAAATAGTCATCCAGATATTTAACTTAAATATCTGGAATAAACAACTTTTGGCTAAATTGACCAGATTCTTAGCATCTTGTGAATATATCCTCAACACATTTTGGATTACATTCAAGAAAATACATTTAAGAAGTGTGACATTTGGAATATGATGTTCTACATATTTTCTTCTGGTAATGATCTTTAATTATGTTCAGATATTTTTACCCCCATATTAACAAAATATGAAAAACAATTGGAGCTAAAACACAAGTCTTTGGAAAAGGATTCTAACAAAAATGAAATTTTATATATATAATAGTAATGTGAGCTTTCCTCCTTCTCCTTCATTGTCATTCCAGTGGTCTATTCAATTAAGAAGCAAATAAATACAGTAGAGAAAATAACTATGTTTTCCTGGAAACTGATGCAAATGAAATATATTACCAAGGAAAATGCTTGTATAGAGAAGAGATGTTACATTAAACTAATTTTTATTCCTCTCCCTTGTACTCACTTGTCCCTTCCATTCATATCATGCTCATTAAAACCATTTAAACCACAAGAAATATTTCCATAATGAAAACATAAATCAAATTTTGAAGACCTTTTAAAAATTAAAATGCAACCAACTAGTGAAAGGCAGAATGACACAGGTTTCCAGGAGCAACTGGGAAGTTCCAGGAAATATTGTGGATTTTGGGCAGAAGTTTCAAGTCATTTGTCATTAGAAAGAAAAAGGATTTTTAAAGAGAAACATGCCAAGTAAGTTAAATCTTTTGCTTATTTATCTCTGACCTCCTATGAGCTCTGCTTATCAGATGAGAATAATAAAGTTTGTAGATTTACTGACACTAAGAATATGTAGGAAAGAGAAGTGGTTAAAGGAATAAAAATTTATTAAGTGCCTACTATGTGCCAGCAATTGAGCTAAACACTTTGCAAATATTATGTGATTTGATTCTCACAACAATGTTGATAGAAAGGTGCTATTATTATTCCCATTTCACAGTTGAGGAAACTCACTCAGACAAAGGTTAATTGATCTGTTCAGTATCACACAACTGGTAAGTACTTTGAATTTAAACTCAGGTTTTCTTAACTCGATTCTTTTTGACAATGCTATATACACTGCACCACTTGTTTGACTCTAAATAAAGATGAAATGTAAATTAGAAAAAAATTGAGGGAAACATTGACATTTCCAGTTTTATATTGTGGTAGAATATAGGATGTTCAGATTGGAAAACAAAGGAATAGAATGAAAAGGTTATAGGTTTATAGATTTAAAACTGGGAGAAATTGTAGAGACCATCTAGTCCAATTTTCTCAGTTTTATTTATAAAGAAACGGAGCAGAGAGTTGTTTGCATAGTTAATAGATAATCTGAGATAGCATTTGAGCTTGAAACTTCCTCCAACTCTGGCTTTATATTCATTTTGCCAAAGTAAGGAATCTAAATGGATATTTATTATTTTGCATATGAAAACAAAAGTAAATTTAAAAAATACCTTATTTTAATATTCACTTAATATTACTTTTGAGATTATACCTCTTATATTGAGAAATGGTTATTGGGCCAACAGGGGCCAGAGTATTGTACTCAGTCCCACTCCCAAAGGGCCTCACCTACTCTCAACCCAGGCCTACTTTGTTGGATTGGTTCAAAGTTGAGGAAGCCTCTTGTCTATTGAAAATAGAATTAGCCCATCTTTTCTTACTATTTTTTTTTGCTTTATCTTATTCTCTAACTCAGTATTTCAGTATCTGAGGAACATATTATTAAAATAGAGGTTAATATTTAAACTTTATAAAAATATAAACACAAAATAATTTTTACTACTTTTGTTAAGCACTTTACATTTCACCTGGATTCTACACTGTCCAACATATAAAGGAAATATGTCTGGTGGTAAAATTATCCTAGATTTACCTCCTGAGGTAGTAGTATTCTTTAAGATCCCTGGAGTTATTGTGACAGATTCCTTCCAGAGGAGCCAGTCAACTCTGTGAAAAGGACCCAAGATCTCTAGACTGTTCAAACTCACAATGTCATCTCAAATGCATTCCTTTTCCATGTTACAGGCTTTTAAGTACTTGATCACAGCAATCATGTTAATCATTTTTTAAAACAAATTTTAAAAAATCTTTTGTTTTCAGCTTAATTACATTTTACATGTATTATTCTAACATCCCCTTCAATTATGTTTTTAAAAAAGAGTAAATAATTCAATAAAATCAATCAACTCATTCTGATATTCTATTCAGTATCCTATATCCATGAACCCTTAACTGTACAAAGGACTAGAAGTGGGTCAGGGGAGTTGCCTTCTTGTCCTTCCTCTTTCTGACAAAGTATGGTCTTTATAATTTCAAATCATTATCTATGACTTTTTGGTCATTATTCTTTTCTTTTACATTATTAAACTTGTGATAGGAAGACTAATCTGCCTGAGTTTAAATGTGATCTCAAACGCTTACTAGCTGTGTGTCCTTCTGAGATAGTCATTTAACCTTATTAGCCTCAGTTTCCTCAACTGTAAAGTGAGCTAAAGAAGGAAATGGCAAATCACTCCAGTATTTTTGCCAAAAAGTCCTCAACTAGAATCATGAAGCGTTTGACATTATTGAAAATGATCAAATAGCAAAATAATACTGTACCATGTCTGTGTTGATTCTTTTCTTTTTCAAAATGAATAACCCTAGTTTCTTTAATCCATCCTCATATTGCAAGAGCTTGAGACTTTTTAACATTCTGGTTGAAGTATCCTGAATACTATCTCACTTCTTATCCTCCTTGAATTGTGATATCCTGAACTGAATATAATACTCCAGATTGGTGTGACCAGGGCAGAGTTGTTTTATTACTTCCTTATTCTTGAAAGTTATACAACTCTCAATGAAGCCCCAAATTACACTACCTTTTATTTTGGCTATAATTTCATATTAATTACTCATATTTAATTTCTAGTCCACTAACACAACTAGATCATTTTAAAATCAATTGTTATCTAACCATGTCTACTCCCATCTTGGACTTGTGAAATTATTTTTTGAACCAAACAGTAATGTTTTTTAAGCCTATTAAATTTATATTAATTACAATACATCATAAAGTGGTCATTGTATCTTGCTTCTTCTTGTAAAATGGATGGTGGAGAATAGACACATCTCTATCTGAGATTCCTTAAAATTAGCAGCAGAGTAAGTCTCTGAACTGGTTTTGGAGTAACAGAATATTTGGAGTACAACAAATTTCCAGAAGGAGATATTTTGGAAGAACTTCAGAAAAGATCTGTTTCAATGAGTTAGGGTAGAGAGGCTGCTGAGCCCAGAACACAGTGTAGGAAGCCCATGGCAAAAAGCTAGGGTGTGGCAGTGTCCATGCACCAGGGAATCTTTTTTTTTTTTTTAATTAATTTTATAATTATACATTTTTTGACAGTATATATGCATGAGTAATTTTTTATAACATTATCCCTTGTATTAATTTTTCCAGTTTTTCCCCTACCTCACTCTACTCCCTCCCCTAGATGCAATCTCATACATTTTACATGTGTTACAGTATAACCTAGATATAATATATGTGTGTAAATCCAATTTTCTTGTTGCACGTTAAGTATTGGATTCCAAAGGTATAAGTAACCTGGGTAGATAGACAGTAGTGCTAATATTTTACATTCAATTCCCAGTGTTCCTTCTCTGGGTGTAGTTGTTTCTGTCCATCATTGATCAGCTGGAAGTGAGTTGGATCTTCTTTATGTTGAAGATATCCACTTCCATCAGAATACATCTTCATACAGTATTGTTGTTGAAGTACATAGTGATCTTCTGGTTCTGCTCATTTCACTCAGCATCAGTTCATGTAAGTCTCTCCAAACCTCTCTGTATTCATCCTGCTGATCATTTCTTACAGAGTACTAATATTCCATAACATTCATATGCCATAATTTACCCAACCATTCTCCAATTGATGAACATCTATTCATTTTCCAGTTTCTAGCCACTACAAAAAGAGCTGCCACAAACATTTTGACATGTACAGGTCCCTTTCCCATCTTTAGTATTTCTTTGGGATATAAGCCCAGTAGTAGCACTGCTGGATCAAAGGGTATGCACAGTTTGATAACTTTTTGGGCATAGTTCCAGATTGCTCTCCAATCTGACAGCACCAGGAAATCTATTGTGAGACTCTTAGGCTACTGTGTCTTGGTTACAAGCCAGTGGTTCATCAGATTTGCTGTGAGACAACAAAAGAAAATTCAAAAGGCAAATTGTGAGCCTCAGGACACAAGAAAAACAAGACCTGGCCACACCTACCCACTACTGGAAGTCAATCAACAACACCAGTCCCAGGGCAAACTAAAGTGACAGCTGCAGCTTTGCATTAATTATCTCCCAAAAACTGCTTAAAAATAGATTTGATGAAATGGGAAAAACATAACTCCCTACAAAAATAAATTTGACAAAATGGAAAAGGTAAATAACTCCTTACAAAATAGATTTAATGAAATGGAAAAAAAAAGCATATAATTCCTTACAAAATAGATATGAAAAAGAAAAACAGATTTTGTTAAATGGAAAAAATGCAATGAACAAAAATATCCCATTTAAAAGTTTAATTGGCCAAATGCAAAAGGAGATTAAAAAGCTGAAGAAATAATTCACTAAAAACTAGAACTGAATAAATGAGAATGAATGACTCAATGAGACCTCAAGAATCAGTCAAACAAAACAAAAAAAAATAAATTGAAAAAAATAGAAGAAAATGTAAAATAACTCATTGGAAAAAACAACTGACCTGGAAAATAGATCTAGGAGAGACAATCTAAGAATTATTGGACTTCCTAAAACCATGATGAAAAAAGAACCAGACATCATTTTTCAGGAAATCAATGAAAACTTCCTCTATGTCCTAGAACCAGAAGATAAAATAACTATTGAAACAATTCATTGATCACATCCTGAAAGAGCCCCCAAAATGAAAACTCCAAGGAACATCATAGCTAAATTTTAGAATTATCAAATTGAGGAGAAAATATTCCAAGCAGCCAGAAGGAAACAATTCAAATACTGAGGAGTCACAATCAGGATTACCCAGAACCTTGTAGCTTCCACTTGAAAAGATTGAAGGTCATGAAATTTGATATTCCAAAAGGCAAAGAAACTTGGATTGAAGCCAAAAATCAACTATCCAACAAAACTAAGCATCATCTTTCAGGAAAAAAGATGGACATTCAATGAAACAGCTAAATTTCATCTCTTTCTGGTGAACAGACCAGAACTCAATAGAGAATTTAATTTTCAAATACAGTACTCAAGAGAAACATAAAAAGGTAAAAAGTAAAAGAAAAAATTACGTTCTTTTAAAAATTAAAAAGCTTATATCCCTATATGGGAAAATGATATGTTTAACACTTGATATCTATATCTCTGTTATGGGTATGTAAAGGGCTAGAACTGAGCAAATGCACTTAGATAATGGAGGACATGAGACTAATTGCCAATTAGAACAATTCTTTATTAACATGTTTGAAGGATGACCCTCCCCAACTATTCTGTGCTGGCTGAATCAGTGGATGTGGACAAAGAAGGGGAAATGACATGAGTGGGTGGAGTAGGAGGAGGAAATTGGGACATTCTCCTGGCGGTAGAGAGAGAGGAAGAAGATTGTGGAGATTGCTAGATCTAATCCCCTGACCACCATTGCAAAAGACCAAGAATAAAGACTTGGAAAAAAAATCTGGAAAATAGAGGATGTTGACTGATTTAAGAAAGGTAAATGAACAGATGGAAACTATGGGAACTCTTCAACCTGGACTTCCATCTACTACTCAATTGCCTAGAGAATGGCCTCTGTGGGTTGTAGACATTAAGGATTGTTTCTACTGTATCCCTCTAGATGAGGAGGATATGAAAAGATCTGTATTTTAATTCCCAGCGTTAACTTAGCTGAGCCTTATAAAAGATATGAATGGACAGTTTTGCCACAGGGAATGAAAAACAGCCCCACTATGTGTCAAATGTATGTTGCTGCTGCTCTTACTCCAGTAAGAAAAGCATTTCCAAAAGTAATGTTATTACATTACATGGATGATATATTGGGATGTGCACCTGAGGAACAAATGTTAGAAGTATGTCTACAAAAAAACATAGAAACACTAAGGAATTATAAATTGCACATAGCTATACAAAAGATTAAAAGACATGCTCCTTTTCAATATTTAGGATATGAAGTATATCCTAAGGTGCTTACAGTACAAAAACTCTCCATAAGAACAGAGAACTAAACACTTTAAATGATTTCCAGAAATTAATAGGAGATATCCAATGGATGCATCCCGTGCTAGGCCTGACTACCTATTAATTGCAACCATTATATGACATTTTAAGGGGAGACAGTGCTTTAAATTCACCAAGCCAGCTTACAAAAGCAGCTCAAGAGGCTTTGTGACAAGTTGAACTGGCTTTATCCAATGTGGTTGAAAGAATCACTCAAAAACCCTTGGAAATATCAGTTTTTGCTACATAAGAGGCACCCACAATAGTCTTTCATCAAGGAGACAGTGTGATAGAGTGGGTGAACCTCCCAGCACAACCAGAACAAAGCCTTACTCCTTATCCAGTGCTTGTGGCTAGCATTTTATTAAAGGCCATTAAGCAAGCAATACAATTATCTGGGATAAGACCTGACAAGTTATACACCTTTTATACTAATGCACAAGTTAATGTGTGCTGTGAAACCATCCCAGAGTGGCAAATTTTATTAGCCATGGCTCCAAGTTTTACACATGAGTCTCCATTAAAGATAACCAGACTGTTACATAATTGGCGATGGATTCTGGAAGAAAAGGTTTCTAAAGTTCCTCTTAAAGGACCAACTATCTTTACAGATGCATCCAAACATAATATTTGTTCTATATACTCTCGTGACTTAACTATAAAGAGAGTAATCAGAACTCCTTTTCAGTCCACTCAGCAGAATTTAATTGCATGCAATCATTCTAGCTCTTGCTTATTTTCCAGGAGACATAAATATAGTATCTGATTTGGCCTGTTCAGTATGTGTGATACAAAGAACTGCCACAGCCCAAATAAAATTTGTAGCCTCCAATATATATCAGCTCTTTAAGGAACTTCAAGTGCAAGTGAGAAAGCATCCAGGTAAGATTTATATTTTGCATGTCCATTCCCATAGTGGACTTCCAGGTCCAATTTTTGATGGTAATTCAAAGGCAGATAGTCTTCTAACCATGTTGGCCAATACTCCTTTATTTCAAGAAGCCCAAGAATCTCATTCTAAATATCATCAGGCTGCCAGAGCTTTACATTTACAACTTGGAATAACAAGAGAAGAAGCTAGGAGCATAATAAAAGCCTGTACAGCTTGCATACCTTTCCATGCTCCTATATTCCCTCCAAGGAAGAACCCTCATAGTTTGAGACCTAATGAAATTTGCCAAATGGATGTGACCCATTATAAATCTTTTGGTAGTCTATCTTTTATCCACGTCATGGTAGACACCTTTTCAGGATTCACTTTTGCAATGCCAGCAGCAAAAGAGACAGCCCGAGTGGTCACTGAATTCCTTATGCAAACATTTGTAATTATAGGTGTGCCACAAGCAATAAAAACAGACAATGGACCTGCATATACTTCTAAACATTTTGCACACTTTTGTGCACAGATTTTATATACCACTGGCATACCTTTTAATCCTCAAGGACAGGCAATAGTAGAGAGAAGAAACAGAGATATTAAGATACTCTTCCAAAAACAAAAGAAAGGGGTTGCCACAGGTAACCCTAGAGAACTTCTAAATTTAGTTCTCTATACCATTAATTTTTAAATTTTTGACAAAGATGCACTGGCTCCAGCAGACAGGTTTTATAACACACCAGAAGGACAGTGTCCAGTGTGAGTAGCTCCACTGTCTTTAGATAATTGCCAGGTCTTGTGGAGAGACCCAGAAATTGGTGAATGGAAGGGACCAGATAGATTAACTGCTTGGGGGAGAAGGTTTGCTTGTATCTCTGCAGATGGAGAAGGAATCAAATGGGGGCCAACGAGTTGTATTCACCTTGTCCATCACAGAGAGATGGAGCAGACTCTTGAAATGAAGGAGAAGACCCAAGAAACATTGGGTGTTTCCATTGCTGACTGTACCCTCCACTGAAAGAACCTGGCAGTTATGGCATTTGACTCATGGACATCAAAAATTGTTGGACTTGAAAACCCTCAGGAATCGTTGGATTCTCTGAGATGTGATAAGACTGTTATAGGACTTGAAAGCCCTCAGGAATCTTTGGATTCTCTGAGACATCATAAGACTATTGTAGGACTTGAAAGTCCTTAGGAATCATTGGCTTCTCTGAGGCATCGTAAAACTGTTGCAGAACTTCAAAACCTGTATCATCAATATAAATATAAATATATATAAATATAAAAAGACTGTTGCGGAACTTCAAAAGCTTGTGGGGATCATTGGATTCCCTGACACGTGACGCAATGGACAATAGATTGGGTTTGGACTATCTCTTGGTTGCTGAAGAAGGCATATGTGTGGCTAATGTTTATATACCCTCCTTCTATCACTTCTGGGAATCTCTTACAAGACCGTGTTGATTTATATTGTTTGTTATATCACTACTTGCATGTACAATTCATGTTTGTTACACCACATCAATCCTGCACTGTCTGTGGGGAGAGTCATCACTAACATCCTCTGCATTATTGCTATGTGCTTGTGTAATACCTCCCATGCTGATGGATTTATGCATACTTGTCTCTAATAAGACCCTTCAGTCCAGAAACCCACTAGCAATCCCCACTTTCCTTTGGTGCTTTTCATCTCCCTTCTTGAGATGTCAGGGAGGCCGTGATTATCTCCTTTTTAGTGCTTTCATCTCCTTTCCTGAGAAGTCGGGAGGGTGTGATCATCTTCTTTTTGGGATTCTCACCTTCCTGAGAAGTCAGGGATGGCGTGGCCACCTATGTTCTAAAACAAAAGAAAGCGGGAGATGTAAAGGACTAGAGCAAATGCACTTGGATAATGAAGCACGTGAGACTAATTGCCAACTGGACAATTCTCTATGAACATATTTGAAGGATGACCCTCCCCAACTATTCTGTGCTAGCTGGATCGGTGGATGTGAACAAAGAAGGGGAAATGACATGAGTGGTTGGAGTAGTAGTAGGAAATTGGGGCATTCTCCTGGAGGTAGAGAGAGAGGAAGTAGGTGTGGAGATTGCTAGATCTAATCCCCTGACCACAACTGCAAAAGACCAAGAATAAAGACTTTTGATTATCCTGACTTTGGCTGATTCTGGGAGATCCAAGGTCCCAACAGGTATATTCATGTTATGGGTGCAAGTATAATTTGATTTTCTTGTGATGATTAGAAAAAGAAAGTAGAGGAGGAAATGTGATTCTACTGGAAGAAGAGGAAAATGGAGTTAAAATGGGGTAAATTACATCTTATGAGGAGACAAAAAAGACCTATTGCAGTTGAGGGAAAGAGAGGAGGGGGATGAGCATTGTATGAATCTTACTCTCATAAAATTTGGCTCAAAGAAAAAATATCAGACACATTTAATTTCACAAAGAAGCTTGTCTCTGCAAATAAGGAAGTAGGAGGGAAAGGGGAAAGGAAGGGGACAAGCTAATAGAAGGAAAAACAGAAATAGAAGGGAAAAGGTATGAGAAAAGGGGAAGGGCTGAAAAAGGAGAGAGATGTTCCTAGGAAGGAGGGAAAAGGAGAAAGGACAGAGAAAAATATAACTGGAGGGTAAACAAGATGGCAGGAAATACAGAATTATAAATTTTATCTGTGAATCTGAATGGGATGAACTCTGCCATAAAATGGAAGTGGATAACAGTCTGGATTAAAAGCCAGAACCTTACAATTTGTCATACATAAGAAACTCATTTAAAGCAGAGTGATACATTAAGAATAAAGGTAAAAGGGTGGAGCAGAATCTTTTATACTTCAGCTGAGGTTAAAAAAAAAAAAAAAAAGCAAAAATAATTCTAATTGAAAGATATAAGAAAGGGAACTATATCCTACTTAAAGGTACCATAGATAATGAAGGAATATCAATACTAAACATATATGTACCAAGTGGCATAGTATTCAAATTCCTAGAGGAGAAGTTAAGAGAGATGCAAGAAGAATTAGACAGCAAAATTACACTAATGGGGGATCTCAACCTTGTTCTCTCAGAACTAGATAAATTGAATGACAAAATAAATAAGAAAGAAGTTAAGAAAGTAAATAGAATCCTAGAAAACTTAGTTATGATAAACCTTTGGAGAAAATTCGAAACATAAATGAATGCATTATTTTTTCAGCAGTACATGGAATTTATACAAAAAATTGACCATGTATTAGGGTATAAACCCCTCAAAATCAAATGCAGAAAAGCAGATATAGTAAATGAATTTTTTTTCAGATCATGATGCAAAAAAATTAGATGCAATAAAGTGCCAGAGGAAAATAGACCAAAAATACTGTTTGCACTATTGTTATTCTATCCAGATTACTTTTCCCTTTGGAATCCAATTCTTAGCATGCAACAAGAAATGTGGTTTTACACACATATATTGTATCTAGGATATAAGGTAACACATTTAACATGTATGGGATTGCCAGTCATCTGGGGAAGGGAGTAGAGGGAGGGAGGGGAAAATTTGGAAAAGAAATGCATACAAGGGATAATGTTGTAAAAAAATTACCCATGCATATGTACTGTCAAAAAATTATAATTATAAAATTAATAAAAAAATTTAAAAAGATATAAAAAAAGAAAATAGACCAAAAATTAGTTGGAAACTAAATAATCTAATCTTAAAGAATGAGTGGGTTAATCAACAAATAATAGACACAATCAATAATTTCATCCAAGAGAATGACAATGATGAGATAACACACAAAATTTGTGAGATGCAGTCAAAGAGGTTGTTAGGGAAAAGTTTATATCTCTAGATGCTTACTTGCATAAAATAGAGAAAGAGAAGATCAATCAGTTGGGCTTTCAACTAAAAAAATAGAAAAAGAATAAATTAAAAATCCCCAATTAAATGACAAGTTTGAAATTCTGAATATAAAAGGGGAGATTAATAAAATTGAAAGTAAGAAAACTGTTGAATTAATAAATAAAACTAATAGTTGGTTTTATGATAAACCTAACAAAATATATAAATCTTTAGTTAATTTGATTAGAAAAAGGAAAGAAGAAAATCAAATTGTTAGTCTCAAAAATAAAAAGGGAGAATTTGCACCAATGAAGAGGAAATTAGAGCAACAATTAGGAATTATTTTGCCCAACTATGTCAATACATTTGATAATCTAAGTGAAATGGAGGAATATCTATAAAAATAAAAGTGACCAGATTAACAGAAAAGGAAATAAATTATTTAAGTAGTCCCATTTAAGAAAAGGAAATAGAATAAGCTGTTAATCAATTCCCTAAGAAAAAAATCTCGAGGGCCAGATGGATTTACATATGAATTCTACCAAACATTTAAAGAACAATTAATTCCAATACTATACAACCTATTTGAAAAAATAGGGACCAAATTCCTTTTATGAGGCAGATATAATGTTGATACCAAAACCAGGTAGGGTGAAAACAGAGAAAGAATATTATAGACCAATTTCCCTATTGAATATTGATGCAAATATCTTAAATAAAATATTAGCAAAGAGATTACAGAAAGTCATCCCCAGGATAATACCACATGATCACATAGGATTTAAACCAGGAATGAAGGGTTGGTTCAATATTAGGAAAACTATTAGCATAGTTTACTATATCAATAACAAAATTAACAAAAAACCCTATGATTATCTCAATAGATGCAGAAAATCATATAATAAAATATAACATCAATTCCTTTTAAAAACACTAGAGAGTATAACAATAAATGGAGTTTTCCTTAAAAATGACCAGTACCATCTATTTAAAACCATCAATAAGAATCATATATAATGGGGACAAACTGGAACCATTCCCAGTAAGATCAGGGGTGAAACAAGATTGCCTCCTATCACCATTACTATTCAATATTGTATTAGAAATGTTAGTTTTGGGAACAAGAGAAGAAAAAGAGATTAAAGGAATTAAAATAGATAATGAGGAAACCAAATTATCCTTTTTTGCAGATTATATGATAGTATATTTAGAAAATTCTAGAGAATAAGTAAAAAACCACTAGAAACAATTCACAACTTTAGCAAAGCTGCAGGGTAAAAAATAAATCCACATAAATCATCAACATTTTTATATTTTACCAACAAATTTCAACAACAAGAGCTACAAAGAGAAATTCCAGTTAAAATAATTTGATAATATAAAATATTTGGGAGACTATCTGCCAAGGCAAAGTCAGGAACTATATGAACACAACTACAAAACACTTTAAATACAAATAAAGTCAGATCTAATTAATTGGAAAAATATCAAGTGCTCATGGGTAGGCCAAGCGAATATAATACAAATGGCAATATTACCTAAATTAATCTATTTATTCAGTGTGGTACCAGTCAAACTTCCAAGAAATTATTTTACAGATCTAGAAAAAATAATACCAAAGTTCATCTGAAAGAATAAAGTGTCAAGAATTTCAAGGGAATTAATGAAAAAAAATGGTGAAGGTGAGCTAGCTGTGCCATCTGTAAAACTATTATAAAGCGGCTATCATCAAAACCATTTGGTACTAGCTAAGAAATAGAGTGGTAGAGCAATGTAATAGGGTAGGTTCACAGGACAAAATAATCAATGACTATTATAATTTAGTGTTTGACAATTTCAAAGACCCCATCTTTTTGGATAAGAACTCACTATTTAACAAAAAAACTTCTGTGAAAATTGGAAACTAGTATGGCAGAAACTAAGCATTGTCCCATACCTAACACCATATACCAAGTTAAAGTTGAAATGGGTTAATCTTTAAGACATTAAAAAGTGAACTTATAAGCAAATTCAAAAACCAAAGGATAGTTTACCTCTCAGATCTGTGAAGAAGGAAGAGATTTGAGGCCAAAGAAGAATTGGAATTCATTACTTAATACAGAATAGATAATTTTGGATTATATTAAGCTAAAAGGTTTTCATACAAACAAAACTAATATAGACAAGAATTGAAGAGAAGCAATATACTGGGAAAACATTTTTAAATGCAAGGGTCCTGATAAATGCCTCCTTTCTAAAATATATAGAGAATTGACTCAGATTTATAAAAAATCACACCATTCTCCTATTAACAAATGGTCAAAATGAGCAGACAATTTTCAGTTGAAGAATTTGAAACAATTTCTTGTCATATGAAAAGGTGTTCTAAATCACTGTTGATCAGAAAAATTCAAATTAATACAACTCTGAGGTACTACTGAATACCTCTCAGATTGGCTAACATGACAGGAAAGGGTAAAGATGAAGTTAGAGGACATGTGGGAAAACTAGTACACTAATACATTGCTGGTGGAGTTGTGATCTGATTCAACCATCCTGTAGAGTAATTTGGAATTATGCACAAAGGACTATCAAAATGTGCATACCTTTTGATCCAGCAGTGTTTCTACTGGTCTTATATCTCAAGAAAATCCAAAGGAAGGAAATGGGCCCATATGTGCAAAACTATTTGTGGTGGCCCTTTGTTTAGTGGCAAGAAACTGGAAACTGAGTGGATACCCATTTGTTGGAGAATGGATGAATAAGTTATGGTATATGAATTTTATGGAATATTATTGTTCTATAAGAAATAATCAGCAGAATGAGCTCAGAGAGGTCTGGAGAGACTTACATGAACTGATGCTAAGTGAAATGAGTAGAACCAAGAGAGGTCATTGTATACAGCAATGACAAGATTATATGATGATCAATTCTGATGGATATAGCTCTTTTCAACAATGAGATAATACAGGCCAGTTCCAATGATCTTGTGATGAAGAGAGCCATCAACACCCAGAGAGAGGACTCTGGGAACTGATCACTCTTTTTGTTGTTGCTTGCTTGCATTTTATTTTTTCTCATTTTTACTTTTTGATTTGATTTTTCTTGTACTGCAAGATAACTATATAAATATATGCATATATTGTATTTAACATATATTTTACCATGTTTAATATATATTGGATTACTAGCCATCTAGGAGAGTAAGTTGGGGGAAGGAAGGGAAAAATTGGAACACAAATTTTTGTAAGAGTCAATGTTGAAAAAATTGTTCATTCATATGTCTTGAAAATAAAAAGCTTTAATAAAAAAGCAAACAAAAAGATTTACATGCTGTCTTTGTTACAGTATCATTTAATCCATTCCATATCACTCTGGATGTGATCAGTTATTAAAACATTTGGGAAAATGTGGCTCTCATTAAAATGTATTTAAATATATTTAAAAGATAATTTCATGGAGAAATATATATTATACAATATAAATCAAACAGGTGTTAAAGCACAAAATCAGAATTCCCACAAACATCATCTTTTATAAACACTGATTGTGGGTATTAGCTGTGCATAGACACAAAGTGGAAATGATTGCTGTGCATTTATAGGGATTTTCAGTTACATACACAACCCATATTATTAACATTGTAAATTAATATCAAAACAATAGAAATTATGCTCAACAGTAAGTTTCTATTTGCTATTGTCAGTCATAAACTTTTCTATAATACAGTTAGACCACAACATTCTCATTAACAATCCCCCAATCCATCTTTTATTTCCTTTGGTTTCCTCAGTCCTTGGTCCATCTGATTGGATATCACAGGTATCCAGAGCAGCTCCAAAAACAAAGGGGCCACCAATCCTCAAAAATCCCTACATCCTACCCCTATATATCACCTCTTGGTGGCAGGGCATGTCCTTAAGTAGGCCGGTTCTGTACTACAGTCAGTAAGTCAAAAGCATAGTAAGTATTTGTTCAATGTTTACTATGTCCCCAGGCATTGAATAGAAAGGCAAAGACTGCTGGCTCATCATTCATATCATCCACCATCTATGTGGTTGTCATGTAAGATTTTGTCCTTAGTTTTTTTGTTTTTGTTTTGTTTTTGTTTTTGTTTTTTTTCTGATCCCTCCATAATTCCTTGGAAGTCTCATTAGTTTCCATCAATTTAACTTTCAGTCTTTGTGTGAATGTGAGAGGGGTGTGTGTGTGTATGCATGTGCATGTATGTATGTGTGAGTGTGTTTGCTTTTGTTTCTGTCTGTCTCTACTTTAAACTGAACATCCCAGACATATCTAAAACAGTAGTCTTTTCTCCCACCTTTTCTTTTTTTCTTTCTTTTTTCCTATCTTCCTTTCTTTCTATCTTTCTTCCTTCCTTTCTTTCTTCCTTCCTTCTTTCTCTTTTTTTGGTAGGAAAAATGATTAGTACATACAAGTATATATTTTATTATTTCCCTGCAAACCTATACTGCTTCTAAACTTCCCTATTTCCTTTGAGAAAAGCAATATTCTTCCAATTTCCTAGGTTCTTATTTTCCCCATTAATCTTGTCTTCTTATCCTACTAAAATTCCTCCTATTAAAATTACCACTGATCCATTAACTGCCACATCTAATACCTTTTTCTCAGCCATCATTCTTCTGGCTTCTATACTGCATTTGACACTGATGATCACTCTTTTTTGGATGTTCTCTCCTCTCTGGGTGGTCCTGGCACTAATCTCTGAGTTCTCCTTCTATTTGGTTTATTATTTCTCATTCTCTCTCATCAGATTCTGATCTATATTCTATTCCCAATGTCAAAATTCTCTAGGCATTCAGTGGTGACTGGTTCATCCTTTTTCTGTATAATTTCTTACCTGGTGACTTTATTAGTAAAATTGGTTTAATTGTCATCTTTATGTAGATTAAGTTATAGGTCTATAAATGCAGCCCTATTCTCTTTCCTGAATGCCATTCCCACTTCTGCAATTACTTAGTAATTTGAACTTGAAGAAATAGATATTTCAAACTCTCTCTCTCTCTCTCTCTCTCTCTCTCTCTCTCTCTCTCTCTCTTTTCTCTCTCTCTATACACACACATTATATATATATATACATATATATGTATGTATATATGAATAAGAATTCTTTTTTTTTTCTCTTCTCATTTGCCCTTCTGCAATTTCCTATTTCTGTTGAGGGTTTCACTAATTTTTTCTAGTTATCCATGTTTACAATTTTGGTGTTTGTCATAATCACAATCAGTTGCTAAATCTTGTCATTTCTACCTTCACAAAATCTCACATATTCATCTCTTTCTCTCTACTGACACAACCACTTCTCTAGTTCCAACTCTTAGCACCTCTTACCTAGACTATTGTAACAGTCTCTTAATTGCTTTCTCTGCTTCAAATTTCTTTCCACTTCAGTTTCTTCTCTATTGACTAATTGTAGGATTAAATAGCATTTCATCTTTCTTTTATAAATTCTACTTTTGTAAGACATTTAAAAATTTTTATATCATTATTGTTATTAACAGTAGATGTATTTTTTTTTAATAAGGAAAAAGAGGAGTAGAAAAGGTAGTATATGTACATACATTCATAGAATGTACATAAGATTTTTTTGTTTCATTTTGTTTTTCCTGATAGGGTGAGTAATCAGAACGTTGGAAACTTCTCATAGAGTGATAGAGTTTAGGTGGCAGAGTTAGAATGACCCAGGCTCAGGTTCTACCTTAGACACATACCTTGGGACCATGTTAACCTGGGAAACTGAGAGTATAACTTCAGAAACTATTATACATGGGCATTGGCAAAGGAGTTTTCTCACTAACAATGAAAGCATAGGCCTGAACTGTACTAACCCAGACTGCCCAGTAACAACAACAATGAAAAATATAGTTCTTATTTAAAAAACTTAAATTATTCTTGTCTATTTAAGCTTTAAGTCCACCCAGTTCTTATGAAAGTATGAACACAATTTTTCCTAGCATGACAAGAAGGGTCTTCTCTTGTCTCTTTCCCATATACTCTGACCTCATTTATCTTGTGAGCAGAGCTCTATGGCCAGATGACTTTAACTTTGACCCTAGTTCCACATTACTAGACCATCAGATTTAAAGTTTATTAAGCACACTTGCAACTCAGCAGCTTAGAAAGTACAATGCTGTATGCAGTTGCCAGTAATGATTAAGCAAAACTAGAAAGTTGTCAGATGACAAGTTACAGTGAGTTTCTTCTGTGCTACTCATTATTGCACCTTCTTTTCAACTGTGGAATCACAGAGCTGATTTGGTTTGTAGTACTTGCCTCAGGTACAAACATTTCTAGTTTTAGTTCTGTTGTCTGTTGTTTAGTTTAGTTCTAGTTGTGCCACTGTTTCAGTCTTTCCTCATTGATTTTTTTAAATTCACTCAACTAAGAAAGAAAATATATAATATTATTCTACACTGATCAACAAAACAGAGTTGGCCTGAAACTTTTGGTATTTTTGAGTTTAATTTTCCACATCTATAAAATGAGAGAATTGAACTAAATAACCTCTGAAATTGTTCCATTTATTTAATAAGCGCTTATTAATTCTTTAATAGATGCCATAGATACTATGCTAGATTTTGGATATATAAATATAAATAATCTAAGTGTTCACTTCCAGTTACAAATTCACCCTTCTATAACAGTTTAAATAGCTCACAGTATAACATAGAATATCACCCTATGTGAAGATTATGACATTATTATCATTTTCTTTAAAACTGCTATTTTTAGAATCACTCAATTTATTTTCTAAAACTAGAAGTCATTTAAAATCTAGCAGTTTATGCATAAAATTATATCCCAAATACATATCAATCACTATCCAATTTAACTAAACCATACATTATCCTCAGTGTTTTATTTGTGGATAAAAAACAAACAAAATATTAGGCAATATAACTAAATGTACTTTGCATAATAGATTCATTACTGAAAATCTCTATGTAAAGCAAGTATTATTTAAATATGATGAGAAAGCTTACTTTTAAAAGTCTTTGAATCAAATCCTTTAGAAAAAATGATTTTATAATATGAATATTTTTCAAATTTATCTATTTCATACATTAAAATTTTTATATGTCAGTATTCTTAAAGTGAGAATAGCTGGGTAGGGAGATTCAATAGTCAGCATCTAAGTCAGATTTTCACATACAGTTAAATAGAAAAGGATTCTGTATTTCAAAAATATAATAATCAAGTCAGAAGAGAATCAAAATACAAACTGGAATATAAATGAACATCATCCAGATGTCCTAGATGTCAGTCATTGTACTTAGACCCAGGGATACAAATTTTAAAAATGAAGTTACCCTGATTTCAGGGAATTTCATTCTAATGGTCAAGGAACAACATATAGGGAATAGTGGAGATGAGGAGGATTAATGGGGATGGTGAATTCATCTATAAAATAGATTTTTACCTGCTTTTCCAGGAAAAAATGGTAATATTATATTGGTTACTGTTCTTATAGGAAGAGATGATAGTTGCAAAATTGGTAGGTTAAAAAGAATAAGGAGAGGAAAAAACATGAATGCTATAAGTAGATAAAAACCAGGATAGATGGGTGGTAAATTTAAGTATAATCTTATTGGATAGATATAAAAGACTCAGAAGTTTACATCCAAAAAAATGGGAGGGTCCCTTGGAGTGAATTACTCTGTCTAGATACAATGACATGAATTCTGTAAGTATAGAATATATATATATATATATATATATATATATATATATATATATCAGAAGGATATATCAGGAGGAATGGCAGTATGGGTGGTAGAGCAGATGGCAAGGAAAAAAGTGTTTGTAGAGTTAGGGTAGCATTACATTATAAAATCTAGACATTAACAAATAGAAATAGAGTAGGCAGCTACTATGAAAATGAAGAAAAATTGAGAAACATACCTATTTAGAGTGATTTTGGTATACTTTTACTAAAAAAGAATCACATTAGTTCTATACTGCCTAAAGTCACATATCAATGGTTCTAATAAACTTTGAAATGATAAAATCCTGTTGTTCAATCATGTCCATCTCTTTGTGATTCTGTGGAACGTGGCAGACACATATTATCCATGCAGTTTTCTATATAAAGATATTAAAATGGTTTGCCATTTTCTTTTCTAATGAATTAAAGCAAATGAGATTAAAAGACTTGCCCAGGATTGCAAGCTAATGAATGTCTGAGGTCAGGTTTAAACTCAGGACTTCCTGACTTCAGGCCTAATGCTTTATCTACTAAGTTCTCTAACTGCCTAGCAAAATTCTAGTACTTCCTAAAAGTCAGGTGAGCTAATAGTCTACTTTCCAGATAATGATATCAATGTTAACATGTACATTATAGCTTTAAAAAAATAATTTTCAAGTTATTTTCTTTTTTTAATTTTTTAAATTAATTTTTATAATTATAACATTTTCTTTGACAGTACATATGCATAGGTAAATTTTTTTTTTTTACAACATTATCCCTTGTACTTCCTTCTGTTCCAAATTTTTCCCCTCCTTCCCTCCACCCCCTCCCCTAGATGGCAGGCATTCCCATACATATTAAATATCTTATAGTGTATCCTAGGTACAATATATATGTGCAGAACCGAATTTTGTTGTTGTTGTTGTTGCAAAGGAAGGATTGTATTCACAAGGTAAAAATAATCTGGGAAGAGAAACAAAACAAAACAAAAAAACCAATGCTCACAGTTTACACTCATTTCCCAGTGTTCCTTTTCTGGATGTAGCTGATTCTGTCCATCATTGATCAATTGGAATTGGATTAGCCCTTCTCTATGTTGAAGATATCCACTTCCATCAGAATACATCCTCATACAGTATCATTGTTGAAGTGTATAATGATCCTCTAGTTCTGCTCGTTTCATTCAGCATCAGTTGATGTAAATCTCTTCAAGCCTCTCTGTATCCCTCCTGTTGGTCATTTCTTATAGAACAATAATACTTCATAACATTCATATACCATAATTTACCCAACCATTCTCCAATTAATGAACATCCATTCATTTTCCAGTTTCTAGCCACAAACATTTTGGCACATACAGGTCCCTTTCCCTTCTTTAGTATTTCCTTGGAATATAAGCCCAGGAGTAGCACTGCTGGGTCAAAGGGTATGCACATTTTGATAACTTTTGGAGCATAATTCCAGATTGCTCTCCAGAATGGTTGGATTCTTTCACAACTCCACCAACAATGCATCAGTGTCCCAGTTTTCCCACAGCCCCTCCAACATTCATCATTATTTGTTCCTGTCATCTTAGCCAATCTGACAGGTGTGTAGTGGTATCTCAGAGTTGTCTTAATTTGCATCTCTCTGATCAATAGTGATTTGGAACACTCTTTCATATGAGTGGAAATAATTTTAATTTCATAATCTGAAAATTGTCTGTTCATATCCTTTGACCATTTATCAATTGGAGAATGGTTTGATTTCTTACAAATTAAAGTCAATTCTCTGTATATTTAAGAGATGAGGCCTTTATCAGAACCTCTAACTGTAAAAATGTTTTCCCAATTTGTTATTTCCCTTTTAATCTTGTTTGCATTAGTTTTGTTTGTGCAAAAACTTTTTAATTTGGTATAATCAAAATTTTCTATTTTATGATCAATAATGGTCTCTAGTTCTCCCTTGGACACAAATTCCTTCCTCCTCCACAATTCTGAGAGGTAAACCGTCCCATATTCCTCCAATTTATTTATGATCTCCTTCTTTATGCCTAAATCTTGGACCCATTTTGATCTTATCTTAGTATGTGGTGTTAAATGTGGGTCCATGCCTAGTTTCTGCCTTTCAAGTTATTTTCTTAATAATAAATATGTGCAATGTAGGATCCAGCTTTATGGATGGTGGAGATCTCGGCTCAAAATAGGTTAAGTGACTTGTCAAGAGTCCTGTGGTTAACAGTGGAGCAAAGATTTAATTGGTTTCAAGTCGAGTTTCCTTTCCACTGCACCACCCTTTGAATATAATAATATTTTATTATTTTAAAACCAAATTGTTGTTGTTGTTGTTGTTGTTTGTCTTTGTTTTTAGAGGACCCATGATGTCAGAGAGGTGTTCTGTGGCATGAAAGTCAGTTGGATTTAAGTGAGATTGTGCTCTACAAAGCCACTAGCTTTACTCTTTCCTTCTGAGTTGGCTCCAGTGGCACAATATAGAGCAGGAAAGTTGGAGATGAGCAGATGCAAAATAGTGTTAATAAAGAATCTACTCAAAACAGCTGGCTTAATTTATATAAAAAAGATTATCACATGAAGAGACCCTTAGAATCAATTAGTCAGCCAACAAGTATTTAATAAGCAACACCTCGGTAAGTAAGCTAGATATATGGAATACAAAATAATTCCTGACTTCAAGGAGTTTATGTTCTATCAGAATAATTACATTAATTAAATTATATAAATTAAATCTTAAGACCATATTTTAGAGAAATTTATGCTAAGAAATATGCATTGTTCTTCTCTTGCAAAAAAAACATAAACAGTATAGTAATAGACAATCTCCTTTTTTCTGAGTATTATAACTTCATTAAAACAATATTTCAGATATGACTATGGTCTTTTAAATATAGCCAAATATCCTACTATGTCTAAAAAAAAGAGTACATTAAATTTAAGAGTATTTAAGTAAATTAAACTACTGATATATAATGTGATTAAATTCAAATTAAAACAATTTATGAATTTCTAGAATATATCAGAAAGTTCCTTATGGAGTAGAAAGAAGAAAAATATAAATAAAATGAGATAACATTTTTACAAATATTGTGTTATTCTATGTTCAACAATTCTATAGGATATTACAGTTAGAAGAGATTCCTGAGATCACTGTTCAAATGATAAAATAGTTTATAAATTCTTTATGACTCCTATAATTAAGAAAACGAGGATTAGTATTCAATTCTATTGCTATTTAATTTAGTGCTATTTCCAAAGTTTCCAAGACTCTCACTGGTTTTTTAATCTACTATACTTTGTAAAATTAGTTTTTTAAATGATTTCTGGCATTATAAGGTGATCTAAGTATTGAAAGAAACTCTTAGAGGATCTTGTAAATAAAAATATTTAATAATGATGTTCTTAATATGAAGTTTTTTCCAACGTTATATGTGAACATTCATATAATGTTACATGACCTAGTAGAGAATATAAGCACAATATATTGAGATGACATTGAATTATGAAACAAATTACCCATTTTAAAATCTCAACTTTGCTACCTTGCAGCTTTATGACTTTGAGCAAAAGTCACTAAAATTTTCTGTAAAATAGATCACCTCCAAGATATTTTCATGTTAGTTAAATCTATGACTTCACAAAATCTTTAGACTTTACCCCCTGCCAAAGATTACATAAGCAATGCATCTCATAAAATTTTAATGAACTTGAATGTAATTCTCATGTCAGAAAATTAAGACAGTGAAATTTGTGAGGTCTAAGCTGCCCTTAAGTTCTATCCTCAATATAATCTTAAAAACAAGCACTGTCTTTCTTTCCTGTGAGAGCAATCTTTGATATTGTTTTGATTAAAAACAAAACAAAACAAAACAAAAAAACTAGACATAAAGTAAAATATGGTGCCTTTCCCTTTTCATTTGAAAATTGTTTATTGAAGTTACTTTTTTCTATTAATATTTAGATTTCCACAATTTCTGTTTTATTTTGTGCCATTTATTCCATTTTGATCCAAACTAAGGCCATTAGCCAAGAAACATAAAACACTCTGAACAATGACAGCTGAGGGACCCATCAGATATGAAAGACATTCCTAGTACTTATTTTGAGAACAGTTTGAAGGCATGGAGAGAACTTTTACAAATATCAGTCTTATGTGTCCCATAGCTATTTATGATATGCCTTACTTATTTTCATTTTTATAAATGCATTTTGCAAAGGAAATGAAATTTTTTACTTCATGCTAACATGCTAGCTAACATTTACTAGTAAGTATTTGATCAATCAATCAACCAACTGACAAGAATTTATTAAATGTCTACTATGTATCAGGAATTGTACTAGATGCCAGGGAAAATAAAATATGTCTTGTCCTCAGGGAGTTCACATTCAAATGTGGTAAACAGCATGTTCATATATGAGTGTATACAGAATATATACATACATAGGAATTTTGGTAGGAAAGGTGCTAGGAGCAGGAAAAATATAAACAAAAGAGTATTTGCACAGAATTCCATGTAGAATGTGGTATTTGAATTGATTCTTATAGGAACCAAAGGGTTTTAAAGGTGGATATGAGGAAGGAAAGCAGTCTAGGCAAGGGAGACATCTGGCACACAAGGAGTTGGGAGAATGGGAGAGAGAATCCTGGGTGAAGGGTAATCAAAATGTGAAGATGCTGGCAGGTAGGTAGGGTTCCATTGTGAAAGACTTTTAATTACCAAACAGAAGAATTTATGTTTTATCTTAGAAGCTTTAGTGAGGTATTGTAGTTTATTGAGTAGAAGAATGACAAGGTGAGCTCCTGTTGTTGTTCTAGTCATATCCAATTGTTTGTGACTTTATTTGGGGTCATTTTGTGGTAAAGACTCTAGAAAAAATTACCATTTCTTTTTCAGTTCATTTTACAGATGAGGAAACTATGGCAAATGAGCTTAAGTGAGTTGTCCAGGGTCATACAGCTAGTAAATGTCTGAGGTTAGATTTGAACTCAGGTCTTTCTGACTTCAAGGCAGACATTTTATCCACTGTGACATCTAGCTATTCCCAGTCAACCCTACATTTTAGAAAACTCCCCTTAGAGGCTGTGTGGAAGTTGAAGTAGAGTGAAGAGATCCGGGGAAAAATTAGGAAGCTATTACAATGATTCAGGTGATGTGTGAAAGAAGACAGATCAAGAGATGCTATTCAAGTAAAAAAAAAAAAAACAGTGTTTGGCAAGTTTGGCAAGGATGAGAGACAGAAAACATGAGGGAGAGTGCAGCGCTGAGGATATATACATGTATCTATCTATCTATCTATCTTTATATATACATACATACACACACATACAATGACTACAATAACATTAAATGAAAACCCTAAGATGCCTTGGATTTCAGCTATATGCAGTAACACACTTTGGTTTTAGTACAGTCAATTAATTATTATTAAATACCTACTATGTGCCAATTACTATTCAGTGGACTAGGAATACAAAAATAAATGAAACTGATAAATGGTGCTATCAGCTTCCATTATAACAACGACTAGGAAAAAATTTAAACTCTAAGATATAAAAATGAATATTTTAATATACATAAATGAAATAGTGCAAGCTTGCTCATAGACCCATTTAAGGAGGCTTCCTGTTGAATTTGTGGAGTTGGGAGAATGCTATTCTAGAAATTAGACATTATTCCAGTACCTAACTGCAAACAATATGAAACAATGTGTTAGGGGTAAAAAGAGTTTAGATCCTCTCCCATATATTCCTGAAAATATCCATAGCTTATTCTGTGAGAAGTTTGGGTTTATTAGGAACAGTCTGAGTAAAATTTCAGGGTTTAAGAGAATACCAATAAAGTGAAGATTGACATTAACCAGACCAGGCTATAAATACCACACAAAGAGACCAAACAAGTCCTCTACTGATGGAAGTAGCCGCCTCTCTACTTCACCTATAAGAAACCTATAAGAAACATTGGAAAGGAACCTGTTGTCCTTTTAGGATCAACAGAGCTGGATAAATTGCTTTGTATGCTTTTGCTTACTGATGAGTTCTTATTTACAGATTTACTTAATTACTGAGTGAAATTTGCATGTATAGTAATTCAATATGGGACTCCTACCATAAGACAAAGTAAAACTATTTCTGTTTTATTATCACAATATTTACATTGATGTAATAAGGAAATATTTGTGTTTTAGAAAGAAATAACTGTTGTCCATACTGAAAAATACAGAATGATTAAAATGTTCAAGTGGAAAAGAGACAGGTACTTTCCATAATAACTTCCATGTGATCTGAAAATCATATACAGAGTAATTTTTTGAGGTTCATAATACACACACACATACACACAAATCTACTGCTCTTTTTCTAAACTACATAACACATGAAATAATAGTGAAGGTATTGTCTTTAATAAGGGAAACATTATATCTAAAAGTATTGATGTTGTTTCTTATATTTCCAAAACATCAACATTTAAGTAATACATTTTTAATCTAAAAAGTGGTTGAGTAGTTTCATCCAATAGTCAAAACTACAACTTATTACATAATAGTAAGTATAAAATACATATCTCTGCTTAATAATGTTATAGATACCTCATTCTTCTTATCGTTATCACTTTTATAAATTGACCTAAATTAATTAAGCTAAATAAATTAACCTGCCACATTTTCTTATCTTGGACTGAGAATATTTAAAGCTTCCATTCTCATTCCCTAATTCTCCGCATTTTCTGTGCCAACTGGAAATATTTCTATCTACTACTTTCCACTTTATGGACTACAAGTGTATTATTGAAAAGGTGATATTAACTTGGAAATATGGAAAAGAATATTAGATATGTTATAATGTTGTTTTTCAGTGATGTCTAAATCTTTTTCATCCATTTTGGGATAAACTTTTCTTGGCAAAGAGTCATTTGCTATTTTCTTCTCTGGCATATTCTATAGTTAAGGAAATTGAGGTAAATAAGATTAAATCATTTGCCCAGCATCACACAGTTAAGAAGTGTCTGAGGCCAGATTTGTCTGAGGTCTGTGAGCAGGATATATCTTTTTGACTTTGGGCTTGGCACTGTGCCACTTAGTTGCTTAGGTAGAACTTTTCCCTAGTTAGTGTAATATTTTATAATCCATTTGCTACCTTTATCAGGTAATTTTATAATAATATGTATCACCTTTCTCTGTCTCCAACTATATCTATATCTACATTTATATCAATACATCAATGCACATAGAAGAACATCTATTAATTTTGCAAATTTTTATTTTTAAATGGGATTCAAATAAGTTGAAACAATGTTAATAAATTAATTTGCTCAGACTAGTATTCTTCATTTTTGACTAATGATTTCTTCCCTTCCTACCTCTTTAGGAGCCCCACAGTAATGTTACAGAAATGAAATGGGGAATATTCTCTGTGTGTGTGTGTGTGTGTGTGTGTGTGTGTGTATATATATATATATATATATATATATATATATATATGTATATAGTTCAGGTAATGTATAAGGGGTGTTCTTTTTGCTCTGCAAATGTCATTGAAGCAAACCACAGTGTTGGTACCACCTTGTCAACTGAGAAAGTGTGTGTGACATCATACTAGTCTGGTATTTTTCTTAATATCTTTTCTTTCTGGAGCAATATAGCAGAAAAAATACTAAATTCAGAGCTAGGAAGTGTGGGTTCTAATCCCAGCTTTGCTATTTACTAGTTGTATAAACTTGGATGAGATTTATTTTAATCTTTCATTTTTCTGGACCTTTTTGTTCTTCATGCATATAATGAAGAGTGAAATATGAAGTGATCTCTTAAGTTCTCTAAGATTGTGTTATGTATCAGTATCTGAAAAGAAGGTCAGACAATTCTAAAAAATACCACAATGTCTATTTTAGATACACAACTTGAAAGGAAGGCAATAGAGCCAGAATAAAATACAAGTAGGAAATATTTAAGAAAATAAATAAAAATGAAATGAAACAAATAAAATCACATTTTAGAATGTCATCTATGTAGTCCACAGGGATTCTTATGTCCAGATTGATAATCTCCCCACCTTCTATTTTATTTTTACATCACTGTTCTGAAGGATATCCAGGAAAGACTTTTATAGTTAATTCTGAAATGAACTACCCCAGGAGTGAATTTAATGAAACTTTATGAAGATCTGGATTTCTGTGCATTCTTTCAGTAAGAGGTGAGGAGAGAGTACATGCATGGGAATCAGTCAGTTCAAAGATGCAAGGATGGGAAATGGAAAAAAAGGGAGAAGGGCAGTTTGGCTGAATTGTAGCATAGGGGAGAATGACAAATGTTTGGTAAGACTAGTAGAATAAGTTGGGGCCAAGTAGCATACGGTCTTAAGTGTTAACTAGAGGAATTCTATATTTCATTCTAGAGGCAATAGGAAGGAGGGTTTTTTGAACAGTAGAATGGCATTGTCAGGAAAGTACCTTGAAAAAATTTACTTTGGCAGTGCCATAGAGGATAGACAAGTGGGGAAAGATGAAGCAGAGACACCAATCAGGGGGTACTGCTATAATCTAGACAAGGGGTGATAGGTCCCTGAAATAAAGTGACCATGTGAATAATTAATAGTTGGATGGAAAACTTGGGAAATTAGAAATGGCCAGATTTATCAACTATTTGGATATATGAGGTGAAAGAGAATGAGAAGTTGTGGGTGATGATGGTATTATGAACATGAGAAATTAGAAGAATGAAGGTACCTTCTACAGAATAGGAAAATTTGGAAGAGCAGGAGATTTGGAGAAACCAAAATGCAATATATTTTCAAAGAATTTAATCTTGCTATTTGAAATGTCCAAGAAGCAATTGATGATGTGGCATGTAAGCTCACAGGAGAGAGGAATATATGATGAAGATTAAAAATTATAATTTATATAGTTCTTGAATGTTTTCAAGATGCTTTTATTTTATTATTGCATTTGAGTTGTACAACAACCGTGTGAGTAAGCAATGAATGAGATAATTTTGGATTCAAAAAAATATGGGTTGATATGATACCTTTGACAGATGCCAGCTGTGTTGTTCTGGCAAAGTCACTTAAAACTCAATGCCACACAAATCTTTCTAATATTATAAATTACAAAATACTTGCAGATCTGTATTGGTAGAGAAATTTTCCTTACTGGGAATTCTGATAGAAAAATGAAATCACAGGTCTGGACATTTCCTTACCACCCAGAAAGCAATAACCTTGTGAGGTAGGTGGTATTATGATTATCATTATACAGATGAGGAAATGAAGGCTGAGAGAAGTTAAGGTACTTGCCTAGGGTCACACCTTTAATAAGTGTCTAAGGTAAGATTTAAAACAAAACTTTCTGATTCTAACCTTAGCTATGCATCTATTTACATGTTGTTCAGAGTTCATTACAGGTTTACTGACACATCTGTCACGACAAGGTTCATTACCACAGTTTGCTTTCACAAAACACATCCTTATGAAATTTTGTTTAAGTTTCTGTTCAGACAGGTGCTTTTCTATAGGCTCTCCCATTTTGCACCAATGTGGATTGATAAAAACCTCCAGAATGGGAGGCTGGTACAAAAGAGCTCAAGCTCACTCTCTTTACCTTAGTGATAACTGGGCAGCATATTGTACTTAAAAAAAAAATTAAAGAAAGCTGATCTTTTAGTCAGGGGACTTGGATTGATGTTTTAGATCTTCCAGTTACTAGCTGTATGAACTTAAGCAAATAACTTTAGTACTATAGGCCCCAGTTTCTTCCTCTAGTATCAAATGAGAAAGTTATACTAAATGCTTCTCTGAACTGGTACTTATCCTACCAGCAATTTTCTCAAGCTTTCGTCCAATATCCACTGATCATAATTATGAATTATCAAACTTATCTGTCCATGGATCAATATTGTTGAAAATTGAAATATGGAAGATTAGATTATTAACCCATTTTTAATAGAACATAACATAACATACATATATACAGTGTGTATATATACACATATATACATATATATATATATACACACACATACACATAAATATATAATACCTCCATGAACACAAATCATTAAATGTTTTTTCTTTAATTTTAAGAGTTTTTGCTGATCTTTTCACATTAAAAACCAAAGAATGTTTCCTCTTCCCCATCAGCAATAGACAAAAATGGATGACTAGTTTTACGAAAACCAAATTGGTGACTATTATCTTAGTAGTCTATCAAATGTCAAAACTTCTCTCTTTGGAATAACAAAAATGACCTTTATGGTGCCACAAGTCCTTGGTGACCTTTTTAGTAGCCATAACAGTGGTAGATAAACAATAATGATCTATCAAGCAAGAGCAACTCGTCATCATTAGAATAAACCTGGTATGAATCCCAGAATTGTCTGAAGTTTGTCTTTATATAATTTACAAGTTAAAATTAATAATTTAAGGGCTTTCTGTGATGAACATAAACTTTGTGACTTTGAAGTAGTGATTTAAATATTTTGGCTAATGTAAAGTTCCCAGCCATGTATACTTCAGTGAAACAACCATTTTCAGAGTGAACTTTACTGAGTGAATAAAACCAATGTCTTGAAAGTTCCAAATAATTTAAAGTAAATTGTCTGATAAAAAAATTCAACCTGAACCTAGCCAATATGGCTCTCTATATCCTGGTTCTCTAATTTTTTTTAGAAAATAATTTTTGTTTCTTTTCTTCCCCTTAATAAAGACATGAACTTGAGCATGTTACAAGAGTACTTTTTCTTTTCAAAAGCTTGGGAACTCTATGTTTGAAATCCTTTTTATAAATCATTTATCCATAGATTAATAATTGCATGTCTATTATCTCCAAGCCTAATAGTTCCTAATTTTATTTAGACTTCCAGTGAATTGTAGAATAGCAATTAACAATTGATGTAAACATAATAGTTATATAAGATAAAACATTTGAAGCATTTTAGTACAACTCAAGTTCCAAGTGGCTGTTTTAGTTACAATGAATCTCTAGCACTGCTTAAGATGTTTTGGTAGGGAAAAATCATTTTGTTCATAGAGTTTGTGTCTCAACTAGGATCTCGAGGGAATTTGATCTGTACAAAAGCTATGAGATTTATATATATATATATATATATACAGGATTCCAGTATATTTCTATAATTTGATAAATATGATTTGAAGGTAGATAGCCAGAAAATGGCAATTTCTCTTTTAGATTTTTGATGTTATGTTTTGGTACAGTTTTTTGTTAATTCTCAGGGCCTGTACATTGTTTTCCATTAAATCAATAATAAAATAAATTGCTCTTTACTTTCAATATAATTATTGTTGTTTTTCAGTTGGGCCTGATTCTTTGTGAGCCTGTATGGAGTTTTCTTGGCAAAGATAATAAAGTACTACACCCTTTCCTTATCCAGAGAATTAAAGCAAATGGCAGTTAAATGCCCAGAGTCACACAGATAAATGAGTGTCTGTGGTCACATTTGAACTCAGGTTTTTCTGATTCCAATTCCAGCACTCTATTCACTGAGCCAAACAGTGGGGCAAACAAAAATTAAGTCACTTTCCTAAGATCATAAAGCTAGGGTCTGAGATGACATTTGGACTTAGGTCTTCCTGATTCCAAGTCTCTTCAATGTAATTAAATACCTCTGAGTGTGTGGTGTGTGTGTGTGTGTGTGTGTGTGTGTGTGTGTGTGTGTGTGTGTGTGTATCTTTAATAACAATCTAGTAGTGTATTTTACAATAATTTTTTTTGATTTTGTGTAGTGGGAAATTTTCCTATAAAATAGCAAATTGTAACAACATCAAGAAAATTCTTGGTCACAGCTCTCTTACTTTTTATTTTTTTTTATTCATCTTATCACAAATTAGTTGACTTAGTAAATTAATTTTAAAACAAATTGACTGGTAAGATGAGGTCAAATAGACTGGCTGACTTGAAACAAATATTAGCAGATATTTACATAGTACTTTAAAGTTTGCAAAACATTTTTTCATTATCTCATACAATCTTCACAACAACCTAGTGAAAAAGGTACTATAATTATCTGTATCTCCATTTTATAAATGGACAAACCAAGTAGTTAAATGACTTTTTCAAGGTCATACACTTGATAGGCACTTAATCCTATCCTTGGCAGGGTTTAAACCAAATTCTTCTTAACTTCATGTCCATTAATCATGCTGTCATAACATGAACAAAGAATTAATCATAGCTATATAACCTTAAAACTTTCATTGCCTTCATCCTAGATCTGAACTTTTGCTCATGCTGTTTCTCCTTCTAGAAATACTATTCTTGGAATAATATGACATTTAAGTCCCTTCCCCTCCCCATTGAAGATCTATGATATATTCTACTCCCTCTTTAAAGTCCATTCCCAGTGAAGCAGCCCTTTATGATTAATATTTACTCTAAAAAAATTTAGATATTTAACCATGGACTTGTTTTTCTTTTAGGTTGTTTCTCCATCTATATTTTCATTCAACATATCAATAGAAAAATAATTTAATTTTTTTCAATGAGATTTTTCAGGCTGATAGAATAATATAGTGATAGAATATAGTATAGTATGTATGGGGAGCAGAAATACTTCCTTACCATATGGGTCATTGGATGTGATTTTTCCAACTATAACACATTCTTCTTCCAGTGAGTTTAACATTACCTTTCTCTTCACCCACCAATCAATCAATTGGAATAACAATGCTGGACACTGGGAAGATGAATATAATGAATGAAACAATGACTACACCCAAGGAGCTTAAATTTTAACCTAGCAAGTGCATGTATAAATATGTAAAGATTACATGTAAGGAGAAAAATACAAATAAAGACAAGATGGTTAGGGAGGTAGGCCACTTAGCAATTAGGGGAATCATGAAAGGCTTGACATAGTAGTACCTGAGATGTGTGTTGAAGGAAGAAGGAGAATGTTGGAAAGCCTTGGCAAACATTTTGACTATAAAGTGCTGTGTGTGAAGGACTAAGAAGTTTTTCTGAATCACAGATAATAGAAGTGTATATAGTCTACAATGGCTTGGAAGGAGAGGTTGGAAATGATTTTGAAGAACAAAGAGAGAAGTTTATGTTTGACTTTAGTGACAATAGAGAGATACTATAGCTGATTGAATAGAAGGACATGGCCTGATCTGTATTTGAGAGAAATAACTTTGACAGAAAAGAATTACTGAAGTGGTGAGAAACTTGGGAGAGGGAGACTAATTAGGAGATTTACAATAATTTTGGTAGTGATGAGAATATATCAGAAGTAGCAGTTTGAGCAAACAGAAAGGACTGGATATATTTGGAGAGTGATGTGACAAGTAAATATAAACTTATTGGTAATATAAGATGAGGGGAAATGAAGAATCTTAGATCATACTAATCTTATTAACCTAGAAGATTGGAAAATTTGTGGTTGCTTTTAATAAAATTGGGAATATTTAGAAGACTAGAGGAGAACAGAAAGTTGGGGCCATGAGGATGGCTCCTTTGCTCTCCTCCTAAAGGTGATTCTTCATTGGAATTTTATTTCTCTCTCCTTCTAAATAGTGTTAGTTCAAGAGAATTTTTTTTTCTGTTTAAGCTGAGCCCCGGATTCCAAAAATCACCAACCCTTAACAAGGATGAACTATCCCTAAATATCTATGATTTTATTCTTTTAATCAAATGTCAGGTACACGATTAGTAATAATTAGAAAAGAGAAAAGCTATGCAGATGAGGATATACCAAATAATATAAAGAGTGAATGAAGTCTTCAACTGGGATGAAATAGCTTAACCAAATCAAGAGAAAATCCCAGCTTTTACTCAGGGGGAATTCCTTAGAGCCTTTAGAATGACAAGTTAAAAAATTCTATGTGCCAGTATATTTCTAAAGTTTTTTTTTCTCTTCAAGAAACTCTCCCTGAAGAGAATCTGGAATTATATATCTTCTCTCTTACAGTTGAAAATCAGAAGAACCATAATGTCTTCCCTCCTAAGCTCTTACCAATTCTGCTCTTTATGCAGGTGTGGAGTGTTATCTCTCTCAATGAAGAAAATCTTTGAGTCCTTTATTGCATTGGAAGGCTAGGAACATGAATACAAAGAATTTTAAATGCCAAACGATAGTGGTGGGGCAAGGTTGACAGAAAGAATTACATGGTTAGATCCACACAAATACTCTATTATTCTATAAGATAACCTTGATAAGCTCCTGCTATATGCTAACCATTATATAACATAATGCTAATTAAAACATAAATAATAAATAAGATTAGAAACAAATCCTGTTTTCCCTCTATTTTTTGCCATTTTGGTCATTCCATGCTGTTAAATATGTAGAAAATAATGTTCTAAATCATCTTTATTTAAACTCCATATACAAGCACACAGTACGTATTTATTGAATGTCCATTGAATTAAAACTGAGTCATTGCTTCCACAAAAGATATCAAACACAAGGACAGAGGAGCATGAATATATTAAAAAATCTGTAAGAATTAATATTGGGGTAGAGTTATCAACTATGGAAAATGTGCATAAATCCTTTTTTTTTTTTTTGGCAAGGGTTTTTGTTGAATCATTTACTTATGTATGTCCAGTCTTTAATGATCTGATTTCCAGGAATGTATTATTATAAAAGAATACATATGTGTCTGCATAAATAATGCCAATTATGCAGATGCTTTTGAGGTGATTTTTATTATATTTCATCAATATAACTCTAGAATTAATGCATAAATAAATTATAATATTTGGTCTCACTCATCTACATAAGAGACAAGGTCAGTCTAGCTACTGTCTGAAAACAGAGTGAAGATGGAAACTGAATGGAAATTCACAATTAAGTTCATACTTTTTATAGTAGATCTTAAAAGATACACAAAAACCAGAACAGGAAGAAACTGGGCTTATTAAAAAACAGTATTCAACAAAGCACTAAACAATTGAGGCATACACAGACTGTAGCAAGAAACGTAGCTCCCCTGTGGCTTAGCCAGAAACACACATAAAGCATTAAGGAATACTGATGAAGTGGGTTTTAAGAAACAAAATATCCCAGCTGGAGCTTTTTTGCTCTGTTGTTACTTAGATTTAGTTACTCTTTCTAAGTATAGCCTAGATTATACTGTATTTACAGGTCTTGGGCAAGTAGTTAAGGATAATACAGAATCTTTGACAGGCTGCATCAGTAGTTGTTCTCTCAGAAAAGTCCCTTTCGCTCCCCCCCCCCACACACCTTTTCATTATTTATTTTTCTCTGTCTTAGTCTCTCTTTCTCTGTCTCTGTCTGTCTGTCTCTTTGTTGCTCTCTCTGTGTATTGCTCTCCTTCCCTCCCTCCCTTCTTTTTGCTTCCTCTCTTCCTCTCTTCCCCTCTCTCTCTCTCTCTCTCTCTCTCTCTCTCTCTCTCTCTCTCTCTCTCTCTCTCTCTCTCTCTCTCTCTCTCACTATCTTTTGTTCATCTTTTCCCCCTTTTGCCTTTCCTACCAATAATCTCAGATCATAATATTGCCTTTTTCAAAATTCATGATTTCTTGAGAAGATATTGCATATGTGTGTGTGTGTGTTTCACTTCACTGTGGCTTTTTAAAAAAAGTTATGTTTATTTAGCATATATGTACATAAAAGAGAATTTACTGTCTGTTTCTGTCCCCTAGTATATTATATGGTATATGAATGGGGAGGGAGCCTATGCCCCACAGTGATGGTTGGGTTGATGCAATCCTGCTAGTCACAGCTGCAGGACAGTAGAGAGCTGGATTGAGGTGCTGAATGGGCCATGATCCTGTAGAAGTTAACATTAGAATAAGTGTACACCATTACCAAAGATCTGTTTGATTCTCTCAAAATTGTACAATTGCAGCCCTGTTTTTGTTCATTCTTCCTCTGAGATAGGATGTCTTGCTCTCCATAAGAAACTCTGTTTCTCCATCTTTTTCAATAAAGATCAAGGTGATAGTAGCAAAAAATCATCAAGCTAATACCTAAATCTCCATTTCATTACATCCTTGTTTTCAGGGACCAAATCTAAGAACCTTCCAATGATATTGCCATTCAGCAACTGGAACATTCCCTCCCACCCCCTGCCCTTATCTGCTTCTAACATCACAGATGCATGGGTGAAGTCCTGAACCATTTCCTGGGTGACAAATACCCTAAAGAGCTCCTCTAGTGATGTTAGGAATTTTTTCAATTGATTATCCAAAGTACCAGATTTTACTTTAGACTCCTCAGCTTTTGCTGACAGTTAGGGGGGCTGTATCTACTGTCTTGTCATTTAGTGTAGGTAAAATCATGCCCTGCATGAATTTTGTTTTGAGCCCTGATATGTTTTCCACTGCATCTCAAATCTTTATCACACCCTTTTGCTTCAACAAAATTGTTTCAGGCTCATCTTTGACAAGGCTCACACTACTCCACTTCATTAATGTTATCAACTGACAAGTTGGGGATCTCTAGATGTCCCTTGTATATCACTCCTGACTTAGGCCTGTTCAGTTCAGTTTGATGCTGCACTCAACAAAGAAAATGAATTTGCCTTATCAATTGTTAAGCAATGCTTCTTGCTTGCTTGCTTCTGTTATCTCACAGTTGCCCTCTTCACCTTGCACAAGGCATTGCTAGAAACAGGGGTTTCAACTTATCAGTGGATCATTTTGAAGCTTCCTTCTCAGACCAGCTCCAGTCATTGATGATAGAAACATCTGCCTGCTCCTCTGTGATCCAGTGTGGGTCACCCTTGCCCCACTTGGCCATCTTGTCTCAGATTTTGCTGCTACAGGCTCCTGCACTGTCTGGGTTCCAGATGTCCAGAAGTATTTGGAAATTACAAGAAGCTTTCCTCTACCTGCCTCAACTCAGCCTAACCTTCTCCACTTCCTCTGCAAGCTTTTTTTTTTGAAAACTTTTAGACTCTTTTATTAGTTATGTGAGCCCTTAAAGACTCTTTCCTAGAATAAAGTTTTAATTTTTATCCATCCACGTATCCATTAATGCATCCATCTATCATCTACATATCTATTTATCTATCTATTCTTTAATTTGTTTATTTTTGAAACTGTCTCCCTGTCTCACCCAGACTGAATGTTCAATGGCTGGCCACTCAAGAAAGGACTCCACTCCTGGTTGCTCAAAAACTTTGAACAGCTCAATTTTTGGCCTTGGTGAGTTGCTCTTTTTCCTGAGGGTTCATTATATTGATGTCAATCTTAGGGTAGATACCTGATCAGTTTTAGCCCTAAGTTAATTGAGAATTCCCAAATTCAAGCAATCTATCAGTTTTAGCCTCTTCAGTAGCAGAAACCACATGGATATATCACCATATCTAAATCAATAATCTTAAAGACATTAATCTCAAGACATTTTCATTTATTTTATTTTTAATTTATGAAATAAAACAAGCATTTTCATAACATAATATAATAAAATATGATAGTATATGAAACTGAAAATCTATTACTGTAACTTTTTATTCCTCTTAAATATATACTAATGTTATCATCTAAATTTCTTTTTTTCCTAACTTCCTCCCTTCCCTAAAGATGGCTGCCATTACACACACAAATACACACACAATCTTTCTATATATACTTTTTTTTTTTTGTAAATAAAAAGTTTTAATATATATTTTTTTAAATGAACATATTGGTCCCTTTAAGAATCCTTGACTTTACATATCCCTTCCTTCATCCACATAAGGAGTAAGGAGGAGGCAGATGATTTCATATAAACAAGGTGGAAGTGCAAGGAATTTTTCTTGATGTAAGGAAATTTATTTTATTTTATTTTTTTTAAAGTTAATAAAGATATTTTTTATTGATAACATCTAGTATTTATTTATTTTTTAAAATTTTTTATTATATATATATATATTTTTATAATATTATCCCTTGTATTCATTTTTCCAAATTATCCCCCCCTCCCTCTATTCCATCCCCATGATGACAGGCAATCCCATACATTTTACATGTGTTACAATATAGTCTAGGTACAATACATGTGTGTGAATATCATTTTCTTGTTGCACAATAAACATTAGAATCCGAAGATACATGCAACCTGGGCAGACAGATATTAGTGCTAACAATTTACATTCACTTCCCAGTGTTTCTTCTCTGGGTGTAGCTACCTCTGTCCATCATTGATCAACTGGAAGTGAGTTGGATCTTCTTTATGTTGAAGATTTCCACTTCCATCAGAATACATCCTCATAAAATATTGTTGTTGAAGTGTACAGTGATCTTCTGGTTCTGCTCATTTCACTCAGCATCAGTTGATTTAAGTCTCTCCAGGCCTCTCTGTATTCCTCCTGCTGGTCATTTCTTACAGAGCAATAATATTCCATAACCTTCATATGCCACAATTTACCCAACCATTCTCCAACTGATGGACATCCATTCATCTTCCAGTTTCTAGCTACAACAAAAAGAGCTGCCACAAACATTCTGGCACATATATGTCTCTTTCCGCTCTTTAGCATTTCTTTGGGATATAATCCCAGTAGTAGGGCTGCTGGCTCAAAAGGTATGCACAGTTTGATAACTTTTTGGGCATAATTCCAGATTGCTCTCCAGAATGGCTGGATTCTTTCGCAACTCCACCAGCAATGTATTAGTGTCCCAGTTTCCCCACATCCCCTCCAACATTCATCATTATTTGTTCCTGTCATCTTAGCCAATCTGACAGGTGTGTAGTGGTATCTCAGAGTGGTCTTAATTTGCATTTCTCTGATCAGTAGTGATTTGGAACACTCTTTCATGTGAGTGGATATAGTTTCAATTTCTTCCTCTGAGAATTGTCTGTTCATATCCTTTGACCATTTATCAATTGGAGAATGGTTCGGTTTCTTATAAATTAGGGTCAGTTCTCTATATATTTTGGAAATGAGACCTTTGTCAGAACCTTTGTTTTTAAAAATATTTTCCCAATTTGTTATTTCCCTTCTAATCTTGTTTGCATTAGTATTATTTGTACAGAAACTTTTTAGTTTGATGTAATCAAAATCTTCTATTTTGTGATCAATAATGATCTCTAGTTCTCCTCTGGTCATAAAGTCCTTCCTCCTCCACAAGTCTGAGAGGTAGATTATCCTCTGTTCCTCTAATCTATTTATTATCTCCCTCTTTATGCCTAAATCATGGACCCATTTTGATCTTATCTTGGTATATGGTGTTAAGTGTGGATCCATATCTAATTTCTGCCATACTAATTTCCAGTTTTCCCAACAGTTTTTTCCGAATAATGAATTTTTATCCCTAATGTTGGTATCTTTGGGTTTGTCAAAGATTAGGTTGCTATATATGTATCCTTTTTTGTCCTTTGTATCTAATCTGTTCCACTGATCTACCGGTCTATTTTTTAGCCAATACCAAATGGTTTTGGTGACTGCTGCTATATAATATAGCTTTAGATCAGGTACACTTAGACCACCTTCCTCTGAGTTTTTTTTTTTTTTTTTCATTAGTTCCCTTGCAATTCTCGACCTTTTATTCTTCCATATGAATTTTGTTGTTATTTTTTCTAGGTCATTGAAATAGTTTCTTGGGAGTCTGATTGGTATAGCACTAAATAAATAGATTAGTTTGGGTAGTATTGTCATCTTTATTATATTCGCTCGGCCTATCCAAGAGCACTGAATGTCTTTCCAATTATTTAAATCTGATTTTATTTTTGTGGCAAGGGTTTGGAATTTTTCTCATATAATTCCTGACTTTTCTTTGGTAGATGGATTCCCAAATACTTTATACTCTCAACATTTGTTTGGAATGGAATTTCTCTTTGTATCTCTTGCTGTTGCATTTTGTTAGTGATATATAAAAATGCTGAGGATTTATGTGGATTTATTTTGTATCCTGCCACTTTGCTGAAATTTTGAATTATTTCTAGTAGCTTTTTAGCAGAGTCTTTGGGGTTGTCTAAGTATACCATCATGTCATCTGCAAAAAGTGATAGTTTGATTTCCTCATTTCCACTCTAATTCCTTGACTCTCTTTCTCGGCTCTTATTGCCGAGGCTAGCGTTTCTAGTACTATATTGAATAGTAATGGTGATAGTGGGCAACCTTGTTTCACTCCTGATCTTACTGGGAAAGGTTGCAGTTTATTTCTATTGCATATTATGCTTACTGAAGGTCTTAAATATATGCTCCTGATTATTCTACGGAATAGTCCATTTATTCCTATACTCTCAAGAGTTTTTAGTAGGAATGGATGTTGGATTTTGTCAAATGCTTTTTCTGCATCTATTGAGATGATCATATGGTTTTTATTAATTTGATTTTTAATATGGTCAATTATATTAATAGTTTTCCTAATATTAAACCAGCCCTGCATTCCTGGAATAAATCCTACTTGATCATAGTGTATTATCCTGGAGATGATTTTCTGAAGTCTTTTTGCTAATATCTTATTTAAGATTTTAGCATCAATATTCATTAAGGAGATTGGTCTATAATTTTCTTTCTCAGTTTTTGATCTACCTGGTTTAGGTATCAGTACCATGTCTGTGTCATAAAAGGAGTTTGGTAGGATTCCTTCATCCCCTATTTTTTCAAATAATTTATATAACATTTTGGCTAATTGTTCTTTAAATGTTTGGTAGAATTCACATGTGAATCCATCTGGCCCTGGGGATTTTTTCCTGGGGAGTTGATGAATAGCTTGTTCTATTTCTTTTTCTGAAATGGGACTATTTAAGCAATTTATCTCCTCCTCTGTTAATCTAGGGAGCCTATATTTTTGGAGGAAGTCATCCTTTTCACTTAAGTTATCAAATTTATTGGCATAAAGTTGGGCAAAGTAACTCCTTATTATTTCTCTAATTTCCTCTTCATTGGTGGAAAGATCCCCCTTTTCATTTGTAAGACTATCAATTTGATTTTCCTCTTTCTTTTTTTTTGATCAAATTTACCAAAGGTTTATCTATTTTATTGGCTTTTTCATAAAACCAACTCTTGGTTTTATTTATTAATTCAATAGTTTTTTTACTTTCAATATTATTGATTTCTCCTTTTAATTTTTGTATTTCAAGTTTAATTTTTGGTTGGGGGTTTATAATTTGGTCTTTTTCTAGCCTTTTAAGTTGTAAGCCCAATTTGTTAATCTTCTCTTTCTCTATTTTCTTCAAATAAGCCTCTAAAGATATAAAATTTCCCCTTATTACTGCTTTAGCTGCATCCCAAAGATTTTGATATGATGTCTCATTATTGTCATTATCTTGGGTGAAACTGTTAATTGTTTCTATAATTTGCTCTTTCACCCAGTCATTCTTTAAGATGAGATTATTCAGTTTCCAATTACTTTTTGGTCTATTTACCCCTAACTTTTTACTGAATATAGCTTTTATTGCATTGTGATCTGAGAAGAAGGCATTTATTATTTCTGCCTTCCTACATTTAATTTTGAGATCTTTATGTGCTAATATATGGTCTATTTTTGTATAGGATCCATGAACTGCTGAGAAGAAAGTATATTCCTTTCTATTGCCATTCAGTTTTCTCCAAAGGTCTATCATACCTAGTTTTTCTAATGTTCTATTTACTTTTAAAATTTTTTTCTTGTTTGTTTTGTGGTTTGATTTGTCTAAGTCTGAGAGTGCAAGGTTGAGATCTCCCACTATTATAGTTTTACTGTCTATTTCTTCTTGAAGTTCTCTTAACTTTTCCTTTAGAAAGTTAGATGCTATACCACTTGGTGAATATATGTTTAGTATTGATATGGCTTCATTATTTATGCTACCTTTCAGCAGGATATAGTTTCCTTCCTTATCTTTTTTAATGAGATCTACTTCTGCTTTTGCTTGATCTGAGATAAGGATAGCTACCCCTGCTTTTTTGGCTTTACCTGAAGCATAATAGGCTCTGTTCCAACCTTTTACCTTTACTCTGTATGTATCTCCCTGCTTTAAGTGTGTTTCCTGTAGACAACATATTGTAGGGTTCTGCTTTTTGATCCAATCTGCTATCCGTCTCTGTTTGATGGGATCGTTCATCCCATTTACATTTACAGTTAAAATTACTAATTCTGTATTTCCTGCCATCGTATTATCCCCAGATTATGCTTTTTTCCCTTGACCCCCCTGATCCCCCTCCCTGATATTTAATTTACAGACCCCCCTTGTGACGCGCAACCCTCCCTCTTTTTTTTTTTTTTTTTTTTTTAGGATCCCTCCCCCCTCCCTCCAAGTCCCTTCACTTATTCTCCTTTTCCTTTTCCCTTTTCCTCTCCCCCCCTTTTAATGAGGTGAGAGAAAATTCTCTGAAAAACAAATATGTTAATTATTTACTCTTTGAGCCTCTCCTGATGAGAGTAAGATTCACACAATGATTCTCCCCCTCACTAAGTTCCCTCAGATATGGTGTATTTTCTATGCCTCTTCCTGGGATGTAGTTTCCCTCTTTTTATCATTCCTTCCTTCTTTCTGAACCGACCTCCTTCCCTTTACTACACCCCCCTTTTTTATTTTATATCAGTAAAATAAAATTATCCTTGAGTACTTTTTATATACCCACAACAGAGTTACAGTTCTCAAGGGTTCTGTGTACCTTTTTCTGTTTCTCTTCAGTCTTGTGGATGTAGATCAAATTTTTTGTTTAAGTCTGGTTTTTTTCTTAGAAACATATGGAATTCCTCTGTTTCATTGAATGACCATCTTCTTCCATGGAAAAAAGATGCTAAACTTAGCTGGGTAGTTCATTCTTGGTTGCAGTCCTTGATCTTTTGCCTTTCGGAATATCAGGTTCCAGGCCCTTCTATCTTTTAATGTGGAGGCAGCCAGATCTTGGGTGACCCTTATTGTGGCACCTTGGTATTTAAATTGTTTTTTTCTAGCTGCTTGCAGGATTTTCTCCTTTGTGTGGTAATTCTGCAGCTTAGCCACTATATTCTGTGGTGTTCTTTTTTTAGGGTCTATTTCAGAAGGAGTTCGATGAATTCTTTCCACATCTACTTTCCCTTCTGTTTCTATTATTTCTGGACAGTTCTCTTTGATAATTTCCTGTAAAATAGAATCTAGGCTCTTTTTTTGGTCATAGTTTTCTGGAAGTCCAATAATCCCCAGATTATCTCTCCTAGATCTATTTTCCAGGTCTATAGATTTTCCCAGTAAGTATTTGACATTGTTCTCCAGCTTCTCATTTTTTTTTTTGTTTTGTTTGACTGATTCTTGGGTTCTCTGTGAATCATTCATTTCTATTTGTTCCATCCTGACTTTTAAGGAGTTATTTTCTTCTTTCACAGTTTTTAGTTCTTTTTGTAAATGCCCAATTTCGTTTTTAAATGAATTATTTTGCTCTATTGAATTTTTTTCCATTTCCCTAATTTTTTTTTTTGAGAATTATTTTCTTTTTCCAATTCAGAAATCCTACTTTCCTGTGTTTTTTTAACCTTTTCTAATTATAAATTTTGTTTCCCTGCATCTCCTGTGAATTCTTTATTTTTTCCAACTCCAATTTCAGGACGTTGTTATTCTCTATCATAGCTTCCCTTTCCTTTCCCCATTTTTCTTCAAACTCCCTTAATTTTTTAAGAGTTTCTTCTAGGAGAGAGTTATGTGATGGGGGGCAGGAATCGTTCCCCTTTAGGTTGTTATCTGCTGTCTCTCTGCTGTTAACTTCCTCGGGGTTGGATACCCGCTCTTTCTCTGTATAGAAGGAATCTATAGTTTTTCTGGCTTTTTTGCTCATATTTAAAAAATCTTTTGGGGTCTGTCCCTGGGGTAGGAAATTATTTATTTACTTCTTTACCAGCTTCCTCCCAGACTGGATGGATGCAGCGGCTCCTGCGCCTGAGCTTAGAGAGAGCTCTGGGAGAGAGTTCCCCACCCCCTCCCTGGAAGTGCCTCAGAGGTGATTAGCCCTGCTGTTCTTCGAGGGCGTAGAATAGTAAAGACAGCACAAAGCCCAGCCTATGTGTCCGGTTGGGGCGTGGATGTCTGCAGCAGGTGACGTGAAAAGCCCCTGTGCTCAAACTGGAAGTGTCTGCCAGAAACCGCGGTCCCTAGTTCAAAGGTTCTGCTTCTCTGGGACTTCCTGGAGCTGAGTTCCACTCCCTCCAGCTAAGCTAGGCAGTGTGTGTTGCCTTGGGCCGTATCCACCCACTTGTCAATCTCTTAACTATTCTCAGTTGGTAGCTGATGCCACACCCCCTGGTGCCGAGTCACCCCCAGGGTCCGGGGAAAATCTAATCTGAGTTTTAAAATATTTTGGCTTTCTCTTCTGAACTGCTAAATAATTAGCAGAGAAGAGCTAACAGCCTGTGCCAGATTCCTTTACCTCAGTGGCTTCTCTGATCCCAGAGCCCTTCCCAGCGCAATGGGCAGAGTATGCTAGCACCCAGCAGTCTGTGCTGGCCTCTCTTCTTCCTCCCCTGGGGACTGACCTTTTCTATTGAAACTCCAGATTCTCTTCAGCTGGTAAGTCGTGCTTCCAGTCCTTGTGGTATCTATCAGTCCTGGGCTTATTTTGAGACTTAATTTATCTAATTGGTTGTGAGGGAGTGAGGACGTTTACAGAGTCGTGTGTTTCTTCTCCGCCATCTTGGCTCCGCCCCCCTCTATATATACTTTTATAAGTGTTTTTTTTTTGGATGCAGATATCATCTTCATATGTCCTTTGTACTTAAGAACAATAAAATAGGCTAGATATACTGTTAATAATGGTAATTAAAATTAAAAGTATATTCTGCAAAAAATTATTTTTCCTTTTCCAGAAAACAGGTTGTTAAATATTTACCAGCAAATCACTGCCTACATAGTTAAATTCAGTGTTTAGGCACAGTAGGTAGACAATGATTTGCTGATAGGATTTTTTTACTAGGCATTTTGAATTTGAATCTAGTAAAAAGGAATCTCAGTTGTAGATCATTATTGTTCTGGAGCTAACACAACTTACACTTTATTTTGAGACCTTCATCCATTCATTCATTCCACAAACTTTTATTGAGTTCCAGATAAAGTGAGTCTCCTAACTTGTCCCTGTTCCAGGCCATCCCTTTTGAGGCATTCCTAAATCTAATGCTTTATCATACTTGCCTCACATATATGTGTACTCTCTCCAAAGATTCACATTACAAGCCATCCAAGTCTTCTTGTTCTTTATATTTCTTTTACTTCCTCAAATATTTCACAGATAGTTTCCCCCAATATGATGGAGACTATATCTAACTTTTTCCATGTTGCATGGATCTTAGTGAATTGCATCAACAGCTTGCTCATTGATCCTTCATCTTGCCCTGTGAATCACCCACACTTTTATTTATCCTCTAATAATGTCTTTTGTGACTACTTTATGGCATAATTCCTAGTTAATATTGTGCTGCAAACTAATTATGTTCAACTTTATTCTTTCTAATAGATCACTTGAATCAAGAAATTTTCTTGCTTGAAAACCTTCAATGAATGCCTTCTCCCCTGGCTCCCTCTCCCCATTTCTCACTCATAAATTACAGAATGATATCTCAAATATGGATTGGCACCTAGAAGACCCTTAATAGTCCAGCAATTAGCTAAATTTCTAGGCAAGTTTTCATTCCACATCTTTCTCACCTGCATAGATTAGTATTGAGTAAAAATAAAAGAGAACATTTCAAATGCAGTGTCTTTGGGGAGAACCACGAAAGATTTGAAACTGCAGAGTTAAATTAATCTTAATTTGTTGACCCTCTTAAGTTAAGCATTATTAAAGCAATAGTAAATAATAACGGCATTCTCAAATTTCAACAGCATGATTCAGTTTACAAAGGGCTCTCCTCACAACAATCTTAGGAAATAAATATAGTCAATAATATTCCATGGCATAGATGAAACAAATTATGAAAGACAAAATATTTTTATGTATTTTTGAAATATTTTTCTTTTTCCATTTTTAATTTGTTTAAATATATAGCCTTTGTAAACAAGGTATTTCCCTCCTATGTTCTTTTGTTTTTATTTACTGATTGTATATAAACCAATTTTATCAAATAAAATTCATTTGTACTTTCTGTGTCTGTCTCTGACTATCTCTCAGTATCTATGATTTTATATGTCTCTGTCAATCTCTTCTGTGTGTACATGTGTATTTGTATTCAAGTTTGTATGTGTATATCATATAATGCATATCTTAATTCTGGAAATTTGTTTTGGTTATCAGGGGGAAATTGATACTTATATTTGGTGGGTATTATAATTTATTTTTTGGTCAAGTAGTTATTCAAATAGGAAGCCCATAAATTCTTGTTTTTCAAATAGGTAGTGAGAGTACCAGCAATTGCCCTAGTTAATGTGTGTGTGTGTGTGTGTGTGTGTGTGTGTGTGTGTGTGTGTGTGTGTGTGTGTGTGTGTGAATTATGTGTATATTAATTGAAATATATTAGTAAAAATCAATATATGATTATCTTTGGCATTATTTAGCATTATTATCTTCTATGTTTTTTTTTCTGGATTTCCTTTATAATCTGTCTATACTAGATATTCATTAAGTCAATTCAAATAAAGGCAAAGCAGCTATTAAGTGTTTCCTATGTGCAGACACTGTGCTAATTGATGAGATCAACAACAGTTCCTGCCCTTAAGGTGCTCATATTCTAATGGGAGACATAATATACAAACAACATTTGCATGAACTATATTGGCATAATATATTGAAGGTAATCTTAGAGGGACACAACTGATAAATGGCTGAATAAGAGATAAGGGACTCCATCAGGGCAGTGGATGTGTTAGAGAAGAGAAGAGACATGTATGTATGATATTTTAAAAGAAGAATTAACAAATTAGATAAGGAGGTGGGGAAGGTAAGATGTTAAGGTTTACAAGCCAGAGTGGATAGTGATGTTCTCAAAAGTAAGCAAAATTCCAAGGCATTATTAAATATATTTCAGATCTCTGAAAATGATAAAAACATAATTGACTAAGGCTATGAATATCCTGTAATTACTAGGGAATAAAAAGCATTATTTAGTTTTGAGGAATATGCCGGAATCTGAAAAGGTTTTTCACAAAATTCACTATCTTCATTATAGTAGACATGCATGGACATTGATGTTTATAAGAGTATCATCAAATTAGAGAATATAGAATCTTAGAACTTGAAGTATCCTTAGAAGTAACTGAGAAAAAATTTTTTTAATAGTACATATTTTGACCACAGCAATCCTGATAAGTAACCAGGATGGGTGGATTGGAATCTAGTCATTAGATAATCTCCAAGGATTGTTCCAATTTTGATTCTTTTCTACCACTTTGCTTTTGTGTTCCAAACTGAATGAACACTGTCCATCAAATATAATCTTCTCTGGTTTTGAGAGTACCATAGGATTTATTGTTGGATGGGACATTAACAACCTTTTAGGTCATTTAAAAAGTTGTGTAAACTAATTTCAAGAGAAGTCAAATGACTATATGAAGTAACACAGGGAGTAATGGGAAAAAATCAATTGAGATCCAAGTTTTCTTCAATCTCAGTCCCTCCAGGTTACCTTTCATCATTTAATCTTTCTAATTTTTGCCAAAACTTACATAAAATTTGACTTCTATAGTTTTCTGTACTTCCAAATTTTATTCAGACTATTCATTAAGTCTGTTGTAATCTTTTTAAAAAAAATTGTACCTTTTGAAATCCCCATTTCCTTGCTACAAAGTTCCCTTTATCTTGTATCTAGTCCTCTTATATTCTTTCCACTATCTTGAATTAACTTTAACTTAACTTCAGGGCTCCCTTTAAAAATTAAGTATATGTTTGGTGAACTCTCCAGTGATGGTACTCCAATCATTTGCAATATACTTTCATATCTTTTATGAGCATTTGAAAAGAGAAAAAAACTTTTATAAGTTATAAAGAAAAGGCAAATAGTTTTATTTGAGAAACTCCAAATTACATATGTCTTCATCTTGCTGTCATAATTTATATGAAAAGTTGTGAAGTTCTACAGTCCTAATACAGTCATTAAATACATGTAATGCTTATCCCTCACGGTTATTATGAGGATCAAATAAGATAATATTGAAAGCATTTAGCACAGTACATAGTTAACATTTAATAAATGTGTATTTCCCTCCTTTCTTTCCAAGTTCATAGGATAATTGATTTTATACTGGAAAGAATCTCAAAAGCCATATATAACAAAACTCTTTGTTTTGCAAGAAGGTAAATGAGAAAGATTATCAAATTTTGAGTATTATTTTTGGTAAATGATTTAGGAAAGGCATCAGATTAGTACAGCTCTTTTATTGAAAACAGTTCTTTACTGAGTTCAACTCAGTGGGTTAGCTGGAAGAGTCTAAGTGAAAGCAAAAGTGGAAGTGTGTGGACAGGGAGCTTAACCTTCAGAAGCATTGAACAGGTAGAGGAAACAAAGGGATTTTTCTGGAAGATCTGGTCTACTAATCTCTAAGAGTCAGCTGAACTAGTCTGTCTGAAATATCACAAAAGGTTCTGGGGAATTTCTATTTGGTATATGCATGATGTTTGAAGATCCAGATGAGGACTTTGGTGAAACTTTTGGGATAAGAATTCATTATTTGACAAAAACTGCTGGAAAAACTGGAAATTAGTATGGCAGAAACTAGGCATGGACCCACATTTAACACCACATACTAAGATAAGATCAAAATGGGTCCAAGATTTAGGCATAAAGAATGAAATCATAAATAAATTGGAGGAACATGGGATGGTTTACCTCTCTGACTTGTGGAGGAGGAAGGAGTTTGTGTCCAAGGGAGAACTAGAGACCACTATTGATCACAAAATAGAAAATTTTGATTATACCAAATTTAAAAAGTTTCTGCAAAACAAAACTAATGCAAACAAGATTAGAAGGGAAGTAACAAATTGGGAAAACATTTTTACAGTTAGAGGTTCTGATAAAGGCCTCATCTCCTAAATATAGAGAGAATTGACTTTAATTTATAAGAAAACAAGCCATTCTCCAATTGATAAATGGTCAAAGGATATGAACAGACAATTTTCAGATGATGAAATTAAAACTATTTCCACTCATATGAAAGAGTGTTCCAAATCACTATTTATCAGAGAAATGCAAATTAAGACAACTCTGAGATATCATTACACACCTGTCAGATTGGCTAAGATGACAGGAACAAATAATGATGAATGTTGGAGGGGCTGTGGGAAAACTGGGACACTGATGCATTGTTGGTGGAGTTGTGAAAGAATCCAACCATTCTGGAGAGCAATCTGGAATTATGCCCCAAAAGTTATCAAAATGTGCATACCCTTTGACCCAGCAGTGCTACTCCTGGGCTTATATCCCAAGGAAATACTAAAGAAGGGAAAGGGACCTGTATGTGCCAAAATGTTTGTGGCAGCCCTTTTTGTAGTGTCTAGAAACTGGAAAATGAATGGATGTCCATCAATTAGAGAATGGTTGGGTAAATTATGATATATGAATGTTATGGAATATTATTGTTCTGTAAGAAATGACCAACAGGAGAAATACAGAGAGGCTTGGAGAGACTTACATCAACTGATGCTGAATGAAAGCAGCAGAATGAATGAGAGCAGAACTAGAGGATCATTATACACTTCAACAATGATAACGTATGAGGATGTATTCTGATGGAAAAGGATATCTTCAACATAGAGAAGAGCTAATCCAATTCCAATTGATCAATGATGGACAGAATCAGCTACATCCAGAAAAGGAACACTGGGAAATGAGTGTAAACTGTGAGCATTGTTTTTTGGTGTTTTTTTTTGTTTTGTTTTGTTTTGTTTTGTTTTTCTTCCCAGATTATTTTTACCTTGCGAATACAATCCTTCCTTTGCAACAACAACAACAACAAAATTTGGTTCTGCACATATATATTGTACCTAGGATATACTATAAAATACTTAATATGTATGGGAATGCCTGCCATCTAGGGGAGGGGGTGGAGGGAAGGAGGGGAAAAATTCGGAACAGAAGGGAGTACAAGGGATAATGTTGTAAAAAAAAAATTACCTATGCATATGTACTGTCAAATAAAATGTTATAATTATAAAAAAAATTAATAAAACTAAAATAAAAACACACAAAAGAAAAAAAAAGAAGTCAGTAAATTTTGGTGGTGGAAAATTCTGACTAGACACTGTTCAAGCAGGCATTGCATGATAGTTTTTACTTTGATTCTTAGGGAGGGAAAGTGCTCAGTGAGTCGTGTGGAATGGGACTTACTCTAGGGGTTTCTTCTAACTTGGTCATAAAACAAATATCAAACTGTGCTCTTAAAAAAGCATCTTTAATACCACTATCATTGACACAACAGCCAATATCTATTCTCTAGTTTTATAATTTCCATAATAAAAGATATCAATGTGTTTTTATTGATGAAACCACATATCTATATCAGGTAACTTTCCCCATATTGACATAAATTGATTAAATGCCGCTTTTTTGGATCTTTATTTGTCTAATTCCCAAAATAAATCTATTTGGTTCAGAATTATGGATTTAGAGATTAAACAGAATGGAAAAATCATTTAGCTTTTTACCATCATTTTATTAATGAGAAAACTGAGGCACTAAATGGGACAAAGACTTGCCTGATTTCTCATAGATGGTGTTACATTAGTTGTCAAATCCTGGTCTACTGACTACAAATTCTACTTTTATAAATAAAGAGACTGAGTCCCCATCAGGAAAATTAAAGAACTTGCATAAGGTCAGACAGATAATTAGTTTCAGAAACAAGGTTTGAAGCTTTTGTGTCAGTATTCTTTCCATTGTAATGATACTTTATCTTATTAGATAATTTCCTTGTGCAATGAAAATTGAATGACTTACAAAATTTAGAATATGGCTCATTGGGGAAATGATGATATCATTAAAGAATAAAAAAGTTATGTTTAGGATATGTGTTTGAAGTGACAGTGAGACATCCAAATGGAAATTTCCTGAGAGGTGTCAAAGTTAGAAAAATCAGTGTTAGGTAAAAGAACTAGGGTAGAGAAGTCGATTTGTAAAATAGAATAGAAGGGTCATCCATGATTCTTTTGTTATGTTTATAGTTGCTGAAGTGAAAATAAAATATATCTGAAGGGAGAATTTTAAATGGAGAAGAGCAAAGGATCAAATATAGAGTTTTTGCAACTATAATAGTCTTTGGCAAGAAGTCTCCTGGCCACAAATTCACCTGAGAATTTTAGTTTTTCATAAGTTAGGGATAAAGGAAATTAAGAAGATATTGATTCCTTTTGAAGATGGAGATTCATATATATTGATTATAAGAGGTAAGCAGCTTTTTTCCTTCCTTTTAAAATGTATTTACTTACTTATAGAATTTTTAAATCTTGAGTTATAATTTTCTTATCCATCCATTCACTGAGAAGGCAAAAAAAATATGATATCAAGTAAATATGTGAAGTTATGCAAACCACATTTTCCATATTAGCCAGAGTTTGTCAGGAAAGTATTTTGTAATTCCCTCTTCCCTCCCTTAGTTCATGCTTTCTTTTTAATTTTGGCTGCATTGCTTTTTGTGCAACTTTTCACTTTCATATAATTAAAATTATCCATTTTACTTCCTGTGGTCATCTTTATCTTTTGCTTGGTCATAAATGCTTCCCTTATACATATACCAAGAAGAATTTTTTTCTATGTTCCTCTAATGTACTTATGACATCACTTTTTATCTGTAAATTATGTACCCATTTTGATATTTTTTGATATAGGGTGTGAAATGCTGGTCTCTGTCTAGTTTCTACCAAATTGCTTTCTAGTTTTTTGTAAAATAGCGAATTCTTATCCTAAATGCAATGTGTTTAATAAGAAATAGCTTATTTTGATCATTTACTTACATTGTGTAGCTCATATACAACACTGATCCACAATTCTATTTCTTAGCCAGTACCAAAGTCTTTATGATTACTACTTTCTAATACAGTTTGCAATCTAGTATTGCTATGTCACCTTGCTTCACATTTTATTTTTATTGATTCCCTTTCATATTCTTGACCTTTTGTTCTTCCAGATGAATAATTTTTTCTAGTTCAATAAAATAATTATTTGGTAATTGGATTGAAACTTCACTGAATGAATAAATTGATTTAGGTACAATTGTCATTTTTGTTATATTGTTCAGCCTACCCATAAGCAATTAATTATTCTTCTATCATTTAGATATAACTTTATTTGTGTGAAAAGTATTATGCAATTGTGTTCATATAGTACCTGGATTTGTCTTGGCAGGTCAATTCCCAGGTATTTTATATTCTCTGTAGCTATTTTAAATGGCATTTATCTCTCTAAAATATTTTGTTGGTAATGTAAACTGCTTATGATTTACGTAGGTTTATCTTATATTCTGCAACTTTTTAAGTTGTTATTATTTCAACTAGTTTTTTTAGTTGATTCTCTAAGTAAGTATACTCAAATCATCTGCAAAGAATGACAATTTTGTTTCCTCATTACTTTTTCAGTGTTTTTAATAAGAATAAAAGTTCTATTTGTTCAAAAGATTTTTCTGCTTCTATTGAAATAGTCATATGATTTTTGTTATTGACATGGACAATTATGCTGATGGTTTTCTAATACTGAATCAACCTTGCATATTGTATACATCCCATCTGGTGATAGTATATGATCTTTATGACATATTGTTCTAATCTCCTTGATAATATTATATTAAAATGTTTGCATTAATATTTATTAGGGAAAATGGTCTATAGTTTTCTTCTGTGTTTTCTCTTTATGGTTTAAGAATTCATATATTTATATTATAAAAGGAATTTCATAAATCCTTCTTTGCCTATTTTCACAAATAATTCATGTGGTATTGGAAGTAATTATTTTTTAAATGTTTGGTGGAATTCATTTGTTAATCCATCTGATCCTTTCAATTTCTAATTCTATTATTTCATTTCAGAATTTATGTTGATCTTTTCTGTCATCATAGAAGGTTTTTATGGTCAGTTTCTGTGTTTTTTTGTTTGTTTTTGTTTCTAGCTCATTTTTTTTTCAGTCTATTGACCCTTATTCTTAAGTGAAAGCTTGACTCTGATCCTCTAAGTCTGGTAGAGGAACATTATCCTAAGTTTCAGGCTTCTTAGTCCTGCTGTTTTCAGAGTTCATTTTGGGGGGATTGGAAGATTTTGGTGCTTTTTAAACTGATTTTGTTCAAGGAGAACTGTTGTCACTGCTCTCCTGGTCTGTGCTTTTGCTATTCCATAGGTAATCTCTTTCTGACCAGTTGTTCAATAGTCTTACTATCCCTGGCTTGAGAGCATCAAAAGCAGCAATTGCTGCTGCTATTGCTGCCTCCAAGGAAGACAGATAGTTTTGTATCTATGTAGATTCCAGAACAGATTATACCCCAATGTTACTTTACTGAGCTAAGTTGCTTTAGGGAAGAAAAAAATTCCAGTATAACTACTTGTTAGCTCTGACATTCTAGAATTTGATTTCAGGCATTATTTTAAAATTGATGGAAGAGTTAAGTTGCAGGACTTCCCATACTCTGCCATCTTGGCTCTGCCCCCATATTCATTAATTTGAAGAGAATGTATAGAGAAGAAAGAAGAGGTAGGTGATTGTTCAATGGCAGTGGGACAACTGAGACATCAGTCTGTATCTACCATATAAGTCTTTAAGACCATGAAGCATGATATCTATCTAAATGCTGGATGGTGTGTATATGATCTTTCTAATTATTCTGAGAGCTTTCCTGAGAAAAAGAAGGAGCCATTGTAGACCCACTTTGATTTAGGCTTACTTCTATTTTTGTTTTTCTTAAATTTAAAAACACATTTTGATAAGTGAGCCAAAAGGCAATCAGATTGCAAAAATCACCTAGTAATCCTAACAACATTTAATGGGTTTAGTATTATTTTTCATGAATGCCTATGATTGACCCTATCCTTAATATTGCTGAGTTTCTTTGTTTGTGGCATTTGGACAGTATGGGTAAGATCTGATCTCTAACTAGGGGCATACTTATGAGTCAATGACTATGAGAGAAAAAGGGAAATACTATGACAGTAAAGGGAAAGGTGAATACTTTGTTTATTTATTTTTTTAATTTTATAATTATAACGTTTTTTTGACAGTACATATGTATAGGTAGTTTTTTTTTTTGTTTTTTTTTTACAACATTATTCCTTGTACTCCTTCTATTCCGAATTTTTCCCCTCCTTCCCTCCACCCTCTCCCCTAGGTAGCAGGCATTCCCATACATATTAAATATGTTATAGTATATCCTAGGTACAATATATATGTGCAGAACCAAATTTTGTTGTTGTTATTGTTGTTGCAAAGGAAGAATTGGATTTGGAAGGTAAAAATAACCTGGGGAGAAAAACAAAAAAAAAAATGCTAACAGTTTACACTCATTACCCAGTGTTCCTTCTCTGGGTGTAGCTGATTCTGTCCATCATTGATCAATTGGAATTGGATTAGCTTTTCTCTATGTTGAAGATATCCACTTTTATCAGAATATATCCTCATATAGTATTGTTGTTGAAGTGTATAATGATCTCCTAGTTCTGCTCATTTCACTCAGCATCTGTTGATGTAAGTCTCTCCAAGCCTCTCTGTATTCCTCCTGTTGGTCATTTCTTACAGAACAATAATATTCCATAACATTCACATACCATAATTTACCCAACCATTCTCCAATTGATGGGCATCCATTCATTTTCCAGTTTCTAGACACTACAAAAAGGGCTGCCACAAACATTTTGGCACATACAGGTCCCTTTCCAAAAGGTAAATACTTTAAAAGTTAATTAAGCTAGTTGATTAAGCATTGCATATCTGAGAGCCATGGGGAAAAATCTCTTATTATGTAGAACAAAGATCTTGGGGGTAGAGGAAATAAATAGTCAAACCTTAATCCTTAAGTTCTGTCAAAAGTAAAAAAAAAACAAAAAACAAAAACAAAAAAACCAAAAGAACCTTTAAATTTAAGTACTATGCTTGATAATTCAGGTAAAAATATTACTCTGAGAGGGGCAAAGTTACCACGTATTTTGAACTCAGAAAAATATCCACACTATGTACCTCAGTGTGTCCATTCTGTTAGCTCTCAAAAAATATTATAGCTCAGAAAGAGTGGAAAAAATATTGTTGGAGAATGACAAGACTAACTAAGATGCTATGATTTCAAAGCTTGAAAGGAGACTAAAATCTGTGGCACGGCTTTTGGGAAAATTATTTAAAAAAAAAGAATTACAGCATTCTAAGTGATGTATGGAACAGAGATTTATATATAGCATATAGCATTATAAACATGTCACCTTAAGCAAAGTTCTCCTTACATGTACACTAATGCATAGTTATTAGCTTCATTTCCTTCTTCACTGAGACATTCATTTACTTGACAAGGTGCCTCCAATACTATCAATCCATTTTGAATGAACTATCCCCTAAGGCATAAGATGAGATTGCAGACTAGTTAGATGATGAAGGAGCTGAGATTTATTATTGCTAATTCATAGCTCAATCAGGCATTCAAGGGTTGTGTCTAAACATTTTTTTTTCCAATGGCTTTAAATGTGTAGATTCCAAGGTGGTACCAATGATACTGAAGGGACGCTTCTCTTGTCTGTAACCAAGATAGAATCAGGGAAACAGTTAATATTGAGGATAAATTTCTCTTGTACAGACAGTCACTGGGGAACTCTTGCAAAACTACTAGCAGTTCACTGTTTAGCAATGAAGATACCATGATGCCATGGTGAATTATGAAATATTCAGCACCATAGAAGCTATCTGAGGTCAAGGATCTACCTATCTATCTTTCTTTCTTTTTCTTCCTTCTTTCCTTCTTTCCTTCCTTCCTCTCTCTCTCCCTCCCTCCCTCCCTCCCTTCCTTCCTCCTTTTTCTTTCTTTCTTTCTTTCTTTCTTTCTTTCTTTCTTTCTTTCTTTCTTTCTTTCTTTCTTTCTTTCTTTCTTTCTTTCTTTCTTTCTTTCTTTCTTTCTTTCTTTCTTTCTTTCTTTCTTTCTTTCTTTCTTTCTTTCTTTCTCTCTCTCTCTCTCTCTCTTCTTTCTTTCTTTCTTTCTTTCTTTCTTTCTTTCTTTCTTTCTTTCTTTCTTTCTTTCATCTGTCTAGTCATTCATCACTCATCTATTTATAGGCTTTATTTTATCTCTACATTTGTAGAGCCTTTGTGCTCTCTCCTGAGCCATCTCTTCTATCTCTATACTATTTGTTGGTCACAGCTTCTCTGGATTACATCACAATCTCTGTGGTAATGACTCTCAAATTTATTTATACAGCCTTAATCTCTTCGCTGACCTCCAGTTTCAAATCTCCAAATCCCTATTCTTAAACTCAACAGATTCAAAACTAAACATAATCATTTTCCTAAACATTCCATTTCTACACTTTTCTATTACTCTCACACATACCATTATTCTCCCAGCCACCTAGATTTAAAAACTAAGTATCATCCTGGAATCCAAAAACAACATCCTCCTTTATTTTCCTCTATCTCTCTCACATCAGAGAATTTTACTGGCTCTCTCATGACTAGAATTCTCTCTTCCCTCATCTCTTCTGGTTTCCCTGGTTTACTTGAGTCTCAACTAAAAACCCCAACTTCAAAAAGAAATTTTTCAATTCCCCTTTGTCATATATGTGGAGAGCTCTTGTGGTTAATAAGATGCAAATTTGCTTAAAGACTTCACTAAATTCATAGTAGCTTTTTGTTGACTTTTGTTTTCACAATGAATGAATGATTATATGTATATATTTATGACTATTATCTTAAAGGATGGTCCTTATACTAAAAAAAAATGTAAATGTAAGGAACTACTGAATCAGATGACCCCTAATGTCTCTTATAGCACAAAATTTATGTTTCTATAATTTTTTTTAAATTTTAAATTATTCAAAATAGTTATCAATGTGTCACACTTCTGACATATACTATGTGACTTTGGCAAGACATTTAATGTCTCAGTGTTCTCCCTTAAGACTAAGATTCTGGAAAGGTATTGTCTGTATGGTTATGGTGGGGGTTGAGGTCCCTTTAAGATTCCTTTCTAATTGCCCAACCCTTGGCTGACCTTGATTCACAAATCCTGGTCAAAGTCACCCTTTGAATATCTGGGCCCAGCCCCACTATCAGCTCAGCTTCCCCCAGCCCTCACCTGATCTGAGCTAACTGAAAAGCCCGCCAAGAACTTGGAACTGCCCACAATCTTTTGGGTATAAAAGAGGTGAGCCAGAACTCCCTCTTGGCAGGAGCCCTTCCCCCCAACACATGGTATCCTTCCAGCCATGTAACGGTTCCTGCCCACCCAGCGGCCACCTCTGGCCCTGCCGTCTTTCTAACTGAGCTTTACTTCCAAATTTCTACGATAAACCTTTTATTTATCAATCTAGGTTTTCAGGCCTGTAAATTCATTTACAGGGGACACTGTGCCTCATGGGATTATTTTACTATCTATGTGCCAAGAAATGGGGTTCCCCCTTTCCTTTCCCTCATTAGTTAGAAGGAATTTCTTCATTTTGGAATTTGCTCTATCAATGCCCCAGTCCCTAGCCAGCAATTTTACACAATTTCATTAATTAATTGCCAAGTTTTTTCTTGAATTTGATGACCATCTTTAAGACACACATTTGACATTTAAAAGCTAAGAAAATATTACTGTTATTAAGTAGCTGAAGCAGTAAAATGATGTTAGATTTGTGTGATGGGAAGGAATAAGAACTGCAGGTTCTGAAAAGATTTAGGTCTTTGGGGATTGCAGTATTTCAGCTAATAATACTTTTAAATCTCTTAAATCTTGTTTCTTAGCTTAAAATTCCTTCGTTTTTACTTTTCCTTTTGTTCGGTTAAGACAAGTTTAAACTAGCAAAGTGAAATAGAAAATAAGCAATTATCTATATAATTGGGGTAAAATGCTTTTGCCTCATTGTCTAGAATTTTCAGGAAAAAAAATTCTTCTTTGTATTATGTATAGAATTGCCTCAGTTGTTGTTTAATTGTGATAAAAGAAGATACTGCCCAGAGGCTTAAAGTAGATCTCTGAAGAATTAAATCAGCCATTCAATGCAAAACAATAGGGCTTTATTTTGTGCACTTTGGAAGAAGCTACATATCTTAAATGGAGACACCTATAGCACTGGGGGCCTAAAGAGAAAGATCAGAACAACTGGAGAAGGACATTGAGGCAACTTCTTTCCTATCCATGCACATACCCCTATCTCAATTTGTAAAAGTGCTTAGGAGATACAAGTGATACCTTCAAAACACTGACTGAGAAGGGATGCAAATAGAATTGTCAACAGAGCCTCAGATGTGATAGTCTTTAGGCAATTATATGAATGAGAATAGACTCATGATGATTCTATAAAAAGCAGCTCACTGATCTGTATGTGTCATGATACCAGATTTTCAATTAGGCACTTAGTTCTGTTTCAAAGATTCCTGGAAGATGAGGAAATTGCTGGTTGGATGATGGAAAGCAAAAAAAAAAAACTTCTAGAAAGGGCTAGTAAAGATATAACAGTAAATATTATTAAGGGACAGTAGAAGTAGTAGTAGTAGTAGTAGTAGTAGTAGTAGTAGTAGTAGTAGTAGTAGTAGTGATAGTGGTGGTAGTAGCAGAGTGATTTTAATGAGAATTCAATAAGACTCTCCAAATTAAAACTACACATGCTTTGATACTTGGTGAATTAAGTACAAAGCTAAGAATAGTTAAGGGTACTGAGAAATATATTGGAAAAATGAATAAGGAATAAAAAATGAGAGGTCAGTGATTTATAGACTGCACAGAAGCTTCATGATTAGTATCTTAAAGAACAGCATCAGAAATTACTATCCTAGATAAGCATAGAATACCATCAAACACAGACACACACACACACACACACACACACACACACACACACACAAATAAAAGCAATCACATTTAACACTTGAGAAATCAGTAATTACTGATAAAAGATTCTGGTAAAAACTTACTTATGGCCTATTAGAAATTATGCTCCTCTGATATCCTTATGAATATGAGGGAAATCCTCCAAATGCTCGATATCTCTTCCCATGTTGAATTTATAGGAGGGAATATATAGAATGTACAGGCATAAATGGGTCAGAATCTATAACATCATAAGAAATACCCAGAGGGAATAGATACAGGAATATTAATGACAAACTTTGTGGGTGATTTAAGTATAATTCTGTCTGCACATTGGACTGGGTGATCACTAAGGACCTTCTAATTTTAACATCTTATGATTTATGACAAGATAATTACTTTTAGTTTTAGAACAAAGAATGCCTATACAATCATATAGATAATTCTAAACAAAGAAAACTCTGCTTTTTATCTAATTATGTAAATATTTCAAATAAAAATGGATTTGGGGCCATGAATTATCCATTCTACTTTCCACTTTAATGTGGCCTGGTGTTATCAACAGGATTGCATTAAACACAGTCTAGTACATTTAGAATCCTCCCCAATTTTTATGGTTAATTATGTAGAAATCAATTAGATTCACTGGGTATTGATCCAATTCTTTGATGAATATAGATAAAAATACTATGAGAGGTATGCTTTAAAGTTGAGGATTGGGTAAATTAAGACGTAGGAGGCCAAATCTGGCTGTTTTTGTACCTGGTGAATTAAGTTTTTTACATTTTTAAATATGTCTCTAAATTTACATATATATTTATTTATTTTTTAACTTATATTGGTCATGTAAAATCAGGTGGCAGGCTGTATTTGGTTCATAGGCCCATTTACTAGCCATAGTTTGCTGAACCTTGGGGTAGACTGTTCCATTTTAATTATTTATATAAAAATTTAATATTAGGGAATTTTTAGCTTTCACCCCCATGGACACATACATAATTTTCATCCTTTACTGCCATGAAAGTACTGTTTGATATCCATAATAGAAATGAAAATATGAACTCATAATATATTTCCATTATAGGAAATTATATTTTAAAAAATCATCAATATTATGAATATTATGATGGATAATAGTAGAGGGAGATGCCATATTGGAATGCCTCCCATCAGTTAATTTTTAGATCCAGAATATAAAAAAAAATAATAATTTGTGGTACATAGCATGGCGATTTCCTTTAGCTATTGAGAAACATTTTTTTTGAGAAAAGACCTGTTGGAGGACTTCAAAATCTGCAGGAATCATTGGATTCCTTAATACATAATAAGACTGATGGAGGACTTCATAAACTTGCAGGGAGCACGGGATTCCCTGACATGTGAAGTAATGGACAATAGATTGGTTTTGGACTATCTCTTGGTTGCTAAAGGAGGTGTATGTGTGATTGTTATTTACATACCCTCCTTCTAGGACTTCTGGAAATTTTTTACAATACTATGTCAATTCATATTGTTTGTTATATCACTACTTACATGTACAATTCATGTTTGTTACACCACATTGAGCCTTCACTGGCTGTGGGGAGAATCATCACTACTAGCCTGTGCTTTATTGCTATGTGCTTGTGTAATAGCTCCCATGCTGATGGATTTGTTCATTTAAACATATGTATATAGAGCCATTATCTCATACTGAATAAGTAATTAGCCTTAAGTTCTCTGCTGTTTGATTCAAACACACTTTTTCAGAGTTTCAGCCCTCTATATCTCCTGCTTTCTTTTGTTTTGGAACACAGGTGGTCATGCCCTTCCTGACTTCTCAGGAAAGGAGGTGAAAACAACAAAAAGGAGGTGATCATTCCCTCCCTGACTTCTCAGGAAGAGATATGAAAAGCACCAAAGGGAAGAGGGGAGTCAAGCCAGATATTGTTAGTGGGTTTCTGGGCTGAAGGGTCTTACTAGAAAGAGGTATACACAAATCTAATAATAATTATAACAGAGGAAAAGAGAAACTTGGGAAAGCCCTGAATGAGAAATATAGCTAACTACTTTCTCAGTGCTCATTATGCATCAACACCTTTTCTTGCATTTGCACATGCTTTCCATGAATCTTCCATTGAAATGAATGAGAATATTAATTTTAATGAGCTACTAGGAAAGGAAGAATAGCTAATCTTTCCTAAGATTCAAATGCTTCATTTATTTCTTTAATGCACTATGGATTTTGGGTGCTAGAAATCTAAGTATTTTTGTTTGTTTGTTTTTATTTTTTTTTGTTTTTTGGTAGGACCTGATTATGTTGATCCTAAGTGATAATTGTGACTGTAGGTGGTTACTTTAGGATGGCTTGTGTCACATACAATAAAGCCTCTGTATGCCAAAGTGGTTTGTAATATGGATGCCTCTGATGTTCTGTTACTTCTGTTTCTTCCATTAGATCATTCACTTGCAGAACTGTTCAAGAGCCTTCATTACTAAACATCCCTCATAACCAAGAGGGCCTTGGCTGTTTCTGTGCCTTTAAGAGAAGGAAGTTCCTAGCAGACTGATGACAGCCCTGGTCTAAATCACCATGGCAATCAAAATCATACTGGAGCCACTTCTGAGCCTGTATCTCCAGAAGCAAGGGTTTCCAAAAGCTGTGCCTCATTATTTGGCTCAAAGTTTCTTTTTCCTCCTGATGGGCTTTTCAACCTGGATCCAAAGGGGTTTCTAAAAGTCATGGAAGGTCAGAATTTAGGGGCTTCTTCAGGGAAATTTTCCCACACTTTGGAAAAAAAAAAGTTGCAGTAAAGGAAAATGGAAACTAAGGGTGTATCGTGGCCAGATGGTAAGAAACTGATGTCTTTCACTGATTGCTGGGAGGGTGTTGCCACTAATTATTAGATTATATTTGGGAGGACTAGTTTGAATGCTTTCAGAAGGGGCTGGTCCAAGGAAAACAGGAGCAATAAACTCTTGACACAAAGAATACTTCTGGAAGTCTTCTTTATTGTGATTATCTTTAAGCCTCTTTCAGTGTTATCAGTTTGGGATTCCACTTCTTTTTGTGGCTTGAAATCTAAATATTTTTCCTTGAAATTATAAATTAAAAGTATGTTCATATGCCATACCCATTTCAGATATTATAATTTATTTTAAAAAATCCTGGAGAAGCTATCAGAAATTTTAGGATTCTGTCCGAATGTAAGATGGTATCTCACTAGATTCAGATATTCTTCTGCAATATTTTCTTCTGGAAAAATGCTCATAATCCTTTCTAAAATCATCTTGATCATCTTGGAGGTGATTCAAACTTTTCTGCTGGGTAGTTGTCTGGAAGGAATAGATAATGTTATAAATCTTCCATGTAGAGGATTTTTTTTTTTTTTGTTTGTTTTTTTGCAACCTGGTTCCAATCTATAATTCCAGACTTGTTTTTCATTATTGCCCCTCATAAACTCTAAATTCTGGACAAACTGGCTTACTTGTTATTTCTTATATATTGCATTTAGAATCCTACCTCCATGCCTTTGCACAACTTGTGTCTCATTTTTTTTCAGTGCTTCCCTTATTTATTCATGATATTGCTTAAGTGAAATTGTTTTCAAGAGGTTTTTTCTGATGCTCTGACCCTTGTAGTTCCCCCAAAAATTATTTTGTGTTGAATTTGCATATATTTTGTGTTTAATTTTATTTGCAACCTCTGCATCCCCTTAATAGAATGCAAACCTCCTGAGGGCAGGAATTGTTTCACTTTTGACTTTGTATCTCCATTCCTTGTAACAGTACTTCCTAAGAATTTTTTTATTTGAATTTTAATGGAAAACATTAAACTCTAGATAGCATACTAGTATAAATATAATCATTATACCTTCAAAAACCTAACTGTTGCCTATAATCATTGTCAATGAAAAATATGTACACACAATTTTTTCTTTCAAAAATACATTTCTTTCAAATGTATCTTGAGGGGCAGTCTACATTTTCTGTTTGACTATATTCAGATTAATATAGCATGTTTAATAGTAAAATATTGCCCATTTTCTGAAAGCATGAAATTTTAAACTTAAATTATCTGGTTTATGCATAAAATCCAATTGTCCAGTGATCAGTTGTTGAAGTTAGATTAGAGATCATGGGATAGATTATGACTATATTTATAGATATATGAATCATACTCAAGGAAAGAAATTAAATCTTTAAGAATAATAATTCTCAAGAAATAAAAAAAAGGCATTAGCAATTGGGGGAATCTTATTTTTGGAGGGTTCTCGGCTAAGATTCCCCCAATTGCTAATGCCTTCTTCTTTCAGATTACCTTAAAATATTTTGTATAAATCTTATATCTACCAAGACATTTAAATGTCATCTGTCCCAATAGAATGCTTCTTGAGAATATGAACATTTATTTGGCCTTATTTGTATATCTTATGCTTCCAAAGTACCTACCACATAGTAGGCATGTTCAATAAATTATTCATTCTAAAGAAAGATATATTTCTGTACATTTATTCTGACACTTGTTACAATGCCAACTGTAGGGATAGGAAGTCTTTAAAAGAAAGAACAAATAGAATGGAGGGAGAAGAAGTTTTAGAAAATGCTGAGAAATTTGGGGAAGAATTTAGGGAAGAAAAATTCAGAGAATTTGGTGAATTATTCAGTCAATCTTAAAGCACCCTACTCTTATCCCTCATGCAATTGTCTTTCATAAGGACTCAGTTAATTATGTCTACTTCCTCTTGAGGACTAGATTGAAATTTTTTCCGGTTTTATTAGACTGATAAGTTAACCTGATATTAAGGGAAAGAGATGACCTATGCAGTAGAAAGCATTGGTATGTGGGTGTGTAAGAGAAAGTCAGAGATAATGAGAAAGACAGAAAGTGGGAGACAAGAGTCAGAGACAGAAAATAAACATTGAGAAAGAGACATGATTTTGGATTAGATTACTTACAAGGTCCCTTCTACTGGTAGATCTAAGGTTCTCTGTAAAGCACGGGCAGATAGAATTCCCAGAAGTGTGAAGAAAACTGGAAATCAACCTGAAAAAGCTCCCAAGTGACACCAGTATATGCAGCATTTAGGAGAAATAACAGACTGTGGTTTCTGCATTGTTCAGTTTAGTATAGAAATACCCAAGAAATGAACTTCTTGGATTTGACTTTCCTTGGTGCTTGGGAGATTTGAAGGAGGTCTGTACTCAGATATATGATGAGAGTTTGATTCAATTATACTCTATTTCTTTAAAACATGTATATTGTTGGAAAAGTTCTTGGGGCTCAGTTTTCATATCCACAAGGTATACTAGCTGGACATTTGAGATACTTTCATATCTATAGCTGTGATTCTTATATCATTTTGATTAAACATTGTATAAAGTCGTAGTCTTGGTAAGATGATTTAGAAGATAGCCCAAGAAGAGATGAAAGGTGTGGCTAATAGATGGTGGCTGGAGCCGAGTGGCTTAATTGTTAGACATACAAATATACCTCAAGACAATATTAGGAACTTGGCTCAGCCATTCCAGGAGTCAGAGCTAATAGGTAAGTGACAATCAGTTGCTAATAGAAGTACAAATAGTAATAGATGATGGGTGAGCATTATGTATAACAATAGCATGTTAATTGAATTTTAAAAATATTATGTAAAATGGGTAATTATTTTTATTTATAAAGTATAAAGAGTCATTGGTAATGGAATAATTATTAATCTTTAGCAGTTGAAGAAACTGTTGCTTGAAAAGGGAAAGTAACTTGCCCAAGAGGAAGCAGCTACTAAACAATATGGAAACTGAGATTTGAACCCAGCCTTCCTTTCTCTTCATCATTTCTCCATTCTACAACCTTATATAGATGGATTAAAATGCAAATATTTTTATAACTTAGAGGAGGTAACAAAGTGACATAAATTAATATTAAGAAAGAAATTACATGTATTAGCTCTTTTTCTGAGTGAAAGTTTTGATAATAGCGATAGTCTAAAACAAAGAATGGGAACCTTGGAGACTTTAGTGGAGAGAGGAAAGGCAAGAAAAGCAAAGGCTGCTGAAGATCAATATCTCTTTCCTAAAGTTAGTTACTATTGGTTCTTATCAAAGGAGGTATGTAAAATACCCTTAATCACATTTATATCTGGAAATACCATTTATTTTTGAAGTTTTTGAGGGTCAAATGACAGTTCAAAGGTCACTTTACTCAGTTTATGTCATTCTCTCTCTGAGTAGTTTGTAATATGGAAATATTAGGGTAGCAAAACCAAGTTCCTTGGAAATAGACACCTGGAGTGGAAGGAAACTCATTCAAATGCCTTTTTTTTCTTTAGATCTTCATGGGATGAGGGGAGGTAAGTGGGGGAGGTATTACAAGGACATAGTGACCTTCATCTGGGAAATAGAGAATAAAGGAATTTGATGAGGAATAAATAGTATTTGATGAGGAAGATAACAATCAAATGGAAATTCCCAGGATGAGATGATATCCTCCTCTAGTTACCTATATGCTTTGCATGAGCCCACAAAAAAAGGAAGTGAGATCTGGTTTTCTTTCTCCTATTTTTATAAGACCTTTTATTGTAAATGCAGTTTTAAAAAACAGTTATTTTCAAGCTTATTCTAGACATGTTAAAACACACTAAATTTAATTTTAGTAGCAGAAAAATCTATAGTTTCTCTGAACATTTAAATGTTTTCTTTCCTTAGTAGATTTAGATAAAGGTTAGGAAGCCCAAGGAAGTTCCTGCTGGGCTGATTTTGAGGTTTTATGAAGCCTATAGTTGTGCAAATTCTCTAGAGCCTTACAATAATCAGTACTGTATTGTATGTAAGATGGACAGCTCCATAAAATCATAAAGTCTTGGATGCTTTGTATGTAGCCAGAGAGAAATGAAACTCAAATGGTCCACCATGCTGCTCTTTTTTTTCCTTGTTAACTCTATAAGGATCATTTAGGTTAACCATTTTTTTTGTTTCTTTCTATATTACTTCAAGCAGAAGCAGGATGACATGTGGTTAGAAAACTAATCTTAACATAAAAGAATACTGGGGATCAAGTCCTGTCTTTGACCTAAGGATGTACTGAATAAGCAAGTCTTCCTAGGCAAGTCACTTAATCTATCAATAACCCCAGAAAATTCTTTAAGACAATAAATTGTCGGAAAGTTGCTAATCTTCATATGTGTAGATATTTCCTTAATAAAAGTTCCAAACAGCTTTAAATTTTATATATGTATATGGAAATATAGTTAAAATAATTGTACATATATAATTTACATCAGGTTGCTTTTTGTCTTGGAAGGGGGAGAGGTAATGGAAGGAGAGAGAAAAAAATAAAATCATACATTCATACCAACTCTCTGTTTATCCTTTCTTGTAGAATAATGATATTCCATGACATTCATATACCGTAACTTATTCAATCATTCTCTAATTGATGGGCATCCATTCAGTTTCCAGCATCTTGCCACTACACAAAGGGCTGGCACAAATATTTTTTGCACAGGTGGGTCCCTTTCCCAAGAAGTAATATTCTAACCCCTCTCATTATAGAAGTTAGACTAATTTTTTTTTCAAAAAATTCTCAGATATTAGTTGACTCAGTGAGCTAAAGATTGCATTTAGACTGTTGATTTCACTTTCTTGTTACTTGGGGAACAAAGAAACCATGAAAAATTGGGAATAGTCTAAAGTCTGGCTAGTTGGTCACACTTGATAATGGATATAAGGGAGTTTCACTCAGATGAATTATCTTAATATGCTCTTATTGCTTTTGAATCTCCTTGTCATGGCATAACTAAGGGAACCTTTTTTTTTTTTTTTTTTTTTTTTTTTTGTTAACTATTGAATGACTTAAAAATGTTATCATTCATTCCAATGTCAAATCTAAGTTACCATGGATTTGGCCTGAGTCAGGACCATCATAGAATTAACCACTATTATCCCACAAAAAAGAAAGAAAAAATGTCAATTCTTTTCAAAATGGTAACATGTAGAAATACTAAATCTAACTTTGTATTATTTAATAGTAGTATTAGTTAATAGTAGTTAACATTTTTATGAAATCTCCAGTTTTGCAAATACAGGTTTCACATTTCATATGATCCTCACTACAGCCCCTTGAGGTATTAAAGTACTATTTTTATCTCTATTTTACAGCTACGATAAAAGCTAATTAGTATCTGAAGCAAGGTTTTAGTTCAGTTTTTCCTGACTACAGGTCCAATGCTCTATTTACTACATTAAGATTTTTAATAAAGAAATATTATGCATTCTAGAATTCATTCTTAAAAATATGTTGCAATAGAGCAGGTTAGGTTAACTAAGGGGAAAAAAAGATATACTCATAGATCAAAGACTCATCACAATGGAATATGAGTTGGAAGGGACTTTGGAGATTTTTAAATTTAATGGATTACCTATGATAGCCCCTTATTTTATAGAGCTTATTGTCTAATGGGGTAGACACTATGCAAACAATTATGTAAAAGCAAGAAATACACAATGTAAATTGAAGGTAACAAAGAGAGGCCTTAGTATTAAAGAAGATTGAGAAAAGCTTCTTGTAAAAGGTTGGATTTTAATTGATACTTGGAGAAGACAAAGGAGTGCAGGTGATGGAGACAAGAAGGGAGAGAACTACAGGAATCAGAGATAGCCAATGAAAATTCCTAGGAAAGAGATAGATCACCTTGTATAAGGAACAACAAGGCGGCCAATACTACTGTTTACTGGTTAGTAGAACAGAGACAGTAGGTAGAGTATTCCAATGGACAGTATGTAAGAATTCTAGTATGGCAAGTATAGCAGGGCTTTGCAGCATGTCCAAATTCACAATGTGGAGATAGCTATATGGAAGATTCCAAAGATCTGTTTCTGAGAGAAGATATTCTATTTGTCACTTTCACATGGATAGGATTAGACTCTTTCCATTGGCTGGGTAGGCAAAATAAGTTGAGTTTTTAAAACTAACCAAACTGGCACATTTTTTGGTCTCCCTTTCTGCAGCATCCAAGAGAATGAAGGTGTTGTTCGTCCAGAGCATGGGTGCCATGAACTGAATGGACAAGGCCCCATGGTCCCTAAAAATGAGCTCAAGGTTTTATCCTGGTATGTTTTGTTTGGCCTTTTCAGGCCTAGGCATGGATGATGGAATCTCTGCTCCCAGAATTGAACCATGAAGGTAAGATTGCAGCCTAATTATGTTGCCAGATCAGCACAGAAATTCTATGAACCTAGGATTTCTGGAACTTGAACCTAAATAGGGCTTTGGACTTGGATTTTGTTGGGACTATCCCATGTAAGAACTGAGCTAAACTTTAAAATTAATCCCTTTCCTTTCTCTAGACACCGAGGTGGTATGTGTGAAGATTATGTCCCTCAGATTGGGGAGTGGGTGTGCTTTTATATATATATGCATATATATATATATATATATATATATATACACATTAGATATATAGTTATATACATTTATAGTTTTATATATATATACACACACATTAGATTTATAGTTATATATATATCATTATATAGTATATAAGTAAACATACACTTATATATGCATATAAGTATATATATACATATATATGTATATATAGCTATAAATATGTATTTGTATGTACATTTTATATAGTTTATATATATAGTTATACGTAGTTTTATACACACACACACACACACACACACATATATATATATAAAACTATTATTAGAATAGGGCATTATCTCACTTTTGTCTACAAGAGGGGATATTATTAGGATCCTCTGAAAGTGAGATGAAATATGCATGTATGTATATATATACATATAATATGAAAATATATGTATGTACACATTTATATGTTGTGTATAAATATATTTTTCATACTATAAATTTCAGTTTATGTAGATCTATCCATAGCTATATTTGTACTATATATATATGAATATATACATATATGTACTCATTCATCTATAAACATAATCTATATGTATTGTGAAAATATATATATAAAGAATGAACTTTTTAAAAGTTTAACCCAATGACTGGTGACTTTCTAACAACTTTCTGATTTCATCTCTTAAAGATGTTTGATTGGAGTTCCTGCACTGATGAAAATTAGAAATCCTTGCATTATTGAAGTGCTGATAAGCAATACACATGTATGAATCTTTGATTGTAGTGCTCTCAGAAATAAAAGTCAATGTGCCCTAGCCAATGGTGTTAAAATTGTGGGGAATAAGTTCAGCAAATAATTACTATACTCTTAGGAGTATGAATTATTAAAGGTGGTATTCAGTGACTGAATATTATCACTGACCCTGGATGAACCCAGAAAACTTTGATCCTCCATTTCATCCTCAGGAAAACTTAAGATGTCCTTTTAGGATAGAGGGGAGAAAGTCATTTATAACACTGCTATTTAGGGGTAAATAAATTAAAAAAAAACCAAAGTGGATAAAATTAATACAATTACATAAAGAGTAGAATCTGAATTTAAAGCTGATCATTAGTTTATAAAATAAAACCTCATTAACTGATTAAATATCATATGAAAATATTATGGCATGCAAACATGTGATGAAAGCTTTCTTTTGTAGTGCATCCACTTTGCTACAGCACATTTTTCCAAGATTGTAGAAATTTGTGGGTTGTCAAGATCAATGATTTCAACCCCACATAATCAACCTATTTGTGTGACTTTATGTTAATAGATGAACTCATGTTTCACAGACTCTTTAATCTCATGTTGGAATCCTAAATGAAGTCTTTCCAGTATTTCTTTTTTTATTGTTACAACTTATTTTTTATTTATACATATTTTCTTTGGTGTGACAATTGGGATTAAGTGACTTGCCCAGGGTTACATACTTAGTAAGTGTTGAGTGTCTGATGATGGATTTAAACTCAAGTTCTCCTGATTCCAGGATCAATGTTCTACCACTATGCTATCTCTGCTCCCCCACCCCAGTACTTGTATCAACTATCCCAGAATACCTTTTAGAATTTGATATTCATGGCTATTTCATCTTAGAGAATTTAGGGTTATCAGTAGAAACCATTGTCTTGAATGTTATTATTTATAATAATACATTTAATTCAGTGGAACAAAATTAACGTTTTAAAGACTCCCTTAATTTTTTGAAGAATAAGATAATCCCTTGATAATTAAGATTGAAGCTAAAATAAAGAGATGTATGATTCACAATAAATTTGCTGTTCTCATGGAGATCTATCTTAAAGTCCAAGTTAATGAGGTATTTAATGCCTATGTGTAATACTATACTAAATGTAAAAATGCTTGAGACATTTTTTTCAGACAATATTGTAATTAATTCACCAACACATGGAACATAGTAGACCATCCCAAATAATATACATTGTCATTCAAAATAATTTGGCTTTACCACACAAGAAAAAATAAATTAATTCAAGGATGCCTTGTTTTCTTTTCTTTTGCTCTTTCCACAACAGTATTTTATTTTTACAAATACATTTAAATGTTCCCAACATTCATTTTTGTAAAATTTTGTTTCCAAATTTTTCTCCTTTTCTCCCTTACTTTCCTGTTCCCCAAGACAGCAAGAAATCTTATGTAGAATAAACATGTATAATCCCTTTAAATATATTTCTATATTCCTTATGTAGTACAAGAAAATCAGATTGAAAGGGAAAAAAAAAACATGAGAAAGAATTGCTTTAGAAAAAAAGCAGACAAACATTTTAAAAGCTGAAAATACTATACTTTAATCCACATTCAGTCTCCATGATTCTCTCTCTGGATGTGGATGACATTTTCCATGCCAAGTCTATTGGAATTGTGCTGAATCATCACTTTCTTACAAATGCCAAGTCCATCATGGTTGATCATCATATAATCTTGTTACTATGTACACCATTGTCTCAGTTCTGCTCATTTCAATCAGCATCAGTTCATGCAAATCTTTCCAGGTTCTTCTGAAATCAGCCCGTTCCTCATCATTACTTATAGAACAACAATATTACATTACATTCATATTCCATAACTTACTCAGCCATTCTCCAATTAATGGGCATCCATTCAATTCCCTATTACTTGCCACAAAAAAAAAAAAAAAACAAAAACAAAAAAAAAACACACTACAAACATTTTTTCACATGTAGATCCTTTCCCCTCTTTTGTGATTTCTTTGGGAATACAAATCCAGTAGTGACACTGCTGAATCAAAGGATATGTACAGTTTTATAGCCCTTTGGGTAGAGTTCTACATGACTATTTAGAATGATTGGATTATTTTACAACTCCACTAACAATGTATCAGAGTCCCAGATTTCCCACATTTCAACATTTATCATTATCTTTACCTGACCTCCTAGCCAATCCGAGAAGTATGAATTGATACCTCAGAATTGGTTTAATTTGCACTTCCCCATTCATTGATGATTTCGAGCATTTTTCATATGACTACAGATCACTTTAATTTCTTCATCTGAAAATTCTCTGTTCATATCCTTTTACAACATCAATTGGGAAAAGATTTGTATGCTTATAAATTTGACTCCATTCTCTGTATATTGGAGCAATAGGTCCTTATCCGAAACACCAATTGTAAAACTGTGTCCACCTTTCTGTTTACCTTCTAATGTTGGCTGCACTGGTTTTGTTTGTGCATTTTTTTTTAACTTTATGTAATCAAAGTTATCCATTTTGCATTTTGTAATGTTCTTTAGTTCGTCTTTAGCCATAAGTCTCTTCTTCACAGACTTGACAGGTAGATGATCCCTTGATCTACTAATTTGCTTGTAGTATTAGTCTATGTCTAAATCATGAACCCATTTCAACCTTATCTTGGTATTGGGCATGAGATGTTGGTTAAAGCCTAGTTTCTACCATACTATTTTCTAATTTCCCAGGAAATTTTTTTCCCTCTTTTTTTTTTTTTATTATAGCATTTTATTGACAGAACAAAATTATGGGTAATTTTTACACCATTGTTCCTTGCACTCACTTCTATTACAACTTTTCCAATCCCTCCCTCCACCCCCTCCCCTAGATGGCAGGTGGTCATATACATGTTAAACATGTTAAAGTATTTCCTAGATACAATATATGTGTGCAGATCCGCACAGTTCTCTTGTTGTACAAGAAAAATCGGATTCAGAAATTTCCCAGGAAATTTTGTCAAATTGTGAGTTTTTATTCCAGAAGCTGGAGTTTCTGGGTTTATCAAGCACTAGATTGCTTTAGTCACTAACTATTGCATCTTGCTTACTTAATCTATTCCACTGATCTACTGTATTCTTAGTCAGTACCAAATGGTTTTGTTGACTCTCACTTTATAATATAGTTTATAGTATGACTAGACCATATTCCTTTGCATTTTTTTTCATTAATTCTCTTGATAATCTTGAACTTTTGTTCTTTCATATGAATTTGCTTATTTTTTTTTTACAGATCTATAAAGCATTTTGGCAGTTTGATTGTTATGGCATTGAATAAGTTTCTTAATTTTGGTAGAATTGTAATTTTTATAATATTGGTGCAGCTTACTCATGAGCAATTGATGTTTTCCCAGTTGTTTTAATTTAACTTCATTTGTGTGAAAAGTTTTTTTGTTTTTGTTTTTGATCATTGTATTCATACAGTTCCTGGTCTTGTCTTGGTGGGTAAATTCTCAGATATTTTATATTGGCTACATTTATTTTAAATGGAATTTCTTTCTATGTCTTGCTGTTGGGCTTTGTTGGTAACATATAAAAATGTCTTGATTTATTTGTATTTACTTTATATCCTGCAACTTTGCTAAAGTTGTTAAATGTTTCATATAGTTTTTTGTTGATTTTCTAGTATTCTCTAAGTATAGTATATGTCATCTACAAAGAGTGATAGCTTTATTTCCTTAATGCCTACTCTAATTCTTTCTATTTCTTTTTTTTCTCCTACTAAAGCTAAAATTTCTAGTACAATGTTGAATAAAAGTGATGATAATGTGCATCCTTGCTTCCCCCTGATCTAATTGGGAATGCTTCTAGTTTATTTCCATTATATATTATGTTTGTTCAAAGTTTTAGATGGATATTATTTATAATTTTAAGGCGAACTCCATTTATTTCTATGCTCTCTAACACTTTTATTAGGAATGGCTGTTGTATTTTGTCAAATGCTTTTTCTGCATCTGTTGAGATTCTCATATGATTTATGTTAATTTTGTTATTGATGTAGTCAATTATGTTGATAGCTTTCCTTATATCTAACCAGCTCTGCATTCCTGGTATAAATCTCACTTGGTCATAGTGTATTATCATAGTGATAAGTTATTGTAATCTCTTTGCTAATATTTTATTTAAGATTTTTGCATCAATATTTATTAGGTAAATTTGGTTAGCATTTTCTTTTTCTGTTTTGGCTCTTCTAGGTTTGGGTATGAGCACCACATTTATGTCATAAAAGGAATTTAGTAGGACCCCTTTCTCTATTTTTCTGAATAGTTTATATAGTATTGGAATTAATTGTTTGGTAGAATTCACTGGTATGCACATTTAACCCTGGAGATTTTTTCTTAGGTACTTTTTTGATGATTTTTTAAAAAATTCCTTTTTTTTTTTTTTTGGGGTGTGAATTTTATTTCTATGCATTTTATTTCTTCTTCTGCTAACCTGTGCAATCTATATCTTTGCAAATATTTATCTATTTCACTTAGTTTGTCACATTTAGTGGCACATAACAGGGCAAAATAACTCCTAAATATTTCTGTAATTTTCTCTTCATTTGTGGTAAATTCACCCTTTTGATTTTTGATACTGTAGTTTTATTTTTCCTCTTTCCTTTTTCTAATCAAATTCACTTTTTTGTTTTCATAAAATCAAGTCTTAATGAAACCAGGAGAACCTCATAATACCAACAGCAAGATTATATGACAATTCTTATTGATGCTCTTTTCAACAGCAAGATGATTCAGGTCAGTTTCAATGGTCTTGTGATGAATAGAACCATTTGCACCCAGATATAGTTCTGAATGTGGATTACAGCATAGTATTTTCATTTTTTTTGGTTGTTGTTTACTTGCATTTTATTTTCTTTCTTATCTTTTTTGTTTTTGATCTGATTTTTCTTGTACAACATAATTGTGGAACTATGTACAGAAGATTTGCTCATTTTTAACATATATTGAATTGCTTGCCATCTAGGAGAGGGGAGGGGAAAGGTAGGGAGAAAAAAAAAATTGGAACACATAGTTTTGCAAGGGTGAATGTTGGAAATTATCTATGTATTTGTTTTGAAAATAAAAAGCTTTAAAAATAAAATCAACTCAGTTTTATTTATTAGTTCAATATTTTTCTTTCTTTCAATTTTATTTATCTTTCTTCTAATTTTCAGGATTTCTAATTTGGTATTTGAGAGTTTCCAATTTGTTCTTTTTCCAGCTTTTTCAATTGTATGCTCAATTTGTCGATCTTCTCTTTCTCTGTCTTATTCATCTAAACATCTAGAGATATAAAATTTCTTTGGCTATATCACATAAGTTTTGATGTGTTGTTTCATTATTTTCATTTTCTTGGATGGAATTATTTATTGTTTCTATGATTTGTTGTTTGTTCCATTTTTCTTTAGCATTATATTATTTGGTTTCCAATTTTTTCATGACACTTTATATGTAATTTTCATTGAAAAATGATGCCTTATTTTCTAAATGAAGATTGTACAGTTGCATGGAACACTGATATCCAAGATGAGTGCTAGGATTTTCTGAAGGGTCATGGCTTAATTCCCAAATGTGTATGATCAGTTGAAGGGTGAAAATATGGATAGCAATCCAATATGAGCTCAAATCCGGCTTCAGACATTTAGTAGTTGTGTGATCCCAGATAAGTCACTTTTTTCTATCTTCATCTATAAAAATGAGCATAATAATATCATCCAATTAATAGACCAAATATTGAACTCTGAACAGACTTTAGTGGACAATTATCTGGTACTTAAAACTGAATGTAGAAGAGCTTCCATTAAATTATTACTATGAGAGTATGCAATTCTCTTTTGTGATTTTCAGCTTTTTTTCTGATATGATGAAGCACTAAAAATTCTTGTGATAATATTTAATTGCATCAACTAATGCAATGCTACAGCTTCTAAAAAAATGGAGATAAGGAACCACCAATGGGCGATAGGAAAACACATAGTAGATGTGATCAGGATATAATGCATTTTCAATCTGGAATTCCATGAGATAAATTATGCAAAGATGAAACCAGAAGAATGTATAAATGATCATGTAGGAAGAGTAAAGGATATCAATGTGCAAGCCAGTCAGTCTGTCAATAAATATTAATTGAGTCATAATTATTTGCCAGATACTGTGCTATGCTGAAGATAAAAAACAAAAAAACAAAACAAAACAAAAAAAAAAAAACAAAAACAAACAAAAAAAGGAAAGCAAAACCAAGCAAAACAAAATAAAATACAGTTCCTGCCTTCTAAGTTCTCAAATGTGGGGATACTATATGTAAAAAAATATAATACATATAAGATAACATGCAACCCAATTGGATGGCAGACATGGTACATTATTAATTATACAACATCAAGAGAGCTAAAGAGTTAAATTATACAACATCAATTAATAAATTATACAACATCATAAGAGCAACTTTAACTTTGGTCCCTGTGAGGTAAATTTATATGAAGATACGGACAAAACTAGTCTAGTATGAACAAACTTGAGTGGTTCCAATATACATTGTCAGAGAGAATACTTATTTGTGATCATAGATCTATTGCATCCAATAAAAACAAATCAAAACATATTCAGAGTAGATTATAAAATTAAAGCTACAAAACACAGCTAACAAAAATAGTGATACAATGATTAGGCTTATTGTATTAGATGTAGATGGTAAAAACACATCAAATTATACAATATTTAGTAACTGTTTTCAACTATGTTAGCAATAACCTGGAATATCAGAACTCTGCACTTAAGTCAAAGAATCTGTTTTAATTTTTGTTTCTGTTACTTGGTAACAGTCTAATTCTAAAATAGCCATAACCTTATTAAGCCTCAGTTTTCTCAACTTTGAAATAGGAATAACAATCACAGTATTATGGTGAAGAAAGAACTTTTGCAAATTTTAATATAGTTATTTCATGAATGGATGAAAAATCATTTATTAAAAGCCTAAAGTCAGTTATTTTTATAGGGAACACAATGGAGCCATTGTTACTTATTTCCAAAGAAAACTTAAATGAGAGAAATAGACTTAACCTATAAGAAGAAGTTTTTAGACTTTTTAAGACTTTTTTTTTTACAATAAACACAGACAGAAAAGGCAACATGAAATAATATTTGAATTTTGTAATATTGAATTTCTAAGAATAGGCTGTCTACTAGTTTATGCTTCAACAAGAGGACTGAACAGGTAACCACTTGAGTTTTGTTGTTTTTTTTTTTTTTTTTTTTGTTTTTGTTTTGTTTTTTTCTTTCTTCTTTATAGATTCAGCCAAAGATTCAGGCCCTAAAAATTATTACTTTAAATAAAATAAAACAGAAAATATAAGGACATCGCTGCTGATTGCCACAATTAAATTAATCTCTTCTGTACTCTCCTTGTATTTTGTAATTAAAGACTAATTCTAAAGATCACTCTCAAGATAGCTTGGGACAGAAGTAGAGGGGAATATGTTTATTCAGAATGTACCTAAATACCTAAAAATTTAAGTACATTAATATGGAAAGTAAAATCATTGTGGTTGGTTGTTTTTGCTATTTGCTTTTTTTAAGTGAGCTTTTTGATTGTTTTTAAATATCTTTAAGCTTCTTTTTTGTACACCAAGTTCTTTCCTATCTCTTCAGGCTTACAAACATCTACTTTTTAAAATAAATATGAAGGCTCAATTGTAGAAGGGTACAGATAACTTAGAAAAAACTTCCCCTAAAGTAATTACAAAACAGCTTTTGGAAATTTTGCATAAGGCTCTGTTTAGGTTTGTTGTTTTTGTATCTCTGAGGTAAAGAACTTAAATTTTTAAAAATAGTTTATGTAATATGTATATTAAACTTTCATCATATAAATATTATGCAAAAATAAATAACAAAAAGGAAACAATATCTGTTTTAATACTATTGAATAAAATAAATGTCTTTGCTAATGAGTCCTAAAATTTTATAAAATTCAATTTTTACTCTGAAGAAACAATTTTTTTCCAGAAATAAGTAAGTTAACATTACTACATATCCACAAGGCATACCTACTTTAAATAATGACATTAAACTTTCAGAATTTTGCACTTATGCCTTTAATAGTGACTTTTTTAGCTTAAAAAATTTACTTTTTCAGGGGAAAAAAAAAGAAAAACTGTAAACCTTCATCTGATGCCTGTCTTGATTTATCAGCATTGATCATTATTAATTACGTTCTAATAATAGATTAGTTTGGGGGAACAAAGTTGCTGATCCATATTCCTTCTACCAGATAAAATAAAATCTGTAAGTCCTTCTATGTACCTTAAACAGCATATACCTTCCATAATGATTAGTTTATATAAAATATATAGAATTAATCCAAATTGCACTCAAGTGTTGTTTAGACAATTTTATTATATTTAAGGATAAAAACTTCCATCAAGAAATTGTACAAAAGAAAATGGACCCACCAGCTAGATAAATCTATCATAGTCTGGGGATAGAAAAGCAACAAGCACTTTTAATTAGCTGAGTGAATGTAGTTTGCCGAACATAGAAAGCATAGCCTTACTCATATTAAAATGTGCCTAATTTTCTGTGAAAAAGTCCCATCTGAGCAGCCCTGACCACAGTCAATCATACTAAAAGCCACTGGTGCTTAATTTGATTTACCAATATAAAATGCAAATTAGGTGATTAAGTGGAGTGGCAGACAGAGTAGGGCCCCTTCAAACCATCAAGTTAAATGCAGGCAGACAGCAAACTGGCTGTGCAAAGACTATTTTAGCATATTCGTTTGATTAGAGCTACAAAAATTTAATTAGGTTGGCTAATTACTTGACAAATTGCTCCACACTAGAGAAAAGGCAGAAGAGTTTTTCTTTTCTTTTTTTTTTTCATTGCAAAAATCCTGTGTGTATTTTAGCCCAAATGCTATCTGCCAATTTGCAAAAACATTATTAAATGAATGGAAGATGGTCCCCAACAATGGCAAATTGTATAATGCATATAATTAGGCAAGGCACACACAACTGTATCCATATGTCCATACTCCCTGATTTCTAAAAATATTTAACACAATATTTCTGTGTAAATACTGTCAAAACAGATTATTACAAAGCTGTCAGTTGTTAATAAGAGAAAATGCTCTATATTATATGTAAAATAACCATCTGTGGAATCCTCAAGTCATAAAGAAACATTTGCTTTACAGCCTATGAAATGAAACAATATTGATGGTTTGACATATAACTGCTGTAAAGTATATATGTTTCTGGTTAGTTTCAAGATACTTTAAAAATGTTAATTTGTGGGGAATTTCTTTATTATTGCTATACACAAATATTCTATTGTATTTATTTTATTTTATACTAGACAGACATTGTGGGCACTTTGCTTAGGGAAAAACAAAAACAAAAAATTATCCAGACAAATAGCTCTGTGTATAGCCACAAAGAAGACCAACAAGCATCTTATATTTAAACATCATGGGAGATGAAATCTTAATGACTATTCTTCTTTTCCACCCAAATTGAGGAAGTTTGGTTCAAAGACTAAAAAACATCTCTCCCATCTCCTTTAGCATAATTTTGGTGTTGGAATTTTGTTTTTCCCTCATAAACAAAATATGAAATTATCTTAGAAGGTAGTTGGAGGTGTGGGAAGTTATTTTCTGATGCTCTACCAATGTTAAAAGAATTTTCCCTCAGAAGCTTTTACTAACTTCTGCTAATTGTCTACATAACTAATCAGTCTGGACTGACTCAAACACCATGATAATATAAAAATATAAAATAAGGTGTAAATATTTTGCTTTGCAGTTAGCAACTAAACTGCATTTAACTTGTAATGAAGCAGGGTCTTAAGAAAATATATAGTACATGAACTTTCTGAGAACAACCAGATATATTCCTTTAAGTATATAGATTATATATATATATATATATATATACATATATATATATATATATATATATATATATATATATATATATATATATATATATATATATATATATATATACACACACACATATATAGTTTCCAATTAGCAATTAGCCATTTATTTCCAACTACATTTTAGAACAATATCACAAATCCAGCTTCATGATTTTATTTACATTGTGATCACTAATATGATTTTACCCTTTAAATTTTCTAATCTTTCAGTCCCCTTTGAGATATAAGAAACAAAAATGAAAATGGAGCTATCTGTAGAATGAAGATGTGTAGATAACCAATCTTTAATAGACAAAGTATGTGGTCACATCTGATGGCCTCCTGGGTCTAAATTCATTAATCAGCTCATCTCTATTCTTCAGAAGTGACACCAATGAATGAGGTTGGATCTAAAATATCCAAAAAACCAGAAAAAAAGCTAAATATTGATGAGCTTCATTTTTAAGAGTGATGCTACTGGAAAGTTTTAATTGATTTTTAAAATAATTTTAATTTATTTAGTTCATGTGTATATCTTGGTAGATAGACTACCAAGTTTTATATGTGTGTGTGTGTGTGTGTGTGTGTATGTGTGTGTGTGTGTGTACTGTAGTAACTTTATTTTATTTTTTATTTTTTTTTTAATTTGGAATTTTTTTTTCACAGTATATATGCATGAGTAATTTTTTTTATAATATTATCCCTTGTATTCATTTTTCCAAATTATCCCCCCCTCCATTCCCTCTCCCCGATGACAGGCAATCCCATACATTTTACATGTGTTACAGTAAAACCTAGATACAATATATGTGTGTAAACACCATTTTCTTGTTGCACATTAAGTATTAGATTCCGAAGGTATAAGTAACCTGGGTAGATAGATAGTAGTGCTAACAATTTGCATTCACTTCCCAGTGTTCCATCTCTGGGTGTAGTTATTTCTGTCCATCATTGATCAACTGGAAATGAGTTGGATCTTCTTTATGTTGAAGGTATCCACTTCCATCATAATATATCTTCATACAGCATTGAAGTGTACAGCAATCTTCTGGTTCTATTCATTTCACTCAGCATCAGTTGATGTAAGTCTCTCCAAGCCTCTCTGTATTCCTCCTGCTGGTCATTTCTTACAGAACAATAGTATTCCATAACCTTCATATACCATAATTTACCCAACCATTCTCCAATTGATGGGCATCCATTCAACTTCCAGTTTCTAGCCACAACAAAAAGAGCTGCCACAAACATTTTGGCACATACAGGTCCCTTTCCCTTCTTTAGTATTTCTTTGGGATATAAGCCCAGTAGTAGTACGGCTGGGTCAAAGGGTATGCACAGTTTGATAACTTTTTGGGCATAGTTCCAAATTGCTCTCCAGAATGGCTGGATTCTTTCACAACTCCAGCAACAATGTATCAGTGTCCCAGTTTTCCCACATCCCCTCCAACATTCATCATTTTTTGTTCCTGTCATCTTAGCCAATCTGACAGGTGTGTAGTGGTATCTCAGAGTTTTCTTAATTTGCATTTCTCTAATCAGTAGTGATTTGGAACACTCTTTCATATGAGTGGATATAGTTCCAATTTCATCATCTGAGAATTGTCTGTTCGTATCCTTTGACCATTTATCAATTAGAGAATGGTTTGATTTCTTATAAATTAGGGTCAGTTCTCTATATATTTTGGAAATGAGACCTTTGTCAGAACCTTTAACTTTAAAAATATTTTCCCAATTTGTTACTTCCCTTCTAATCTTGTTTGCATTAGTATTGTTTGTACAGAAACTTTTTAGTTTGATGTAATCAAAATCTTCTATTTTGTGATCAATAATGATCTCTAGTTCTCCTCTGGTCATAAATTCCTTCCTCCTCCACAGGTCTGAGAGGTAGACTATATTCTGTTTCTCTAATCTACTTATTATCTCATTCTTTATGCCTAAGTCATGGACCCATTTTGATCTTATCTTGGTATATGGTGTTAAGTGTGGATCCATACTGTAGTAACTTTAAATAGAAATTCAGTTTTTATCTATTCTGCCTATATTTATTAATATTATATGGAATTCATATGATTTCTGGGAATTCAATTTTTTCATTTTTTGAAATTATTTTTTCAATTAATTTCTTAGTTGTCTTTCTAAATTCCTATTGGAATAACATTATCTTCAAAACATGATAATTTTATTTCTATTTTAACAATGCTTTTTCCTCATATTTCATTTTCTTGTCATTTCTTTTTGTCATTAGCTTTCTTGGGAGTAATGTGATCTCTAGATCATAGAATAGAGTTATTTTCGTAATTTTCTTAGTATGGGTCTCAAATTATCTTCAAGAATGGTTGGGAGAATTCAACACTCCATCAACACTTATAACACTCACTATTTCCATTTTTGTCATCTTTGTTTATGCTTTATAGTTTACCAGGAATTTACACTTAAATTGTATATATCTATATCTTATTGTAATTAATAGGAGAGATACTCTGATAACCAATTGAGACAGGCTCAGCACAGCCTAGGTTTCTTGATCAAGATTATACAACTAAGGATTGATGGAGTTAGAACTAACATTTTGATGGCAAGTCTTTTTCCTTTAGACACAGGATAAAAGAAATGGGAAAACTTAAGCAAAGTAAAATCCATGCTGTAGCATGTACTATCATTTGTGCCCTCTGTTGTGATAAGCATTTTTTATTCTAACTAATCTCATTAATCAATCTTAAATAGTGCTTTGATATTTACAACATGCTTTCCTTACAAAATAATTTGAGGCAGATACTCTTATCCTTTTCTGAAAGTGAGAAGAATGATGTCATCCTACATTTGCATAGTTCTAAACTTTGCAAATCATTTAAAATATACTATGTCATTTAAACCCTTTTCATTCTTTTAAAGATGAAGAAATGAAGCTCTGACTAATTGTAACTTACATGTGATTCTACAGTCAGTAAATATTGAAGGCAAGGCTTAAACTCTTATCTTTTCTAAATCCATATTGATCACTACATTGTGCTGCCTCCTCCATCATTGTTCAAGAGAAAAACAAACATCCAAGTCAGAATCAGTTTATGAACTTAGCACAGTCCCTGGCACATAATAAATACTTATAGAAAGATTGAATGAGAGTAAGAGGTCTATGAATTCTTTAATGATGTAAAAGATACATTCACTGCTGTAGGAAAAAAGTGAATTGCTTTGCCTTGAATCATGAATATATAGAAAAATTATATCTTTATTCACATATATTTATGCACATATATAATACACATACATATGTACACACATTCATGCATGTATACACACATATGCATATATACATACATATATACACATTTAATTGAACATCCTACCTTTCTCATGATCACACATCCAACAAATATTAGAGATAGAAATTAAATTCAAGTCTTTCTGATTCTCAGCCAAATATTCTTGTATTCTAAGAATGTTTGATAGAAGAAATAAATGTGGTATCGGCCTACGTTTAGAGCCACCCTGCTACAAAGATAAAATTTGTTGCTAGCATATGACTCTATAATTTGCAGCTCAGAAGTTGCAGAACTGGTTATTAGAATAGAACCTACCATCTGTTAGGTCAGTGAGGTTTTCCCCTCTGCCTGGGAACCTTTCTACTGACATATACCCATCTGTTTTTGGCTCTTTTCTATATACATTTGGGAAAAACTCAGGAAATGACCTATAGTGTCATATTACCATGTGATATTACATATGTCATTCTTGATGCATAAGTAAAAATGTAAAGGCTGCTATATGCCAGAGGACATACTGCTTGAATTTGCTAAGTTGAGAGGCCACCAGAAGAAAATGAATCCTTTTGCTATTCTCATCTCCCATTACATTAAGAACACTTTGCCCTGCTCATAAAAATCTCATCTTTTCCTGATAAAAGAGAAAAGTAAGCATTGGCGTAAAGGGGCACTTCAAGGGGTACTTGATCCAGATTTTTACTTTTAGGTATGTGACCTTTAAAGGTTATTTTCACAAAAATGCCAAGAACTGTAAGCACAAATTTTTTATTTATTTATTTTAAAGCACATTGTTTATAAATCATGTTGGAGAGAAAAATCAAAACAAAAGGGAAAAACCAAGGGGAGAGGGAAAAACAGAAAAAAAGAAGTGAACATATTTATTCTTTTTCTGGGTAGTAATAACATTTTCTGTCCAAAGTCTACTGGGATTACTTTGGATCATTGAACCACTGAGAAGAACCAAATCTTTCATACTTGATTATCATACTTTCTTGATGGTATTGTGTACAATGTATTCCTATTTCTGCCTGTTTTGCTCAGCATCAGTTCATGTAAATCTTTCTAGGACTTTCTAAAATCAATTCTTCATCATTTTTTATAGAACAATAATATTCCATTACCTTCATATACCACAGCTTATATAGCCATTCCCCAAATATTGGGCCTCATTTTCCAATTCTTTGCTACCACAAAAAGAGTTGCTACAAACAATTTTATATATGTGGCTCCTTTCCCTTCCTTTATGATTTCCTTGGGATATGGACTCAGTAGTAGCACTACTGAATCAAAAGGTGTGTTCCATTTTATAGCCTGTGGGACATAGTTCCAGAATTCTCTCCAAAATGGTTGGATCATTTTACAACTCCCACAATAATGCATTTGTGTCCCAGTTTTTTTTTTTTTTATCATAATCTTTTCCTGTCATCTTAGCCAATCTGAAAGTGTGAGGAAATACCTCCAATTTTTTAAAATTCGAATTTCTCTAATAAATAGTGAGATTTATTAAATATTAGATTACTATAGGCCTTAAGTATTGTGTCATGTATACCTTAGCACCATTCTATTTCTTAGTACCAAATAGTTTTGATGCCTGCTAAATTATAATATAGTTTTAGGTTTGGTACTGCTGAGCCACCATCCTTTTATTTATTTATTTATTTATTTATTTTTCATTAAATTCTTTGATATCCTTGACCTCTTATTCTTCCATATGAATATTGTTATTATTTTTTCTAGTTCTTTAAAAATAATTTTTGGCAGTTTGATCAATTAGATCAATTTAGGCAGAGTTACTATTTTTGTTATGTTAGGTCAGCAACTAAGCATTTGATATTTTCTCAAGTACTTAGACCTGATTTTATTTATATGAGAAGTGTTTTATAATTGTGTTCATATAATTCTTGGGTTTATCCTAGCAGATAGCTACCCAAGTATTTTATTTTATCTACACTTATTTTAAATGGAATTTCTCTTCCTATCTCATGCTGATGGATTTTGTCAGTAATATATTTAGAAATGCTGATGATTTGTGTGGGTTTATTTTATGTCCTGCAACTTTGCTAAAGCTTTTATTCTTTTCAGGAAGTTTTTGGATGATTTACTTGGATTTTCTAAGTATATCACCATATTATCTGCAAAGAGTGATAGTCTTGCTTCCTCATTACCTATTCTAATTCTTTTAAATTCCAAACATTTTTTTTATTCATTTTTCCAAATTATTCCCTCCCTCCCTGCACTCCCTCCCCCCCCCCCATGGCAGGTAATCCCATACATTTTACATGTGTTACAATATAACCTAGATACAATATATGTGTATAAATACCATTTTCTTGTTGCACATTAATTATTAGCTTCCGAAGGTATAAGTAACCTGGGTAGATAGACAGTAGTGCTAACAATTTACATTTGCTTCCCAGTGTTCCTTCTCTGGGTATAGTTTTCTCTGTCCATCATTGATCAACTGGAAGTGAGTTGGATCTTCTTTATGTTGAAGATTTCCACTTCCATCAGAACACATCCCCAAACAGTATTGTTGTTGAAGTGTATAGTGATCTTATGGTTCTGCTCATTTCACTCAGCAACAGTTGATTTAAGTCTCTCCAAGCCTCTCTGTATTCCTCCTGCTGGTCATTTCTTACAGAGCAATAATATTCCATAACCTTCATATACCACAATTTACCCAACCATTCTCCAATTGATGGACATCCATTCAACTTCCAGTTTCTAGCTACAACAAAAAGAGCTGCCACAAACATTTTGGCACATACAGGTCCCTTTCCACTCTTTAGTATTTCTTTGGGATATAATCCCAATAACAGCAATGCTGCGTCAAAGGGTATGCACAGTTTGACAACTTTTTGGGCATAGTTCCAAATTGCTCTCCAGAATGGCTGGATTCTTTCACAACTCCAGCAACAATGTATCAGTGTCCCAGTTTTCCCATATCCTCTCCAACATTCATCATTATTTGTTCCTGTCATCTTAGCCAATCTGACAGGTGTGTAGTGGTATCTCAGAGTTGTCTTAATTTGCATTTCTCTGATCAGTAGTGATTTGGAACACTCTTTCATATGAGTGGAAATAGTTTCAATTTCATCATCTGAGAACTGTCTGTTCATATCCCTTGACCATTTATCAATAGGAGAATGGTTTGGTTTCCTATAAATCAGGGTCAGTTCTCTATATATTTTGGGAATGAGACCTTTGTCAGAACCTTTAACTTTAAAAGTATTTTCCCAATTTGTTACTTCCCTTCTAATCTTGTTTGCATTAGTATTGTTTGTACAGAAACTTTTTAGTTTGATGTAATCAAAATGTTCTATTTTGTGATGAATAATGATCTCTAATTCTCCTCTGGTCATAAATTCCTTCCTCCTCCACAGGTCTGAGAGGTAGACTATTCCCTGTTCCTCTAATCTATTTATGATCTCATTCTTTATGCCTAAATCATGGACCCATTTTGATCTTATCTTGGTATATGGTGTTAAGTGTGGGTCCATATCTAATTTCTGCCATACTAATTTCCAGTTTTCCCAACAGTTTCTTCTGAATAATGAATTTTTGTCCATAATGTTGGTATCTTTGGGTTTGTCAAAGATTAGATTGCTATAGATGTACCCTTTTTTGTCCTTTGTATCTAATCTGTTCCACTGATCTACCGTTCTATTTCTTAGCCAGTACCAAATGGTTTTGGTGACTGCTGCTATATAATATAGCTTTAGATCAGGTACACTTAGACCACCTTCCTCTGACTTTTTTTTTCATTAGTTCCCTTGCAATTCTCGACCTTTTATTCTTCCATGTGAATTTTGTTGTTATTTTTTCTAGGTCATTAAAATAGTTTCTTGGGAGTCTGATTGGTATAACACTAAATAAATAGATTAGTTTGGGGAGTATTGTCAGCTTTATTATATTCGCTCGGCCTATCCAAGAGCACTGAATGTCTTTCCAATTATTTAAATCTGACTTTATTTTTGTGGCAAGTGTTTTGTAATTTTTCTCATATAATTCCTGACTATTCTTTGGTAGATGGATACCCAAATACTTTATACTCTCAACATTTGTTTGGAATGGAATTTCTCTTTGTATCTCTTGCTGTTGCATTTTGTTGGTGATATATAAGAGTGCTGAGGATTTATGTGGATTTATTTTGTATCCTGCCACTTTGCTAAAATTCTGAATGATTTCTAATAGCTTTTTAGCAGAGTCTTTGGGGTTCTCTAAGTATACAATCATGTCATCTGCAAAGAGTGATAGTTTGATTTCCTCATTTCCTACTCTAATTCCTTGAATCTCTTTCTCGGCTCTTATTGCCGAGGCTAGCGTTTCTAATACTATATTGAATAGTAATGGTGATAGTGGGCAACCTTGTTTCACTCCTGATCTTACTGGGAAAGGTTGCAGTTTATTTCTATTGCATATTATGCTTACTGACAGTCTTAAATATATGCTCCTGATTATTCTAAGGAATAATCCATTTATTCCTATACTCTCAAGAGTTTTTAGTAGGAATGGATGAATTCCAAACATTTTTAATGCAATATTGAATAATAGTGGTGATAATTAGGAATACTTGTTTCTCCCATGAGCTTATCATGAATGTGTCCAGCTTCTCTCCATTACAAATAATGCTTGCTGTTGCTTTTAAATGGATGCTACTTATTAGTTTAAGGAAAGTTCCATTATGCCCATGCTGCCCAGTGTTTTTTTTTTTTTTTTTTTTTTTTTAATAGCAAGGAATACTGCATTTTATCAAAAACCTTTTCTGTATCTATTAAGATTATCATATGATTTTTGTTACTTATTGTTATTGATATGGCCAATTATGGTAATAGTTTTGCTGACATTGAATCAGCCCTGCATTCCTGGTATAAATCCCACTTGGTCATATAGTGTTATCCTCCTGATAAGTTGTTGTAATCCCCTTTCTAATATTTTATTTATTTTTGTTTTGCATCAATATTCATTAGGAAGTTTGGTCTGAAATTTTCTTTCTTTGTTTAGTTTTTCCTGGTTTAGGTATCAGTGCTATATGTGTGTCATTTGGCAGTACTCCTTTTTGACCTATTTTTCCAAATAGTTCAAATATAGCATTCAAATTAATTGTTCTTTAAATGTTTGGTAGAATTCACTTGTGAATCCATTTGTCTTTGGATATTTTTTCTTAGGGAGTTCATTAATGATAGTTAAAATTCTTTTTCTACAATGGGACTATTTGAGTAATTTATTTCTTCTTCTGTTAATCTCAGCAATTTATATTTTTGTAAACATTCATTCATATTGGGTTACATTGTTACATTTGGTCACATAGTTGGTCAAAATAGCTTCTAATTTTTGCTTAAATTTCTTTCATTGATGGTAAATTGATCCTTTTCATTTCTGATGTTGGTGATGTGTTTTTTTTTTTCCTTTCCTTTTTCTAACCAAATTAACCAAATGTTTATCAATTTTTTTTTATGAAGCCAACTCTTAGTTTTATTAGTTTAGTTTTCTTAATTTCAATTTTATTAATCTCTCCTTTGAGTTTCAGAATTTCTAATTTCATATTTAATTGGGGAGTTTTAATTTGTTCTTATTCTAACTTTATTAGTTGCATCGCCATATTATTGATCTCTTCTTTCTCTGTTTTATTCATATAGCTATTTAGAGATATAAAATTTCCCCTAAGTACTGCTGTGACTGTGTCCCATAAGTTTTGATATGTTGTTTCATTATTATCATTCTCTTAGATGAAACTCTAGATTGTTTCTGTGATTTGTTGTTTGAAATAATCTTTTCCTGGCCTTTATTAAATATAATTTTTTATTGCTTTGTAGTCTGAAAAGGAAGCATTTACTATTTCTGCCTTTCTGAATTTGATTGTGAGGCTTCTATGCCCTAATACATGGTCATTTTTTTGTGTTGGTGCCATGTACTGCTCAGAAAAAGGTGCATACCTTGCTGTCTATATTCAGTTTTCTCCAGCAGTCTATCACATCAAGGTTTTCTAGGATCCTATTAATCTTCCTAGTTTTTTTTTTTCTTGTTTATTTTGTGGATAAATTTCTCTTATTCCAAGAGAGGAAAATTGAGATACTCCTAATGTAGTTTTTCTGTCTATTTCTTCCTATAAGTGGCTGAATATTTTTTCTAGAAATTTGTGTGCTCTACCACTTGGTGCATATACATTTAATATCATTACTACATCATTGTTTATGGTATCCTTTAATCAAGATGTATTAAGATTCTTACAAGGTGCTAAATCACTGGAATGAATATAATTATCTAATTAAGCATGGTACTTAACAATTCTCTACTTCAGTAATGTATTTACTCAAATTCCATGAGATTCACACCTTTAAAAGAACATACTTTTAAGGAGCTCCCACAAGCCCAGGGAGAACCCACAAGCTCACTCTCAGAGGTGGAGTCTGATTCCCACACTCTAGGAGATTCAGAGTCAAGAGTCATTTGAGATTCCACCGTCGTGCTGGCTGGAGACATTTGGACAAGAGCTCTCAGGGAATCAAGGAGAGAGGAAGGCCTCTAGAAAGCTAGTCAAGCCCCAAGTGAAGGAGACAAGACTTGAAGGAGAAAATAAAGAATCTGGAGATAAAATTTGGAAAGAGACAGTAAAGGACTTTAACTCCTGGATGCATTTTGGGATTATTGAACTGAACTGAAACTAAGGCTGCCTTCAGAAGCTCCCCAAGAAACCTGCTCCAAGAGAACAATTATATTTTAAGAGAAAGAGAACATTACAAAGATGGACTATCCTTCCTTTTCTCTTTTAATTAGATTTATTTTTACTTTTGCTTTATCTGCTACTCCTTTTTTTTTTTTTTTTTTACTTCATCTGAAACAGAAAAGGTTCTTTTCCAGCCTTTTTCTCTTTACTCTACATGTGTTTCTTTGTATCATATGTGTTTCTTATAAACAACATAGGATTATATGGATTCTGTTTTTTAATCCACTCTGCAATTCGCTTCTGGTTTATGGAAAAGTTCATCCTATTCACATTCACAGTTATGATTACCAGTATTTTTCTCCTTCATATTTTGTCTGCTGTATACAATTTTGTTCTCTTTCTACCCTGTCCTTATTAGTATTTTGTTTTTTACTCCACCCCACCCACTACCTCATGTCCCTATCACCCCTCTGTCCTTTCTCTTGATGTTTTTTTTTTTAACCCACCCTGCTCACTACCTTATCTTTTTTTCCTTCTCCTAATCTTTTTTTTCCTTAGTGTTTTTGCCCTCCCTTTTATGTAGCCCCTCTCTTTTCTTTCCTTTTTCTCTTCCTACTTTCTTTATAGGCTTAAATACATTTCTATACCCAATTAACTGTTAAAGTTATTTCCTCTTAAAGCCAAAACTAATGAGATCAATTTTCAGACAATGATCATTCTCCTCCCTTCTTCCCTGGAATGTAATAGGTCTTTTGTGCCTCTTCCTGTGATCTAATTTGTTCCATTATACCTCCCTTTTCTCTTCTTCTAGTGTATACTTTTTTTCCACTCTTAAAGTCTCTTTGATATCATCACATCAGAGTCCATTCACAACCATACCCTCAGTCCATGTGATACTCCCCTCTATCTGCCCCAGTAATAGACACAGTTCTCAAGAATTACAGATACCATTTTCCCATCTAGGGATGTAACCAGTTTAACCTTTAAATTATGTGTATATATATATATATATATATATATATATATATATATATATATTTCCCCCTATTTACTTTCATATGCTTCTCTTGAGTCCTGTTTGTAGATTATTAATTGTTTTTTAGTTCTGGTTTTTTAATTAGAAATGATTGAAAATTTCTTACTTCATGGAAGATCCATTGCCTCCCCTAAAAGGTTATACCTCCCTGGGAAGCTAATTCTTGGTGGTAGTCCCAGGTCCTTTGTCTTCTAGAATAAGATATTGTAGGCCCTTTTATCCTTTTTGTAGAAGCTGTCAGATCCTGGGTCATCCTAATATTTTCTCTCTGATATTTTGATTTTTTTTTTTTTCTGGCAGCTTGCAGAATTTTTTCCTTAAGATCTTAGTTTTGGAGTTTTGAAACAATGTTCATTGAGGATTTTCTTGTGAGATTTCTTTCTGAAGGTGATTCATGGGTTTTTTCAATCAGTATTTCTTCCTCTGTTTCTAGAATATCAGGGCAATTTTCCTTGATCTCTTGAAGAATGCTCTTTCTTCAAGTTCATTTTTTTTTTTTTTTTTGATCCCAGACTTCTGGTAAGCCAACAATTTTTAAATGGTCTCTTCTGGATCTGTTTTCTAGGTTGATGTTTTTCTGATGAGGTATTTCACATTTTCTTCCATTTTTTCATTCTTTTAAATTTATTTTACTTATTCTTCATGTCTCATAGAGTCATTACCTTTTATTTGTCCCATTCTAGTTTCTTCAGTTAGCTTTTTTTTTCCCAGTTGGTTAATTCTTCTTTTGAAGTTATTATTTTCTTTAATGGATTTTTTTTTTGGAAAAATTGTATTTTTTAAGGCATTGTCTTCCTCTTTCAAGCTATTGATTCTCTCTTACATACCTCTCATTTCTTTTCTCATTTCTTCTTCTACCTCTCTCATTTTCCTTTTAAAGTCTTTTATGAGAACTCCAACAAGGCTCTTTGGACTTGAGATGAATTCATATCACTCTTTGAGATTTCCTCTGTTGTGTGTCCTCATCTGAGTTGGTATTTTGGTCTTCTGTTCATCACAATAGCTTTCTGTGGTCAAGATTCTTTTCTGTTTCTTGCTCATTTTCTTTTCTTTTGGTATTTCCTAAATTTTTTTTTCTTTTTTTTTTAACTTTTATCACTTTCTTTCCAGGAAACATCCTTGTTTCCCAGAGTTTGCTTTCTGATCTAGGGCTGGAGGCTGCCCCATTGATATGCTCTTCTACTGAACAAAAAACAAGTGTCTCTATTGCTAATTTGCTGTGATTATGATCCTCTCAGTGGCTTTCCCTGAGTCTTGAGTTGAGCTGAAAACCCTTTTCACTCCAGTGAAACTGATCTTTCTTGAAAACTTTCCAGTTTATCTTGTACTAGAGAGTGGTTTAATTCCATCAAACTATTTAGAGGCTTAATTTTATGTGTTTTTTGAAAGAAACGGGGAGGGTTCAAGCAGCTTCCTGGTTTAAATTTGTCATCTTTGCTCCCCCACCCACCCAAGGACAAGTATTATAGTGGTAGCAAGACATGAATTTAAAAACAAAACACCACGTTTGTTATATGTTCAATCTTATTTCTCTAGTTATTAAAAATGAAAAGCTCTTAGAGTTCTTAAAACTTCATTATTCTGTTGGAGAAAAATATTCTGTGCTTTATAAGGAAAGATAAGATTGCTTATTTTTTTCTAAAATACTTTGATTTCAGTTCTTAAATATTGTATCTGGCTTTAGTAAATGATTTTTAATAAATGATTTTTGATTGATTAATTTCACCAGGATGGAGAATTCCCTTTACCAAGCAGTCTTAGGATTTGGTTGATGAGGCCTAGGATAGTATTTGAAGCACAGAAAAGTTAAGTAACTTGGTTAAAGTCATTCAACTAATACATGTGAGAAATTGGGTTTGAAATTGGGCCTTCTTGAAGCCCATTCAAGAAGACTGCACTATGATATTTTGTCACTTCTGTTCTAAGAATAGAAAAATTCACTCAACTTATAAAGAAATATATATGAAAATAATAATCATATAATAAAAATAATAATCATATAAGAAGTGGCTAAAACTAGAGGCAGAAAAATGTGTTCACTAAGTTCTTTAATAAGATGGCTTTAAAAGAATCCAATCTTTTAAACTATGCAAAACAAATTTCTCACTAGAAAAAAGTAAATCATTTTAGCATTTTTTCAAGAATTCAAAAACAAATTATTTAATTACAAATATGAGATTGTCTTTTCCATAAATGGTTGGCATTGATAATCTTGCATAGCAATCATGACTTTAAAAATTAAATTTTATAGTTTTCAAATAATAAGCACAGTTTCTGACACTTCATTCTTCTTAATAATTTTCTGATATGCAATATAAAAATGATCAAGTGAAATCCAACTTGAAAACAATTCTGAGATTTCATTTCACTCTAATGAAATTATCAGATAAAAGATAGGAATGGTCAATATTTTAGGGACTATGAAAAGATAAGCATATTGATGTACTAATGTTATAATCATGTATGAATAAATCCAAATCTTCTAGATTATATTTATAACTTTTGAATAAAAGTTATATATCTTCTCTTACTTTTTTATCCCAAATTCCCACTAACTGATGTAGTATGTATGTGTATGTGCATGCATGTGTTAATATGTACATATATGTATTTATATACACACATATCTGTATGCATGCATTCATATACAGATGAATATTATATATATATATATATATATATGTCAAATAATTAAATGACAGAAGCAATATTCTCTTGAGTAACAAAATATTCATATTACAACTGTGGTAGTAATAAAGTAGAAATAAAGTGGATACTCATTTCTTAGGTTGTAGTCAAGAAAAAATACAGTACATATATCTATTAGAACATTGTTATATTGCAAGAAATGATAAACATGGAGTATTCAGATAAATTTATTTTTTTATTTTTTTCCCTTTTCAATTGTTTTCTTTATTTGTATGGTTATACATGTACATTAATTATTTTTTAAATACAAATTTATTTATGAATCATGTTGGGAAAGAACAATCAAAACAAATGGGAAAACAGATGAGGGGAAAAATGGAAGAAAAAAGGAAAAAAAAAGTGAACATGTGTTGATCTACATTCATTCTCCTAGTTCTCTCTTTGGATGTAGATATCATTTTCTACTCAAAGTTTATTGGGATTACCTTGAATCAGAACTGCTTACAAGAATCAAGTCTTTCATAGTTGATGACTAATTTTGCTGTTATTTTTTCCTTGTGTATATTTATTGTGTATATTTATTTACAATTCTACTTGTTTCACTTGGCATCAGTTTGTGTAAATCTTTCCAGTCCTTTCTAAAATCAGGTTGTTCATCATTTTTTATAAAACCAATAATATTCCACTCCTTTCATATATCATAACTTATCTAGCCATTCCTTAATTGATGGGCATCTATTCACTTTCCAATTATTTGTCATCACAAAAAGAGCTGCTAGAAACATTTTTGCTCATGTGGGTCCTTCTCCCTCCTTTATGATTTCCTTGGGATTCAGACACAATAGTAGCACTGCTGCATCAAAGATTATGCACAGTTTTATAGCCCTTTGACATAGTTCCAAATTGCTCCTCCAACAATGCATTAGTATTTCAGTTTCCCCACACCCCTCCAATATTTATCATTATATTTTCCTGTTTTTTTAGCCAATCTGAGAGATGTGAGATGGTATCTCAGGATTTTTTAAATTTACATCACCTATTAATAATGATTTAGAGCATCTTTTTATATAACCATTGATGGCTTTAATTTCATCATCTGAAAATTGTCTGTTCATATCATTTGATCATTTATCAATTGAGGAATGATGTGTAATCTTCTAATTTTTCCCACAGTTCTTTAAATATTTTAAAAGTGAGGTCTTCATCAGAGACACTGACTATAAAATTTTTCCCCATCTTTGTTGCTTTTAATCTTTTTTGTATTGCTTTTCTTTATGCAAAATCTTTTTAATTTAGTGTAATCAAAGTTGTCAATTTTGCAATTCATAACATTCTCTAGTTCTTCTTTAGAATTCCTCCCTTCTCCAAAGATCTGATATGTAAATTATCCTTTAATCTTCCAATTTGCTTATGACATAACCCTTTATACCCAAATCATGTACCCACTTTGACCTTATTTTGGTATAGGTTGTGAGATGTAGGTTCATGCTGAGTTTTGAACATATTATTTTCTAGATTACCTAACAATTTTTGTGAAATAGTTAGTTCTTATTCCAGAAGCTGGAATTTAGGAGTTTATCAACTATTAGATTGCTATAATCACTGATTATTGTGACATCTATCTAAATTAAAAAAAAAACTTTATTAATTTTATAATTATAATATTTTTGACAGTACATATGCATAGGTAATTTTTTACAACATTATTCCTTGTACTCCTTTCTGTTCTGAATTTTCCCCTTCTTCCCTCCACCCCCTCCCCTAGATGGCAGGCATTCCCGTACATATTGAACATGTTATAGTATATCCTAGATACAATATATATGTGCAGAACTGAATTTTGTTGTTGTTGTTGCAAAGGAAAAATTGGATTCAGAAGGTAAAAATAACCTGGGAAGAAAAAACAAAAAAGGCAAACAGTTTACACTCATTTCAGAGTGTTCCTTCTCTGGGTGTAGCTGATTCTGTCTATCATTGATCAATTGCAACTGGATTAGATCTTCTCTATGTTGAAGATATCCACTTCCATCAGAATACATCCTAATACAGTATTGTTATTGAAGTGTATAACGATCTCCTAGTGCTGCTCATTTCACTCAGCATCAGTTGATGTAAGTCTCTCCAAGCCTCTCTGTATTCATCCTACTGGACATTTCTTACAGAACAATAATATTCCATAACATTCATATATCACAATTTACCCAACCATTCTCCAATTTATGGTCATCCATTCATTTTCCAATTTCTAGCCACTACAAAAAGCGCTGCCACAACATTTTGGCACATACAGGTCCCTTTCCCCTCCTTAGTATTTCTTTGGGATATAAGCCCAGTAGTAGCACTGCTGGATCAAAGGGTATGCACAGTTTGATAACTTTTTGGGCATAATTCCAGATTGCTCTCCAGAATGGTTGGATTCTTTCACAACTACACCAACAATGCATCAGTGTCCCAGTTTTCCCACATCCCTTCCAACATTCATCATTATTTGTTCCTGTCATCTTAGCCAACCTGACAGGTGTGTAATGATATCTCATAGTTGTCTTAATTTGCATTTCTCTGATCAATAGTTATTTGGAACACTTTTATATGAGTGGAAATTTTCATCATCTGAAAATTGTCTCTTCATATCCTTTGACTATTTATCAATTGGAGAATGGCTTGATTTCTTATAAATTAGAGTCAATTCTCTGTATATTTTCGAAATGAGGCCTTTATCAGAATGTTTAACTGTAAAAAATGTTTTCCCAATTTGTTACTTCCCTTCTAATCTTATTTGCATTAGTTTTGTTTGTACAAAAGCTTTTTAATTTGATGTAATCAAATTTTTCTATTTTGTGATCAATAATGATCTCTAGTTCTCCTTTGGTCACAAATTCCTTCCTCCTCTACAAGTAAGATAAGGTAAACTATCCTATGTTCCTCTAATTTATTTATGATCTCCTTCTTTATGCCTAAATCATGGACCCATTTTGATCTTATCTTGGCATGTGGTATTAAGTGTGGGTCCATGCCTAGTTTCTGTCATACTAATTTCCAGTTTTCCCAGCAGATTTTGTTTAATGATTAATGAATTCTTATCCCAAAAGTTGGGATTTTTGGGTTTGTCAAACACTAGATTGCTATTTTTATTCACTATCTTTCCCTATGAACCTAACCTATTCCACTGATCAACTAGTCTACTTCTTAGCCAATACCAAATGATTTTGGTGACTGCTGCTTAACAACATAGTTCTAGATCAGGTACAGCTAGGCCACCTTCATTTGATTTTTTTTTTTTTTTCATTGCTTCCCTTGAAATTCTTAACCTTTTGTTCTTCCATATGAATTTTGATTTATTTTTTCTAAGTCATTAAAATAGTTTCTTGGGAGTCTGATTGGTATAGCACTAAATAAATAGATTAGTTTAGGGAGTATTGTCATCTTGATTATATTTGCTTGGTCTATCCAAGAGCACTTAATATCTTTCCAATTATTTAAATCTGATTTTATTTTTGTGGCAAGTGTTTTGTAATTTTGCTCATATAATTCCTGATTTTCCTTTGGTAGATAGATTCCCAAATATCTTATACTCTTGAGAGTTATTTTGAATGGAATTTCTCTTTCTATCTCTTGCTGTTGGACTGTGTTCATAATGTATAAAAATGCTGAGGATTTATGTGCATTTATTTTGTATCCTGCAAATCTGCTAAAGTTCTGAATTATTTCTAATAGCTTTTTAGCAGAGTCTTTGGGGTTCTCTAAGTATACCATCATGTCATCTGCAAAGAGTGATAGTTTGATTTCCTCTTTACCTACTCTAATTCCTTGAATCTCATTCTCGGCTCTTATTGCCGAGGCTAACATTTCTAATACTATATTGAATAGTAATGGTGATAGTGGGCAACCTTGTTTCACTCCTGATCTTACTGGAAAAGGTTCCAGTTTATCACCATTACATATGATGTTTACTGACAGTTTTAAATATATGTTCCTTATTATTTTAAGGAATAGTCCATTTATTCCTATACTCTCAAGTGTTTTTAGTAGGAATGGATGTTGGATTTTTATCAATGCTTTTTCTGCATCTATTGAGATGTTCATATGGTTTTTGTTAATTTGGCTATTGATATAGTCGATTATGCTAATAGTTTTCCTAATATTGAACCAGCCCTGCATTCCTGATATAAATCCCACTTGGTCATAGTGTGTTACCCTGGGGATGATTTTTCTGTAGTCTTATTGCTAATATTTTATTTAAGATTTTAACATTAATATTCATTAGGAAGATTGGTCTATAATTTTCTTTCTGTGTTTTCAGCCTACCTACTTTAGGTATCAGTATCATGTCTGTGTCATAAAAGGAATTTGGTAGGACTCCTTCAATGCCCATTTTCCCAAATAGTTTATATAACATTGTAGTTAGTTCTTTAAATGTTTGGTAGAATTCACATGTAAATCCATCTGGTCCTGGGGATTTTTTCTTAGGGAGTTGGTTAACAGCTTGTTCTCTTTCTTTTTTCTGAAATGGTACTATTTAGACTATTTACTTCTTCCTCTGTTAATCTGGGCAAGCTATACTTGTGAAGGTATTCTTACATTTCATCTAAGTTATCAAATTTATTAGCATAAAGTTGAGCCAAGTAGCTCCTAACTAGTATTCTAATTTCCTCTCATTAGTAATGAGTTCTCCCTTTTTTCATTTTTAAGACTAACAATTTGCTTTTCCTCTTTCCTTTTTTTAATCAGATTCCCTAAGGGTTTGTCTATTTTGTTGGTTTTTTCATAGAACCAACTCTTAGTTTTATTAATTAATTCAATAGTTTTTTTTTTTTACTTTCAATTTTATTAATCTCTCCTTTTATTTTTAGAATTTCAAGTTTTGTGTTTGTCTGAGGGTTTTTAATTTGGTCCTTTTTTTAGCATTTTTAGTTGTAAGCACAATTCATTGACCTTCTCTTTCTCTATTTTATGCAACTAGGCCTCTAGAGATATAAAATTTCCTGTTATTACTGCTTTGGCTGTATCCCACACATTTTGGTATGATGTCTCATTATTGTCATTTTCTTGGGTGAAGTTATTAATTATGTCTATGATTTGCTGTTTCACCCAATCATTCGTTAGTACGAGATTATTTAGTTTCCAATTATTTTTTAGTCTATTTCCCCCTGGCTTTTTATTGAATGTAATTTTCATTGCATTTTGGTCTGAAAAGGATGCATTTACTATTTCTGCTTTACTGCATTTGATTTTCAGGTTTTTATGTCCTAATATATGGTCAATTTTTGTATATGTTCTATGAACTGCTGAGAAGAAAGTGTACTCCTTTCTGTCTCCATTTAGCTTTCACCAAAAATCTATCATTTCAACTTTTCTAGTATTTTATTTACCTCTTTGACTTCTTTCTTTATTTATTTTGTGGTTTGATTTATCTAATTCTGAGAGTGCAAGGTTGACATCTCCCACCATTATAGTTTCGCTGTCTATTTCTTCTTGCAGCTCTCTTAATTTCTCTTTTAAGAATTTAGATGCTGCCCCACTTGGTTCATATATTTTAATATTGATACTGCTTCATTATCTATGCTACCCTTTAGCAAGATATAATGCCCTTCCTTACCTCTTTTAATTATATCAGTTTTTGCTTTTGCTTGATCTTAGATGAGGATGGCTACCTCTGCTTTTTTGGCTTCACCTGAAGCATAGTAGATTCTGCTCCAACCTTTTACCTTTATTCTGTATGTATCACCCTGTTTCAGGTGTGCCTGCTAACTGCTTCCTCTTTATGAGGGAATTTACCCCATTCACATTTATGGTTAAAATGACTAATTCTATTTTGCTTGCTGTCCTGTTAACTCCTGCTTATGCTTTTCTCCATTCCTTCCCTCTTATCCCCCTCCCTAGTATTAAACTTGTCAGCACCACTTGCTTTACACAGCCCTCCCTTTTTAGTAGCCCTCTCCCACCTTAAAGTACCTCTCCCAATTTTACTCCTTTTCTTCACAATTTCTGTATTCCCTTTCCCTTAGCTTACTCCTTCCCTCTTCACTTTTTCCCTCCCACTTTTCAATGAAGTGGTAGGAGTTTCACCATAAATCAAATATGTTTATTGATACATGCTATGTTCATCCCCCTCCTTTCTTTCTCTCAGATATAATAGGTTACCTTTGCCTCTTCATGAGATGTAGTATCACCACTTTACTCTTTTTTATGATATATTTCCTTTCCACCTCTAGTTTCTAGAACAAATTATACATGTATTCTTTATATATCTTTATGGCAGAAATATAGTTCTCAAGATTTCTTTTTAACTTTTTAGAAATCTCTTGAGTTTTGTATTTGGAGATCAAACTTTTTCTGTAGATCCAGTTTTTTCATCAAGAATAGCAACAGAAGACATCCTTGTCCAAGTAGATGATGCATACATAATTGTTGTTAACGATGATGATGAAGATGAAGATGATGACTGGTGATATTGAGGCAGGCTGTTTGGAGAGAATGATATTCAATAAATTTCACCTAGCCTTGGTGCCCAAGTTATTTTTCCTTAAAAGAATTATTGTCAGGGCAAAAGTTGGGGCTTTTTATCTATTTATCTATAAAACAGGAGATGAGAAGCAGCTTTGAAAACATAGAAAGCAACCAAATATTATAGAATAATAGAAACTGACTCAGGAGTATCCTAAGCAAAGTCTAGTCCTACCCACATGAAAAAGTAATTTGTTTCAACATATCTGAATGATATTCACCTAGCCTTTCTTTGATAACCTCCCAGGAGGAGAAAACTACCATTTTCCAAATCAGTCCATTTAATTTTAAGTACTTAATTGCAAATTCTAATTGATGAATATAAAATACTTTTGTGTCCAGAGTACATTTATTGCTATCATTAGTAATGATATCTCTTACCTGAATTGTGATTTCATTGATATAGAAACAATTCATCAGGAATTTCCTTTGCCAATGAAGATTAGTTTCTTCTCTGCAAATTATATTTCTAAGAATTGTCTGGAATCCTGATGCATTAAATGACTTACCAAGATAGTAATTCATCTGTTGTATTTTGTTTTCATCTGTAGAAGGCTATGAATTCCATTGATTCTTCTGTCCTCCATTCTAATGGCAATTTCCAGTAAGGAAAACCTTCATATCATTTATTTGTTAAATTCAGAGGAGCAGTTTCATCACAGTGGCTAGGCTAAAATATTTATTTTTGCCTATTGCCAGATCTCAGTTGTCCATCATTTCAGAATTTCTAACAGACATCTGCAGCTACTGTAGTGGTATAAGGGTGCCAAGAGTCTCTATTATACATCACGCTGGCTTTCATTCCCTTGTTTTGTTGTTATTCATACTTCAACTTTCCCATATTGAGAACAGCTGAGTTTTGAGAATATCATCATTAATTATATAATGGATCAGTTGTAAACTGAACCACATGAATTTCCATAAGATCACAGAGTTATTTCAATATCAGACTATTAATTTTCATAATATATGATTTGTTGATACCTGTTGTATTTATATTGCAGCCATTTCTTCCTCTCTTCCAGATTAAAACTTTCATTTTATCACCAATAACAAAAACAAAGATATCTTTATATGTAATTTTCTCTTCTATCTCTCACTTATGGGTTCAGATGAAAGAAGTGTGGTTACCAATTGACCTACACTTTGGTTGTTTTTTCTATTGTTCAGAATTCTTTTTTTTTTTTTTTAGATCATTTACACTGTACTGTAAACATTTGTGAATATTGATTTGTTGTTTCCATTTACTTTATTATGCATCATTTATATACTTCTTTCTAAATTTCTCTGAATATCTGTAATGGACAGAATCTGGGTGCATTCCCAATAAAATCAGGGATGAAACAAGTATTCCATCATTACCAGTATTATTCAATATTGTATTAGAAATGTTGGTTTTAGCAATAAGAAAACAAAAAGAGATTAAAGAAATTAGACTAGGCAATAAGAAGATAAAACTATCACTCTTAGCAGATGATATAATGATAGATATAATGATATATTATTTAAAGAATAATAGAAAATTGTCCAACAATCTACCTGAAATAATTCACAGCTTTAGCAAAGTTGCAGGATATAAAATAAACCCATATGAATCACAAGTATTTTTATATATTACTGACAAAGCCTAGCAGCAAGAGATAGAAAGAGAAATTCCTTTTAAAATAGCTCAGTGTCTACCTGCCAAGACAAACCCAGAAACTATGAAAACAATTACAAAATGCTTCTAACACAAATAAAATCTGATTTAAATAACTAGAAAAAAATATCGATTGCTAATGGGTACCCTGACCTAATATATTAAAAAATGACAATTCTACCTAAATTAGTCTGCTTGTTCAGTGTCATACTAATCAAACTGCCAAAAAAATGTGGCTAGAATATGTATAGCTAGAAAAAATAATAAATTTCATCTGGAAAAACAAAAAGTCAAAAATATGAAGGGAATTAATGAAAAAAGGATGGTGGCCTAGCAGTACTGTATTATTAAATAGGAGTCATCAAAACCATTTAAAACTTACTGGTTAAGAAATAGAGTGGTGGATCAGTGAAATAATTTAGATAAATGGGACTTCCAGCCAAGATGGTGGAGAGGAGGCACACAGCTGCTTTAGCTCCACGTTTTCTCTCAGAATTTATTTCATGACAAGCCTTGAAATTAATGCTTGACTGGAAAAAAAAACACACAAAAATTAGGCATTTTGCAAGTGACCTTTAATATTATTCTACAAATTAAATTTAGTTTTATCCAAGTTGATTGATAAGTGATCTTAGACTAATCTTTAAGATCAAAAATAACTCACTACATGGTTTGAAACATCTTAACCATGGACTCAGTTTGTAGAATAATGAATGGATTTTTTGGAATATCTAATGTGAATCAAAAAATGAAGTCCAGAGCAGTTGAATTGAAGCCCATGGGTAGACCTTGTTTATTTTTTATGTATATATGTATGTATATACACATGTGTGTATGTATACACACATAATCCATGAACCCATTTACACCATAGAACTCTCTTACTACTTCCTTAATCATGAATATCTTGCAAATTATTTTTGAAAAATCACTTCCTCCTTCTTTAGTTTATCAGTCCCTCTCTTCTTATTCTTCATCTTGTAACAGATCAAAGGAAAGATACAAGAGCATATGAAGTGCCTGGAAGAAAAAAAAAAACACATAATACTAATGCACTAAATTGTTACTTTTCAAACCATCATCATTTTTTTTTGTTAAAAATACATAAGCACACATTTACCTGCCTGTAGAGTATCTTTTTAAAGATACATTCAGTCTTCTCTCTAATAACACATCACTTATTATCTTTCACACACTTCAATACCTTGGACACATCATGCTTCATGTTCATTCAAAACACTTTTTGATGCTTATGCATGCATAAACATTACATATCCCTCCAAATGATTCAGAATTCAAGTAGAGAAACTTTAGTCTTGACTTTTGAATCAACTTGAACAGGGATAATGGTATCTTCTATTAGTAAATATTCATTTATATAATTCATTCTTTACCTTTTGCTCTCTCTTTATATATCTATATATCTATATACATATATCTATATATCTATACAGACACACACACATATATATGTATATATATATATATATACACACATAAGCACACACACACATATATGTTTAAAAGATTAAATAACATGAACACAGTGCTTTCTAAGTATATTTCATAGGCCCCAGACAATTTTCTCTTCATCCTCTTTGCACAAAAAGAATGTGGTACTTTTTCAAAAGGTTGAAATGAATCAGGGCTATTGTGAATTTATTTCTGCAAAGGTATTAAATTTGACAGATGAAATATTATAGGTAATAAGCTTTTGAAATTAAGTACATCATAGGATCATAGAATTAAAACTAGAAAGGATGTTGAAGATTGTCTCATACCCTTCCTCACCCAGTGTAGAGATAAGGAAACAAGTCAAGTAAGTTTAGTAATTTATGTAAGTTCACAGAACTAAGAAGAAATTATGCCAGAATTTGAACCCTTGTCCTCTGATTCTAAGTCCAATGGTCTTCACTGAAGGATATTGACTGAAAATCATAGGAAAATGGTGATAAAAATTTGAATTTAATGTTTTTCTGGCAGACAACTCAATGAGTTAAGGGTAATGAAAAAATGGATCACCTCTTTTTAGTGGCTTCCTTATTTGGAACATTGTGAAAAAGAATTCACTATTTCAGATTAAAAACCAAAACCAAAACCAAAAGTTAACTTATTGCTTATGTCAAAATTAATTTGATACTTTGAAGAACAAAATCATTGAAAATACAGATAATTTCTATGCCTTTACTTATTTAATTTTCCTTGACTCCTAGCATCCAATTCTACTACATGATGCATGAATTTCAATGTTTAAATTTTCCAAAGCACAGATCATTAACTTTTTCTAATACTGCCATCAGGTATTTCAGTGACAACAGTAGTCACTAGCCATTGATGAGAGATTTCTACAGCAAATAACACTAGCAATATACAAAATAATTTACATCTTTGAAATTCATTTGACATAAAGCATTATTTCTTTTTTTTTCTTCCAGTGAAAAATCATGATTTACTAAACAGAGTTCTGATAGTCAGACTCTGTATTACAATAAAAGTAAAATGCTAGTCCCTTAATGATTCATCTCCAAAACATTTTCCCAAAAGTAATCAATGGTCATATGCCTTAGTTGTAATAGATTTTTCTCTGTGAGAGCAGGGAAGCTACCTCATTGTACAAAGGGATAAGTATTTTATTTCAATATATATTTTTCATCTAGCTATCTTATGTGTTTATTAATTTTTTACCCTCAAAACTAACTATATGCTCACTGATTGCCACTGATTAGCCAAGTTTCTTTCTCAGGTCCTCTCCTAGAGGGAAGAAGTGAGAGGGATTTTTTTTTTTTTTTGTCTCTTGGAATCTTTTGAAAACACTGGGAGTGAGAGACTGCTAAAACCAGTAAACAAAGTGGGATATTATATTAAATGTGCTGAGCCTACTCATTTGCTACAGATTTAAAAAAAATGGTTGTACTATATATGCATTAAAGATGAGTACTGTGTCATTTTAAAATCATTTGGAAAGGAAGAATATTATCAGCTCACTTCAGAAATCAAGATTGGACTTCCATAATAAAAGCAAAATCTGGATCTGCAAATCTAAGTTCCATAGAAATTTAGTGAATTTTTATGTAGCTTATTTTGAAAAGAATGTAAAATTTAAGTACAAATCCAACTCCTCAACTTTTTTCTTTGGAAAATATCACTTATGTAAGCTCAGGTGTAGTCAGTGAATTTCAAATAAAGAATTTGGATGGCAGGAATAATTTCTTGAAATTTTCATCTGTGAATATTTAAATATTATTTTTCTTTATCTTTCCCCTATTCTGATTTCCTTGTAATTAGGAAGCTCATAGTAAGAAATTTTCTTTCCAAATATACATTGACATTTTTTCTACAGTGGACAATCTTAGATATTGCCTGAATACTAAGAACTTGAGTGATTTGCCAGTGTCCCAGAAAAATTACCTTTTTCCACCACCTTGCATCTGATCTATTTACTAATGTTCTTAGTAATAATAGAAAGTTAGATGGTAATATTTGAAAATACTTCATCATGTCTTTTGTTAATTGCTAAAAATTTGGTGAACTAGGTCAAAATTATTGCATTGTCTCTTTTCAAATGCAATTGGTGATTAGTTGCTTGGTATTTGCTTAGTGCAAGATAAATTAATTAATGAATGACCATTTATTAAGAATTTATTGCATGCCCAACAATAAATATAGTAAAAGACACAAGTGCAGAGACAGTTTCATCATTCCCTCTAGTTTGTATCAGAATTATGAAGACAATGTATATGGGAATGTTGGCTAGCAGAGAGCATCTGGCAAATCACAGGAATAATAAATTAATCTATAGGGTAAACAATTGAGCTACTCTTTTCAGAAACAATGACAACATGGTTGTATCAGTTTGATTACTGAATCCAGAGCAAGTGATGGAAGGCAGGTAAGAGTGGGCAGGAAAGAATACCTGAGGAGGTGACAAGATGAACAGGATTTTTTCAAATCACTGGAGACTTTAAGTTCACTCTAAAGAAAATCCTTTAAGTAATTATTAAAAACAACAATAATAATGAAAAAAAACCCAACATTAATGAATTTAAATATATAAGACTGAGAAGATTGTAAATATCTTGAACCTCATAATCATAGAACTAAAAGAATTTCCCAAGTAAGACAATGAAAATCAACTAACTAGTCTATTTCCTTATATGATAGAAAAATAAACTGTGACAAAAAGAGAAAATGGTTTATTGAAGGTAGCACAAAAGCCAGGACATAGTTGTATAAATTCAGACCTTCTTATTTTAAGTCTTTCTGCTTCCTTTCCATGATGACATTCTTCTACCAAGGATAGCATATTCTTTTCTATGTAGCTATAAATTAAGTAAAATGTAATGAGACTTAAATGTGTAGAAAATACAATTCAATTTAGGAAACATTTTATTGAGCACTTATTAACTGAAAGAGATTATTTAATCTAAATTATGAAATATTATTTAACACATACGCCAAAATAGAATAATAATGAAAAAAATGATTTCCCAGAGTGGATAGAGTCATGATAATATGCCAAGAAGGGAAATCTGAATTTTTTTCTTTTTTATGCCAGGAGAATAATCTTTAATTTGAAACAATAAAACAAAAACAAACAAAAATAAAAACAAAGCCCAAGAAAAGAAACAAACAAAAAACTAAGAGATATTTAAAATCGAAGATAAACCTAGATTCAGCAAGATAGCATTTACCTTTCCTTGGATAAATTCAAATATATATTTTCCATTGTTTTCAAAATATTTTTAAATTTAGTTTATTTTAAAAAAACAGAATATTAAAAAATAAAAATGGAAAAGGAGTACGAAAGAAAAGAAAAAAGAACATTGTCATGTGCCCAGCATAACATCAGGGAAGATTCAAAATATATAACAACAAATTGCCAGTTCAAGAAAGTATATATATATATATATATATATATATATATATATATTAGTAGAAGAAATTAATGTGTCCATCTTTTCTTTACTTCCTTGTAAACTGTTCTTTCATTCTCTGCTGCACACCTTTTTAACTTTATTCTTCCCCCCCTTTCATCCTGCCCACTATCCCCAACCACAATATAATTAATAAAGGATATATGTATGTATACATATGTACATATATATATGTGTGTGTGTGTGTGTGTGTGTGTATACATACACATCCTAACTCCAGCCCTACCTATCTACATACACACACACACACACACACACACACACACACACACACACACACACACACACATCTTTCCTATCCCTGATGACTCTATGCTTCAATTCTACTCCTTAACTTGGCTTGTAATTATTTAACCTCCTTCCACCCATGGATCCTTCCCTTGTCTTCTTCCTTTACCTTTTGTTTTCCCATCCCTCCCCCTGATTCCTTTATAGATTTTGGTGGGTATTATACCTTTTTCATGGTTTATATGTAGTGTGATATATTTAACACATTCCTGATGTGATAGGTTTTAAGAACTACCAGCCCTCTTTTCTCTTCTAATGATGCTTTGTCTACTCTTCCTCCATGTCTCATTTGTATAACATGGTTACTATTTTTAGCTTAGCTCTGCCTCAGTCTTTCTTTTGAGCTACCTTATTTTTGATGGATATCTTAGACATATGGTATACATTTCCTATGTAAATAAATAAATAAATAAATAAATAACCATAAACAATTTGTCCATGTTGAGTTTCTTGAAACTGATCTTTGATATTGATTCTTATATGTTAATTCCATTAAGTTTATGTTTGGTTGATAGAGAGTCCTGAAAATCTGCATGCTCATTGTAAGTCCATTTTTTTCTCACTCAATATTATAGACAGTTTTGCTGGATATGATATTTTTGGCCACAGGCCTAGGTTTTTAAATTGTCAGTAGACCTGTGGTCTTTTATTGTGTCTGCTGCTGTCCCATACAATTTTAATTGTAGCTCCAGTATATGTGAATTTATTTTTTTCTTGTTTCTTGAAAAATTTTCTCTTTGATCTGGGAGTTTTAAAATTCGGCAAGAATGTTCCTATGTGTTTTCCAACAAGGATCTTGTTGTAGTAGTGATCAGGGGACTTTTTTTATTTCTACTTTTTACTCATGTTCTATCACTCAGGACAATTTTCTTGGACTATTTTTTGCATTATTGTCTCAAGGTTCTTTTTCTTTTAATCATAGTTTTCAGGTAGTCCAATTATTCTTATATTTTCTCTTCTTGACATGTTCTTTAGATCTGTTTTTTTTTTTTATTATTATTTCACATTCTGTACTATTTTTTCAGCTTTTTTCTTGCCAAATTCTGATTTTGAAAGAGTTATTTTCATTTTTGAGACTCTATCTAGTTGATTAACTTTTTTTTTTTCACAATCTTGTTTTTCTTGATGGTTTTTAATTTTAAAAATTATTTTTTTTTTAAGTTTTTCCTCAGTGTCTCTTGTTTGATTTTAAAATTCTTTTTTTGAGTTCTTTTAAAAATTCTCTCTGGGCAGGGAGCCATTTCATGTTACTCCTTGAGGTGGAAGCTTTTTTACTTCACTGTCCTCCTCTGAAGATGAACCCCAGTCTTCCCTGTTCCTGTAGTAAGTTTCTGTGGTGACAGTTCTTTGAAGTTCTCTTATTTTTATTTTTATTTTTTTATTAATAGGTATTAGTTTAAACACTTCTAATCATGGGTGGAGGGCTACTGTCCCAAGTTTCCTTTCAGCTCTCCCCTCTAATCTAGAGCCCTAAACCAAAAGCTCCAATCTCTAGCAAGTGTCGGCAGCCATCATCTTTGCCTCACTGCCTCCACACTCAGTGGGTGCTGCTTCCATCTCACTCAAGGCCATGTCCCTATAGCATAACTAGATCTGGAGTCTTCCCCACTCAGACTTTGACTTTACAAACCATTCAGGAGGTGAAAGTTTCTGTAGTACCTATTTAGGTACAAGCATACCCAACTAGCTCCAGGGCTACTCAGTAGCTGTTTCTGTGGATTTAGTCCAAAGATGTTTTGCATTTCACATGGTTTAATCCCTAGTTGAGGTTCTTTCTTCAGATCTTCCTTGGTTGTGTCCAGAAGACTCCTTTGCTCCAACTCTTCTTGATTTTTCACCAGTCTATGTTTGCCCTGAGGCAAAAAGGTGTTCCAGGAAATTTGGAAAGCTTGAAATTTATCAACTGTTCTACTATCTTCCCAGAGTCTTTGGCTTAAATTCAAGTACTTAGGCTCAAATGAACAATATCAACAGTCCTGAAAGAAAGGGCACATGAAGTTGCTGAGCTACTGTGAGTAAACTTTGATTTTTTTTTTTTTTTAAAGGAGAGATACCATAGGACCAGAGAAGAGAAAGTAGTGCTTTGATTTAAAAAAAAAAAAAAATACAGAAAAGAGGCTTTGCAAAAAATATGCTAATAACTTTGTCTTTGATCTTTATCAAAATTTTAGAATATTATTATTGAGAGAAGGATTGAATGTCTTACAAAATAAGTGGTAATCACAAAGAACCATCTTATCTTTTTTTGATACTAACATCCTTTCTTTTTTGCATGAATGAATTACAAGATTGTGGTCATGGGAATTCTGGTATGATTCTTACAAGGTACTAAGACAGTGGAATTGGTAGAGACAATAATTATCTAATTTAGCATGGTTCAGTATGATTGATCTGATCCTACAAGAAGATGTTATGGGCCAGAACTTGAAACAAGGTACTAAGTAGAATTGAGGAAACAATGGTCAAATCTAATTTAGGATTGATTTAATCCTATAACAAATAATGGTTTCCTAGTGATATAATGATTAGAGTATACTCAGTGTATGTTCTCAGGGCCAGACCCACAAGCCTATTCTTGGAGGTGGAGACAAATTCATTCCATTTTCTATCTTTGTGCTGGCTGGAGGTTTTGGATTCAGAAGGAGCTAGAGACAGAAGCTGGAAGAGACAAAGGACTAGCAGCAAGAGCTCTTGGAACCAAGGAGAGAGATAGGCCTCTAAGAAAGCTAACTGGGCTATTTTGAAGGAGACATAAAGGATCTGAACTTTTAGCTGGATTTGGGGTGATTATTGAACTGAACTGAAACTAAAGCTGCTCTCAGAAGCTCCCCAAGAAACCTGCTCCCAGAGTACATTATATATATTTTAGAGAAGAACATTACAGAATTCTGTAAAATAAATAAATAAATTAATAACCTCCTTAGATCTTAGTGATGTATTTGACACAGATTTTCATGCAATTCTGTTGAGTAAAATGGAGAAATATAGATAAAATTATAATTAGGTGCATTTGGAACTGATTAACTATTTGCAACAAAAAGTAGTCAACTGATATCAACTTAGAAAAAAAAAGATCTTATAGAGTCAAGAATTTATACCAAGCCTTATCCAATCAATCAATTTATCAATAAACATTCATCACCACCTAATTTGTTCAAGATATTATGCTAAGTCCTGGAGATGCAAAAAGAGGCAAAAAAAAAAAAATCCCTTCCATCATAGAGTTTCAAATCTAATATTCTGTTTTAAATTGCTGTCAATTACTGGATAAAGGTATGGCTGGTCAAATTTTGAAATGACACAGAACTAAATAAGGAGTCTTTTACTGAATGACAATTAAGATCCAAAAAGAGCTCAACATTTTAGATTGTTGGATAAAATCAAAGTGAAATTTGATAAGAACAAATATAAAGCTGTTAACTCTCATTTTGAAAAAAAAATTGACTCTGCTAGTGCAAGATTGAAGAGTTGTGACTAGATACATAGCAATTAAAATGAAGACCATCTAGGGCTTTTAGTGAACTATGAGATCAACACTGTGATGTTAAATATCTCTTAACCACCACAAAAGTCCTTTTAATATTGCATCAAGCTGCTTTAAGATAGTTATAGCACCAAGGACTAGGAAAGGCATATACCTCTTGCATTTTTGCCTGATCAAAATGCAAATAGATATGTTCAGTTCTATATGCCATTGTTTAGAAAGGTATTGAAAAGCTAAACTACATCCAGAGTATGGTAACCAGGATGATGAAAACCCTTAACATACTTTCCATAATAATTTATTTAACATATTTTTGAGTGTTATAACATCCAAAGTGCTGGGGGGGGGGTTGACCTTGATGATATAAAGCCGAGAACAAAAGTTTCTGTCATGAAGTAATTAACATTATACTGCAGATGTGCAATGTATATATTATAATGCTTTATAGAATGCTCTATGAAAAGGATGAGTTTTTTCAATAAGGTAAATCAGGTAAGTAATATGAGGATCAACTGAAGGATGTGAAGATCTTTAACTTGAAGAAGGAAAGACTTATGTCAGCTGTGATAACCATCTGTAAGTATGTGAAAGAATGATGATGCTTGTTTTGCTTCTAGTCATAAGAGTTAGAAATAATGGGTTGGAGTTGCAAGAAAACAGCTTTACACTTGATAGAAAAACAAACTTTCTAATAATTAGAGATTCAATAAGCTATCTCAGGAAATAGTTTCTACTGGATACTGGTCTTGAAGTAAATATTAAACAACTACTAGCCACTTCAGTATGTTGTTGACATTGGTCTTTTTCAAATATGACACAGATTAAATGACTTCTGGCAATTCTTGCATTCCGTCTATTTTATTAGATTACCCAGGTTCTCTGATTTGTACACCTATTTCTTCCTTACCATTTTCATTTTAGCTACCCTCATGTAGGTCCTCCTTACTTCTCTCAGTAACCTCCTGTCTGGTTTCCCAGTTCTTAGTTCCCATTTCCCCCAATCAATTCTATATATTGCTTCTGAAATTATCTTAATGTATAAGAATAGTCAGGTTATTCTCCTAATCAAAAAAAAAGAAAGAAAGAAAGAAAGAAACCAAACTTTTAATGAGTCCTTTTTGATCACAAAATGACCATACATTCTTTTGCCCAGTATAATAAAGGGCATATGTATTAGAATTTTCTCTACAGGGGCAGCTAGGTGGTGCAGTGGATAGAGCACCAGCCCTTAAGTCAGGAAGATCTGAGTTCAAATGTGATCTTAGACACTTAACACTTCCTAGCTGTTTGATCGTGAGCAAGTAACTTAACCCCAAATGTCTCAGTAAAAAAAAAAGAAAAGAAAAAAAAAACAAAACTAAATTTTCTCTACAACACTGATTAAATCAACCCTTCCTCTTTCCTTTCTGTGACCTGAAGAGAGTCTTCTTCCAGAGAGCTGATTAGTCTCCTTTTCTCTCATCTTCTTGGAAGCCACCTAAAGACATAAACACTCAGGATTCCACCAACTTGGTGGATTTTTGAATACTCCATGGGTCCATTTCCTTCACCAAATCCTACCCTGATGAGTAGATGTTTCATATGGAAGTAATGGAGACATACCCAGAAAACCTATGTGCCCCCTTTTGTTAACCGATCAATGATCTTTGAGTGCCTCATTTTTACTAGCAATGAACTTGAACTGAAAGAATTGGCATTAAGGCTTATTCTAAAGTTTGGCATTCAAAGTGGTCTAATATTTTATTCTTTGCAAATTTTCTCTATATTATTCCCTCTTTTCATTCTATCCTTCAGCCAAATTAATCTCCTAGATGTCCCCTGAACACACTGTGAATTGTCCTGTATCTATTCTTTTGTTCATTTCATTTAATTATTCCAGAGTGCATTCTCCCCTACTTCTACTTTTTCTAATTTCACTCAATTTTCAAGTTATGATGTCATCATAAACATAAAAACTCATTGTATCACACCAGCCAGGAATGATGTCTTCCACAAGTGATCTTTTTTCTTTTTTTCCCTAAAGATGTCTCATATTTGTGTTTTCTCTCTACACTACAGTTCTCTGAATACATCCCTCATTTTCTGAGTCTTATTTATTAGTGATGATATGAGAATAAAGCAAAATACTATTGTAATGCCATTATAGAGGCTTAATATTTCCTTGAAAGGAATAAACAAATAGGTATTTTAATGGTATAGGAATACAAGCAATACAATATCTCCTTAGATAGGTACATACAAACAAGTAGATATTTAGGTATACACAAGCAAGAAAGTAAGGTTATTTATTGAAACTGGTATTAGAGGGAAAGCAAAGATAATAAGAAGAATGGAATCAAGAAGAAATTGAGCTAAAAAGACAGGAAGAAGAATTGAAAGGAGAGAAGACCTAAATTGGATTATTGGAGATGTTTTACAACAAAAAGTAAAGAAGAACATTAAATCAAAGAGAGGAGAGAGCAGGAGAAGGAATAAGAAGTCATCAAATGATGATATCAAATGATGTTGAAGAGAAAAGAGGCTACATTTCAGGGACTGTATCATCCAGATTACTCACTCCATGCCTCCTCCCCCCCAAAAAAAAATCCTTAGAAACAATGAATGAGAAATTGGGAGAGGGGAGAGATGCAGAGAAAAGAATTGTTGTGTTTCCATTGTGGATAATTAGGATATTTTAAAATTGAATTTGTTTTGATGAAAATGTATATTTTAAAAGTAAAATATAGGGGTACAATGATTAAATTTGGAGTCAATAATTGGCTATCATTTCCAAACCTGTCACTTATGAAAGACTGTATTTGTTGAACTGAGGCACTTCACTGTGTCTAAGTTTCCTTATCTATAAACTATGAGTCGAATATATGACCTTTAATTTTTCTTCTGTCCCTAAAAACTAGAAATCTGTAAATGCAACTTCATTGAAATAATACATTTATTATGTACTATGAAATTTTCTATCACTACCTTTAGCTAAAATGTATTGAGAGATTGCCTTTCTTGCTTTTATCTTTATTTGTATATTTGAGTTGTTTTTTTTTTTTTTTTAAATAATCACTCCAATTCTAAAATGTTATTAAATAGCACTTACCAATCATTCTGCAACACCTTTGTGAACAGATGGTGCTTTTAAGGTACCAATTATGCATTATGTGTTCTAATAAAGTGTATGGGCTGATTATCATATTTTTAGTTAATCAAGATGTAACTATTTAAATTTCACAAACATAAACAGCAGTGGAAGAATGCTTTTGCTAGTCTGGAGGCTTTTTAAACCAAGACAGACAAATTTAGGAAAAAGAGAGGAGAAGCTTAGGGAAAAGATGCTAGTTTTAGTGCTACTTTTCTTTCCTTTTTACTCCATACCTCATTTAAAAAAATATGTTGTACTGATGTCTTTTATCACAGTTATTTCAAGCCACTCTCTCCAAGTTTGACATCTCCCTTTTGAAAAAGAAAAGCAATGAAGTAAATGTCTGCTACAGGGATAACATCTGACAAGTTATAAAATAGTCTATGTTGGTAGAGTCCTTTCTCTATGCATTATTGTTTAATGTCTCAATTACTAAAAGTTCAAATTCTTTTTATTGAACTTTTAATTTCAGTTATTGCAGGTTCTTTTTCCCCCTAGGTTTTACTTATTTTTTTCTGTATCAGTTCATATAGATCTTCCCATGTTTTTCTGAATTCCTTGTAATCATAATTTCTACCATTAAAATAACATTCCACTCCATTAATGCATAACATATTTTTTCCAGCTAATTTCCAATTTCAATTCCAATCAATCTTTGATTAAGTGTCTAATATTTAATGGGCTGTGGTCTAGGCACTTAGAATATAAAGGGGAAAATGGAATCATCCTTGACAGCAAAGAGCATTTGATCACATCCTCTTTCATCTCTATCAAAAATAGAATATATATGGCTCTTTGGGTCTATCTTGGAACTGTGTTTCTGACATTGACTTTTTTGGGGTTTATATCCTGATAGTGGAAATTCTGGGGAAAGAATATAAATGGTTTAATCATTCTTCTTGCTTAATTCTAAACTGCAGCCATAATGTTGAGCCAATAGTACATAAAAGTGCTTATCTTCTGGAGCCCCTCCAACATTAAGTGTTCTTAAATTTTTGATCTTTGCCCCTTTTCATGGAGTTGAAACCTGAGAGGCATTTTACCTTACATTTTTTTTTTAACCATTATTGATTTGGAAAAAAAAAATGGTCATTTGTGGTTTTCAATTTATTATACACTTATTGATTAAGTAATTGTTCTTGATATTTACATACACAAATATGTACACCTGTGTAATATGTTTAGTATATATTATATATAATCAACTTATTATGTTTACATTTTAGTTCCTTAAATATTTATTGATTATTTTTTGTTACTGATTTGCAACTGAATAGAAATCATTTAATGACCTTAAATCTTAACTTCTATCTGCATTTATACATGAGGTAGGAGATATTTTAAAATAATTGCACTAGAGTTCCCTTCTAAAAGTAATATTTGATTACTGTTCTATGTGAGATATTGTCATAGTGAGCATATTACATCAATTAATATCTCTTTTTAGAACCTGAAGAATCTACATTGTACCAAATAATGTATTTTGGAAATACTGTAGTAACTAAGTTCTGTTATAGTAAATTTTCTCAATGAGTTGAATGCTTTTTTTTCTCCAGATAAGTAATCTACTTATTTATTGTGTTATTAACTTATTATTATGTTTTGAATTATTTTGAATCACTACAATTTTAGAATGTAATAATTATATTGATGATTGACATTCATATGACACTTTAAAGGAAAAAGGCACTTTACCTTTACTCTCTTATGTGAACCTGAAACAATTTTTTGTAGTACCTACACAAATTTACTAATTCTGACTCTGGAGGAGAGGGTGAGATTGATCACTTTACACTGCTCTGGCTCATTCAAATCCAATTTACTTGCAAGTCAAACATCCTCCTCCTTATGTTACTAGGTCTCTTTGAGTATAAAGCATCATCATCAACAACAACAACAATAACAATAATAACAATATTAATACCCTTATCAAAGGAACCTTGATTTACATATTGATTACTTTTATAATTCTTTTGTCTAGAAGGGAGATTAGGTGTAAAAGGCTGAAACTCTGAATGGATGCACTTGAATCAGACAACTGAGCAACTAAAGCTAATTACCTATTGGATAATAACTCTATTAGCATGTTTGGAATTTCTCTTCTCACAGTTAATACTAGCTCAATGCTTGGGGTTAAGAGAATTATAGATAAGGATTAGAGGGTGGAGTGAGAGGAGCCAGACTCACTTTGGAGGAGGACAAGGAGAAGGCAGGTTGGTAGAGAGTTTGTGGCAGTTTTGTCCATCTCCTTCACTTCTCCCCCTAAAGACCAAGGACTTTTGCTTGTCCTGACTCTGGCTGATTTCCTGACTCCGGCTGATTCTGAGACCTCCAGGGAGCTAGTCCGGACTTCACAAGTAGGCATTTGATTGGTATAAGATTGATAATCCTTATTAACCTTTTTTCAGTGATAGTAGTGTCCAAGCACTTTTGCCAACTTTTGATATCACCTCCTCCTTTATATATTATTATATATTGATCCTCCAACATCCCTTATATTTGTATCACCTCCAGAATATATCCTCTCTATACAGACTTGACTCAATGTATTTGCCTTACCTATTTTTTTTTAACCATTATTACTTTGTCACAGATAACAACATATGAACGTATGATATTGGGTTTCAAGTACACTGGATTAAATGTCTTTAATGGAGAAAACTTTTTTTTAATATTCCAAATCTATTTTTTTCACTTTTCTTTTGTTTATAGTTTTTCCATTTACATGCCCATGGAATGATTTCTCAGCCATTTTCCTTTAAAGTGATATTACTTTCTTCTGCTTTCATATGTACTTTATGAGGTCACACTACACATAATCATTCATCACTCTTCTATTTACAATTGTACAAACACATTTGTATTACCAAGATTGCTTTTGGCATGCATTACTCTCTGTCAGGCAAACAAGTCAGATATTTGCTGATGAGGATAGTTTCTAAAGTCTTTTGCTATAATTAATTAACATTGTTTCAGTTTCTGGATAAAATTATTATTTCAAGTACTCACTTTTAGTAAATAGGTGCTACATTCAGGTGTTTCTTAGCTGTTGAAGAAAAGCAAATGTTATCATATCTTCACTTACAGAAACAAAGACCTGATTATTCAACCTTAGGTATGAGTGATAGAGACCATTATTTGATGAAACTTTGATTACTCACTGACCACATGCAGCTCATTAATAAAACTTATATTAAAGATAAAAAGTGAAAATGACTTATTTTAGACTATATAATAAACAACAGTCTTCATTGTTTTAAATAGAAGTATGTTACTTTTAATATTTGACCTTCCATTCCTTAAATGACTAAATTCACAATAGTAAATAATCATTAACAAAGGTAAAAAATACATATCCAACAGTTTATTTCTTGGGGGATATTGAATGAGTTTTACTCCCAACCAGTTTCCCATGGATATATTTGGATAATTGTCTAAGAATTGATCTTTTAAGTATTTTGATGGAATGATAGATTATATTGTTGGTAATAATGACCACCTTATAAACTGTCTTAGCAACAACCACTAATTAGCTTCATTATAGTCTACTGTTCAGTTTCCTCGAATAGCTTATGCAAATGATGAAATTCTAAAAGATTTTTGTATTTCTGACAATGAGATTTTTGAAAGTAATAAGTGTGGCAAATTCCTGTCAGGAGTTACATTTCTTTTGTTGAAATTTGAGAAATGAATAATCCAAATACAAGAATTTATTTGGCCATGAAGGTTTTTCCTTTTGGAAAGCTTTGAAAGACCAAACTAAGAAAAAGCAGACTAAAAGAAGCTTCAAATTTGATTTGCATCTTAAGAACAAAGAAACAAATGAAAATTGTCTTTATCTATTGTCTTTATCTTCTCTGTTATTGTATGCAGTATCCTTCTATAATCTTTTTCTTGTAATGAGACTTAATAGCTGCTGTTTGAGATATTAATGGAAATTGTCACAGACAAGGGAGATATTACTGCATCTAATGAACTAAAGTAAGACTAAAAGGGGAGAAAGGGAACAATAAGTAAAATCTGAACAAATAAAAAGAATTTTACTTCTTTCTCAAATTTAACCCTATAGATGACAGGTACAGAAAATTCAAGAATGGAAATATGTTATTAGTCAATTTTCTGCAATACATTTCATGGATGGGGAGATATTTAAAGCATCTTTGTTGTGGAAATTAAATCCCTTAAGCACAAGGCAGAGCCATTCTGACTACAATTTTGCCAACTATCTAAGAGATGACTTTTTTTGTACCTAAAGCATGAGTCAGATCATTAGGATGGTAGGCATTTAAGAAAAGTATATTTCCCCATACCACAGCATAAAATTCTGGGATTCAGGTAAAATGGGTAATTGTGTAAGGAACAATGTATAAAATCCCAATTGGGTTAATCTGGGTTTTGAACACATTGAATGTGTCTTTGTAGAAAGTTTCCAGAGCAATTGAGCCATTTTATTTTATTTATTTTTTTATGTTGGCCTTTGAACTTTCTGGAGATCTGTTTCCTCTGCTGTCTATGTAAAATAATTTCACAAATGCACTCTTCTCTGTTCCTTGTTCCTTCAAAGCTGTGCTCTGAGCTACTGCATTTCAAGTGTCAGTATACTGCCACCTAATTAGATGAAGGATGTCCAATTGAACTGTCATACTGAGAATTATGAGGTTGGTGCATAAGTTATGATTGTGTCCAGAGTTTTTTTTTTTTTTTTTTTTTTTCAGGGCATTCATTGGGGAAGAAACTGTAAATAATGCCATCCAAACCTCCTGAGAATGAAGAAGTATGCCAGGTTTCTGCCAGAATCACATTTGATGCCTAATTGAGCCAGGGGTTGTTAAAATGTCTCTTTTTTATGTGCCTGAATAATGTTGATCTGATAAACAGATTTCATTTTAGATTTGGGGCATCCACTCCTTGGCAAAGGATATTTCCTTTTGATTTAATTTAATTTTATAAATAGTAGCCTAATCTCAAACAAACCCCAGACTACAAATGCATAAGTGGCCTTCATCTCTTTATCTATAGTGTGTGCTAGATGTATATACAGCACGCCCCAAAAGGGTTGATTTGTGAGCTGATCAGTCTTGAAAGCTACATTCCATTTTAATTGTGTATATCAGTGAAGGAGAAAACAACAATAAAAAGAACCCCTTGCAACACCTTTTATTTCCTCTGACTTCCAGACATGTTGTAAAGCATTCTCTAAATTTTTAGACTGTTAATGCTGATCCCATGCTTAAGCAGAAAGACTTATTTTTTTCTTCAGCTGTGGATATTACAAACAGAGATTAGTGGTCTCTCACTTCAGAGCTGTCAATGTAAAAGTGACATAAGCTATTAACATTCTATTGTAAGTGGCCAGAAGCTTCCTTTGGCATTCTTGTCAAAAGGCCACTAAAACCCACAGTTTGTGCTGTTTTCACAAAGATAATCCATTCCTGTCTTCTTTTGATTGGTTAGTGACAGTCAATCTGTCATATTTACTAATGATTCCACACAACTTCTGAATCTCTTCCACTTAAAAAGGGGTTTGAGGAAGGGGAGAATAACTCTAACTCCTAATCAAGTTATCTTGCTCTCCAGATAGCTTAAGTAACATCTTTTGTGGTTAAAAAAAAAAAAAAAAAAAAAAAAAAAAGTAATTGTAATGGGTATTTTGTAGAATTTTGCATGGATTGAATATTGTCAAAACAAATTAGTTCAACATATTCAATGAATATAAAACTTTCAGTTGACTCTGTTAAAAAACAAATCTATAATATGGACAAGATGGATGGATTCACATTGAAAAAAAAAATTAAGTCAATGATTAGTAAAAACAATGCTTTATTTTCAATGTTAATGAATTTAGCGACTACCCTGAAACTTGGAAATGATATACCTGAAAACTGTTTCTAAGAACATAATGATACATCTAATAATTTTTGACTTTTTAGTTCTGTTTAGGAAACAGTTTCCTTTAATCTCCTCTCATTGATTTAATTGCCAAAGTCATTTCAGTGCTGAAATTTTCTTAGTAATTTGGTTCTGTACAATATAAAATCTCTAATTTTAGACTGTCTTATTTGTAAATTGTTTAGTACAGTGCCTGTCCCACAGTTGGCATTATGTAAATATATCCCTATTCTTATCCTATCATCCTTGGAATAGGCAGATAAATTCTTTATATCTTCATCATCTTCTCTTCAATGCAACTTTCCTATAATACTAGACTGTGCAAACACATTATAAACTCTCTATGTAATAACAATAAAAATAATTATATATCATATCATTGCCACCATATCCTTAAGGAGCCCAGATTTATTGATTGATGCAGGGGTTCTCAAACTATGGCCCGTGGACCAGATGTGGCCTGCTGAGGACGTTTATGTGGCCTGCCAGGTTATGGAAAACGGGTTGAGGGGTGGAGACAGAGTGTGAGTTTTTGTTTTTACTATAGTCTGGCCTTCCAACAGTCTGAGGGACAGTGAACTGGCCCCCTATTTAAAAAGTTTGAGGACCACTGGTAAACTATGAAAGAAATGGTAGAAACTATGAATGAATGTCACTAGTAGTTGCAAAAAAAACTTTTTGAATATCTAGACATAATTAAATGTTAAGGCATAGATACTAGAAGTTAATTACTTTTCAGAAGCTACCAGATGTTAAATCCTTACATTACACACAGACTTCAAGCGAATTCAATAAATAAATTGCAGTGGTACCGAAGTAGGAGGACAAACAAAGTTACCCACAATCAAAGGGACATAACATCAATAAACATTCATTTAAAAAAAAGTTATTTTAATGAATGGTGTTAACCAGATACTTATAATCTCCAAACTATTTGGAATGAAGTTGTTAACATATAGAAACATAACAGAAGAAATCATAACTATGTCAGAACTGATCGAAATAAAGTAGGTGTATCCTACTAGAGTTGTTCTAAACATGCTTTCAGTATAGTTATAGAAAATGAGTAAATATCCCAGTACTTTGATTAGAAAAGATCACAAAAACTTAACAGCCAATGCCATGTTTCAGGATAACTTCAATCTAAACTCCTACCCCCTCTCCCTCCCTAAAATAAAGGGCAAATTATTGTTGGTACTAATGAAAATAACAATAATAATGTTAGTAACTTTTATAGCATTTTATTTTATTCTTTAATGTTTCAGTTGATATTTGGTTGTTTGATTTATAAACTTGAGTATCTTGTTTTTTATATTTTAATTTTATTTATTTATTTTAAACATTTTTTCTTTTTAAATTTTGAATTCCAAATTCTTATACTTCCTTATCACTCTCCTACCCACCCCAAAAGGCAAACAATTTATCAATTATACATATGAAATTATGCAAAACAAATTCTTATGTCAGCCATATTTCAAAAATAAGAAAAATGGTGTGAAAATTATGCTTTAATTTACATTCAAAATTCATCAGCTCTCTTTCTCTCTCTGGAGGTGGATAACAATTTTCATTATGAGTTCTTTGGAATTGTCTTGAATTATTATATTGATCAGAGTAGACAAGTCTTTCACACATGAGCATCATTATAACATTGCTTTTACTGTGCACAGTGATGTCCCAGTTCTTCTCATTTCACTTTGCAACAATTCATACAGGTCTTGCTATGATATTTTGAATCATTCCCTTTCAACATACCATCTCACTCTCTTACTCTTTCATTATTTCCCATAGCACAATAGCCTTCCATAATAATCATATACCATAACTAGTTAAGTTATTCCCCAACTGATAATCATTTCCTCAACTTCCAGTTATTTGCCATCTCAAAAAGAACTACTATACATATTTTTTGGTACATATACATCCCTTCCCTTTTTCTTTGATCTCTTTGGGATATAGAGTTAGAAGTGACATTTCTGAATTAAAAGGTATTTAGGCATAGTTCCTAATTGCTTTCCAGAACAGTTGGACTACTTCAACATTATACCAACAATTCATTAGTCTACCTATTTTTCTCTCATCTCATCCAGCATTTGCCATTTCTGATAGGTGTAAGGTTAATACCACAGAGTTGCTTTAATTTTTTTTTCCTTAATCAATAGTGATTTAGAAGATTTTTTTCACATAACAATACATAGTTTTAATTTATTTTTCTGAAAATTGTCTGTTTATATTATCTGACCATTTATTAATTAGTCAATGGCTCTTTTCAAAATTGATTTAGTTCTATACTAAATATATATTTGCAGAATGAAGCCTTTATCAGAGAATATTTCTGTAAGTTTTCTTCCATTACTTTATTATTTATGATATCTTTTAAAAAATGTAATTTCACTGATTATCTATTTTAATTATGTCTTTCTTTTGCTTTTGCTTTGTCTGAGATTATGATTACTATCCCTTGTCCTTTTTTTGTTCACCCAAAACATATTAATTTCTTCTCTACCCCTTAATTTTAACTCGCTGTGTGTCTCTTATAAATAATGTATTGTCAGATTCTAGTTTCTTATTTTATCCATTCTGCTATCTATTTCTCTTTTATGGTTGAGTTTATTCCATGGACATTTAATTATGATTACTGATTGTGTGTTTCCTCCCATCCTATTTTCTTCCATTTCTGCAGTCTCTCTGTTTCTCTGTCTTTCTTTCATTCCTTAAAGTTTATTTTGCTTCTAATTATGGCCTTCCTTATTTTGCCTTACTTTTTAATCATCCCCTGTCCCAACTTGTCCATTTCTCTTATTTCTTTCCCCTCCTATTTCCCTTTGGGTAAGTTGCATTTTTCTTTACCATTGAGTAAATACACACATATATACATATACACATAATATGGTGTTCTATATTAGCACATATATATATATATATTTATCTTTATATTGAGATATATATGTGTATATATATATATATATATATATATATATATATATATATATATATATATATACACATTTATTTATTTATTTATTTATTACTTTGTGAGCCAATTCTGTGGAGATTAAGATTGAAATATTATGCACTATTAGGCCCTAATTTTCTCCTATACTGTAAAATCTCTTCCTTTTATGTGACATAATTTCCTCAACCCCACCTTTTCTTTCTCCCAATTTTCTTTCTTACCTTTTCACTTTTTCTTGTTGGGGGGAGATCATTCCAACATAATTTACTTATAAGCATGCCCTCCATTTGTGTAAACTCCTTTTTTTTTAATTAACAATAGAATTCATAGGAGTGACATGTATCATCCTCCCGTGTAGGAATGTACACAATTTGATTTTATTGAGAATCTTATGACTACTCTTTTATGTTTATCTTTTTATGCTTCTCATCAGTCTTGTGCATAAATGTCATTTTTCTATTTATCTCTGGTCTTTTCATCATGAATACTTGAAAGGCCTCTATGTCATTAAACATCCATTACCCCCAAAGGATTAAATTTGATTTTGTTGGGTAAGTTATACTTGTTTTAATCCTACCTCTTTTGCCTTCTGGAATGTCATATTTCAAGCCCTCTACTTCTTTAATGTTAAAGCTGGTAAATCTCTTATGATCTTGATTATATCTCCATGATATTTGAATGGTTTCTTTTTGGTTGACTGATCAGGGAGGTATGAAGTTTGGCTATAATATTCCTGGGAGTTTTCACTTTGGGATCTATTTCAGGAGCAGTGGATTATATTCATTTCTATTTCACCTTCTGGATCTAAGATATGAAGGCATAAATTTTAGAAACATGATGTATATGCTATTTCTTTGATCATGGCTTTCAGGTTGTCCAACAATGCTTTAATTATCTGTCCTTGATCTGTTTTCCAAGCCAGCTTTTTTTTTCTTTTCTTCTGATATATTCACATTTTCTTCTTTTGCCTTTTTTTTTATTGATTCTTGATGTCCCATGGAATCATTAGTTTTCACTTGCCCAATTCTAATTTTTAAGGATTTTTTTTTGTACCTCTTTTCCATTTGGCTTATTTTGTTTTCTAAGGAGTTCTTTTCTTTAGTGAATTTTTGTGCCTCTTTTACTTCTCAGGTTTTTTGCACTTCTTTTACCAACCTGTTTTCCTTTCAAAATTTTCTTTTATTATTTTCATTTATTTTCCCAGTTTTTCCTCTACTGCTCTTATTTTATTTTTTTTTTCATGAGGGGTTTTTGTTGGGTTTGGGTCCAGTTGGTATTTTTCTTTGAGAATTTTTGAACTGTTTATATATTGTTGTTTTCTTCTAAGTTCATATCTTGGTCTTCACTGCCACCATAGTCATGTTTTATATGCAGATCCTTTATTGTTATTGTTTGTTCATCTTCTACTCAATATTTTGACTTTTAATCTTATGTTAAAGTTGGGCTTGGTTCAACTGGGAGTAGAGAATGCTGTTTTTAGAACTAGTTCTGAGAGTCTAAAAATATCTTGTGCTTCCTAGGTAATGTGATCCTCAGAGAGGTATGATCACTAATGTCTTGATCTTCAATTTGGTCTCAATCCAGGAAAGGTCCTTACTCTTCCTACAATCACTAGTGCTCTCAATCTTGGAACTGTGACTAGGTCTCTCATTTCCTTGTGACCATCTCTGGTCATTCCTTTCCATCCTGAAACTATGGCCTAGAGTTTTCTATAGGAAAAAGAATGGCTCTTACAGAGCATGCTGAAAACATACAAGGTTCTATTTGTTTAGCTATAAGACTTGGAATTTTGAAGAACTCTGTTCAAAATCTAACTATATTTAATGTATGATTCTGAAAAGTCATTTAACTCTTTTGGTCTCAATTTCCTCATCTGTAAAATGAGGATAATACCATCATCCTCATAGAGTTGTACTGAGGATCATATGAGATAAGAATTACAAACTATCCTGTTTAGATGTCTCATTCTGCCAGAAATGAATCAATTATTCAATGAACAAGCACTTAAAAAGAAGGTTCCAACTTCATGCCAGGCATTGTGCTAAATACTGAGGATAAAAAGATCAAAATGAATAGTCTTCATCCTCAAGTAGTTTATATTTTCATGATACAATAATATATCCAAAATAAGCATACAGTTTTGGAGTAGAAGATACTAGAAAGCAGGTAGCAGGTGAAGGAAAGAGGCATGAGCTAAGGGTGCACAAGTGAAATTTGAAAGAAATTAAAGATAAATTTTAAGATGCTGAGGTGAAGAGGAATTGTATTCCAGACAAAGAAAACAAAACTTAAATAAATTTTTTTTCAAACATCTAAAACCAAAAAAGTCATGTGATGTACTTATTGTTTTTATTTATTTATTTATTTATTTTTTATTTTTTTTGCCAGAGTTATTCCTAAGTCATCTATAGCCAATTGTTCTCATGGCAAATAGCATGGAGATAGTCATTATCCTAACTTCTGTCAATTGAGAAAAGGCTCTGATGGATTAAATCTGACTGAAAAGGCTTTGAATATAGTCTTAGCAACATATTTTTCTTCTCATTAGAATGAAGTGTAGCTAAGCATAGGAAACTTTAATTATCAGAAGATTGTCTATCGTGACACATGAAATGGCCCATTATCCCACATGACTTCAATAGTGGAAAGAAAAGCAGATAGAACATCCTCAGGTTTATATAGTTCTCAGATTGTGCAGAAATAAATATAATTGTCATTTTTCAAGTTGTGATCTTTGATGAAAGACAAGCAAGTTATACGACTGGAGGACCTCAATTTTATCTTTATTAGTATTCTGACTAGAAATTAAATCAGAAGCAAAAAAAGACAACTAAATTGGAAGAAAGATAAAATATTCTTTGGCAGAGAAATAGATGATTAGATTTTGTATTATCTTTTTATTTTTAATAGATTTTTTCAAATATATGTAAAGATCATTCTCAACATTCATTTTTTATAAGACTTGGTGTTCTAAATTTTTCTCCTTCCCTTCCTTACCTCCTCTTTCTCCAACACACCAGGCAGTCTAATGCAGCTTAAATATTTTCAGTTCTTTTAAACATGTTTCCATATTTGTCATGTTGTCCAAAAAAAAAAAATCAGACCAATAGGAGAAAGAAAAGGACCATAAACAAACAAACAAAAATGTTGAAAACCTTATTCTTTGATCCACATTCAGTCTCCATAGCTCTCTCTTTGGATGCAATTGGTATTTTCCATTCCAAGTCTATTGGAATTAGTTTAAATAACCACAGATTGAGAAGAGCCAAGTAAGTCCCTCACAGATGATCATCAACATAATCTTGTTACTTTGTACAATTTCTCCTGGTTGTGCTCACTTCACTCAGCATCAATTCATGTATGTCTTTCTAGTCTTTTTTTAAATAGATTTGGTATTATCATTTGCCCAAAGCAACCAGGTGTTGACTGATCATCAATGGAAAAAATGCATACCCAAGTCTTTAAATATATATTGGAGTATACAATAGGTATTTGAATTCAACAATTCTTTATTCTTACTATTAGATTGTATTTATGAAAACATTTCAAAAGCCTGTAAAACCTAAAGAAACATGTTAATTTTTTAGGGGAATGGGCATGTTTGATTGATATTCTTATCATTAGCCTGAAGATGGCATAGCATTCAGCAGTTCTCCTTAAAAGTGATGACAATGATAAGTTCCATGGTGACTTGGAAATTAGGCACCACAGTTGTGGATTCAGCTTTCTTTCTTATAACCTGCACATTTCATTTTAATCATATCTAAAATTAAGTCAGAGATAGATACCTTGCACATACATTCTATGATCTAATTTATATATAATGGTCAAATTGACAAAGATTGGCCTAAAATAGATAATATCAAGGACTTATAAATGAATGATAGTGAGCTACATTTTCTCTTCTGCCTTTGAAAAATGACAAAATAGGTATTCTTGAGACATTTAAGAGAGAAAATTGTTTTTCCATGATGTTTGGCTTCCCATTGCATTATTTTATCAGTGATCAGGAAGCAGAAGACTCCCATTACTTAAACAATAAAGATTTTAGAAAATATAATCAACCCTCTCAAGAAATTAAATATCAAGTTGAGAGATGATACAAAAGAAAAGTTTCATAGCAATAGAGAATTTCAGGATATACTCCTAAGTCCTTAAAAGTATGAGTTTAACCTGTTCAAATATTCCTCCACTATTAAGAACTTAAGTAAATAAGAATAATATAATTAGAATTCCATTCAATTATTCAGCATTAATTAAATACTAATTACCATCCTTAATACTACTTATTTGATATTAGGTAAAGCAATTTGAGATTGGACTAGGAGACTTTTGAAATCCTTTCTAGCTTTCTAGCTTTCTAGACTATAAAAATTATTTTCCTAGCTGCTAGGGATACAAAGATATAAATGAAACACTGTAGTTAACATTCAATTAGAGATATACTCATATAAAGATAAATAAATTCAAAATAATTTGAAGAACAACTATGTGGGTGAAGGGGTAGAGATTAATTAAGACTGCCTCAAATGAGTGGCAACTAAATTGAACTTTGTAGGTAGATAAAAATTCTAAGAAGCATAGAGATGATAACAAAGTACATTCTAAATTTGGGAGAGCTTGTGTGCATACTTGCATGCAGGAGACAGAATATTAAGTAAGAGAAATAGTCAATAGTAGTTAAGTTCATCAGAAATAAAGTCCTTGAAAGAGAATGATAGAAAATAAAGCTGAGATTATAGGAAAGGTAGGTTGTGTACAGATTGTGGAAGATTTTAAAGTTAGATTAAAGAGACTTCTCCTCTAGATGGCACAGTAGATAGAATAGTAGGGCTAGAGTCAAGTTTTACAGTTATGGAAAGAAGAAAATTATGATCAGCAAAAGATAGAAGAATCATAATTTTAAAAGATCTTTTTCAAAAAGAAAATCAATTTAGCTAAAATCAGAAGAAATGTTGTAGATTTGATTTTTTTCATAAAATATACAGATAAGAAAGTCTCATGTTAAAAATCTATAGGGAGGGGCAGAGCCAAGATGGCGGAGAAGAAACACACGACTCAGTGAACGTCCTCACTCCCTCACAACCAATTAGATAAATTAAGTCTCAAAATTAGCTCAGGACTGATAGATACCACAAGGACTGGAAGCACGACTTACCAGCTGAAGAGAATCTGGAGTTTCAACAGGAAAGGTCAGTTCTCAGGGGAGGAATAAGAAAGACCAGCACAGACGGTGGGGTAGGGGCACACTGCGCCCATTGCGCTGGGAGGGGCTCTGGGATCAGAGAAGCCACTGAGGTAAAGGAATCTGGCACAGGCTGTTAGCTCTTCTCTGCTAATTATTTAGCAGTTCAGAAGAGAAAGCCAAAATATTTTAAAACTCAGATTAGATTCCCCCCCCCCCCACCCTGGGGGTGACTCAGCAGAGAATCGGCACCAGGGGGTGTGGCCTCAGCTCCCTCCTGAGAATAGTTAAGAGACTGACAAGTGGGTGGATACGGCCCAAGGCAACACACACTGCCTAGCTTAGCTGGAGGGAGTGGAACTCAGCTCCAGGAAGTCCCAGAGAAGCGGAACCTTTGAACTAGGGACCGCGGGTTTCTGGCAGACACTTCCAGTTTGAGCGCAGGGGCTTCTCACGTCACCTGCTGCAGACATCCACTCCCCACCCGGACACATAGACTGGGCTTCCTGCTGTCTTCACTATTCTACGCCCTAATCTATTTATTTAGTGCTATACCAATCAGACTCCCAAGAAACTACTTCAATGACCTAGAAAAAATAACAACAAAATTCATATGAAAGAATTAAAGGTCGAGAATTGCAAGGGAACTAATGAAAAAAAAACTCAGAGGAAGGTGGTCTAAGTGTACCTGATCTAAAGCTATATTATATAGCAGCAGTCACCAAAACCATTTGGTATTGGCTAAGAAATAGACCGGTAGATCAGTGGAACAGATTAGATACAAAGGACAAAAAAGGGTACATCTATAGCAATCTAATCTTTGACAAACCCAAAGATTCCAACATTAGGGATAAAAATTCATTATTCGGAAAAAACTGTTGGGAAAACTGGAAATTAGTATGGCAGAAATTAGATATGGATCCACACTTAACACCATATACCAAGATAAGATCAAAATGGGTCCATGATTTAGGCATAAAGAGGGAGATAATAAATAGATTAGAGGAACAGAGGATAATCTACCTCTCAGACTTGTGGAGGAGGAAGGAATTTATGACCAGAGGAGAACTAGAGATCATTATTGATCACAAAATAGAAGATTTTGATTACATCAAACTAAAAAGTTTCTGTACAAATAATACTAATGCAAACAAGATTAGAAGGGAAGTAACAAATTGGGAAAATATTTTTAAAAACAAAGGTTCTGACAAAGGTCTCATTTCCAAAATATATAGAGAACTGACCATAATTTATAAGAAACCGAACCATTCTCCAATTGATAAATGGTCAAAGGATATGAACAGACAATTCTCAGAGGAAGAAATTGAAACTATATCCACTCACATGAAAGAGTGTTCCAAATCACTACTGATCAGAGAAATGCAAATTAAGACCACTCTGAGATACCACTACACACCTGTCAGATTGGCTAAGATGACAGGAACAAATAATGACAAATGTTGGAGGGGATGTGGGGAAATTGGGACACTGATACATTGCTGGTGGAGTTGTGAAAGAATCCAGCCATTCTGGAGAGCAATCTGGAATTATGCCCAAAAAGTTATCAAACTGTGCATACCCTTTGACCCAGCAGCGCTACTACTGGGATTATATCCCAAAGAAATACTAAAGAGCGGAAAGAGACATATATTTGCCAAAATGTTTGTGGCAGCTCTTTTTGTTGTATCTAGAAACTGGAAGATGAATGGATGTCCATCAGTTGGAGAATGGTTGGGTAAATTGTAGTATATGAAGGTTATGGAATATTATTGCTCTGTAAGAAATGACCAGCAGGAGGAATACAGAGAGGCCTGGAGAGACTTAGGTCAACTGATGCTGAGTGAAATGAGCAGAACCAGAAGATCACTGTACACTTCAACAACAATACTGTATGAGGATGTATTCTGATGGAAGTGGAAATCTTCAACATAAAGAAGATCCAACTCACTTCCAGTTGATCAATGATGGACAGAAATAACTATACCCAGAGAAGGAACACTGGGAAGCGAATGTAAATTGTTAGCACTAATATCTGTCTGCCCAGGTTGCATGTACCTTCGGATTCTAATGTTTATTGTGCAACAAGAAAATGATATTCACACACATGTATTGTACTTAGACTATATTGGAACACATGTAAAATGTATGGTATTGCCTGTCGTCGGGGGGAGGGAATAGAGGGAGGGGGGGCAATTTGGAAAAATGAATACAAGGGATAATATTATAAAATATATATATAATAATAAAAAAAATAGATATATTAGATATAAAAGAAAAAAAAAATCTATAGGGAGGGACAGCTAGATGGCACAGTGGATAGAGCACCAGCCTTGGATTCAGGAGGAACTGAGTTCAAATCTGGTCTCAGACACTTAATACTTCCTAGCTGTGTGACTCTTGGCAAGTCACTTAACCCCAGCCTCAGAGGGGAAAAATCTATAGGGAATTGACACAAATGTACATATAAGCTTAAAAACGAGCATCTTTCTTTTTAAGTTAATATATATTTCAATACATATGAATTGCATGCAAAATGTTTAATTATTTTTGGAATTTTGAGTTTTTTATTCTCTCCCCTTATCCACCCCCTCCTTAACAAGATAAATTAGTTTTATAGTGATTACATATGTGAAGTCATGCAAGGCTTTTCCATATTCATTATCTTGCAAAAAGAAACACAAAGTAAAATAATAAAAATAGAATTTAAAAAATATCTTTCAATAGAGACCATTTTCTTTGTGGGACATTTGGAATTGTCTTGGATCATTGTCTTGATCAGAATAAGTAAGCCTTTCACAATTGATCATTCTTACAACATTGCTATTAAGGTTTACAATGTTCTTCTGGTTCTGCTTCCTTCACTTTGAATGAATTCACGTTAAGTATTCCCACATTTATCTGAAACTATGCTGCTCATCATTTCTTTCTTTCTTTCTTTCTTTCTTTCTTTCTTTCTTTCTTTCTTTCTTTCTTTCTTTCTTTCTTTCTTTCTTTCTTTCTTTCTTTCTTTCTTTCTTTCTTTCTTTCTTTCTTTCATAGTTTTTATTTACAAGATATATGCATGGGTAATTTTACAACATTGACAATTGCCAAACCTTTTTTTCTAATTTTCCCCTCCTTCCCTCCCCCCAGATGGCAGGTTGACCAATACATGTTCAATATGTTAAAGTATAAATTAAATACAATATATGTATACTTGACCAAACAGTTGTTTTGCTGTCCAAATAGAATCGGACTTTGAAATAGTGTGCAATTAGCCTGTGAAAGAAATCCATAATTCAGGCGGACAAAATTAGACGGATTGGGAATTCTATGTAGTGGTTCACAGTCATCTCCCAGAGTTTCCTCGCTGGGTGTAGCTGGTTCAGTTCATTACTGCTCTATTGGAACTGATTTGGTTCATCTCACTGTTGAAAACAGCCACATCCATCAGAATTAATCATCATACAGTATTGTTATTGAAGCACACAACGCTCTCCCAGTCTTACTCATTTCACTCAGCATCAGTTCATGTAAGTCTCTCCAGGCCTTTCTGAAATCATCCTGTTGGTCATTTCTTACGGAATAATAATATTCCATAATATTCATATACCACAATTTATTCAGGCAATCTCCAATTGATGGGCATCCACGTAGTTTCCAGTTTCTAGCCACCACAAAGAGGGCTGTCACGAACATTCTTGCATATACAGGTCCCTTTCCCTTCTTTAAGATCTCTTTGGGATATAAGCCCAGTAGTAACACTGCTGGGTCAAAGGGTATGCACAGTTTGATAACTATTTGGCTGCTCATCATTTCTTATGGAATTCAACCACAACTATATAACACAACTTGTTCAGCCATTCTTCAAATGATGAGCACCCCTTTGGTTTCAAGTTCTTTACCACCACAAATGACCTATTATAAACATTTTTGTACAACATTTTTTGGCGTTTTATCTTTTTCTCTGAGCTCTCTCAGTTATAGACCTATTAGTGATATTCATGAGTGAAAATATGCACAGTTTTATAGTCTTTAGGCATAGTTCCAAACTATTCTTCAGAATGACTAGACTAGTTCATAACTCTACCAACAATGTAGTAATGTATCAATTTTTCTACATCCAATTCAGCATTTGTTGTTTTCCTTTGCTATCTTGTTAGCCTATTTGATAGGCGTGGGATGGTACTTCAGAGTTGTTTTATATTTGCATTTCTCTATCCAGTGATGATTTAGAGCATTTTTATGTGACTGTTGATAGCTTTGTTTTTTTTCCTCTGAAAAATCAGCTGTTCATATTGTTTGATAATTTATTAGCTAATAAATGACTCTTATTTTTATAAATTTTGCTCAGTTATCTATATATTTGAGAAATTTGTTCCACTGATCCATCATTATATTTTTTAGTCAGTACAGAATTGTTTCGAATGATTATTTATTTATAAATTAATTTGAAATCTGAAACTGCTCAGCTACCTTCCTTAACATTTTTTCATTGATATTTTTGATTTTTTTTATTTTTCCAAATGAATTTTATTAACTTTTCAAGTCCTTATATATATATGTATATATATAATGTTTTTCTGCATCTATTAAAAGAATTATATGATTTTTTTCTTATTGATATGCTTAATTATACTGATAGTTTTCCTAATGTTGAATAGGCACTGCATTCCTAGTAATAGTGTTTCATCTTTTTATATATTACTGTAATCTCCTTGATAGCTTTACATTTTAAATTGTTGCATATATTCATTCATTAAAGAAATATGTGTATAGTTTCCATTCTCTGTTTTTGCTCTTCCCAGATTAGGTATCAATGGTGCCATAAAAGGAATTTTGGCAGGATTATGCTTTTAAAATAGTTCATATATTATTGAGGATTAATTGTTCCCTAAATGTGTGATAGAATTCCTTGTAAATCCATCTGGTTCTAGGGAATTTTTCTTAGGCAGTTAACTGATAGTATATAAAATTCCCTTTTCTAACTTAAAGCTTATTTAAATATTCTATTTTCTCTTTTGTTAATCTAGGTAACTGATATGTTTTGTAAGTATTCATCAATTTCACTTAGATTACCAATTTTACTGGCATATAATTGGGCAGATTATTTACTAATAATTGCTTTAATTTCATCTGCACTTGGTGATATAGTTTGTAATATTCTTGTAATCTTCTCTGGGAGCAGGTTTTTTGGGGGTCTTCTGGAGGCAGTCTTAGTTTCAGTTCAGGCACAAGTGCAGGCAGGAATTAGAGTCCAAATCCTTTATTGTCTCCTTCAAAGTCTTATTAATTTTCCTGGGGCTTGGTTAGCTTTCTTAGAGGCCTATCTCTCTCCTTGGTTCCCAGAGCTCCTGCTGCTAGTCTTTTGCTTCTGCCAGCTTCTGCCTCTAGCTTCTTCCAAATATCTCACAATCCAAAAGTTTTTACTTTAGCCTCCAGCCACAACAAAGGTGGAATGAATCTGTCTTAGTCTCCAAAGAGCTTCTAGTGTGCTCATCTTTTCTGGCCTTGATATCTCCTCCTTATATGTTCCACACGAAGTATACACCAATTATTTTATCACTAGTAAACCATTATTTGTTGTAGGATTAAATCAATATAAACTATATTTAACCACTGTCTCCTCAATTCCACTTACTCAGCATCTTGTTTCAAGTTCTGGCCCTTAATATCACCTGCTTTCTTTTGTTTTTAGAACATAGATGGCCCATAACAATATTCATCCTCTTTTTATTTTTGATGCTGGTAATATGGTTTTCTTTCTTTTTAAAATCAAATTGATCAATGTTATATTTATTTTGTTTTAACAAAACTAGTTCAAAGTTTTATTCAATTTTCTTTTAAACTTTCAATTCCTTTAGTTTCTCCTTTGGTTATAACATTTTCATAGAGATTTATAGTTTATTCTCTTTCTAATATTTTTCTATCATATGCTCAATTCACTGATCTGCTCTTTCTTTCTCTCACTCTTTCTCTCTCTGTCTCTCTAATCAAGGTACATATTTAAAGTTATAATTTTTGGCTTCAGTACTGTTTTGACTTCTTACAAATTTTGGAATTTTATCTCACTGTTGTCATTTTCTTTAATGAAATTGTTGATTGTTTTTATTATTGTTCTTTGACTCATTCATGCTTTTGGTTCAGGTTACTTAATTTTCACTTAAATTTAATTTTGGTTCAAGATTATTTATTAAATGTAATTTTTAATGAATTGTTGTCTTAAAGGATTATATTTATTATTCTTAGTTTTTTTCTGCATTTATTTGTGAGATTTTCATGCCCTGATATATGGTTAATTTTGTGAAGATGTACTCCTTTCTATACCACTACAATTTTTTTTCCCTAAGAAATTTGTCATAGCCAATTTTCTAAGATATTATTCATCTCCTCAACTTCCTTCTTAGTCATTTTATGTTTAGATATAGGTTTAGGTTTAGATATAGATATAGGTTTAGATATAGATATAGGTTTAGATATAGATATAGAATAGGAAGGTTGAGTTGTCCCAATAAAGTACTTTTATTATTTATTTTTTCTTATTATTTAAACTTTTCTTTAAAAATTTTGGATACTAGGCCATTTGTTGCATATATGTTTAGAATTGATGTTATTTTATTGTTTATAGTTCCTTTTAGCAATGTGTAGTTTCCCTGATTGTCTTTTAATTAAATCTACTTTTGCTTTTGCTTTGTCTTAGGTGATGATTTTTATCTTTGCCTTTTTTTTTTCAACTAAAGCATAATTAATTTTACTTCAGCTTCTCATTTTAAGTCTGTGTCTGCCTTTCTATTTCAAATGTGTTCCATGTAACAGATATTATTGTTGGAATCTCTTTTCTAATCCATTTTGCTATCTACCTCTGTTTTATGTTTGATTATCTTATTCATACTTAGAGTTATCAAAATTAACTGTGCTCTTGTTTTTTCCATTTATAGTCTCTCCCCATTTTTCTTCTGTCTCTCCTCTCAAGTCTGTTCTGTTTTTGACCACTGCCTTCTTTAATCTACCCTTCATTTTATCACCCCCACCTTTCTCTTTTCCTCTTCATTCCTACTTCCCTGTTGAGTAGGATAGATTTTGTACATACAATTAAGTATTCAAATATATATATATATATGTGTATGTTGTATATTACCCTTTGAACCAATTTAGATGCACATAATGTTCAAGCATCATCCACCCTACAATTACCCTCTATTTTCTCTTTCATTATAAAAGTTCTTTTTACATGTCTGTTCTTTGTGAGATAATTTTCTCCATTCTTCTTCTTCCTTCCCTCTTCTAATATGGCAAACTCATCCATTTTTTTTAATTCATTTCAATATAACTAGTTCTTTGTAAAATTCTACTAGTTGCCCTGATAATGGTAGTCTTTAGAAACCATAGGTCTCATCTTCCTATAAAGAAAAATAAATGGTTTAACCTTATTGAGTTTCTTATGATTTCTCTTTCACGTTTACTTTTCATGTGTCTTTTGAATCTTTTATTTCAAAGACAAATGATCTGTTCAGCTGTTGTCTTTTTATCAGTAGTACTTAAAGGCCCTTTGTTTCATTAAATATCCCCCTTTTCTCTTGAAAGATTATACTCAGTATTATTGGATAGATTATTCTTGATTATAATCCTAGCTCTTTTAGTTTCCATAATATCACATTCCATGTCCTTTGCTTCTTTAATGTGGTAGTTGCTAAATTCTGTGTGATTCTGACTCTAATGCCACAATATTTGAAAGGTTTCTTTCTGGGTTTTTGAAGTATTTTCCCTTTAATATTGAAGCACTGGAATTTGGCTATATATTTATAGGAGTTTTCATTTTGAAATCTCTTTTAGGTGGTGATTGGTGGATCCTTTTAATTTCTATTTTACCCTCTATTCAAGAATATTGGACAATTTTCCTTGACCTTTACTTGAAATAAGATGTTTGTGGGTTTTTTTTTTTTTGTTATAGGTTTTTATTTTTTTGGATGATGACTTTCATTCAATTATTCTTAAATTATCTTTTTTTTTTGCCTGTTTTCCAGATCAGTTATTTTTTCCAATGAGATATTTCAATTTTTTCCTCTTTTCCATTCTTTTCACTTTCTTGATGTCATATGGAGTCATTAGTTTCTACTTTTCAAATTCTAATTTTTAAGGAGTTTTTTTTTTTAAATCACTGGCATTTTGTCTCTCTTTTCCACACTTATCTAATTCTGTTATTTAAGTTGTATTTTCTTCAATATTTTGTCTTTTTTTTTTTTTTTTTTTTACCAAGCTGTAATGGCCTTTTCATAATTCTCTTCCTTTTTAAAATATTTAACTTAATATATTCTCCTTTGATTTTGAAAAACATTATTTTTAGCTCTTTTAAAAATTCTTGATTAGCTTATATCTATTTCACATTTTTTTCTTTGAGACTTGACTTATAGCTTTTTTGACTTCTTTGTCTTCTTCTATGTTTGTATATTGTTCTTTGTTTCCATAGTAGATTTTTATGACCAGTTTTTTATTTTATTATTTGCTCATTTTTCTCCTTATTTTTTGATTTGGAACTTTATGTTAATCTTGGGGGTCTATTCCCAATGTGGGGCTCAGGGATACTGTCTCAAACTTCAAAATGTTTTCACTGCTATTTTCAGAGCTACTTTTGTGGTTTGGAAGTTTTCAATGTTTCCAAATCTTTTGCCATAAAATTAATAGTACACATCACATGATATTCTTCTTTTCTTTTGTCATGAATGGTGTGATCTGGGAAGAGTTGTGGTCATTGCTCTCCTGGTCTGCACTCTGGTTCTTAACTCAGGAAAGAATTCTGATCTTTTGGGATTGTAATCAATATTTCTCTTTAGGACCTCTGTTCATTTTGTATAGGAAATAATACTTTTCCTCAGGGTTGCTAATCCCTTAGGGCCAGAAATAATACTGTCCTTCAGGGCTTCCACTATCCCTTGATCAAAAATATTCTTCCATGCCTTTGAGCTATAACCCAGAAATGGAAATAAGAATAGAGTAGTAAAATAGTTTGCTGTTCAGGTTTTCTATTATTGTTTGATTGTACTTACTCCTCTCTGTCCTTGGACCATGACCAAAATTTTTTGTTGGTTCTACCATTTCAGTATTTGATTTGAAGTATTACTTTAAAGTTGTTTGGGTGAGATAGAAGTAGGGAGGGAGATGTTTGGAGATCACCCCTGAGCACTACCTCTATTATGCCATCTTGGCTCCACCCACAAGCAATTATTTTTCCAATTCATTATATAGTGTTCAAAGTGTTTAAATAATTTGAAAAAGTTTTCAAAAGGAAAATGTAACAATGGTACAAAAATGTAACAATAAACTTTAAAAAATCTATTCAAAAATATTTATCAGAAAAATATCAGGTTTAAAATTACCTGATCCATTACTCCAAAAGAGTTGCTATAAGATGGGAAAATCTATTGTTGCAGCAGATTTGAGCCAAGAGGTATACTAATTCACTTCTCTTAGAACTATGAATTGGTTCAACATTCTTATTAATCATTTTGAATATTTAAAGAAAATGTTTTAAATTCTTAATTTTCATTGGCTCAATGGTTCCAGTACAGATTCTATATCAAGAGGATCTTAATGAGAACATTAGGGCAATTAAAACACTCAGGTATGCAAATACACATAGTAGCATTATATGTGACAGTAAAAGCAGAAAACAAATATGTTTCTAATTATTGGGGAAACTAAACAAATTTTAATAGAGGAATTTAGTGTATCGTTACTAAGTAGCAAGGAATCAAAAATATCTAGATTTAGGGGAAATTTTATGAAGAGTTGTATGAAATGATGCATATAAGAAAGAAATAGCAATATATATATATATACACTGACCACAACACAAATAAAATCAACTAGGAGAAACAATCAAAGTTCAGGCCAAAAAAAGTGTGATAATGCTATCAATTTAAGACAGATCAACAACTGGTCGACTATTCTGGTGGAAAATATACCTTGTAAGAAGATTTGTTTAGGTTTGTTGGGAAGTGGTGATTGTACTAGACTACTTTATTTTTCTAGCATTCTTTTATATCTCTCTTAGATTATCTTCTATGGATTTGCAGGAATTGGGATTCTATTAATCATTTAAAAAAATTAACACTATGAAGTCTTTTGCCATCAAATTAATATCTTTCTTCTTTTTCTCTATCACAAATACTATGATGGAGTGTTTGTATCTTATTAGGCTTTACCTTGTTTCTTTGACTTTGTCCAATATAGGATCAGATTCAGAATAGCAGTTTTTCTAGTTACTTTTTTCACATTTTGAATTGACTGAAATTAAAAGATGGTAGTATTGAATTGCATGAAAGATAAAATTTATCCTTGAAACCTAAATAGAAATTTAAAAGATTTAAAATATATCCTCATGGTAAAAACAAATTTGTTATTTTAAGGAAATCTATAAATATTTAATTTGATGACTTATTTTCTTTAAAGTGTGGTGATTGAGAGCTTTTTAAATATGCAGAAAAACCAGTGCAGCAGAGATGAAAGACAATGTTATTTCAGAAAAATAACAAGGAGAAGACCAATTTGGCTGTTTGGAGAGTTACTCAATCAATAAACATTTACTAAAAACCTACTATGTGCCAGGCACTATGCACTTTTTTAATGTTGGAAAAGATGCATTAGTCAGTATTAGTCAGTTTCAAAAAAAGTATTACTACTTCTTGCAGCAAATTCAAGATTTAGTTTTAAGGTTGTGATTTCCCTTAGTCTTTCTTTATTGTTTGAATTACAATGTACCCTTCTGCAACAAACACTTTAAATACTGGGATTGTGCAGAAAAATGAAGCATATAAATATATGTCCCAAATCACTCAGAAATCTTGCATTGATGTAGCATGATAAAAGAAAATATAGAATTTGAAATCTCAAGATCTGTTTAAATTCCACTTCTAATATTTATCAATTATGTGGTCAAAGACTAGAACCTTAACATTTCTAAGTCCAATTGAATAATAAAACTTACAAACTTCATTGGGTTGTTGTGAGAAAGAAGTTTTTGCTATGGTATATAAATTTGAGGGTTGTTGTTTTTTTTTTTTTAACCAGTCTTCACTATGTAAGGTAGACATAAACATATTGCTATATATTCTTTTTTTAGTGGAGAGATTTTAAGTAGCAGAGTTCCCTCATGCTTTACATTACATCTTAATATTTTATCATAATTATAATAATGCATAATATATTATTATATTACATATAATCATGATTATATAATATGTAATTAATGAGGGAAAGGAAAGGGGGAACCCCATTTCTCGGCACATAGATAATCCTATGAGGCGCAGTGTCCCCTGAAAATGAATTTACAAGCCTGAAAACCTAGATTGATAAATAAAAGGTTTATTGTAGAAATTTGGAAGTAAAGTTCAGTTAGAAAGATGCCAGGGCCGAAGGTGGGCCGCTGGGCGGGCAGGAACCCTTACATGGTTGGAAGGATACCATGTGTTGGCGGGGAAGGCTTCTGCAAAGAGAGCACTCTGGCTCATTTCTTTTATACCTAGAAGATGATGGGCGGTACCCCCAAGTTCTTGGTGGACTTTTCAGTTAGCTCAGATCAGGTGAGGGCTTGGGGAAGCTGAGCTGATGGTGGGGGCTGGGCCCAGATATTCAAAAGGATTTGTGAATCAAGGTCAGCCATGGGCAGTCAAAGAGGAATCTTAAAGGGACCTCAACCCCCATCATACTAATAATTTTTAAGTTATCTTATTTGTGATTATATATATATATATATATATATATATATATATATATATATCTGTGAATATCTATGGGTATATCCATTTAATCTACTGATGAATGTTTTTGTTAGTGATATAGGAGAAAGGCATTATTGACATGTTCATCAAATCTGCTTATGACCTAAAGTTGAGAGAGATGACTAACATAGTGAGTGACTGGATCTGGAGACAGACAGACAGGAGCAGAACGTAATGGCATGAAATTCAGTCAGGAGAATTAATACTTGGATTTTTTTTAAGTCATTAATATAAAATATGGGAGGAATAGTGAGATAACCATTTTTCTGAAAAAATATCTATGTGGGTTAATTGACTGCAAGATAGTATGAATCAGTATGAAATATAGTTAATGGTATCTATCATTGTGAGAGACACAAGAAATTCTGAAAATCAAGAGATAAACCTCTGTACTCAACCTTCTTCAGATCTCATTTGGAATATTGGGGGCAAATTTTGTCAGTTATAGTTAAAGGAGAGAGTTCATAAACTTGAAAATATACAGAGGAAATTTACCTGGATAGTGAAGGACCTCAAATCCATACCACATTCATGTCTTTAAATATCTGAAAGGATCTTCAAGTAGAAGTGAAAATCTATTTGTATCAATTTGGCCCCAAAAGCTAAATAAAAGTAAAGACAGTTTCTATAAAGCTAATTAATGCTTAATTTAAGGAAATATTTCCTAATAACCATAACTAATTTTACTATGGTACTTGAAGGTTTGAATAACTCTTTTATAAATGTTATTTAATTTGATCCTCAAAACAACCCTCCGAGGGAGGTGTTTTTATTATATAGATGAGAAAATTGAGGCTGAGTGGCCAAAGGACTTTGTGTGGAGTCACACAGAGAAATATCTGAGGTAGGATCTGAACTCAGATGATTCAGAATCAAATCTACCCACTGCACTTCTCCATTTCCTAGTGATTTTAATAACTAGTCCTAAAGATTAAAACTATATTCAAATGGAATGGTCATCTTTGGAAAGCCAGACTTAATTTAAGATTTTCAAGCAAAACCAGGGTGATTGATGGAAAGATGCTTTTCAATGAGAATTCTTAGTGGGGTTGGACCTTATGGTCAATTAAATTCCTCTTGACTTTAAAACCTTTGACTTCTTTGAGTCCATGATCTTTAAGGTACTGTTGAGCTTGAACATTTAATGATTCTTAGTAACACGTGAGCTGTATCTGATTAGAGGGATTTGAAATATATAAAGCAAGCTAAATTTTATAGTACCTTCTTTCCATTTGTTTTGAAATTTGCATGTTTAGTTGCTGTCTGCAGGAGAAGGTTATTAATTTTCTGCTGACAGTAATACTATCAGCTCAATTATTGTGAATACATCAAACCAGTGATTCCTGGACACTATATCCCTAACATCTGTAAAACATTAAGGGGAGAAGAGCTAAGCAGTACACTTCTGTAGTATCCAAGAGCTAGAGCACAGGTTACAGGAAATTACAGCATAGGCTCAATTTCCAAATCAGCTTTCCTCTTTCCTCCATATGAGAGGGAGCATGGCGATTCCATGTGGTAAGAACAAACTGGATCAGAAGTTAAAGAATCACTATTAGAATCCTGGCACCATTTATGTATAATTTGCTCCTCTTATGACCTTGGAGAAGGTTACTTTATCACTTAGAGCCCCAGCATGTTCATTTGTAAAATAAGAATGCTGGAAAAGATGAGGTTGAGGTATTCTAACATCATCTAACTCCTGTGATCCAGTCATGACTGGTGTTATAATTTATAATGTCCAATGTAGTTGCTTGCAATCATAATCCTGTTGACTTTTGACTGTATGTGGAAGGTTGGGGGTAGGATGAAAAACTAAAAGTGTTATTTTCCTCTCTATTTTCTAAATGCAAATTTAGGTTGTCAGGACATATTCAAATGACCTTACTCTTTATCTTTTCCTGCTTTTCTTCCCCTTCTCAGTTTCATGTTTGTACAAATTCAGGAGATTCTCCAGAATAAAAATAAACAATCTAGTCATACTGTAAGGTTCAATCAATTTTTATTTTGTGAATAATGTTCTATGAAAGTAATTCAATATAATGAAGGAAATGAAAGTGAGTATTGTTTTATTGCCTCTGAAGAGATTCTACAATGATTTTGAAAAGAAGAATGGCTATTTGCTCACACTATGAAATAACAAGGTTTTTTTTTTTTTCCCAAAAGACTATTCCTCAGATAAGAAGCAAAGAAAGGAATTTTTTTGTTTGTTTGTTTGTTTTCATGTGAAGATGGTTCATCCCTTCAATTCTAATTGAGCACTTGCCTCTATCTTTCCGATGTGAATATGTGATTTGAGGCAATTTGAGTAAACATGGAGGAGAGAAAATAATTCTTGATTTCTCTAGACCAGGAGTTTTTAACCTGAATTTCATTAACTTTTTTTTAATAAAATATTTTAATAACTATATTTCAACTTAATTGATTTCCTTTGTAATTAGGTAGATTTTATAAATTTGAAAACATCACTCTAATCAGACTTTAAAGAGGGTTAAGGAGTTCTGCTCTAACCTTGAATTTATCAGGGAGAAATATAAAGAGAGGTAATTGTATTTGTTACTCTTAATGGGAGGCAATGTGGAACTTATAGCAGGATGTCCTTGGAAAAAGGAAGAGCTGAGTTATCCTTCTAACATATATTATGAGTTGTAGATCAGATGCAGATTAGTATTCCACAGTGGGGAATTCCATACACAGAGAGAAGCAGAGGTCCAGACTCTTCCCTGTACACACATAAATTAATATTGCTTTTCTTGTCCTATTAGTAATTCAATATAGTAAGGCTTGACAATTGAAAGATCAATGAATCAATAAACATTTATTGAGTTCTATGATATGTCACCTACTATATGCCTCATATTTGTGGTGTGATAACTTGCCAGTATCTTTTTAGGGTTTCTTATCTATCTTTGGAATCCATGTGTCGCCCCTCACTTAAATCCAATTCATTTGTATCACCTCCCTGATGTCATGGTTCTCTTCCAAAATGAAGGGCAAACAAAAATTTCTCTGAATAAAACTGTCCTAGAATTGGTCAAATGGAAGACTCCTTCCTTCCTTTCTCCCTTCCTCTCTCTTCCCTTCCCTATTTATTTCCTTCCTTCCTCCCTCCCTCCTTTCCTCCCTCCTTACCTGCTTTTCTCCCTCCTTACCTTCCTTCCTTCCTTTCTTCCTTTCTTCCTTCCCTCCTTTCTTCCTTTCTTCCTTCCCTCCTTCCTCCCTCCCTCCTTCCCTCCCTTTCCTCCTTCCTTCCCTTTCCTCCTTCCCTCCCTTCCCTCCTTCCTTCCCCTCTTCCTTCCTCCCTTCCCTCCCCTCTGCCTTCCTCCCCTCTTCCTTCCTTCCTTCCTTCCTTCCTTCCTTCCTTCCTTCCTTCCTTCCTTCCTTCCTTCCTTCCTTCCTTCCTTCCTTCCTTCCTTCCTTTTCTTTCTTCCTTCCTTTCTTCCTTCTTTCCTTCCTTCCTTCTTTCCTTCATTTCCTCCCTCCCTCCCTTTTCTCTTCTTTTCCTCATTCCTTCATTTCCTCTCTCTCTCTCCACATAGGGGATCATACCCTTACTTACAGGTGCTCTTAAAAGCATTTTTCCCCTTTTTTGCACTTCTGAACTCTATCAGGATATCTTGGGTTTATTGGCTAGATTTCTTCCTTAAGGACCAGGCATTAAATCAAAACCAAGCTGATTCTAATTGACCACTAATAAGCCCCATTTGGTCATTGTTTGCGTCCCAATTTACTCAAAATGAATGTAAATAGCAGTTATTTCTGCTTTGACCACACTAAGGTTCTTCATCTCCCACTTTTATTTATTTATTCAGATTTTTTTTTCGAACAACTTGTGAAAGAAGAGATTCTTTGCCTCAATTGCTACCTAGCCTTAATCACTGAATGGGTGAATGGGTCTCAGTCAAACTGAGACCTTTTGAACACCTTAGCTTAAAAAGGCCCTAGTCTTCCATTGTATCAGAGATCATCTCCAATTGCCCTGTCTATATCTGTCTATTGGACCCAGATGACTCTAGAGGGGAAAGTGAGACAGATGATCTTGTACAGCCTCCTCATTTAAATCTAATTCCACTTGCATGTCATGGCATCACCTCCCTAATGCTATGGTTCTTTTCAAGAAAGGACAAACAACAACAATCTACTGTGAAAACCTCTTAGCTGCTCTTATATTTGAAATTCCTTATGCTTCCTTTAAAATTCTATTTGCCATGAAGAGTCTGGCCCAGTCTCTACTTCTGAGAAAAAAAATGATAATAACTTAAATATAGTGTGTATTTATCCTCAGCATCAAAAAAATTCAGCAGTTGATGCGAAATCTCTGGGAAATCCACAGTCATTACCCCAATTCAAGAAAATGAATGGGATTCATTTACCCTAAGATAATGAATCCATGGTTTTAGGCTCTGAAAAGCTAGCAGTAGTTCATCTCTGGTGGTACAGAATTTTCCAGCTTCTGTCTTGCTTGAGGGTGTTGTGGATGTGAGGTGTTAATCCCTGGGAAGATTTCAGAAATGCAAGCATATGTGTAATGTAACTGAACATTTTATTGGATCTACAATCAAATTCTGTGCTAAGGTGAGGGAACCCAGGGCATAATACTCAGAAAATTCAGTTTTGCAACTACATTTCTGAATCTTCACTAAAGCTCAATCCCCTATCAATTCCTACCATTGCCCAGTCATAGATACCTTTATAGTATAATATGGCAAAACATTTGTGTCCTTGGAAATCAACTATTGAAAATATACTATGACACTAGGGTGCATACATAAAAGAAGAAAAGTCTTCTTGGTCAGATCTGGACTGTCATTTAAGTGCTTCTCAAACATTTATTAACTACCTATTGGGTTCAAGTGACTGAGGGGGATTAAACAATAAATAAGGGTTTCCACTTTCAAGTAACTGAAATTTAGTAGAAGGGAAAATACATATAGGAAGATGGCTTTAACATAAATTAAATAGATAGTAACAGCAATATATTTTAATGCTTTAAGGACTGTAACAATTTACTAAACACAATGATTTTTTAAAAGTATACAATGTCATGAAAGTTTGGAGCAGGAAGAGATTATTTACAGCTCGTATAATTGAACTAGAGGAAACTCCTTAAAGCAATATAGAAGTAAGTTTTCAATAAATAAAAGATAGTATCACTTTGCAAAGTAGAAACTAAATTTATGGACCTCATTATAATCTAAGGAATGGTATAAATTTAAAAAAAATCCCTGCAAAAAGGTTTATATATGTATGTGAATAGCCAATTGACAATAAATAACCAAAGGAAATATGAATATATACAGAAAAGAATAAATATTAAAGAACTGGTTTTTGTTGTTAAAAATCAATAGCTTAAGTTTTGATTTCTTCAATGTCTGATTTAATATGTCCCAGTTGCCTGAGTCTGTATCTGTAAGGCCTCTTGAGTTTCTTTTTAGTTCAGCAAATGGGTATTTCCTGAATGTCTGTGGACCAGCAGTGGACCAGGTAATATGGGGGATACCAAGGAAGTTAGGGACATAGTCACCAACAATATCAAATTTATGTTTACAAATGAATCTAAATAAAGGGACATTCAATCAATTCCAGTTAAGGATATTAAAATTTAGTGGGCCATAGTAGATAGAGTCCAGAAGCCTTCAAATCAAGAAGATCTGGACTTAAGTCTTGCCCAAACATAAAATATTTCTTTGTATCCTCTAGGGGAGAGGGAAAAGAAAGGGAGTAATTAGGGGCTAGAGGAAGGCAAGGAGAGAAAGAGAATGGGGGGGAGGAGAAAGAGAGACAAAGACAGATACACCATAGACACACAGATAAATAGAGACAGAGAAACAGAGATAGAGAGATGGAGAGGTAGGGAGAGAAAGAGATGGAAAGATACGGAGAGAGACAGAGACAGAAGGAAAAAGACAGAAACAGAGAGACAAATGGGGAAGAAAGAAAGAGGAGGAGGATAGAGAGATGAGATCTTTGAATCTCAAAATTAAGAAAAATATTGCATGGATCACTCAAAATTCTTAACCTTATTATCTTGTGGTGGCAAATTTAAAAGCTACTGAGGTCTGTCTTGAACAGGATGCACCCTGTTCAATCTCTAAGATATTGATTTTATTCTTGGAAAAGTGGATTCTATTTCTCAAAAAGTTGCTTGAGAATCACAAAAAGAGATAGCAGCCTTCTTTCCTCTTACAGTCTTCATAATTAATTTATAAATGCTTATTTCAGACTAAGGAGTTTGACAATGCCTCTTGTGAGTGGAGATATACGTGTCTTACAATTCATACTTAAATGATACTATATGAAATATTCATTAGGAATACTGTAAATTATGTACCAAACAACCAAAGTAATGTCGTTGTCACACTTTTCATCTGCGAAGTATCCCAGCAGGCAGAATCAGTTCATTCACATCTCACAAAGAGTCTTTCAAAGTGCCTAAATTATTTATTTTATAACTCTAATCCTGTGGGTTTTTCTTTTCTTTTTTTTTTTTTTCACCTTTTATTTTAGCTGACTTAAGTTTACAATGCTGTAAAGAATTGGGTTTAGATATATAAGTACTTACTGGTTGAATTTAGCCCATGTTATAAAAATTACCTTTTGTTTTATAGTGGCATTTGAATCTGAAAGTAACTAGTTGGTTACTAGTAACAATAGCTCACATTTACACAATGTTGTACGGTTTATAAAACACTTTCTTCCTTATCATTCATCTATGGGTAAAACTCTACATTTCAGATTAGGAAACTGAGACTTCATGGTAAAATCAATAGTTATATAACTAATAAGGGCCAAAATTTGCACTCAGATCTTCTGATTCAAAGGCTAGTATTCCTTTAATATATCATGTTGCTTTTCCAAGGAACTGCTAGGTAATCAAATATGCTTTTCTAAAGCAGTCTTCAAACAAAATTGCAATCTCTTCAACTACAAAGAAAATGTAGTAACATATGACTGAATTTCATAGTGCATAGCATGTTCTATTATAGAAGATCAAAGTTTTAGAGTAAAGGGACCCTGAAAGCCATTAAGTCCAGTGCCCCCCCCCCAGCAACTAGTTGCTTAATAATACTAGCTCACATTTATTATAACATTTATAAAATATTTTCTTTATGATAGTTTATCTATGAATAAAACTCTGCATTTCAGATGAGGAAGCTGAGGCAAAGAAAGGTTAAGTAGTTTTCCCAAGATTATAAAATTAATGTCTAAAGTGGAATTTGAACTCAGGTCTTTTAGGCTGAAAATTGAGTACATAATCTACAATATCATGACTCTTCAAGTATCATTTGTTTTTTCAGCTTTCAGTTGTCTTGATGTTCATTAAGGATTATTATATAATTTATTTGATTATACAGCAACCAGCCTTTTCAGGCAGATGAGAAAATAAAATTCAGCAAAAGATGGTTCATAAAATGCTCATTTCTAATTAGACCAAAGTGTTAAATTATAAAAAGAAGGATGTCTTACTCCTAGATGAATTATTTCAATCAAAATTTTGAGAAAGGCCTTTAAAATACTAATAGCAACAATTTTTTTGATTATTTATTCTAAATGTTAACTTTTTGGTTCAAAATAACTAAGTAACTATACAGCTAACAATGGAACTTTTGGAATTAGGTAGTATTCTATCCAACGATAAGGACAAATACTAATAAATGTAATAGGTACAATCCTGGTTCTATTTTTCAACAGATATTTCAATACTTTTATGCAACAATATAAACTTTCATGAATTCTAATTGAAATGGTTACATTATCATTGGAATAATACTTACAGAGTTGGGTTAGTGTTGGGACCCTGGATCTTTTAGAATCAGCTGGAGTCTGGATAAGCAAGAGTCTTTATTCTTTGTCTTTTGCAGTGGCGGTCAGGGGATTAGATTACTGCCCAATTGGCAATTAGTTTCACGTGCTCCATAATCCAAGACCATTTGCTCAGTTCTAGCCCTCTAGCCCTTTACAGGTTAGATGCTAGAGAAATCCCTCTGTAAAGAAAATGACAATTGAAGAAATGAAGGAAAATGAGGTACAATGATTTGCCAAGGTCGTGTAACAAAACAGTTGAGCAGAGAAAAGTATGAATACTAAAGAAGAAATGAAAGGTCATGTAGTTTTAGGAACTACTCAAAATAATAGAAATTCTAGTTTTGAAAGGTTAGACATAATTCACATTCTCAAGTGGGAAGAAAACAAGGATCACTGAATATAAGCCACTTTTGAAAGTAAATAACATGCACAACAGAGTTTATATTTTAATTATGACTTCTGAATCTACTTTCAAATTCAAATGTGGGACATTTTCTCAAGATTCTAAGGCTGAAAACAAAATCATTATTTGCTAGTCAGCTTCTAAAGATAATCATTTGCAGACTTAGTGAAAAAGTCAATGAGTCAGCTAGCATTTATTAATCACCTACTGTGTGACATAGATGGCAGCTAGATGGCTCAGTAGATAATTACTACGCCTGGATTCAGGAAGACCTGATTTCAAATCTGGTCTCTGGCACTACTAGCTCTGTGATTTTGGATAAGACAATTAACATCTGTTTGCTTTAATCTGCAGGAGAAGGAAATGGTAAACCACTTCAGTATCTGTCCCCAAGAAAACAAACAAACAAAAAATCCCATGGACAATGTGATCTTTGGTATTATAAAGATTCAGGCACAACTTAACAACATCAATAACAACAATATGTGATAGATAGTGTTCTTAGCAGCAAAAATACAAAGGAAGATAAAAAAAACACACAAACCAAAAAAAATAATCAATACCCTCAAAAAACCTTCAGTTTCATGGAGATAAATTTAAAAAATACTTTTAGTTTATACCTCTTTGGATTGTGGTGAGGTTAAAATAATATAATGAGTATAAAAGTTTGTAAATATTAAAGTGCTAAATAGAATTATTATGAATTGTGATGATCATGATAATGATTGGCAATGTTGCAAAGTGACTAAAGAACATTTCTTAGATTCTAGGAGTCTTGGATTTATTTCCTGCTTCTGACCCTGGCTGTATGATCTTGGGCAAGTCATTTGATCTTTCAGTATCGTAGGCAACTATCTAAGGATAAAAATTAAGAGACCAGATGCTAACCTTCATTGATAGAGCTTCCCTATTTGATCTAATCCTCCCCAAATCACCATCATTATTAATCTCATCCCCATCATCTATGCCATCCATGGATGGCAGACATATAATCTGTCAAAAGACACAATTGTACTTGTTATGGGAATGTCTAGATAGTGCAAATATTTTGTTTTGCCAAGAATTCAATAGAATTCATAATTTGGTGGGACCTAAAATTTATATAGTAGTGGGGAACACAATTTTCGCCCCTTTTTAAAAAACGAATATCTAAGCTGTTCTTTTACTTTAAGAATTCAAAGTACTTAACTTTTTTTTTATGACAGATAAAGCAACCTAGGACTCTCTTGTCAAATGATTTTAAAATGGTACTCCATTGTAAATAATATAAACACACCATGTACACAAGCCCTTCAGTGTGATATTGGTACTGTGCTTTAGTAAAAATGTTAAGGTTTCCGTTTGTGTTTTATAAACTAACTAGTAGGTCTAAGGGGATTGTCTTTTGAAAAGCATTGATTCCTCCTTTACCTTCCATCTCCATTAGGAAAATGAGTAGCCTCAGGATAGACAATAAATATTAAAGGATTTCCTCCTTTACCCCCTGCCCCCTTCCCAAGTGACTCCCAATTGGAACACTAGGAAAAACAATTCTATGTTGTGTGCTTAGTAAAGGGGGAGTTATTGTGAATGTCTTATAAACTTTAAGAAGATCAGAAGTTATCCTCTTCAATCTTTCTCTGTCATTTTTTATTGATGGGCTTGTTTAATTAAGGGCAAGGTAAGAGAAGTGGAAAAATGATTTTTACTTCTGTTCATGACTGATATATTCTGATCTCATGCAAAGCATTTCTGTCCCAGATTTTTTTTTTTTTTTTTTTGTCTTTAAGGTAGAGATAGTATCATCAATCCTGAACAATTATGTATCCATAGAATTCTTGGTATCCAATATAAGATACAAAAAAAATACTTTAGTCCATGAGTAGTCCACTTATATCTTAAAATTGCAATCTGCAAATGTAAATAATTGTTTATTGTTGATAAATTGGGTGGGATGAAAAGTGCATGTTATTCTAACATTTTTTTTTTTCACTTACAGCATTAAGCCTTTCAGAAATCACAATAATCAATATAGGGTTTTAGAAAATGCTGAGACTTGACAGTTGAGAAGGAGTGTTTGCTGTCAAATTTTAATTAGAGATAAGCAACTGGGAATTTGAGTTCTGCAGGGGAGTTTATCTGTAAGCTCTGTTACTGTTCCACTCCCCCAGCCTTTGCTGAAAACATGGACCATGATTTGTGTGTGTAGTGTTAGTATCTAAGAGCTGACTGGCTCCAGGCCCAGCTTTTTCAACTGCTGCTCCACAATGTAATAACTATTAGGTATTATAATTCACTTGGCTCTAGTTCTCCTGCTGTTCCTGGCTGGAAATCCCAATTCAAGTTACAAAGTGGTGATGCGTGAACGTTTGAAGATTTGTGGGTCTGGATAAAACCCCACTGAGGTCAGATTTTTATCCAGAGTTTATGCTAACTTATATGAAAATTTTATTCCTAATTACACTTAAAAGGTCAGAAAAAAAGTTTTTAAAGTTCATGTGCAAAGAAGTGAGAACATTTCTTTTCCCTACCTCTGGAGAGCTGGCAGATGATTCCCAAGTAATTGAATAATTTTAAATTATTTTTGTAAGAATAGTCTATTTTATAAGTGACCACATTCTCTGATTATAAAAGAAAGGTCCAAAATGCACATAATACTTATGGTATTTTTGATTCACACTTATCGAATGACAAAAATTTTATAAAATGCTTTCTAAGTTTAACTAAAATTGTTCCATAGTCAGCAAGCCTGAAAAAGCTCAAATATCTATGTCAATTCAAAATCTAAATATGTAGGTGTCCAAATTATCCACCATGGTGGAAAAGAAGATGTTTTTCACAGGTGCTGATGCTCAACTAGTTTGAGAATGGGCATGCCTTCCCAAATACCCTTGAGGAGAGATTCTACATAGTTAAAGGAACCAGACTAAGATCTGACTGATGGATGAATCAATCAAGTTAAGTAAGCCCTATAATCTTATGGTGATTTTATTCTACTGCTACCATTGTACACAAGTAAGGAGCTACATGTGAGATCTTATAAGGCGATCTCAACATTAGCCAGACACTCTAGTTCTTTTTAATATATTCCTAGTGCATGTGTTTGAAGGAAATGTGCTATTTGGAGGAAAGCCATTTTCTTCCCCCAGCTTCCTTCTCCTCCCCCACCTTTGTATTGCTTGAGAGCCTGCTTGTTCACAGTGGTTGGAGTGTTGATGCCAGGACCAGATGCAGTGTTAGGAATACCACCTTTCCACTTAATCATAGTAAAGGCTAAACCAACCCTTCACTCTCCCCACCTCATGCCCTCACTCTCCTGACAATGATATACACTTATTTAATTTGAGAAACATATGTAAGTTCAGTGCTGCTCTGGAAGTGTATTTCAGATGATGTATTGATTAGGTGGATGAGCATAATATTGTAAAGAGGGAGAGAAAAAGAAAGAGGAGTGGGAAAGACAGGAAAGACGAGAATAGAGGAGAGAAGAGAAAAAGAGTGGAGAGGAGAGGAGAGAAAAGGAATTCTTAATAGAAAGACCTAATGTCAAAAAAAAAAAAAAAAAAGCGAACAGAGACAACTTGGAAGACTGACTTATAAAAGGGGATAGAAAGAAAATGTTTCTCAGATCTCATTCTTCTTGACTTCTCTGCAGTTTTTACATTGTGAACCACCTCCTTCTTCTGGACATTCTTTCTCCCTTAGCTTTCTTGGTACTATTATATCTTAATTGTCCTTTGATTTAGATGATAAATCCTTCATATTTTTCCCCTGTAACATTTCCAAACTTTCTTTCCCATAATATGGGGATCCTCTGAAATCAGATGAAGTGCTATTTTTTCTCTTCATGGTGATTTAATCTATTCCTGCAACTTCAAAGTATGAAAATACTTTGTTATAATAAATATCTAATTTAATTTCTCTCTTAATTCCAACCCTAGCCCTAATCTTGTGTTCCAAAATTTTCTCCCTACCTTCCCCATAGACAGCAAACAACCCAATATAGGTTAAACATATAAACTTCTAACCATATTTCCATATTCATCATGCTGCACAAGAAAAGTCAGATCAAAAGTTAAAAGAAAAAATGGGAAAAAAAGCACAAAAATAAATAACACCAACAAAAAAGTGAAAATACTATGATTTGATCCACATTCAGTCTTCATAGTTTTCCTCTCTGGTGACAGATGGATCTTTCCATCACAAGTATTTTGGAATTGCCTTGAATCACCTCATGGTCAAAAAGAGCCAAATCCATCATAGCTGATCATTATGTAATTTTCTTGTTGCTGTGAACAATATTCTCTCCGTTCTACTCATTTCACTTAGCATCAATTCATGCAGGTCTTTCCAGGCTTTTCTGAAATCAGCCTGCTTGTCATTTGTTATAAGACATGATAATCATTACACTTATGTAGGATAACTTATTCAGCCATTCCCCAACTCATGGGAAGCCACTCAGTTGCCAGTTCCTTGATGAGTTTGGTCTATTTTTAACAGCTTCTTAAAATTATTTCTGCTTCTTCTCTTTCCCCATACCAACATATTCTTCACACAGCTGCCAAAATAAAATTTCCTAAAGCACAGGTATGTCTGTCACTCTTCTGCTCAAATATATTACATCCCCTTCATATTTCTTATAGCCTGCCATAAAAAACCCTATAGTATCAGGCTCCAAGCTACACTTCCAAATTGATTTTATGCTTTTGACAGCTAGGTGAAACTATGGATAAGGCGCTGAACCTGAAGTCAGGAAGACTTGAGTTTACATAATGCCACTGATACTAGCTGCATGACCCTGGGCAAGGTATGTAACTTCTCTAAACATTGCTTTCATGATCTGTAACATAGGGATAATAATAACATCTATGTCTCATATTTACAGTTTTAAGTATAATTGAAAAAAGGGAGCCGTAGTACTTTTATGAACTCTATTTTGAACCTTCCATGCCTAAACTAAAATTCAATCTATTTTTTAAAGATCTCTAGAATCATTCCAGGAATTTAATGGTCTGCTAACTCCCAGATCCTGCTCTCATTTGCCCAGACTTATCCTAAGGCCTGCTCCTAGACAAAGTTTTAATATTTGGAGAATCTGTATTTTAGTAAGAGTAGTTTAGGGTCTAACTCTTAGTTGCATGGATAATGAAATTATTAATTTTCCCCTATGATCTTGACTTCAGGAAGGATACTTATGTTAATTTTTTTCCTTTTAATATTTGAAGGTTTTCCCTAAATGTATGACAGAGATTTACATAAAATACAGCATTTTATTTATCAATGAACAACTTTTACACATTATGTTCTTCCTCCCTCAATAAAATCTTTACTTTTGTATTCTTGTCATTTGCATTATCTTCCTTTTACATTTAAGGAATACTTTTTAAAATTAAAAAAAAAAGAAGAAGAAAGATGACCAAAAAGGATCAGAAAGCTCCTACCCAGATTTCCCTATTATCAGGACATAAAATTCCTAGGAATCTCTAGTCTTTATATCTCCTATATGAAAGGTTAGCTTTACTCAAATGAGTGTCTCACTATTCCTGGGAACATGACATTAACTATATGCCCTAGTGACATATTCAAAATGAGTCAAAGACTTACTATCTTAGACATTAACAAGTATTGCTCATCTATACCCTTTTATTTCCTTTTCCCTTTTCTTCTTCCTTCCCTTCTACCCTCCCTCCCTCCCCCTTATCTTTCTTTCTGTCTTTCTCTGCCTTTCTGCCGCTATCTGTCTGTCTGTCTCTCTGTCTTTCTCTCCCTCTTCCTTTCTTTCATCTCTCTTCTCCTTCTCTCTTCCTTCCCTCTTTGATTTGCTTATTTCCTGGAATTGTTCTGGTTCTTTTCTTCTTAGGAACCACTCAGTTCCTAGGAACTCACTTTATTGGTGTTCTTCTCTTTCTATAGCTCAGAACTTGTATATTCAAGAGATCCATCTCTCCCCAAAAGTAGAAATTAAATGAATTTTAATGGCATGAATATGCCTGACCATCCATGTTTCCAAAATCAATATTAAGTATCAGAATTTATTTATATAGAAATATATATGTACATATAAATATATATAGAGAGAGTATATAGAAATACACACTCAGAAACACACATACATACTATTTAAATATAAAATGTAATTAACAAAATATGTTTTCTGCTTAAGTGAATAAATGATAATATTAGAAGAAATATGGAATGTTTCTAGTGATATAGAAGTCCTTCAATGACTTGAATGTCATTTCATTGAATATGTATTTCATTTTTTCTTTCTAGATGAGAGAGAATTTTGAAGGGAAAAAATATATTATTTCCTTGGAAGTCAATGGCTAGCTATATCATCTAGGATCAATAGTTTAAAACATATCTATTTACTAAAGTACAAATTTATAGTTAATGACCGAAGTGAAGTGAAATTTTAATACAAGGAAGTTATTATTGGTATCTGGATATGACCAAAGCTTGTGAGATGGTCCTGATAACTAGAATATGGCAATTCCAAGATCAAGTTGCTCTTAATGATTGTGGCTAGTCAAAGGGGTGTAAGATCACCCAGGAATAACAAGAAGATATATAACTATGTATAATTTATAGATCTGAAAAAAAAGATGAAGATTATTAAATGAGGAGAAAATTAAAGATATGCAAAAGTAATGACATTGTGAAGTATGAAAAAAGTAGTATCTAGTGAGATGGAAGATTGATTTAGGGAAAGAGAAAAATGGTATACCAACAAGTTATTGAAATCATCACATTTCCATAAATCATATAAACTAGAAGTTTAATTTTATTTTAAAAAGAATTTTTGGTAAATCTATTCAAAGTTACATTAATGATTTCATTTTTCTGAAGATTGAGGCTTAGATTACACCAAATGATATACTAAACTGAATTTTTTTTTAATGCATAGAGAAGAATTTATAAAGTTTAAATGAAAACCTTGAAGGAAATTACCATATTTCCCAAAATTTTATAATTGTGATGATGAGATATCCTGAACTCAGTCAGGATATCTATATTTATATAAATATATATAAAAAGACAGATATATAAATATACATGTGTATAATTGCATATATGTATACATTTATACATATGGTTTGATGGTTGATTTCGGTCTTTTGTCTAAGAAAGGATCAAAATGATTTTACTAATTTGGAGTCAAGGTACAGTGTTAGGATTACTAGGTGATAACTCAGTTGTCTAATTTAGCCTGGTACTTAACAATTCTCTAGCTCAGAGTTTACACCTTTAGTTCAAACCTTTGGAGGAGTTTACACCTTTAAAGAAGCAAGTTCATTGGTTATAGAAATTCCCACAAGCCCATTCTCTGGGAGGATAAAAAGAGGAACATTGAGTCTGGAAGATAGAGTCTAGATAAGAACAAGACTTCCCAGGAGAACTTCAGGGAAGCTTGAGGAGATTCAGAGGCCTCCCAAGAAACCTGCTCACAGAGGAAAAGATTTACACAGAGGAAGATTTTACAGAAAAGAAACCTCCTCCCAGAGAAGGATTATAATTGAGAGACAATCAGAACATTACATTTTGGCGCCCAATGTGGGGCAAGGACTTATTCTGAGCTCTTCAGAGGAGCTAGCCCAGATTTTACAGTACAGTGTGTCTGACTGTGGCTGATCCACAGAGACTAGAAAGCTCTATTATAGGTAGAATACAAATAATTCATATGAACATTTGGAGTGGAGACATCTTTAAATTTGTGTATCTCACATATTTGAGCTATTGTGATTCTGAATTACTCATAGAGCACAGCACTTTTCTTGATATAGGCACACTGTACGCACACTACATTGATAAGTCCTGCACAAGTATGTCCTGCATTTCATAATCAATTATAAAGTTCTTCAGAGAGAACTTGAGAATACCCTTATACCAATATTTCTGATTTTAATGTGAATATTTGCTATATGTGAATTCTCCATAAAATAGTTGTAGTTTTTTTTTTTAAGCCAAAAATGCATTTGCCTAACAAGGTGGCTAGCATATTGAAATTGTGTTCTTTGAATTCAGTGCTAGAAAGTGTGTCTGATACCTTACCTTACCCTGAATTCAGTATTTGGTTCAGTGATAGAAAGTGTGTCTGATACTTTCCCTTGCCAAGTGATCTTCAAAATCTTCCTAAGGTAATTTAAATGTAAATTCTTTAGTTTCCTGGCATGGTGCTGATATACTGTCTAGATTTTGAGGGCATATAATAATAAGGTAAGTAAAAGCATTCTGTAGACTTTCAGTTTAGCATGTAGTCTAATTCTTCTTTTCTCCTACACTTTTAAATTGGAGACTTTCAAACACTGAGCTAGCTCTGGCAATGTATAATGTAAAACTTATCATATATGTACATGTCTCTAGAAAGTACACTGTCAAAGTAAGTAAACTTATCCATAACATTCAAAATTTCTCTATTTGTTATAACCAATGGTTCCATATATTAATGATCTGCTATTGGTTGATGGAGAACCTCTGTTTTGTTGATGTGGATTGTCAGGCCAAAATTAGCACAAGGGGCAGAGAATCAATCCATACTCTTTTGCATCTCATCCTTCAAGGCTCCACTGAGTGCACAATCATCTGCAAACAAGAAGTCACACACCAATTCTCTTTCTACTTTCGTCTTGGATTGTAGCCTTTTCAAGTTAAATAAGTGAGATAGCTGACCTTAATGTTTTTATTCTTGTTGAAGATCTCTGACAATACTGCTGAAAACATCATGCTAAAAAAGCATGGGAGCAAGTACAGAGAACTGTTTCATTCCATTGGTTCCTAGGAAAGCACAAAAACATCATCCTTTCTCCAGAACCTCTTAAGCATGCCAATGAGAAACTGATATATTCTAATGAACTTCTTGGGCAAATGAATTTCACTATAATCATCCACAAGCCTTCACAATTGATAATATTAATAACCTTGGTCAGGTCAATTAATATTGTTTTGTTCCTGGCATTTCTCCTAAACCTGTTAGGCACCATGCTGACTATTCTTTAGCTCTTTCTGAAGCCACACTGGCTTATGACCATGTTCCAGGTCCAGGTCTTGATTCCAGGATTGATCTATTATGAAGGACTTTGGCAAGAATCTTGCCTACAATAACAGAAAAAGAGAAAGAGACAGACAGACAGACAGACAGACAGACACAGACAGAGTCAGAGATAGAGAAAATGAGAGAGACAGAGATAGAGAGAGACAGAGATCCCTATGATTGTCACAGCACAACCCATTTCCTTTTCCTTTATATAGATGGATGATGGAGACATCCTTGATGTCCTGGGAGATAGCCTCCTTTTGCTATATAACCTGGAGGATCTCAGTCAGCTTCTGTAAGAGCAATGGGACCTTCTGCCTTGTAGGTCACTGCTGGGATGGAATTAGCAGTAGGTACTTTCCCACATAATCAGAGCATAATGATATTCAGTACTTCTTCAGTTGGGAGTTCTAGAGAGAAATTGAATTCAGAGGTATGTGGTCAAGAGGTTCAACTTTGGTTGATGGCAATCTGTAGAGAACACAATGGAACTGTTTAGCTCATCTCTCCAGGATCATGGTTCTTATCATTGATTAATGTGGCTTCTTCAACACTGTGAAGTTGACGTGTGGCAGATGTCTTTATTCAACATATATTTTCTTCAGGGCATCATAGAAGTACTTTGGATTGTTGTTATCAATATAAAACTGAATCTTATCTGCCTTTTATATGAGACAAGAATCCTGCATCTTTCTGAGCTTCACTTACATTTTACTTTTAATGATGTTAAATGTTACTTTTTTTTTTAAAGATGTAAAGATCTATTGGTCAACCCTATGGTGTTTTCACTTTTTGCTTAGCAGTTTGTTAATTTCTCCATCATTTTCATCATGCCAATACTGATGTTTGCAAATACTCTGAATCAAATGGTGTACAAAATCTCTGAAAGCTACCCATCCCTTTTCTATTTCTTTGTTGCTGTGTGTTTTGCTTTTGCTGAATCAGTTTTCCTTTCAGGTCAGGAATAAAGTGTTCATACACAGAGAAGTGTCCTAATATATTGATGTTGAGTTTTCTATTGGAGGTTGAGTTGAGTTTTGAAAGAAGAACTGCATTCTTTAAAGGCAAAGCAAAGGAGGGAATCCATTTAAATATAAAAAATGTAAACCTATAGAAAGTTTCTAAAATAGAAGATGATTGTGCAGAACATTAAAGATGCCAGGTTGCTTGGAGCATAGTGTACATGAAGAGTAGTGATGTGTAATAGATTCTCATGAAATTTCCTCATTTTGTTTAGCAAGAATATTTTTGATTAAAAATATTGTCAACCTGGAAGAAATTCTATTGTGAGATATTTCCCTTTAACCTACTCAATATATTTTATGAAAGATTTTAGTGAAGGAAGATTAACTTAACAAATTTATACATCACAATTTAATAGTGATAACTAAGATGTTGGATAACAGAGCCATAGATAATAGAGTGGTTAGCCATTTCCTTCTCCAGCTCATTTTGCAAATCATTAAACTGAAACAGTGTTAAATGATAAGCCCAGGGTGACACAATTAGTAATTATGAGGCCAGATTTGAATTCATAAAGATAGGTATTCCTGACTCTAGGTTTGACACTACATCTCTTGGGCTAACTAGCTGCTTCTAAAAAATTATACATAAATATGAAAAAAATCTAAACTTGTACATACTGGCAAGGACTCAACTTAGATATTCATGTAGAAGTTGACTCCAGAGTCAGTATAAGTCAACAGTGGAAAATATCTACCACAGATGATAACTAGAACATGAAAGAAGCAAAACATTTGGAAGAAAGACTTTACTATACTCCAGATCATGTAATATTATGTTTTTCTCTGAGTATCATGTTTTTAAGAGGAATAGTGATAAGTTGAATCATATCTTGAAGAAAGAAAAGAACATAATGATAGAATTCAAATTATATAACGAGTGAATGAATAAAGCATAGATATATAGCCTACAAAAGAAAGACTTTTATAGTATTTATAGACATAATTCAACAAATGTTTACAAAGCCCCTTTTGTGGCAGAGTACTTTAAATATTTGAAGAGGGATTAGAATTTTGTACTATAGATCCAGAAGATGCAACTGCGGTCAATAAGAAAACATTACAGAAAAAGCAGTTTTAACATAAAGAAAACTTTCTCATAATTAGAAATGAACAGGAATGAATTGTTTTTCTTGTGAGATAGAGTTTTTTTTAATTAACATAACTGTTGTGGGGATGTTGGATAAGAGATTTCTGAATTGGGTGTATGGTTTGGCTAGATGATCACTAAAATCCTGTCAGGTGTTGTGGAGTTTTTTGTGTGTTTTGTTTTTGTTTTTGTTTTATATTCTATTTTAAGTACCCAATAAGTTTCACAACCAAGAAACTTATGTACTCAGGGGACAACAAGATCAGGAAAAATTCAGAAGAGGTGGAGTTGGCTCTTGAATCAGAGGTTAAAAAAAAAAAAGCAAGATAGGAAGCATTTGAGTAAGTAGAACGAAAGGGGCAAAATTATCAGTGTTGGGGAAATGACATATATTGAGGTACAGGTAGAGATCTTTAAGAGATTTTTCTTGGAATACAGAACATAGGAGTTTAGCTAACCTGGAAAAATACAAGGGACTAAATGAAGACACTGGGTGGAAGGCAGATCTAGGGCTAGATAATAGATGACATTATATATCTGGCTAAAGAGTTTGTTTTTTTCCTTTGGCAAAAAGAAATTTGGTAGCTGGGGAGTGGCTTGTCTAATGCCACTAAGAAAAATAATCTAGCATTAATATTCAGAATGAATTGAAATGGAAGAAGCCTGGAAGCAAACAGATCACTTAAAAAGTTATTACAATAGTGGAAAGATGAAGAAATGAAGACTTGCATTAGTGTAGATGCAGTAAAATGGAAAGGAAGAGATGTTTGAGAAACAATACAATAATAATGATGGCTAACATTTAGTGAGCAATTTACAATTCACAAAACACTATATATTTTCAAAGAATTTGTAGTACAATGTCACTTGCTTTATTGAGCAAGTTGTTTAATCTAACTGGACTTCAGTATAATGATGATACAAAAATAGATAGATAGATTGTGATGATAATAGGAAGCATTAAGCATTATAAAGCTCTCTACAATCATTATCTCATTTGATGTTTGTAATATCCTTGAGAGGTAAGTGCAATTATTATCTCAGTATCATAGTTGGGTAAAGTGTTGCAGAAAGGGCTAAGTGACTTGCCCTAAGGTCACAAGATTGATAAGTATCTGAGATGGATTAGAACTCAGATGTTGCTTAACACTATTCAAGGTGTCACCACACTGCCTCACAGTTTATTCATCTATAACTGAGGAGATTGAACTAGAAAAAATTAAAAGTCCCTTCAAGCTCTAGATATGTGATTATAAACTTCATGATTTATGAATCTTTTCAGTTTTGTAGTGTGATGAAAGAAAAAAATGATAGCACTATTAACAAACCAAATGAGGACAGAAATTTACTGTTGATTTGTTTGGAAAATGGTGAGTTTTGCTCTTGATATGATCCCTTATAAATACTTTATAGATGCTTTAGTGTTGGATAGTTGGATAGTTTTGTGATTTCATTAGAATGAGTATTATGCCCACCACCACATGCCTGCTTTTCTAATGAATGCTCTTTTCTACACAAATTACTCCTAGCTTTTTGGAGGCCATATACTGGGTCTTTTAACATTTCTTTTTTATGTAGAAACTTTATTTATTTTTAATACACATTGCTTCATCAATAATGTTGGGAGAGAAAGATCAGAGCAAAGGGGAAAAACTAAGAGACAGATAAAAAACAGAGAAAGAAGTGAATATACCACGTGTTGATTTACATTCATTCTTCTTAGTTCTTTTTTTCTGGATGCAGATGTCCAAAGTCTATTGAGATTGCTTTGGACCACTGAACTATTGAGAAGAACTAAGCCTTTCATAGTTGATCATCACACATTCTTGCTGTTATTGTGTACAATGTATTCCTAGTTCTGCTTATTTCACTCAGCATCAGTTTATGTAAATCTTTCTGGACCTTTCTAAAATCAGCTTGTTCATCATTTTTATAGAACAATAATATTCCATTATCTTCATGTATCACAACTAGTTCATTCCCCAAATTATGGGCATATATTCCTTTGCCAATTCTTTGCTACCACAAAAAGAGCTGCCAGAAAAATTTTGGCACATGTAGACCCTTCCTTTATGATTTCCTTGAAATATAGACCCAGTAATGGTACTGTTGGGTTAAAGGGTATGTGCTGGAACTCTGTCTTCCCAGAAATCAGCCGGAATCAGGAGCACTAAACGTCTTTATTCTTGATCTTTTACGGTCAAGGTCAGGGGCTTAGGCCTAGCAATCTCACATACACCTTCCTCCCTCAAACACCAGGAGAGACTGACTCAGCATCTGTGTCTCAATTCCTCTTCTTCCTCCTACTCCTCCCACACATATCACTTCACCCTCTTTGTCCCATCAATCAAGTCACCACAGAACAGCTGGGGAGGATCAACCTTCAAACAAGTTAATAGGGAACTGTCCAATTGGCAATTAGTCTCACCTGCTTCATTATCCAAGTGCATTGCTCAGTTCTAGCCCTTCACAGGTATGTACAGTTTTATAGCCATTTGGGCAGTGTTATAGATTGCTCTCGAGAATGGTTGGATCATTTCATAACTCCACCAATAATGCATTAATGTCCCAGTTTTCCCATATCCCCTCCAACATTTATCATTAGCTTTTACCCTATCATCTACCCATTTTGAACTTCCCTATTACTGTTGAGGACATTATCTGGTTACTAACCTTCTAGTTACTAAGTTTATTTTACATATGCAAACATTTGCCAAATCTTATCATTTTGATCTCTACATCTCTTGTATATTCCTTCCTCAACACTAACATAATTCTTACTCTAGGTTTGGCCTTCATCCCATAACACCTGCACTCTTGCAGTAGCTTTCTTTTTGGTGACTCTATATAAAGTATGCCTCTATGAAGCTGCTAATGTAATTTCCTAAATGGCAGGGCTGAACATGTTGTTCCAATATTAAAAAAACACCAATGGTGTCCTGATATGCCTAGAACAAAATATAAATTTTTCTGATATTTAAAGTTCTTTAAATATGACTATTTTCAATTTTCCTTATATAGTATATCCTTCATTCATCTTGTTATGTACCCATACTGATGCCTTGTTGTTTACATACATAAAATTCCAAGTTTAATTTCCTTATCTTTCCTTTGGCCATACTGCAATGTTTTTCTTCCTCACTTTTGTCTTTCATCTTTGATATCCATCCTGATACAGCTCAAGAACTATCTTTTCATGGGAAACTTTTCCTGCCTTTCCCATCTATTAGTGAACAAACTCCTAATATTATTTTGTGATCATTTTGCTTATTTTCTTTAAATATATATATATATATATATATATATATATATATATATATATATATATATATACATATGTGTGTATGCATATTCCTATAAAATTGCTGGTCATTAGTTTAATTTGGGCTCAGAAGAAATAGTACCTATCTAGAGGCATTATGTATATGCATAAATTGCTCTCTTCCTCGCCCCCCTTTCACTAGAATACAAGGTCCTTGAGGACACACTGTTTCACTTTTGCCTTTGTGTCATCAATGACTTTTCTAATGCTTGAACAAATAAGTGCTTAGTTGGTTGAAGAATGATACAAATGGAAAACAGATTTGCTATGAAAGATTAACTCTGCCAGAGGCTCCTGTTTAGAGATGCTATTATGTTGATTGCTTTGGATCTCAAATACTACACCACCTCCTCAAGAATATCTATGACTACTCAAAAGAGATTTGATTTGTGCAACAAAGAAGTTATAGTTATAAACATGCCACTGTGTTTCCGAGGCAACCTTAAAGTCCAATACAAGATTACATTCAATGTTTGTTATAGTAAAACATACTGTTAGAGTACTGCTTGTAGAGTTATGTCTCAAGAAAAAAGTCCTAGGAAGGTTTGTTTTTGGATGCTTATTTTGCCATCTGCAAATATAGACATTTCTTTTATAATCTAGGAGGACAGAATTCCTTTTAAGTCTCCAGCTAATAACAAAAGATGTTTAAATTAGTAATGCTAATTTATATCATATTTTAAAATAAACAGAGAATTATTCTTATAATTACCCTGTGATCTAGGTAATGAAACTGTTAACTTCCCCATTATACAGATGATAAAACTGGAGATCAGAGAAGCTAAGTTATTTGTTCATTATTAAACATGCATTAATTATCAGAGTAAGTATTGAACTCATGTCTTAGGTCTCTGAGACCAGTTCACATTCTATCAATCTACATTGCTCTATTTGTTGGTACTCATGTAAGGGTATTTAAAGAGGGGTCCTGAGCTAATCAAATTACTAGAATGTTAGCCACTAATGATAAATGGCTTTAGGCTAGTATACAGACAGGAATAAGCACATGATGCTCAAATTTCAGTTGTGACTATTAGGAAGAGAAATTAGTAAGAATGTTTGCTATAGGTAAAGAGCAAATGCAGTGGTGTACAATGGAAAGGATGTTGGCCTTGGAGTCAGAAGATCTGAATTGATGATCTGTGTAAAACTGGCAAGACACTCAACCTCTTCTGGCATCATTTTCCTTATTTCTTAAATAAAATTTAGTTGGGTAGTTCTAAATTTCCTTCAAGCTCTCAAGATCTGTGAATATTATCACCGGAGAGGATCCTGAAGGGAGAAGAAGTCCTCTCAGATGTGTGTATATGTGTGCATATGTATATGTGTGCATATATATATATATATGTGTGTGTGTGTGTGTGTGTGTGAATATATAATATGGATATATATATATATATAGTATATTTTAATATGAGAAAATAATAATAATAAAAAACCTATATATATATATATATATATATATATACACATACAATATACTTACATATATGAACAGAAGGAAAAGCAATCAGTTAGAAGAAGCTTTTGAAGTTGAAGTGGATGTGGAGTTAATAGGTAAAAGAAAGATAGGTAGAAGGAACTAATACTATAGCTGAGGCATAATAGTTTGAAAGGAGAATGAGTATGGCTTTTATTGAGAAAACAGACAAATAAAAGAATGAGTGAAGAAATAGACATCATTTTAAATATTCACAGTAGCTTATCCTCAATTGAATGGATAAAAATGCTTATGGGGGCTATGGATGAATCAAACATAATCAGAAAGCATGGATGGGTTATAGTGTGCATCTTTGGAAGGAATGCCCAATTCAATGAGATCAAGATCTATTAAAGATTCAAAGATTTCAATATTTAAACATACTTTTATAATTTTTTCAGCATTTTTCATTTTGCAGATTTAGTTATAATGTAATCTCTCTCTCTCTCTCTCTCTCTCTCTCTCTCTCTCTCTCTCTCTCTCTCTTTCTCTCTCTTTCTCTTTCTCTCAAAAAGGATGGGAGAAGAAATTCACTAAAGCAACCCTCCTTTTCAGATAATTTCTATACTGAGGAAATTTTATATTTATTGCCTTCATCACTATATTTTGAGCAAGAAAGGGATGGGAGGTGTTTAATGTTTTAGGTATAGATTGGATCATCTGGTTTCTCTTTCAAAATCCAAGCTTCCCTGAAGCAGAACAAACAGAGTCTGTGAAAGAAACAAAAATTAAATTGAGAACTCAGGTTTTCCCACCTCACAAATGAGATCATGCCCAACATCTCTAGATATGTGTTCAATGTGCATGAATGAAATACAATTGGGAAAAATGTCAGGAGATGCCATTCTATGTTACATGATATTTATCTCTCAATATTGGAAACACATGTACTCTGTTTAATATTTCTACTACTTTTAAGATCCTCAGGCAGGTATAAATTTTATTGTTCTATGACCACAAAAAGAGTACAAGTTGGCTTACATCCAGATTGACATGCAATTTTATTCTTTCAAATCTTGAAATAGCATAATCAATAGACTACTCTGGAAATAAGTCATCTAAGTTAGAAGGGGGCACCATTTCTTCTGAGCCTAAACTACTGTTTAGCAATTGTTCAGTAATATCAAGTTAGGAACTGTGATTAAAATTGTGATTTAATTATTATATTAATATCTTGGTAAGGAACATTTTTAATCAGTTAATTGAAACCTTCACTACACCTTATTGAATTAAGCTGTCTAAAGCAGAGGTGTCAAATAGATTAAAATGTAATTGAGAAATAATTAACAAAAATAAATACAATATAAACAAAAATTAGACAATTTTACATTTTAAAACTAAATCAATACTCAGCTTTCAAAGATTCTTATGTATGGCTTAGTGACTCTGCTTATATTTGAATTTAATACCATTTGTCAGATCACTAAGATGTTGAATAATTTGTCCAAGGTCAGACAGTGTGCATCAGAAATGGGATTTTAACCTAAAACATAGGGTCATTTATTTAAAGCTGGAAAGGAGGGGCTATTGAGTCCAACTTTCTTATTTTACACCTGAGAATATTAAACCCAGAAGGATTAAGACATGTGCAAAAGGTCATACAAATCCAGATTTTCCTGACTCAAGTCCCATGTCCTTCTGAGATTTCAACTCATAATGACATACTGTCTGTTCCATGATTCCAATACTTCCAAAATATAGTAGATATTTCTGTCTGCTTCGCATACATGGTTTCTCTCAAGAACAACAGTTATTTTTCAAATAAATTGTGTTAATGCATTTTTGTTTGTGTATTTTGTAACAGTTATTTCCGACAAAAATATATTAAATTTAATCTCTCCCAAACTCCTAGGTTTATAAATTAATAAACTGAGTTCCAGAGAGTTGATACAAGCTGTATTAAGGTCCCATAGTTAATCAAGGATAAAAGTTAAAATCACTCAAAGATGTGAGATATACAAACTTACATTCTAAATATTCATATGGACTATTTGTGCCTGACTTGTAGTAGAGTCTTCTGAATTTATACTGGTCAGATCAGCCAGTTTACATACTGTAATATTCTTCTCTAAAATGTAATGTTCTTTTGTTGGGGTTTCCTTGGGGTCTCTGGAGTCAGCCTTCCTTTCAGTTCAGTGTAATCACCCCAAATGCAGCCAGGAGTTAAAATCCAAATCCTTTTATTGTCTCTTTCCAAGTCTTGTCTCCTTTACTGCAGCCCAGTTAGCTTTCTGGAGGCCTGTCTCTCTCCTTGGTTCTGAGAGTCCTACCCTCTCTAGCTTATGAATTTCCTCGACTGAATCTTGGCTGAGGCTCCTAGTGGGCTTGTCCTTCCTGGCCCTGAGACCTCCTCCTTATATGCCCCACACTGAATATACACCAATTATTATACCACTAGAATCCATTATTTGTTGTAGGATTAAATCAATGCTAAACTAGATTTAACCACTGTCTTCTCAATTTCACTTAGTATCTTGTTTCAAATTCTGGCCCATAACATCTCCTTGTAGAATCCGATCAATAATACTGAACCATACTAAATTACATAATTATTGTACCTATCAATTTCATTGTCTTAGTACCTTGTAAGAATCCTAACAAGATACACTATATATTGTAGCCAACATAGGGGTGCCATTTTCATCTTCTTCAAGATGACCAGTCAGAGGCAGAATTTAAACACAGAACTGACTCTGTCTTGTATTTTTCAATACATTATTCTATATTGCCTCTAATCTGAAGTTATAATTTCATTGATAAGAAAGTTCAATCCTCCATGCTCTTATTTCAAATTAATCCAACCATGACTTTATCCTCTGTGTAGAGAAAGAAGAGCTGTTCTAGAACTTATGCAAGATTTAACATCTTATTCAGACTTGGAGCATCAATTAGCTGGGGAAAATCAGTTAATCAATTACTCCAATTCTAACTCCTGAAAAGAAAAGTTCCTCTAGAGAGAAAAGTCACTGCCTCCACAAACTATTTCTTTATGTAAAAAAATTAAATACTTGGACAATGACATGGATGACTTCTAAGGTCTCTTCCATTTAATCAGTGATATGATTTTTAGCAACTCTACAATTAATGAGAAAATGCCATGATTAATACGGGATGCAACATGTAAATGAATCCCATTTCTGCCAGGTAAGTCTACTTTTAAGGCAACCCCATTCATTCCTCATATATTTACACAACTTACTAAGGATCCAAGCGAGTTAGGATGAGAAACACACCTACAACTCTGATATTATTGTTATAAAGAATTGTCACTAAGGAAAATTCCTCCACAAATAATGATTGGAACCTCCTCTATAATTTATAATCCAAGTTCTCACAGTCATTATGATTCAGAAATAGGATTTGAACCCAGATTTTTTTGAAATGATCTTTTTTTTTTTACTTTATTTTTTTATTAATTTTATAATTATAACTTTTTTGACAGTACATATGCATGGGTAATTTTTTTACGACATTATCCTTTTCACTCACTTCTGCTCCAAATTTTCCCCTCCTTCCCTTCACCCCCTCCCCTAGATGGCAGGCAGTCCCATACATGTTAAATATGCTATAGTATATCCTAGATACAATATATAAGTGCAAAAACTAATTTCTTGTTGCACAGAAAGAATTGGGTTCAGATTGGGAAGAAAAACAAAAATGCAAATAGTTTACACTCATTTCCTAGTGTTCCTTCTCTGGAGGTAGCTGATTCTGTCCATCATTGATCAACTGGAACTGAATTAGATCGTCTCTTTGTCAAAGATATCCACTTCCATCAAAATACATCCTCAAACAGTATTGTTGTTGAAGTGTATAATGATCTCCTTGTTCTGCTCATTTCACTCAGCATCAGTTCATTTAAGTCTCTCCAAGCCTCTCTGTATTTATCCTGCTAGTCATTTTTTACAGAACAATAATATTCCATAACATTCATATACCATAATTTATCCAACCATTCTCCAATTGATGGGCATCCATTCATTTTCCAGTTTCTAGCCACTACAAAAAGGGCTTCCTCAAACATTTTGGTACATACAGGTCCCTTTCCCTTCTTTAGTATTTCCTTGGGATATAAGCCCAGTAGTAGCACTGCTGGATCAAAAGGTATGCACAGTTTGATAACTTTTTGGGCATAATTCCAGATTGCTCTCCAGCATATTTGGATTCTTTCACAACTCCACCAACAATGTATCAGAGTCACAGTTTTCCCACATCCCCTCCAACATTCATCATTATTTTTTCCTGTCATCTTAGCCAATCTGACAAGTGTGTAGTGATTTCTCAGAGTTGTCTTAATTTGCATTTCTCTGATGAATAGTGATTTGGAACACTCTTTCATATGAGTGGAAATAGTTTTAATTTCATCATCTGAAAATTGTCTCTTCATATCCTTTGACCATTTATCAATTGGAGAATGCCTTGATTTCTTATAAATTAGAGTCAGTTCTCTATATATTTTGGAAATGAGGCCTTTATTAGAACCTTTAACTGTAAAAATACTTCCCTTCTAATCTTGGTTGCATTAGTTTTCTTTGTACAAAAGCTTTTTAATTTGATGTAATCAAAATTTTCTATTTTGTGATCAATAATGATATCTAGTTCTCCTTTGGTCACAAATTCCTTCCTCCTCCATAAGTTTGAGAGGTAAACTATCCTATGTTCTTCTAATTTATTTATAATCTCATTTTTTATGCCTAAACCATGGACCCATTTTGATCTTATCGTGGTATGTGGTGTTAAATTTAAGTCCATGCCTAATTTCTGCCATACTAATTTGCAGTTTTCCCAGCAGTTTTTGTCAAATTATGAATTCTCATCTCAAAAGTTGGGATTTTGGGTTTGTTAAACACTAGATTGCTATATTTATTCAATATTTTGTCCTGTGAACCTAGCCTATTCCACTGATCAACTAGTCTATTTCTTAGCCAATACCAAATAGTTTTGGTGACTGCTGCTTTATAATATAGTTTTAGATCAGGTACAGCTAGGCCACCTTCATTTGATTTTTTTTTAATTCCCTTGAAATTCTCGATGTTTTGTTCTTTCATATGAATTTCACTGTTATTTTTTCTAGGTCATTAAAATAGTTTCTTGGGAGTCTGATTGTTATAGCACTAAATAAATAGATTAGTTTAGGGAGTATTGTCATCTTTATTATATTTGCTCGGCCTATCCAAGAGCACTTAATGTCTTTCCACTGATTGAAATCTGACTTTATTTTTATGGCAAGTGTTCTGTAATTTTGCTCATATAATTCCTGACTTTCCTTTGATAGATAGATTCCCAAATATTTCATATTCTCAACAGTTATTTTGAATGGAGTTTTTCTTTGTATCTATTGCTGTTGGATTTTGTTGGTGATGTATAAAAATGCTGAGGATTTGTGTGGATTTATTTTGTATTATGCAACTTTGCTAAAATTGTGAATTATTTCTAATAGCTTTTTTGTAGAATCTCTGGGGTTCTCTAAGTATACCATCACATCATCTGCAAAGAGTTATAGTTTGGTTTTCTCATTACCTACTTTAATTCCTTTAATTTCTTTCTCAACTCTTTTTTTTATTAATTTTATAATTATAAAATTTTTTGACAGTATATATGCATGAGTAATTTTTTTTATAACATTATCCCTTGTATTCATTTTTCCAAATTTTCCCCTCCCTCCCTGTAATTCCTCCCCTAGATGACAGGCAATTCCATACATTTTACATGTGTTACAGTATAACTTAGATACAATATATGTGTGTAAATCCAATTTTCTTGTTGCATGTTAAGTATTGGATTCTGAAGGTATAAGCAACCTGGGTAGATAGACAGTAGTGCTAACAGTTTACATTCAATTCCCAGTGTTCCTTCTCTGGGTGTAGTTGTTTCTGTCCACCATCGATCTACTGAAATTGAGTTGGATCTTCTTTATGTTGAATATATCCACTTTCATAAGAATATATCTTCATTCAGTATTGTTGAAGTGTATAGTGATCTTCTGGTTCTGCTCATTTCACTTAGCATCAGTTCATGTAAGTCTCTCCAAACCTTTCTGAATTCATCCTGCTGGTCATTTCTTACAGAGCAATAATATTCCATAATCTACATATACCATAATTTACCCAACCATTCTCCAATTGATGGACATCCATTCATCTTCTAGTTTCTAGCCACTACAAAAAGAGCTGCCACAAACATTTTGGCACATACAGGTCCCTTTCCACTCTTTAGTATTTCTTTGGGATATAAGCCCAGTAGTAGCACTGCTGGATCAAAGGGTATGCACAGTTTGATAACTTTTTGGTCATAGTTCCAAATTGCTCTCCAGAATGGCCAGATTCTTTCACAACTCCAGAACAATGTATTAGTGTCCCAGTTTTCCCACATCCCCTCCAAAATTCATCATTATTTGTTCCTGTTATCTTAGCCAATCTGACAGGTATGTAGTGATATCTCAGAGTTGTCTTAATTTGCATTTCTCTGATCAGTAGTGATTTGGAACACTTTCATATGAGTGGAAGTAGTTTTAATTTCATCATCTGAGAATTGTCTCTTCATATCCTTTGACCATTTATCAATTGGAGAATGGTTTGATTTCTTATAATTTGGGTTGGTTCTCTATATGGAAATGAGACCTTTATCAGAACCTTTAACTGTAAAAATATTTTCCCAATTTGTTACTCCCCTTCTAATCTTGTTTGTATTAGTATTGTTTGTACAGAAACTTTTTAATCTGATGTAATCAAAATCTTCTATTTTGTGATCAATAATGATCTCTAGTTCTCCTCTGGTCATAAATTCCTTCCTCCTCCACAGGTCTGAGAGGTAGACTATTCTCTGTTCCTCTAATCTATATATGATCTCATTCTTTATGCCTAAATTACGGACCCATTTTGATCTTCTCTTGGTATATGGTGTTAAGTGTGGATCCATATCTAGTTTCTGCCATACTAATTTCCAGTTTTCCCAACAGACCAGAGGTAGAATGCAACAACTGGATACCTGAGATAAAAGAGACCTCTGGGAGAGAGTTCCCCTTCTATCTCCCTGGAAATGCCTCAGAGGTGGTTAGCATGGCTGAGCTGTGAGGAGTGGCCAGTGAAGGACCCTATGGTATGGCCCTAGCGACTGCCCTGGGGTTTAAGGCTGAAAAGAGAAAGTGTCACAAACCCCAGCCAATGCCTCCCTTGGGGCCATGGATATCAGCAGCTGATGTGAAAAGCCCCTATGCTCAAACCGGAAGTGTCTGCCCAGAAACCATGGTCCCTGCTTTGGAGGTTCTGCTGTTCTGCTTCCCAACAGTTTTTTTCAAATAATGAAATTTTATCCCTAATGTTGGTATCTTTGGATTTGTCAAAGCCTAGATTGCTATAGAGGTACCCTTTTTTGTCCTTTGTACCTAATCTATTCCACTGATCGACTGGTCTATTCCTAATACAAAATTGAATAATAATAGCGATTGTGGAAACACTTGTTTCACTTCTGAACTTGTTGGGAATGGTTCTGGTTTATCCCCATTACATATTATGCTTACTGATGGTTTTAAATAGATGCTACTGATTATTTTAAGGAAAAATTCATTTATTCCTACACTCTCAAGTGTTTTTAACAGGAATGGATGTTGGATTTTATCAAATGTTCTTTCAGCATCTATTGAGATATCATATGGTTTTTGTTAATTTGATTATTAATATGGTCAATTATACTACTAGTTTTACTAATATTAAACCAGCCCTGCATTCTTGGTATAAATCTTCCTTGATCATGGTATATGGGGATTATTTTCTGTAGTTGTTTTGCTAATATCTTATTTAAAATTTTAGCATCAATATTCATTAAGGAGATTGGGCTATAGTTTTTTCTCAGTTTTCAACCTAACTGGTTTAGGTATTAGTACCATGTCAGTGTCATAAAAGTAATTTGGTAGGACTCCTTTATTCCCTATTTTTCCAAATAGTTTATATAACATTAAGGCTAATTGTTCTTTAAATGTTTGGTAGAATTCACATGTGAATCCATCTGGTTGTGGGGATTTTTTCTTAGGGAGTTGATTAATAGTTGTTCTATTTCTTTTTCTGAAATGGGACTACTTAAACAATTTACTTCTTCCTCTGTTAATCTGTGAAGCCTATATTTTTGAAGATAGTCATCTATTTCACTTAAGTTATCAAATTTATTGGCATCAAGTCGGGCAAACAAACTGCTTATTATTGCTCTAATTTCCTCTTCATTGGTAGAAAGTTCTGCCTTTTCATTTTTAAGACTAACAATTTGATTTTCCTCTTTCCTTTTTCTGATCAGATTTACCAAAGGTTTATCTATTTTATTGGTTTTTTCATAAAACCAACTCTGAGTTTTATTTGTTAATTCAATAGTTTTTTTTACTTTCAATATTATTAATTTCTCCTTTTAATTTTAGAATTTAAAGTTTAGTATTTGATTGGGGTTTTTTAATTTGGTCTTTTTTTAGGTTTTTAAGTTGCAAGCCCAATTCATTGATCTTCTCTTTCTCTATTTTCTTCAAGTAAGCCTCTAAAGCCCCTTATTACCACTTTAATTACATCCCAAAAATTTTGGTATGATGTCTCATCATTGTCATTATCTTGAGTGAAATTATTAATTGTGTCTATAATTTGCTGTTTCACCCAATCATTCTATAAGATGAGATTATTTAGTTTCCAATTACTTTTTGGTCTTTTTATCCCTACTTTTTGTTGAATATAGTTTTTATTGCATTGTGATCTGAAAAGAAAGCATTTACTATTTCTTCCTTCCTGCATTCAATTTTGAGATCTTTATGTCCTAATACATGGTCAATTTTTGTATAGGTTCCATGAACTGCTGAGAAGAAAGTATACTCCTTTCTATCACCATTCAGTTTCCTCCAAAGATCTATCATATCTAATTTTTCTAATATTCTATTTACCTCTTTAATTTCTTTCTTATTTGTTTGTGGTTTGATTTATCTATTCTGAGAGTGCAAGGTTGAGATCTCCCACTATTATAGTTTTGCTGTCTATTTCTTCTTGTAGTTCTCTTAACTTCTCCTTTAGGAAGTTAGATGCTATACCACTTGGTGCATATATGTTTAGTATTGACATTGTTTCATTGTCCATGTTACCCTTTACCAGGATATAGTTTCCTTCTTTATCTCTTTTAATTAGATCAGTTTTTGCTTTTGCTTGATCTGAGATAAGGATGGCTGCCCCTGCTTTTATGACTTCACCTGAAGTTTAATAGATACTGCTCCAGCCTTTTGCCTTTACTCTGGATGTATTTCCCATCTTTAAATGTGTTTACTGTAAACAACATATTTTAGTGCTCTGACTTTTGATCCAGTCTGCTATCTGTCTCTCCTTAATGGGAGAGTTCATCCCATTCACATTTACAGTTAAAATTACTAAGTATGTATTTCCTGATATCATACTATCCCCAAATTATGCTTTCTTTTCCTTGCCCCCTCTAGACCCCTTTCCTAATATTAAACTTATGGGCTCTATTTGTGTCACATAGTCCCTCCCTCTTTAGTATCTCTCCCTCCTCCCTTTAAATTTCTTCCTTTTTTGTACCCTTCCCTTATTACTCTTTTCATTTTCCTTTTTTTCTCTCCCACTTTTTAATGAGGTGAGAAAGAATTCTTTGTAAAACAAATATATCAATTATTTTCTCTTTGAGCCAACTCTGATAAGATTAAGATTCACACAGTGTTCTTCCCCCTCTCTAAATTCTCTCAAATATGATAGGTTTTTTTTCCCCTCTTTGTAGGATGTAGTTTCCCTCTTTTCTTCTCCTATTTTCCCTTTTTCTGACACTATTTCCTTTCCCTTTCTACTTCCCTTTTTATTTTATGTCAATAAAATCAAATTATACAAGTAGTCTTAATGTATATCAATAACATAAAAACAGTTCTCAAGAGTTCCTTTTACCCTTTTCTGTTTCTCTTGAGTCCTATGGTTGGAGATCAAATTTTTGTTTAGATCTGTTTTTTCCCTTAGAACAAATGAAATTCATCTGTTTCATTAAATGTCCATCTTCTTCCATGGAAGAAAATGCTCAGCTTATCTGGGTAGTTTATTCTTGTTTGCATTCCAAGTTCTTTTGCCTTTTGGAATATCAGATTCCAGGCCCTTCAATCCTTTAATGTGGATGCAGCCATATCTTGACTGACCCTTATTGTGGCACCTCTGTATTTGAACTGTTTTTTCCTGGCTGCTTTTAATATTTTTTCCTTAGTCTGATAGTTCTGAAATTTGGCCACAGTATTCTGTGAATTTTTTTTTTTTAGAGTCTTTTTCAGAAGGTGTTCAATGAGTTCTTTCAATGCCTATTTTCCTTTCTGGTTCTGTTACCTCTGAGAAGTTCTCTTTGATGATTTACTGTAACATAGTATCTATGCTCTTTTTTAATCATAATTTTCTGGAAGTCTACCAATCCATAGATTATCTCTCCTAGATCTATTTTCCAGGTCTGTTGTTTTTTCCAAGTAAATATGAAATATTTCTTTCTATTTTTTCATGGTTTTTTTTGTTTGTTTTGCTTGACTAATTCTTGATGTCTCAGAAAATCATTCATTTCTATTTGTTCAGTTCTGATTTTAATGAGTTATTTTCTTCATTATCTCTTTTTACTTCTTTTTGCATATGTCCAATTGAGTTTTTAAATGACTTATTTTGCTCTATGGAATTTTTTTCCATTTCACTATTTTTTTAAAGTGAGTTATTTTCTTTTTGCAATATACAAAATCCTACTTTCCTGGGAGTTCTTTATCTTTTCCAATTTACAAATTCTTTTTCCTTGACTTCCTGGGAGTTTTTTACCTTTTCCAATTCACATTTTATTAAGTTGTTTACATTTTCCAGTTCACATTTTAGGAAGTTGTTCTTCTCTTTGATAGCTTCTCTTTCCTTTCCCCACTTTTCTTCTAGCTCTCTTTTAAGGTTTTTAATATTCACTTATAGGAGAGTCTTTTGTGTTGGTCCCCAATTGTGTTGGGACCAACAATTGTCTGGAGACTGTCTGCTATTATTCTCCTTGAGGTTGAAAACCTTCTCTGCTTCTATATAGAAGCTATGAATTGTCCTTTTCATTTTTTCACTCATTTTTTAAAGCCTGTTGGGTCTGCCTTCAGGGCCAGGAGGTTACCAGCTTCCTCTGCAGAACAGGCATAGTTGTATGGACAGCCTACCAACTGGCTACAAAGAGTGGCCAGGTGTGTGAGTGCTCTGGGAAATAGTTCCCCAACAGAAGTGAGTCAGGCCTGCAAGTCTAAGCTGCGGGGTTGCCCTGCAAAGAGTCCTACTGTGTGGATTAACAACTGCCCTAAAGCAAGAGGCTGAGCAGTGAAAGTGTCACTATCCCAATCCAAAGCCTGCTGCGGGGGGGCTGTGGGTAATAGCAACTGACCAGCGAATAGCACTGCACTACCAGAAGTGTCTCTGCCTGGAAGCACAGTGGTGCAAGGGAAGTTCTGTTGCCCCAAACAGAGCCCCCGACTGTGCAGATTAGAGGCTGGCCCAGGATGTACCCCACTTCTGTGTAGATTTGCAGCTGCCCTGACCATGCTTCAGCATACAGCTGCACAGTTGCACTTGTCTATGCTGAGTCACTTCTGGTTTTGGTGGGGATACAATCAGATCCTGTTAGGTTCTGGTGTTTTTATAGTACCCTGTACCTCTGGCTCTAATTCTCTGCTGGTGCACTGCTTTACAATCAAGGTAAAGCAGTAAGCCTATGGCAGAATCATTTCCATTACTCTTCTAACCACGGAGGCACCCCCGTCCCTGGTCTGCTCAAGATAGCAGACTTTCCTATCTTCCTCCTGAAGCTGGCCTGTTCCTGCCCCTCAGTACAAACCTGCTCTGGTGGTCTTCCAATTTATCTTTGGCTGATAAGTCGTTGTACCTTAAATATTTGTGAATTTCACCAGCCAAGTGCTATTTTTGAGGCTGAATTCAAAGATTGGTAGTGAGGGCATGAGAGGAGCTTACAGAGTTGTGTGTGCCTTCTCCACCATCTTGGTTCTGCCCCCCCTAGATTTTCTTGACTATGAGATTGCTCTCTACACACTAAATCCCTCATTAGTATAAAATAATTCTTCTTCCTTCAAGTTGACATGATCTAAATATTTAATTTATGTAAGCCTATCCTTTTATCATGTTGTTTAAGGATAGGCTATATTTTATTCTTGAATAATCAAAGTGGGTTTGGAGTAGGAAGATTAGGGAGCTAATGAAGTTATGATTTATTTGAATCAGAAAAGCTGGAGTGATTATGTTGATTATACAACTAGTGAACACATTAAGAGATTTCTTTGGGGGAAAGAGTGTTTGGTAAACCATCTGGGTCATTGAGATTCTAAATTTAGAGCTTGAAGGAATTTTAGAAAGAATTAAAAAGAAAAAAGTTATTATGCAGTCATTATGTGAAGAGCACTGTGCTAAGCTTTGTGTGTAGAAAAGTGGAAGAGTCTGTGTTTAAGATGTGTGTTAGTTTCTTACTAAGTGCTAATGAGATAATGAGATGTTAGGTTCTTACTAAGTGCTAAGTCGGTACTTAACAATTCTTTAGTTCACACCTTTTAGTTTAGGCCTTTAAGGGGAGTTTACCCCTTTGAACTTCTGAGGAGGAGTTTACATATGAAAAAGGAGTTTACACAACCTTTTTAAGGAGCAAGTTCATTGATTGAAATAATTTTCCCATAAGCCCTTGAGTTCTCACATGCTCCTTCTCTGGGAGGATAAAAGAGACAACATTGGGCCCGGAGAAGTGGGTCTACTCGTTGAGACAGCTCTCTACAGGAAGAAGAGTCTTGCCCGGAGATTGAGTTGCTGTCTCAACAGCAGATCTCCTCCCAGAGAGCGATCGCAGTTTCTGGAGACAACAGAACATTACAGATGTTCAGAAACTTCTAATGGGAAACTTGGGAGATCAGTAATGTGACACCCTCATTTTGTAGAGGAGAAAACTAAGAGTCTGACAGGTTAAATTACTTGCCTAAGGCCATAATGGTAAGAAAAAGTAAAATAAGTTTTCAAACCTTATTTGTCAGACTCCAAATTCAGTATGGGAGGAGACAAGCATTTATTAGCACCTATTATGTACCAAACACTGCACTAGCTACTTTAAAAATAGTATTTCTTTTGATGTGGACTTGAATATTAAGATATGCCCATGTTCACATGTATGATTGTCATTCACATTGCTGCAGTTATACACAACTCTTTGTGGTCTCATTTTGAGTTTTCTTGGGAAAGATGCTCTAGTGATTATATATACAAACATATTTATATATGTATGTGCATTATGTATATGGCATCTTTCTGGATATGAATATTTTATATTTTTTCATTTTTATAACATTGAAGCACTATATAAACCCTGTTTTTTATCCATCTACTAGCCTGACTCTCCACATATAAGTTATTGCTTTTATGCAGTGGCACAGATGTTTCTTCAGAAGTGTGTTCAGTGAAACTCCAAATGCTAAAGGAGTCTAAGTTGGTTGCAAGATATTTTGCTGCACCCCCTGTAAGGTAGTGAAAGACCAAATAAACACTGATTTCCATAATTATAGAATAAGATTTTATATTTCCCTGAAATGCATTAAATTATTTACAACTTAAGGTGAAGATTCACAAGAAAATTAGAATGTTGCCTCTGTCAAATATTACAGAGTCACAGAATGTGAAAGCTGGCCCATAGATCAAGAGTGGAAGGAACTTGAAAATCAATTTTACACATTTTGCAAATTTTATAAAACAGTAACAATAACAAAATGAAGCTGTGGCTCTAGTAGGTTTGTAATTTGCCAAAGTCATAAGGTAGAGTCAAATAAAAAATAAAAAGCCTAGGTTCAAATCTTTTTTTTAAAGTTGTAGTAAGTTTATTTTTAATATGCATTACTTTATGAATTATGTTGGGAGGGACAAATCAGAACAAAAAGGAAAAACCAAGAGAGAGATAAAAAGCAGAAAAATAAGTGAATATAGCATGTGTTGATTTACATTCAGTCTCCTTTGATCTTTTTCTGGATGCAGATGACATTTTCTGACCAAAGTCTAGTGGGATTGCTTTGGATCACTGAACTACTGTGAAGAACCAAGCCTTTCGTAGTTGATTATAGCACATTCTCATTGTTATTATGTACAATGTATTCCTGGTTCTACATGTTTTACTCAGCATCAGTTCATGTAAATATTTCTGGGCCTTTCTATAATCAGCTTGTTCATCATTTTTAATATAATAATAATAATCTGTTAGTTTCATATTCTGCAGTTTGTTCAGCCATTCCCCAACTGATAGGCATGTATGATTTTCCAATTCTTTGCTACCACAAAAAGAGCTGCTAGAACAGTTCTTTATTTATTTCAGAAATGAAATATTTATCAGAAATACTGTCTATAAAGATTTTTTTCCCCAGCTTTGTACATGTATTTTAATCTTATTTTGCTCTTGGGTTTGTTTGTGCAAAACCTTTTTAGTTTAATGTAATAAAGTTGTCCATTTTGCCTTTCATAAGGTTCTCTAATTCTTCTTTGGTCATAAATTCCTCCCTTTTCCAAAGATTTGATAGGTAAATTGTCTCTTGTTTTCCTTAATTTGTTTATGGAATCATCCTTTATTCCCAAGACATGTATCCATTTTGATCTTTTTTTTTTTGGTATGATGTATGAGATGTAGGTCTATGCTTATTTTCTGACATTATTTTCCAGTTTTCCCAGAAATTTTTGTCAAATACTGAGTCTTTATTCCAGAAGTTGGAGTTTGGGGGCTTATTAAATATTAGACTTCAATAGGCCTTGATTATTGTGTTGTGTGTATCTAATCTATTCTACTAATCACCACTCAATCTTTTAGCCAGTATGGAATGGTTTTGATGACTGATGTTTATAATATAGTTTTAAGTTTGGTGCTATGAAGCCACCATCCTTTGTATTATTTTTTCATTAATTCCCTTGACATTCTTGATCTTTTGCTCCTCCAGATTAATTTTTCCCCTCATTTTTAGATAATCTTAGAAAATCATCCAAAAGCCTACCGGAAACAATTCACAGCTTTAGCAAAATTGCAGGATATAAAATAAACCTACACAAATAATCAACATTTGTATATATTTCTAAGCTCTCTAGTGCTTCTTAAGAGGAATAGGTGCTATATTTTGTTGAAAGTTTTTCTGCATTTATTAACATTATCATATGATTTGTTTTGGTTGTGTTATTAATATGGTCAACTATGGTAATAGTTTTCTGGCCTCGGAACCAGCTCTGCATTCCTGGTATAAATCCTACTTGGTCATAGTGTATTATCCTGCTGATAATTTGCTGTGACTTCTTTGCTAATATTTTATTTAAATTTTTGCATCAATAACCATTAGGGGGATTGGTCTGTAATTTTCTTTCTCTGTTTTGGCTCTTCCTGATTTAGGTATAAGTGTCATATTTCTGTGATATTCCTTTTAAAACTATTTTTCCAAATACTTCATATAGTATTGGAATTAGTTGTTCTTTAAAAATTTGGTAATATTCACTAGTAAATTCATCTGGCCCTGGAAATTTTTTCTTAGGGATATAATTAGTGACTTGTTCAGTTTATTTTTTCTAAAAGGGGACTATCTAAGTATTTTATTTTCCCTTCTATTAACCTGAGAAATTTATATTTTTGTAAATGTTTATCCATTTCAGTTATATTGTCAGATTTGTTGCCATAGAATTGGGCAAAATAACTCCTAAATATTGCTTTAATTTCTTTTTCATTGGTGTTGAGTTTACCTCTTTCACTTTTGATGCTGATGATTTTTTTTCTTTCTTTTGTGATCAAATTAACCAAAGGTTTATCTATTTTATTCATTTTTTCCATAAAACCAACTCTTAGTTTTATTAAATAGTTTAACAGTTTTATTGTTTTTTATATTATTAATTTCTCCTTTGAGTTTCAACATTTCTAATTTGGTATTAATTGTGGAGGGTTGTTGTTGGTTTTTTTTTTTTTTTTTGGCTTTTTTATTTGTATCCCTAATTCACTGATCTTCTCTTTCTCTATTTTATGTTACTAGAGATATAAAATTTCTCCTAAGAACTGCTTTGCTTGCATCCCATTGGTGTCAGTATGATGTGTCATTATTGTCATATTGTCATTTTCTTGGATGAAATTATAGATTGTTTCTGTGATTTGTTGTTTGATCTACTCATTCTTTAGAATTTGATTATTTAATTTCCACTTGCTTTTTAGTTTATCTTTCCCTGGCCCTTTATTCTGTATAATTTCTATTGCATTGTAGTCTGAAAAGCAGCATTTATTATTTTTTGTTTTTATGCATTTAATTATGAAATTTTCATGTCCTTATACATGGTCAATTTTTGTGTAGGTGTCATGTACTACTGAGTAAAAAATGTATTCCTTGCTGTCCCTATTCATTTTTCTCCAGAGGTCTATGATATCTAGGTTTTCTAGGATTCTCTTAACCTCCCTTTCTTTCGTGTTTATTTTGTGTTAAGATTTGTCTGATTCTGAAAGGGGAAGGTTGAGATCTCCCACTAGAATTGTTTTGCTGTCTACTTCTCTTAACTGGCTTAAAATCTTCTCTAGGAATTTGTCTGCTCTTATACTTGATACATACATTTTTAATATCACTACTACTTTATTATTTATGCTACCCTTTATCAAGTTATACTTTTCCTTTATCTCTTTTAATAAGATCTATTTTTACTTTTGCTTTATCTGAGACCAGAATTGCTGCCTTACTTATTTTACTCAGCTGAAGCATAATAAATTCTGTTCCATCCTTTTACCTTTATCTGTATACATCTCTCTGTGTAAAATGTTTTTCTTGTAAACAACATATTGTAGGATTCTGTTTTTTAATCTACTCTGCTATTTGCTTCCCTTTTATGGGAGTTCATCCATTCACATTAACAGTTATGATTATCAACTTTGTGTTTTTCTCCATCCTACTGTCTCCCCTGTATTTTCTTTTCCTATCTTTAGGCCTGTGTTGTTGTTTTTTTACCCATCTCACCCACTACCTTATTTCCCCTTCTCTTAGGAGAGTTTTTTTTTAAACACACTCTATTACCTTGTCTTCTATCAACCCTTCCCTTCCTTTTTTTCCCTAGTGTCTCTGCCCCTGCTTCTCTCCTGTCCTTCTCTTTTCTTTTCCTGTTCCTCTTCTTCTTTATAGAAGTAAGTTTATATTTAAACCTTTATAGGTTTAAATAAATTTCTATACCCAACTGAATGATTAACTTATTCCTTTCTAGTTCCCAAATTGGTGAAATTGTTTCAGACAATGCTTATCCCTCTCCCTTCTTGCCTTGTTTTTGATAGTTTTTTGAGTCTCTTGTAGTGAAGTAATTGTCCCATTATGCCTTCTCTTTCATCTTTTTTCTAGTACAGACCCTTTTTCCCACTCCTTAATCCCTTTTTATTTGATATCATCACATCACAGTCTATTCACAATCACACTTTCCATCTATGTGATACCCCCCTTTGTCTGCCCCAGTGTTGGATACAATTCTCAAGAGTTACAGATATTGTTTGTCCATCTAGGGATGTAACCTGTTTAATCTTTAAAAATATATTTACCCCTATTTATCTTTCTATTTTTCCCTTGAATTTTATGTTTGTAGATTAAATTTTCTCTTTAGTTCTGATTTTTCCAATAGAAATGATTGAAAGTCTCTTACTTCATTGAAGCACCATCTCCTCCCCTGAAAGATGATGCTGAATCTCCCTTGGTAGTTAATTCTTGGTTGTAACTTCAGGTCCTTTGCCTTCCAGAATATGGTATTCCATATCCTCAGATCCTTTATTATAGAAGCTGCTAGATTCTGAGTAATCCTAATTGTTGTTCCTTGATGTTTGTTTATTGATATTGTTTTTGTCTGACAGCTTGCAGTATTTTTAACTTGAGATTATAGTTTTGGAGTTTGACAGCAATGTTCCTTAAGAGTTTCCTTGTGGGATCTCTTTCTGAAAGTAATTGATAGATTCTTTCAATGAGTATTTCCCCCTCTGTTTCTTGAATATTGGTTCAGTTTTCCTTAATGACCTCTTATAAAATGCTATCCAGGATTTTTTTTTTTTTTTTTTTGGTCATGAGCTTCAGGTAGGCCAATAATTTTAAAATTGTCTCTTCTGCATTTATTTTCTTAGTTGGCTGTTTTTCCAATGAGGTGTTTCATATTTTCTTCCATGTTTTCATTCTTTTTATTTTGTTTGACTGATTCTTGCTGTCTGACAAAGTCATTAGTTTCCATTTGCCCTGTTCTAGATCTTCTTCAGTTATCTTTTTCCATTTGGTTTATTCTACTGTTTAAGGAGATGTTTTCTGCAGATGATTTTTTTTTCCTTTTTCAAACTGTTGATCAACTTTCTCATGAATACCTCTCATATTTTTCCTCTTTTTTCTTATTCCTTTCTTATTTGCTTTTTGAAGTCTTTTATTAGCATTTTCAAGAAGACTTTTTGGACTTCAGAACATTTTATCTCACTCTTGAGATTTGTGTGTGTGTGTGTGTGTGTTGTGTGTGTGTGTGGACATTGTGTCTTCTTCTGAGGTTGTGTTTTGGTCTGCCCTGTCACTATAGTTTTTTTTTGGGTTTTTTTTTTTTTTTTTTTGTTTTGCTTATTTTCTTTCCTTTTCTTTTGGTATTTCCTTTTTTCTTTATTTTTTAAGGTGGAGCTCTGCTCTGCTCCTGGGGTAAAGAGAGCATTGTCCCAAGCTTCTTATGCAGTTCTGAGCCTTGGCTTTGAGCACAGGGGCTCCTTGTGTTTGTAGGGGTTAGCTTTGCCTTCTCTGTTCAGGAAACTACCTGGTTTCTCAGAGTTTGCCTTCTGAGCTGGAATGGGAATCTGCCTCACTTGCTCCTCTATTGATCTAGGATTGTGCCTCTTAAATGTTGATTTGCTGTGATCAGGACCCTCTCACTGGCTTTTCCAGAGTATCTCTGACCTGAGCTGAACACCCTTTTCACTCTCATTTTTCAGTGTATCTGGAGCTGGAGAGTGTTTTACTTCCTTCAGACTCTGCTTAGAGGCTTGGTTTCATGTGTTTTTTAAGGGAAACTGGGAGAGCTCAAGCAGCTTCCTAACTTTACTCTGCTATCTTGGTTATACACTTGGAATTCCCTTAGGTTCAAATCCTATTCAAACACCTATTTGCCAGACAATGTACTAAACACTGGAGGTACAAAGAAAGGTAAAAGAACCTTTACTCTTAAGAAACATATTCTAATGAGAGAAACAGAAACAACTATGTACAAACAAGGTGTGTGAGTGTAAGTACATGTGCGTATATTTGTGTATATATATGGAGAAAATTAGAGAAAGAGATAGAGATAGACAGACAGAGAGAAATAAAGAGAAAGAGAGAAAGTGAGAGGGAGGGAGGAATTCAGGGAGGAAGAGAAAGAACAGAAATAGAGAGACAGAAAGACAAAAATAGAGAGAAACAGAGAAAGAGAAAAATACACAGAAAGGTAGAAAGACTGAGAAAGGGAGAGAGAGAGAGAAACAGAAAGAGAGAGATACAGAGAGACTAAGACAGAGAAAGAGAATTAAAAAAGATTCATTAAGGGAGACCAGGAAAGGCTTCTTACAAAGACTTGGAAATCAAGGTATCTAGGAAGTATAGATGAGAAGGAAGAGAGATAGCAGTATGAAAAACAAGTGAAAATCCTTAATGGAAAGAGTTGTAGTACTTAGTTTGAGGAACAACTAGACTGCCAGTGCCTTTTTTTTTTTTTTGGTGTAATATTGTGGGGATGAGGGAGCTAAGAACTAAGAAGACTGGAAAGGCTAAGAAGAAGTCAGGTCTTGGGGCATTTAAAAACTGTAGAGGGTTTAATCCTTGGTTCTGGAGGCAATGAGATGCCAATCAATTTGACTTAATAAGAATTTGATGTAGTAAAACTTATTCTTTAAGGAGGTTGAGGAAAGAATGGATTACAGTGGAAAGAGGAATGACCAATAAACAGGTTATAGGAATAATATTGGTATAAGGTAATAAGGATCTGAATCAGGCTGGGGGTTGTGTTTAAGGAGACATGTATGAGAGATATTTAGGTAGAAATGACAGGACTTTCCACATGATTGACTATGGAGTTGAGACTGAAAAGTCAAGGATTACATCTAGATTGTGAGCCTGTGAGAATAGGAGAATATTGATACCTGTTATCAGAGAGCAGTTAGAGAAAATTAGAGGAAGGGAGTATTATTAGAGAAGTTAGGGGAAGATAAGTAATTAAAAGAATATCTTGATTTTAAGGAGCCTGTTAAGTTATGCAAAATGAAATATCTGAATGGCAGTTTGAGTTCTCTGACAAAAGAGAAGTTAGTGTTGAACAAAAAAATCTAAGAATGGTCTTTATGGAGATTAAAGTTGAAACCATGGAAGATGATGAGATTACTAAGTGAAATTCTATAAAGGGAAGAGAAAATCTCCTAAGACATGTCTTAGAGGGACAGCAAAAGTTAATGGTCATGATCTTATATAACAAGGATGGATGGATCAAATGAGGTATTTTTTACAGATGGAGAAAGACATCTTTGTGGGCATCATAGACATAACTAATAGACGGGGAGAAACCAAAGGTAAAAGGATAGAGAAGATGCAAGGGAAAAGGGCAAAGATTTGCTGGAGAAGATGGGATCATATGCATAAGTATGAGTCAGAAGCTCTAAAAATGTTCTTTTGACAGTCATGAAAATGACCACATTTTTAGCCATTAAAAAACTTTAGAAAAAATGTTTCATAAACTCAGATATTCTTATTAAAGTATAAATCTTCTGGATTCTCTAGTCCAACTACCTTCTTTAGAAAATAAGGAAACTGGGGCTAGAAGAATTAAAATTAAAAAAAAATCATAGAAATTTATGTGGAAACATATAAGTTGATTCAGTGTCTAGGATTTTACTTTTATTCTATACAGTATGTATAAAGGGAAAATAACTTGTAAACCATAAAGTATTATAGAAATGGAAGTTGATGTTAAACAATATTTAAAGTTTTCAAAGTATATTTACATATATTTTCTAATCAAGTCATTATAACCCTCTGTCATATGCAATATAATTATTATTATTTTCAAGTTAAAGATTATAAAACTGTGTCACAGAGAGATTAATTAGTTGCCCTCCAAATCACACAGCATAAACAATAGAGATGAAATTGGAGGCTAGTTATTTAGACTTTAAATCCAATACTTTTCCCACTATTCCAAAACTACCACATAAATCAGGGAGGCTTATTGCCATTTCATATAGCACTATTTAAGGCATAAGACCAAAATTTCCAGTATCGTTGCCTTTTACATTGAATAATATGCCATGTAATCTTCATTTCTCCACATATTTTCATTGAACTTTTTTTGTTTAAATCAGAAATTTCCTTTTTTACCATATTCAATCAAAATCTGTGGGCCTAATTCTGGATTTTCTGAGAATTTCATTGTTATATCAATTCTTTTACCTATAGTCCTTCTTCTACAGATAGAATTCCTAGATAGGTTCTCCTTACTTCATATTGGGAAGTATGGAAAAATCTATACCTAGAGACAATTCATCTGGAAATGCTTTGTCCAAGACAATACCTCCTCCCCCCATCCAATCAAAGAAAGTTATGACCAGAAGTGACTAAAGAACCAAAATCCACAGTCTGTAAAAGACTGGGTGTTTTTATAGCTCCTGGTGTGAACATTATGAGGTGAATAACAGATTTGCTTTGAATTCACAACATGCTGCTAAGTAAGCCAATGAACATCCATCTATGTTTATGTCTGCTACTTAAATAATTGCGTCAGTTACCAGTGATCTTTCCCCCCTTTTCTAAGATAAAACAAACAAAAAGAATTCTGCTTATTCAATAAATTCATCAGTCATTTGCTCTTTACCCCCTTAAGACATGGCCATGACAATAAATAGCTTGTTGCCAAATCCATTCCTCTGATATACCTTCCCACCATTCTAACTGCAGAAATTATTTTCAATTTTCTTCTTATCAAATAGTTTAAAACACTTGAAAATATGCTATAGCCACCAAAGTTTGCTCCAGAGGTTTGTGGAAAGAATACTGGATTTTTGCATTAAACAAAGGTTCCAATCTTGACTATGTTACCTTAGAAAAGCAATTTATTTTGGGGGAGATGTCATTTTCTTCATATGTGAATCAGGTGGTTGAACTAAATGATCTCTAAGTTTCTTTATAGTTCTAATTTTTTTCTTTCTTTTTCTTCTTTCTATTCTCCCTTTCTCAATTTTGAAAGTAAGAGCCCACTTTAGCCATAAAATAGAAATAATTAAATATATGGTAGTTACTTCCCAGGGTTGTTAGGATATTCAAATGAGAGAACATATACAAAGCACTTTGCAAAATTTAAAATTCTATCTAAATATTTGTTACTATTACTATTTGTTATTATTATTATTATTATTATTATTATTATTATTATTATTACTAAGAAGACTAAGTCCAAAAATGTATATGGATCCTTTGTAGAACTAACTTCTATTATATGTAGACTCTATCCCCATCATGGAAGAGGGGACACTCAGAGAAACAAGATTCTTTTGAGCATTGCTATGGTGGATTAAAAGTACACAATTTAGTTTAAATATCATCTGCCTTATCTGAACCTTGGTATCATTATTCTACTGATTAGGTTCATCAAATTGTTTACAACTTAGCTTTAGTACTTTTTAAAAAGATCAATGATACATAGAGGTTATACATAACACACACACACACTATACACACATTGTGCATGTATGTATTGATTGTATCACATAATTTGAAGTATTTAAGAGTTTTTTTCTTTGCTACATAGATCATGTTATAAGGCCAATTTTGAAGAATATACAATTTTAAAAATAATTTTTGAACTATTATTTTATGTTTTTATTTTTGCAATAAAATAATGAAGCAGTAAGAATAATTAGAACAAAGCTAAAGTTGAATGAATTATTTGAGTTCAAATAGGATAGACACATTAAACTGGAGGATTATTCAGAAGGGAATTACATGTGGTAATTCTGAAATTATTTCTACAAATCAAGTCAACAGATGTTTGTAGTATCTTCTGTTTTGGTAGTATGTTAGGAACTAGAATATTTGCAAAGATGAATAAGGAACTATTTTATCCACAAAAAGCTAACAATCTAGCAGAGATTATATGTCAATGGAACTTTGCAGTTAGGAAAATAATGAATTCCCTCAAGTTGTGCACTATTTGAATATGCACTGCATATTTTCATAAGGCTGCAAGCAATTTCTATATTTTGCCCAGTTTGAATTTGGGAATATAAGACCATTCTAGAGGATTCATTATTTAAGATCTAGCTATAATTGCATTTCTGTGGGTGTTCCCACTACCCATGGTGATTATAATCCATTCATGCCTTCTCAATCATAGCACTTCTTGTTTGTTTTATCCAAGAAAGTCTATAGAGGATCCATTCAATAATTCAAAACAAAACAGATTTTTTTCATCTATTACTTCTTGGGTTTCATATGCTCATTGCATTTTCTGATTATATATTTCCTCAATGATATCCCTTATTCCATTTTTTTGGTTTTGGTCATCAATGGAAATTTGTTGTAGCTTTTTAAAATTATGCCAATTAGAAGTCTTTCTATTGATATTTGGGACACTCACAACTTTTAATTCCTTTGAGAATTTGGTGTCCTACAATTTGTTATTATGAGATAATATCTATTACAAATATATGTTTTTATGTTAGAGAGAATCTAACTATCTATCCTTTAAATCAAAGAATAAGCAGCTAAAAACCTAGTCCTAGACTATTCAATTTCCTGATTGTAATTTAACTTCCTCTCTTTTTCCTGTTCAGTTATGGATCTAATATTTTCTCTTTGTTGTTACATATCTATACTCAAATCTGTTCCTAAATCTATATCTGTACCTACACCTAAACCTCTATTACTTAACTTATACTCATATTCATACTTGTGAAGGTACCTGTAGCTCTAGATGTATACATAAACATACAATGCATATACAAGTATACCTAAACAAATACATACACACAGCACATACATGTACATGCGCCCAACATAGCACATACATAATACATCCATATGATGTACATACAATTATATACATATATGCATGCTCAGTAGGATACATATGGATATACCATATACATCTGTAAATATACAATACATGTACATATACATTATATTAATAATGTATTCTTCTATGTGAGTGTGTGTGTGTGTGTGTGTGTGTGTGTGTGTGTGTGCATACTGTTGGGTGTTTAAAAAGTCTTAGTGCAGTTTTAACCTTCCATGTCCTAAAACTACCCTAAGATTTTTGGGATAACATATATATATATAAATTCAATGAATTCATCATTCAATTACATGCTACCTAATCTGAAAAATAGGCATTTTTTTCAGACACTTAAAAAAATTCCTACTTTGATTTTTTTTGGCTGATCATTTTTTTAAAAATCACAAATTTCTTTGAGAAAGTCCTTAAATATTTTGGGTCTTAATGAAATCAGTGCACTATCATCAGTAATCAAAATCAGGGAATATCAAATGTCTTCCTCATTTTTGTCATTATCTTTAACACCAACATCACTATCATCATCATCATCAGGATCATCTCACACATTCCTCATTTTCATTATAACAATAGCATCTCCTATTTCTATTATGTTTTAAGATGTACAAAGTTCTATGCTTATAACAATGTAGTAGGGGATGAAATCAAATGATGTGATTTAAAATGAAGTTTTAAAGATGAAGAAAGTGAGGTACAAAGGAATTGCCATTTGACTAGAATCAAGAAGTGACAGAGCTCAGGTGAAGGGCAATCTTCCAATGCTATGTTTGACTCTCTCATCAGCAAAAACAAACAAACAAACTATAATTCAAAAGAGAATAGAGCAAGTGCATAAGAAAAAAATATACATTTAAAGATTGGTTACATTTAGATGTTATTTCTAGTTAGAATGATTAGAAAAGTCTTCATGAAAGTGGTATTAGAGATAGACTTAGGAAGATAGTCAAAATATTAGCAGATGGGGAGTATAATAGCACAAATAAAGGAACAGATTTTAATGGAATGAAACCAATCTCTAGTGCAAGATAGATTGAAAAAACTTCAAAAAAGGTCAGTCTCACTGGGATAAGCCCAGCTCAGACAGATTCTGGGAAAGCTGGTGAGAGAGTCTTATTCATAGCAAATTAGTAGCTGTGAACCTTGGTCCTGGCTCAGTAGAGGAAGAGGGGGATGTCTCCAGTTCAAGCTCAAAAGGCTAACTCTGGAAAACCAGACTGCTTCCTGAAAAGAGTAAGCAAAGCATCTCCCTATCCCCCTGCAAACACAAAGGCCCCCTGTGCTCATAGGCGAGGGTCAGAGTTACACAGGAAGCCCTCTCTACCCAGGAGCAGAGCTCAACCATAAAAGCAAAAAAAAAAAAAAAAAGAAAAGAAAGAAAGAAAGAAAGAAAGAAAGAAAGAAAGAAAGAAAGAAAGAAAGAAAGAAAGAAAGAAAGAAAGAAAGAAAGAAAGAAAGAAAGAAAGAAAGAAAGAAAGAAAATACCAAAAGAGAATGTAAGAAAATGAACAACAAACAAAAAAATAATCTTGACCATAGGAAGCACTGTGGCAACAGGATCAAAACACCAACTCATACAAGGACAAAACATCCACAGAGAAAATCTCAAAAAATGATATGGTCTCAAGCCTAAAGAGGCTTCTTGGAAGTTCTTGTAAAAGACTTTAAAAAGAAATAAAAAAAAAAGTAGAAGAAAAATGAAAAAAAGAAATGAGAGGTAAGCAAAAGAGAGTAAAGAGCTTGGAAAGGAAAGGCAATTCCTTAAAAAATACAATTGGTTAAATGCAAAAAAAGAAAAATCCACTGAAGAAAACAGCACCTTCAAAAATGGAATTAACCAATTGGGGGAAAAAAACGGTAAAAAAAAAAAACTAACTTAAAAAACTAGAATGAGGCAAATGGAAACTAATAACTCTATGAGACATGAAAGATCTGTCAAACAAGCTAAAAAAATAAGTAAAATGGAAGAAAATGTGAAATATCTCACTAGAAAAACAGCCAACTTGGAAAATAGATCCAGAAATTATTGGTGTACCTGAAGACCATGACTAAAAAAAGAACCTGAATTACATTCTTCAAGAGATCACTAAAGAAAACTTTCCTGGTATTCAAGAAATAGAGGAGAAAATACTAATTGAAAGAATCTATTAATTATCTTCAGAAAGAGCTCCCACAAGGAAAACCTTAAGGAACATTGCTGTGAAACTCCCAAACTACAATCTCAAGGGAAAAAATGCTGCACGCTGCCAGACAAAAACAATTCATATATCAAGGAGCAAGATTACCTAGGATCTGGCAGGGCCTGGAAAACCAGAAGGCAAAGGACCTAAAGTTACAATCAAGAATCAATTACACAGCAAAACTAAGAATCATCTTTTAGGAGAAGGATATTCAATGAAGTAAGAGACTTTTAATCATTTCTGTTGAAAAAATCAGAACTAAACAGAAAATTTAATCTAAAAACACAAGACTCAAGAGAAGCATAGGAAGGTAAACAGGGGAAAATATATATTATTTAAAGGTTACATCCCTAGCTGGGCAAATAATATCTGTAACTCTTGAGAACTGTATGGAGGGTGTGGTTATGAATGGAGTCTGATGTGATAATATCATAGAAAAAGACATTCAAAGGTGGAAAAAAGGTCTGTACTGGAAAAAAAGGAAAGGGGAGGTAAAATGGGATATATTAGATCACATGAAGAGGTACAAAAACCTATTACAATCAAGGGAAGAAGGGAGGAAATGAGCATTGTCTTAAACTTGATATCAGGAGTTTTAACTCTGAGGCAATAACTTAATCATTCAACTAGGCATAGAAATTTATCTTATTCTATAAAGAAGTAGGAGGAAAAGAAGAAATAAAAGATAGAGAGATAGAGGGATAGAAGGGAAGGCAGAAACACTAAGAAAAAAGATAAGAGAAGAGGGAGGGTGATAGAAGATAAGATAATATGTAGGGTAGATTAAACAAAAACTACAGGATAGACAGGATGGAGAGAGAGGACAAAAGTATATATAGGAGAGAGAATGGAATTAAGGAAAATACAGAGCTGGTAATCATAACTGTAAATGTGAATGGGACAAATTTTTCCATAAACCAAAAGCCAATAGCAGAGTGAATAAAAAAAATAGAATCCTATAATATGTTGTTTACAAGAAACACAATTGACAAAGAGAGACATATGTAGAATAAAGGTAAAAGCTGTAACAAAATTTATTATATACATTAGATGAATTTTTAAAAAAGCAGGAATAGCAATTCTGAACTCAGATAAAGCAAAAGTAAAAATAGATCTATTTAGAAAAGATAAGGAAGGAAAATAAATCTTGATAAAGGGCACCATAAACAATAAAATAGTAATGATATTAAATATATACACACTGACTGGTAGAGCAGGCAATTTCCTAGAGAATATTAAGCCAGTTACAGGAAGAAATGGACAACAAAGCTATATTAGTGGGGGACCTCAACCTTACCCTTTCAGAATCATTCAAATCTAACCACAAAATAAATAAGAAAAATCTAGGGAGGTTAAGAGGATCCTCGACAACCCAGATATGATAGACCTCTGGACACAATTAAATAGAGACGGGAAGGAATACATTTTTTCTTAGAAGTTTGGGGCACCTACACAAAAACTGACCATATATTAAGGCCTAACAACCTCACAATCAAATGCAAAAAAGCAGAAAAAAGTAAATGTTTCATTTTTAGACAGCAGAACAATAAAAATTATATTCAATATAAGCCAGAGAAAGATAGACTAAAAACCAAGTGGAAGTCAAATAATCTAATTCTAAAAAGTGAGTGGGTCAAACAACAAATCACAAAAACATTTCATAAATTCATCCAAAAGAATAAGAAATATGTGTCCCAAAATATGGGACACAACCAAAGCAGTTCTTAGGGGAAATTTTATATCTCTAAATAACTACATGGATAAAATAGAGAAAGAGGAAATTAATGAATTGGGCATGCAACTAAAAAGACTAGAAAAAGAACAAATTAACATCCCCACCAATTAAATATCAAATTAGAAATTCTGAAACTCAAAGGAGAAATTAATAAAATAGAAACAAAAAACCCCACAAAAATCTGTTGAACTAATTAATAAAACTAAGGGTTGGTTTTATAAATAAAACAACAAAATAGAAAAACCTTTGGCTAATTTGATTAGAAGAAAGAAAAAAAAAACAAATTACCAGTATGAAAAATTAAAAGGGTGAACTTACCACCAATGAAAAAGAAACTAGGGGGGGGGTAGCAAGGTGGTGTAATGGATAGAGCACCAGTCCTGAAGTCAGGACGACCTGAGTTCAAATCTGCTTTTAGATACTTAATACTTCCTAGCTGTGTGACTCTAGGCCAGATGGATTCACAATTGAACTTTACCAAACATTTAAAGAACACTTAATTCCAATACTACAAAAATAGTTCAATAAGGAGTCCTGCCCAAATCCTTCTATGACACAAATCTGATAATGATACTTAAATCAGAAAGAGCCAAAATAGAGAAAGAAAATTATAGATCAATTTCCCTATTGAATATTAATGCAAAAATTTTAAATAATACATTACAAAGAAATTATACTAACTTATCAACCTTCTAATACACCATAAACAAATGAGATTTATACCAGGAATGTAGGACTAGTTCAATTTCAGTTAAACTGTTTCCATAATTGACCATGTCAATAACACAACCACCAGAAATCATATGATAATTTCAATAGATACAGAAAAAGCTTCTGACAAAATACAGCACCCAGTTCCTATTAAAAACCCTAGATAGCATAGGGATAGGAGCTTTTCTTAAAATAAGCAGTATCTATATACAACCAGCAGCAAGCATTATTTGTAATGAAAAGAAGCTGGACACATTCCCAGTAAGATCATGGGTGAAACAAGGATACCCATTATTACCACTATTATTCAACATTACACTAGAAATGTTGGCTTTAGCAATAATAATAATAATAATAATAATAATAATAATAATAAGAAGAAGAAGAAGAAGAAGAAGAAGAAGAAGAACGTAAAGGATTTAGAATAGGCCATAAGGAAATAAAAACTATCACTCTTTGCAGATGATATGATGATATGCTTAGAGTATCTTAGAAAATCATCCAATAAACCTACTGGAAAAAATCTACAGCTTTAGCAAAGGTACAGAATATAAAATAAATCCACACAAATCATCAACATTTCTATATATTACTGACAAAGCACATCAGCTGTTATAGGCCAGAACTCTGAAACAAGGATTCTTACAAGGTGCTAAGTCAGTGGAACTGATAAAGACAATGGTTATCTAGTTTAGCATGCTGATTAGTAGTTCTCTAAATTCAGTGTGATTGATTTAATCTTAGAACAAATAATGGTTTCCTAGTGATATAATGATTGGTTTATACTCAATGTAGAGCATATAAACTGGGACTCAGACTCAGATTCAGAGCCAGAGAAGACAAGCAGACTGAAGGTAGGGGCCAAGGAGATAGAGATTCATTTCCATCTTCAACAGCCTTTTGGTGGCTGGCCTGTCCTCCTTCATTTTCTCCACTGAAACCAAGTCCCCTCTGAAGGCCACGTGAAAGCCAGCTGAGCACTAGGTGAAGGAGACAATAAAGACTTTTGAACTTTAATACCTGGCTATTCTTGTGGTGAAAAGAAGGCTGCCCCAGAGACCTCCAGAACATCAAACCAAGAACCTTACAATCAGCAAGAGATAGAAAGAAAAATTCAATTTAAAATTACAGTAGACAAAATAAAACATTTGGATGTCTATCTTACTGCCAAGATGAACTTAAGAACTATATGAACACAATTACAAAACACTTTTCACACAAATAGAGCTAAACACTAGGAAAAATATCAATTGCTCATGGATAGGACAAACTAATATAATAAAAAGTGAAAATTCTGCCTAAATTAGTCTACTTGTCTAGTGCCATATCAATCAAACTGCCAAAAAAAATTTATAGAAGTATAAAAAGTAAGAAAAAAAGATTAAAAATATCAAGGGAATTAATAAAAAAATACAAAGGATAGTGGCTTAGCAGTACTACCCCTAAAACTATATTATAAAGCAGAAATCATCAAAATCATTTGATACTGGCTAAGAAAGTCAGTAAGTGGAATAGGTTAGATACGCACAACACAATAATCAATCTAGTATTAGATAAGCCCCAAACTCCAGCTTCTAAAATAAGAACTCACTATTTGACAAAAAATTGCTGGAGAAACTAGAATAATATGTCAGAAACTTAGCATAGATTTATATCTCACGTCCCATGTCAAAATAAAGTCAAAATTGGTAAATGATTTGGGCATAAAGAATGATTCCATAAACAGATTAGGAGAACAAGAGACAATTTATCTATCAAATCTTTGGAGAAGGGAGGAATTTATGACCAAAGGTAGAACTAGAGAACATTATGAAAAGCAAAATGAACAACTTTGATTATGTGGAATTAAAAAAAATTTTAGCCAATAGAAACAAGATAAAAAGGGAAGTACAAAGCTGGGGAAAAAATCTTTACAGCCAGTGTTTCTGATCACAGTCTCATTTCTAAAATATATAAAGAACTATGTCAAATTTATAAGAATATAATTCATTCCCCAATTGATAATCAAAGGATATGAACAATTTTCAGATGAAGAAATTAAAGCCATCTATAGTAATGTGAAAAAATTCTCTAAATCACTATTGATTAGAAAAATGCAAACAATTCTGAGGTACCACCTCATATTCTCAGATTGGCTAAAGTGATAGGAAAAGATAATTATAAATGTTGGAGAGGATATGGGAAAACTGGGATTCTAATGCATTATTGGTGGAATTGTGAAATGATCCAACCTTTCTAGACAACAATCTGGAATTATGTCCAAAGGGCTTTAAACTGTGCATGCCCTTTGATCTAGCAGTGCCACTACTAGATCTATATTCCAAGGAAATCAAAAAGGAGGAAAATAGACCCACATGTACAAAAATGTTGGTAGCAGCTCTTTTTATAGTAAAAAAGAATTGGAAAATGAATAGATGTCCATTAATTGGAGAATGGCTACATAAGCTTTGGCATGTGAAAGTAATGGAATATTTTTGTTCTATAAAAATGATGAACAAGTTGATTTTACATAGGTCTGGAAAGATTTATATGAACTAATGCAGAGCAAAAGAAGCTGAATCAGGAATACATTATACACAATAACAGTAAGAATGTGTGATGATCAGCTATGAAAGACTTGGTTCTTCTCAGTGATTCAAAACAATCCCATAGACTTTGGCTATAAAATGCCATCTACATCCAGGAAAAAAACAAACAAACAAAAAAAAAAAAACAAAAACTATGGAGATTGAATGTAAATCAACACATGATTTACAAAGTGAAAATTTTTCTTTTTTCTTTTTCCTGATCCCCTAATTTTTCCCTCTTGTTCTGATTTTTCTCTCCCAAAATTATTCATAAAGCAATGTGTAGTAAAAATAATAAATACATTTTAAAGATTAATCTAGAGTTAGAACAAAGTGGTTTAGATTGGGAAAGGATTGAAGATGGAGGCAAGTAAATAATCTACATGGATGATAAAGAATAATGAAAGTCAAAATAAAAAACAGGAAAAGTGGCCTAGATGAAGGAAGTTGTAACCTTTTTTTTTTCTGAGTCATGAACCCCTTCGGCAGTCTGGAGTTTCTAGATTCATTCATAAAATTATATTTTTAAAAGAATAAAATAAAATATATAGGACTCCAAAGGAAAACAATTATGTTTAAAATGTAGTTATAAATTAATTTTTAAAAGTCCACAGATTCCAGGTTATAAAACCTTGGACAGAGATAGAATCAGCAGAGGCTGGAAACTGATTGGATTGAAAGTGAGGCTAAACAGGGAAGAGTAAATGATACTTTTGAGGTTTTGTGCCTGGGCAATAGGAATAAAGGTAGTTGTATTATTAGAAACAGGCAGTCAAGAGGAGGAACAGATTTTGAAGTAAGGAGAATGAATGTGGTTTTGAGTTTAAATTATGTCTTGATTTTAAAGCTAAATGTCTACATATGTTTAAAAACATAATCTTATAAATAATTAGGGATTAAGGTATTTTTTCTTCTGTGATAAAAAACAATAGATTTGACCTTGGAATTTTATCACTTTCAATTAATGAAGTCAATTAATGTACTTGTGAGGGTAATTGATTTCAAACTACTTTACTTGTTATATTAAATCGTTTCTAATTACTATTTTCAGGCAATTTGGCACAAATAGACTAACTTCTAAATTACAATCTTTAAGAAAGCTATGGTGTTTGACAAAAAAAGGAAAGTTGTAAATTATATCTACAACATGATGTCAAATATGTGGTCTGTTTATAGGCTGAGTTGGGGCAGTGTGATCCAATAATTAGAGGACAAGAATGGGAGATAGGAAACTTGTATAGATCAGGTCCAGCTATGTTCAACTCTATCTGTGATCCTGCATTGTTCTACTCAATTGTAATGAGAAATAAGCAACCAAGTTCTGGGACACTCTTGAAGAAACATTGCTATTGGTACTTTCCTTAAGGGAGGATAAACACATGGGAATATTTACCCAAAATGTGGCAACACAACCAGTCCATAACTATGTACTTTTTTGATTATATATCTACTATAGTTTCATTACTGCAGAGCAAACCTTAATTATGAACTATTTATACTTTAAAGGAAACATTTGAATATCATATGGAACAGCAATATATGAAATCGTGAAAGATCTGCCCCTCCCCTTCTTCCATTGCCACAATGATCATATTGGTTATAATGATCTAGTAAATTTTTTTTTAAATTTTTTATTATATATATATATTTTATAATATTATCCCTTGTATTCATTTTTCCAAATTATCCCCCCCTCCCTCTATTCCCTCCCCCCGATGACAGGCAATCCCATACATTTTACATGTGTTACAATATAGTCTAGGTACAATACATGTGAGTGAATATCATTCTCTTGTTGCACAATAAACATTAGAATCCAAAGGTACATGCAACCTGGGCAGACAGATATTAGTGCTAACAGTTTACATTCACTTCCCAGTGTTACTTCTCTGGGTGTAGTTATTTCTGTCCATCATTGATCAACTGGAAGTGAGTTGGCTCTTCTTTATGTTGAAGATTTCCACTTCCATCAGAATACATCCTCATACAGTATTGTTGTTGAAGTGTACAGTGATCTTCTGGTTCTGCTCATTTCACTCAGCATCAGTTGATTTAAGTCTCTCCAGGCCTCTCTGTATTCCTCCTGCTGGTCATTTCTTACAGAGCAATAATATTCCATAACCTTCATATACCACAATTTACCCAACCATTCTCCAACTGATGGACATCCATTCATCTTCCAGTTTCTAGCTACAACAAAAAGAGCTGCCACAAACATTTTGGCACATATATGTCTCTTTCCACTCTTTAGTATTTCTTTGGGATATAATCCCAGTAGTAGCGCTGCTGGGTCAAAGGGTATGCACAGTTTGATAACTTTTTGGGCATAATTCCAGATTGCTCTCCAGAATGGCTGGATTCTTTCACAACTCCACCAGCAATGTATCAGTGTCCCAGTTTTCCCGCAGCCCTTCCAACATTCATCGTTATTTGTTCCTGTCATCTTAGCCAATCTGACAGGTGTGTAGTGGTATCTCAGAGTGGTCTTAATTTGCATTTCTCTGATCAGTAGTGATTTGGAACACTCTTTCATGTGAGTGGATATAATTTCAATTTCTTCCTCTGAGAATTGTCTGTTCATATCCTTTGACCATTTATCAATTGGAGAATGGTTCGGTTTCTTATAAATTAGGGTCAGTTCTCTATATATTTTGGAAATGAGACCTTTGTCAGAACCTTTGTTTTTAAAAATATTTTCCCAATTTGTTACTTCCCTTCTAATCTTGTTTGCATTAGTATTGTTTGTACAGAAACTTTTTAGTTTGATGTAATCAAAATCTTCTATTTTGTGATCAATAATGATCTCTAGTTCTCCTCTGGTCATAAATTCCTTCCTCCTCCACAAGTCTGAGAGGTAGATTATCCTCTGTTCCTCTAATCTATTTATTATCTCCCTCTTTATGCCTAAATCATGGACCCATTTTGATCTTATCTTGGTATATGGTGTTAAGTGTGGATCCATATCTAATTTCTGCCATACTAATTTCCAGTTTTCCCAACAGTTTTTTCCGAATAATGAATTTTTATCCCTAATGTTGGTATCTTTGGGTTTGTCAAAGATTAGGTTGCTATATATGTATCCTTTTTTGTCCTTTGTATCTAATCTGTTCCACTGATCTACCGGTCTATTTTTTAGCCAATACCAAATGGTTTTGGTGACTGCTGCTATATAATATAGCTTTAGATCAGGTACACTTAGACCACCTTCCTCTGAGTTTTTTTTCATTATTTCCCTTGCAATTCTCGACCTTTTATTCTTCCATATGAATTTTGTTGTTATTTTTTCTAGGTCATTGAAATAGTTTCTTGGGAGTCTGATTGGTATAGCACTAAATAAATAGATTAGTTTGGGGAGTATTGTCATCTTTATTATATTCGCTCGGCCTATCCAAGAGCACTGAATGTCTTTCCAATTATTTAAATCTGATTTTATTTTTGTGGCAAGTGTTTTGTAATTTTTCTCATATAATTCCTGACTTTTCTTTGGTAGATGGATTCCCAAATACTTTATACTCTCAACATTTGTTTGGAATGGAATTTCTCTTTGTATCTCTTGCTGTGGCATTTTGTTAGTGATATATAAAAATGCCGAGGATATATGTGGATTTATTTTGTATCCTGCCACTTTGCTGAAATTTTGAATTATTTCTAGTAGCTTTTTAGCAGAGTCTTTGGGGTTCTCTAAGTATACCATCATGTCATCTGCAAAAAGTGATAGTTTAATTTCCTCATTTCCTACTCTAATTCCTTGAATCTCTTTCTCGGCTCTTATTGCCGAGGCTAGCGTTTCTAGTACTATATTGAATAGTAATGGTGATAGTGGGCAACCTTGTTTCACTCCTGATCTTACTGGGAAAGGTTGCAGTTTATTTCTATTGCACATTATGCTTACTGAAGGTCTTAAATATATGCTCCTGATTATTCTAAGGAATAGTCCATTTATTCCTATACTCTCAAGAGTTTTTAGTAGGAATGGATGTTGGATTTTGTCAAATGCTTTTTCTGCATCTATTGAGATGATTATATGGTTCTTATTAATTTGATTATTAATATGGTCAATTATATTAATAGTTTTCCTAATATTAAACCAGCCCTGCATTTCTGGAATAAATCCTACTTGATCATAGTGTATTATCCTGGAGATGATTTTCTGAAGTCTTTTTGCTAATATCTTATTTAAGATTTTAGCATCAATATTCATTAAAGAGATTGGTCTATAATTTTCTTTCTCAGTTTTCGATCTACCTGGTTTAGGTATCAGTACCATGTCTGTGTCATAAAAGGAGTTTGGTAGGACTCCTTCATCCCCTATTTTTTCAAATAATTTATATAACATTGGGGCTAATTGTTCTTTAAATGTTTGGTAGAATTCACATGTGAATCCATCTGGCCCTGGGGATTTTTTCCTGGGAAGCTGATTAATAGCTTGTTCTATTTCTTTTTCTGAAATGGGACTATTTAAGCAATTTATCTCCTCCTCTGTTAATGTAGGGAGCCTATATTTTTGGAGGAAGTCATCCATTTCACTTAAGTTATCAAATTTATTGGCATAAAGTTGGGCAAAGTAACTCCTTATTATTTCTCTAATTTCCTCTTCATTGGTGGAAAGATCCCCCTTTTCATTTGTAAGACTATCAATTTGATTTTCCTCTTTCTTTTTTTTGATCAAATTTACCAAAGGTTTATCTATTTTATTGGCTTTTTCATAAAACCAACTCTTGGTTTTATTTATTAATTCAATAGTTTTTTTACTTTCAATATTATTGATTTCTCCTTTTAATTTTTGTATTTCAAGTTTAATTTTTGGTTGGGGGTTTATAATTTGGTCTTTTTCTAGCCTTTTAAGTTGTAAGCCCAATTCGTTAATCTTCTCTTTCTCTATTTTCTTCAAATAAGCCTCTAAAGATATAAAATTTCCCCTTATTACTGCTTTAGCTGCATCCCAAAGATTTTGATATGATGTCTCATCATTGTCATTATTTTGGGTGAAATTGTTATTTGTTTCTATAATTTGCTCTTTCACCCAGTCATTCTTTAAGATGAGATTATTCAGTTTCCAATTACTTTTTGGTCTATTTACCCCTAACTTTTTACTGAATATAGCTTTTATTTCATTGTGATCTGAGAAGAAGGCATTTATTATTTCTGCCTTCCTACATTTAATTTTGAGATCTTTATGTCCTAATATATGGTCTATTTTTGTATAGGATCCATGAACTGCTGAGAAGAAAGTATATTCCTTTCTATTGCCATTCAGTTTTCTCCAAAGATCTATCATACCTAGTTTGTCTAATGTTCTATTTACTTTTTTAATTTCTTTCTTGTTTGTTTTGTGGTTTGATTTGTCTAAATCTGAGAGTGCAAGGTTGAGATCTCCCACTATTATAGTTTTACTGTCTATTTCTTCTTGCAGTTCTCTTAACTTTTCCTTTAGAAAGTTAGATGCTATACCACTTGGTGCATATATGTTTAGTATTGATATGGCTTCATTATTTATGCTACCTTTCAGCAGGATATAGTTTCCTTCCTTATCTTTTTAAAGGAGATCTACTTCTGCTTTTGCTTGATCTGAGATAAGGATAGCTACCCCTGCTTTTTTGGCTTTACCTGAAGTATAATAGGCTCTGTTCCAACCTTTTACCTTTACTCTGTATGTATCTCCCTGCTTTAAGTGTGTTTCCTGTAGACAACATATTGTAGGGTTCTGCTTTTTGATCCAATCTGCTATCCGTCTCCATTTGATGGGATCGTTCATCCCATTTACATTTACAGTTAAAATTACTAATTCTGTATTTCCTGCCATCGTATTATCCCCAGATTATGCTTTTTTCCCTTGACCCCCCTGATCCCCCTCCCCGATATTTAATTTACAGACCCCCCTTGTGACGCGCAACCCTCCCTCTTTTTTTTTTTTTTTTTTTTTTTTAGGATCCCTCCCCCCTCCCTCCAAGTCCCTTCACTTATTCTCCTTTTCCTTTTCCCTTTTCCTCTCCCCCCTTTTAATGAGGTGAGAGAAAATTCTCTGAAAAACAAATATGTTAATTATTTACTCTTTGAGCCTCTCCTGATGAGAGTAAGATTCACACAATGAATCTCCCCCTCACTAAGTTCCCTCAGATATGGTGTATTTTCTATGTCTCTTCCTGGGATGTAGTTTCCCTCTTTTTATCACTCCTTCCCCTTTTTCTGAACCGACCTCCTTCCCTTTACTACACCCCCCTTTTTTTCTTTTATATCAGTAAAATCAAATTATCCTTGAGTATTTTTTATATACCCACAACAGAGTTACAGTTCTCAAGGGTTCTGTGTACCTTTTTCTGTTTCTCTTCAGTCTTGTGGATGTAGATCAAATTTTTTGTTTAAGTCTGGTTTTTTTCTTAGAAACATATGGAATTCCTCTGTTTCATTGAATGACCATCTTCTTCCATGGAAAAAGATGCTAAACTTAGCTGGGTAGTTCATTCTTGGTTGCAATCCTTGATCTTTTGCCTTACGGAATATCAGGTTCTTTTAATGTGGAGGCAGCCAGATCTTGGGTGACCCTTATTGTGGCACCTTGGTATTTAAATTGTTTTTTTCTAGCTGCTTGCAGGATTTTCTCCTTTGTGTGGTAATTCTGCAGCTTAGCCACTATATTCCGTGGTGTTCTTTTTTTAGGGTCTATTTCAGAAGGAGTTCGATGAATTCTTTCCACATCTACTTTCCCTTCTGTTTCTATTATCTCTTGACAGTTCTCTTTGATAATTTCCTGTAAAATAGAATCTAGGCTCTTTTTTTGGTCATAGTTTTCTGGAAGTCCAATAATCCGCAGATTATCTCTCCTAGATCTATTTTCCAGGTCTATAGATTTTCCCAGTAAGTATTTGACGTTGTTCTCCAGCTTCTCATTTTTTTTTTTTTTTTGTTTTGTTTGACTGATTCTTGGGTTCTCTGTGAATCATTCATTTCTATTTGTTCCATCCTGACTTTTAAGGAGTTATTTTCTTCTTTCACAGTTTTTAGTTCTTTTTGTAAATGCCCAATTTCTTTTTTAAATGAATTATTTTGCTCTATTGAATTTTTTTCCATTTCCCTAATTTTTTTTTTGAGAATTATTTTCTTTTTCCAATTCAGAAATTCTATTTTCTTGAGACTTTTTTATCTTTTCCAATTCAGAAATCCTACTTTCCTGTGTTTTTTTTTAACCTTTTCTAATTCATAAATTTTGTTTCCCTGCATCTCCTGTGAATTCTTTATTTTTTCCAACTCCAATTTCAGGACGTTGTTATTCTCTATCATAGCTTCCCTTTCCTTTCCCCATTTTTCTTCAAACTCCCTTAATTTTTTAAGAGTTTCTTCTAGGAGAGAGTTATGTGATGGGGGGCAGGAATTGTTCCCCTTTAGGTTATTATCTGCTGTCTCTCTGCTGTTAACTTCCTCGGGGTTGGATACCCGCTCTTTCTCTGTATAGAAGGAATCTATAGTTTTTCTGGCTTTTTTGCTCATATTTAAAAAAAATCTTTTGGGGTCTGTCCTTGGGGTAGGAAATTATTTATTTACTTCTTTACCAGCTTCCTCCCAGACTGGATGGATGCAGCGGCTCCTGCGCCTGAGCTAAGATAGAGCTCTGGGAGAGAGTTCCCCACCCCCTCCCTGGAAGTGCCTCAGAGGTGATTAGCACTGCTGTGCCCGAGGGCGCTGTGTTTTAGAGGCTTCCCTGAGATTTGAGACTGAACAGTAAAGACAGCACAAAGCCCAGCCTATGTGTCCGGGTGGTGTGTGGATGTCTGCAGCAGGTGACATGAAAAGCCCCTGTTCTCAAACTGGAAGTGTCTGCCAGAAACCGTGGTCCCTAGTTCAAAGGTTCCGCTTCTCTGGGACTTCCTGGATCTGAGTTCCACTCCCTCCAGCTAAACTAGGCAGTGTGTGTTGCCTTGGGCCGTATCCACCCACTTGTCAATCTCTTAACTATTCTCAGGTGGTAGCTGAGGCCACACCCCCTGGTGCCGAGATCTGTGGAGTCACCTCCAGGGTCTGGGGAAAATCTAATCTGAGTTTTAAAATATTTTGGCTTTCTCTTCTGAACTGCTAAATAATTAGCAGAGAAGAGCTAACAGCCTGTGCCAGATTCCTTTACCTCAGTGGCTTCTCTGATCCCAGAGCCCTCCCCAGCGCAACCAGTGCAGTGTGCCCCTACCCCACCGTCTGTGCTGGCCTCTCTTCTTCCTCCCCTGGGGACTGACCTTGTCTGTTAAAACTCCAGATTCTCTTCAGCTGGTAAGTCGTGCTTCCAGTCCTTGTGGTATCTATCAGTCCTGGGCTTATTTTGATACTTAATTTATCTAATTGGTTGTGAGGGAGTGAGGACGTTCACAGAGTCGTGTGTTTCTTCTCGGCCATCTTGGCTCTGCCTCTATTAGTAAAATTTTTTAAAGAAAAACGAGTGTTACATGTTCACTCTAAATTTCTCCTTTTTGTAGGTTGAGACAATTGAATAAACATACCAGAAAACCATAAATGATAAACACAGTCTTTCTATGAGAACAAAATAGACTCAAGAGAAATCTCAGCCTGGCCTTTGTTGAAGAATGTTCATGCTCTTGCAATATTCCTCTTAACATTAGGATTTTTTTTTCCTTAGCATTTTCATACAGTGCTTTTTGCTTTGTGTGAATGTGATAATCACTCAAAAATATAAGAAGAAAAAAAGAAAAGAAAAAAAGAAAAGTTTCTGAGAGCATAAAAGAGAAACTTTCCATGGATAGATTAAAGTGATGTTATGCTTAGTGAAGAGATACTGGAGCAGGTAGATGGTACAGTAAACAGAGCAAAAGTCCTGGTGTCAGCAAAATCAGAGTTCAAATTTTGGGATCGAACTTGGTTTTTTTTGGTTTTTGTTTTGTTTTGCTTTAGTGAGGCAATTGTGGTTAATTAATTTTCTCAAGATCACAAAACCATAAATGTCAAGAGATTGAACTCAAGTCCTCCTGATTGCAGGCCTGCTTCTCTATCTACAATACCACATAGCTTTCCCTTGATTTTAGAAATGTGACACCAACTGTGCAATCCTAGAAAAATTACTTAACCCCAATTCCCAATTGTCTTGTTAAAAAAAAAAAAAAAAGATACTGCTCTGTAAAAAAAAAAAAAAAAAATCTTTAACATTTTTCAATTGGCTAAACATGAAGTAATTTTATGGCATAGAAAACGCTATATTTAGATTAATAAAATTTGACTTAAATTTTAACCCTATTATTTACTGTTTGATTTTTGGCAAGTCACTTTATCTCTATGAAGTTTAATTTTATCAATAAATTGGGAGTGGTGGTGGAAGGACTAGGTGATCTCTTCCAAGAATAAATTGTTTGTTTTACATTTTATAACTAAATACATATCATCTCTAAATCCAAGGCCACAGCTAAGACTTCCTGAAACTCAATTAAATTTAGTTGGGAGGGTAATAATACAAAAGACAGATTGACTAAAGGTTTAGTTATACTATAAGAAGATATGGCTCATTTTCTAGAGATCCAAGCAAGTTATCCAAGCAAGTGTGGAAGGAGAAGTAGGATCTAAGGGAGAAGCATTTCAATGATATGATCTGGGAGAGGGTATGAGTGGAAATATTCAATCACCAAGTATAGTTACATCATGGGATTTTGTGGGTCAGTGGAGGACCATGATACTTGTAGGAAGCATATCCCCAGATAAGAAAACAATTCTTTGGATATTGGCTCTCCAGATAAAGTTGTTCCTTACTAATTTTATAAACTCTTTATAAACCTTAATAAACCGTCAAGTTTTTTTTTTTTTTTCTCTCCAAATTAAGATGTAAGAAATCCATTCAAATAAAATAAGAAGGCAAAGATAGCTCCTGGTTAAATAAATATAAAGTGAAAAGAGTGGCACATTGGGTAAAAGGCTGACCTTGGTATCAGAAAGACCTAAATTCAGAACCTATTTCTGACACATACTATGTGACTCTGGGTAAGCCATGTAACTTCTCATTTGCGTGGTCAATTTTTCAAGACTGTAAATGATAGACAAATTTTTTGTCTACAATGACAAATCTGTACATATGAAATCAAAAATTTGGACAATCCTTGCCTCCCTCCCTCTCCAAAAAAAACCCCCACAAAAACAAAAAAAAATTGAAATTGATTTACTTGTGTCTTTGTGGGAATAGTGTGCGTGTTCTCAACAGTTGTGCTTCTCTTATTGCTGAACATCTCCAGAACCCTGAATGTTCCATTGCTACCTCAAAATCAACTAGTTAATAATAGAACTTGTCCTAGCAGATTTGCCTTAGCTCCCAAATATATGATTAATTTTTTTTTAATAGCATCATTATTCTCAGTATTATCCAGGCTTAAAAACTTATAAGACATTTTTGACTCTTTCCTCTCTGTTATCCTATATGTACAATCCTATATTAAGACCTGTTAATTTTACCTCTATAACTTATTTTATATTAACAAAACATTGTCACAACCTTGTCATTCCTTATTTGTGGTGACAGCACCCTCCCTTTCCAGTATATCTCTTCCTCAATCTATTCTTTATAAAGTTATCAGATTATTTTCCTGAGTTTGTTACTTCCCTGTGCAAGTCCCTTCAGTAGGAACCTATTGCCTAACCAATAAAATACAAATGCCTTAACCTTGATGTTAAGAAAACAAAAAGCATCTTCCTAACAATTATAGCCATCCAAGTGCATAATGGACTACCTTGAAGAAACAGTAGGTTTCTCATCTTTGGGGAATTTCAGGAAGAGAATGGACACTACTTGTCAGGTATGCTATAATGCAGATTTCTTTCAAGTATAGGTTAGGCAAAATGGCAATTGAAGTCCCTGAGAATGGACTTCTCAAATTTTTCTCTTCTGTAACCCAATACTTTAGGTTTTTTGTAATCTGGCCTTTAAAGCCTGATTTCATGGTACTCTCTGTATGAATTCTATATTTGCATGAAGTTAGTTTGAAGAGTATTCCCCAGTTTCATTTTGAATTTCTTAAATCATGAATTTACATTGATGTTTGTCATGCCAGTATACTCTCTATCAATCTTTATACCCACTGAAATCCTTCTCTTACTTTAAGGTACAGCCAAGTTTTACTTTTCCCATAAAATTTTTCCTAATTCTTCCCAAAGAAAAACTGTGTTTCCATTTTCAAATATTCTACTTTATCTGCATCTGTCTTTGATCTTCATAACATTCTGTATATTTACTTGTGTATGCATTAAAATGTTTTGCCACAGTTCTCTTTTAATGTTTTGACCCAGTTTCCCTAATTGTCCTATTTAGTTACTCTGCCTCAGGTTATAACCATTCCCCCTTAATGTTAGGATAAAGGTCTTTATCAATTTTAGACATCATTAGATTATTAGGAGCCTCTCCAGTACCTCTCTCCATTATGCCTGCCTCCATTATGTCATCCTCATCTTAGGTTCCTCCCCCCATTAGGTCATCCCCATCCAGGTACCTCCCCCATTATGTCCTTGTTCTTGTTACCCTATAAAAGAATCTTGTTATGGGACATGTAGGGCTGGATTCTTTGAGAGGATAGTCTCCTTCAGCCCTGGGACCAAACCACAGATCCATTGGTCCCAGTAAATCTCTCCCATTTAATAAATTATTGAATTGTTCTCTAATTTCTGTCTTGCTCAGTTTCTCTAGCATTATAATATTAGATTGCAAGTCCCCTGAAGACATGGATTATTTAAGTTTTGTCTTTTATATCCACAGTGTCTAGTGGAGTACTTTGTATATATTGGGCAATTAATTGCTGTTTATTACATTAATTAAAAAAATACATCATTCAAATTTTTTCACCAAATATCTCAGGACATGTGTACTAATAAGTTAACTGATGCAGGAAATTTCTAGGAGTGACCTAGATGTCTCCAAGTAGAATTTAATTTCAAAATGTTTTATCTATTCCCTCACACAGCTAGAAATGCTGATATTTTATGAGAGTCACCATAATATACCATTTGGCAGTCTTTCTGGAAGCAGCACATATTCAACTAATTACTATTAAATTATATTAGTTTCTATTCATTTCCTGGCTAGAGATTCAGAATATCTTACCTTTTCCTTTGTAATGTTCCTCTCATGGACTGCCAAATTGTAGATAATTCTCAGGCCTTGGTAAGTAACTTAACACCTCTTGTGAAATCATTTCACTGGAGCAATTGCTTTATCTCCCAAATGATCCAAGCCTAGCCCTTATCTGAGGAGCATTTGTGAATGCCACTTTGCCCTTGCCCACCTGTTTTAGGTTTCCCCTCCTCCCTTGATCTTCCTTTTCTTCACAACAAGACAATCCACAGTGTGGGCCATTTAGGTGTCACCAGGTCTGTGAGACTTGACAAGCACTGCCAGTTAACATCAAACCAAATCACCAGAGGTTTCATGGAATCACATTTCCCCACTGCAAAGAAAGCTGAGAAGATGGGCCTGGTAGCTTTAGAATGAGGGTTTGAATGAGGACACTTTGTTCATGAATGGAAACTCTACATTCTTTGTTATTTTAACAGGCTGTGTCTGTTCTCTTTGAAAGAAATTGTATGGGAGAAGATTGGATTAAGTAGTTTTTATTTAATTTCAATGTGCTTTTCACTTTTACAAAGATCAACTTACTTAGTCATGTAATAAACTCTTGTTTTACAATAATACTGGAGTATATTATATCACTGTAGGCAACTCCTAAATACAGAATTAGAGTAGGGAAACAAGACAATTGTTTCTTTGGTGAATGAAGCCTATATCATTACCCATTCACTATGTCAGATATCACTTGAACCTTGAAAGCTATTCAAAGAAATATCTAGCTACTAGTTAATCTACTTTAGGGAGAATGAAAAAAAATCTTTGCAATCTCCTTAGCTGATTTCCTTACATCTTGGCCATTTGCAGCCTGAACAGATGTTAGACTTATTATTTTCTTTTTGTTTGGTAACTTTTAGAAAATCCTTCAAAATGTCAGCTTTGTTGTAAAATTATCCAGTATTTAATATATCTTGAATTTTTGAGGCTTTACAAAGATAAGGTTTGATTGGCCCGAATATTTATTAGGTTATTTATCTATCTTAACAGCTAATTTAATATTACTCTTGAGGATCTAAGTTATGACATCTTATTATTTTATTAATTGATACTATATTGATTTTTAATCAATAAATATAATTTTATCTCTCACCTGCTGCACACAATTAACAAAATTCCTTGTGATAAATATACATAGACAAGCATAACAAATTCTTATACTCACCATCTCCCCAAATCCACATATCTTTCTTCATTGTGAGCTTATTCCTTTTTTTTTTTTTTTTTTGTTTGAGTCTATAAAGTTCTAACTGATGATATCTTATAATTTGTTGTCAGTCTGGTTGCTAATAGAACTTTTGTACTAGAGTGTTACAAAGAAAAATAAAACAAACTCATGCAAGCAAGAAAACATTATTATCAAGTCATATTCCTACTTTCTTATTCCATATTCAGTTACTTTGCATCCGAGAATCATACATTTAGAACTAGAATAAAACTTCTGAAGTTATTGCTTCTAACTTCATTTTACACTTGAGGAAATGGAGGGGTATTAGATAATAAGCGTCTTTGAACCCAGGTCTTGGCAAAATGTGCCTTCTAAGCCCTTTAATACTAGATCACAATGTATCTCTATGACTTCATCTTCAAAACTGTAAAAGTGGAATCAGATAAAAAATTGAAAATGAGTGATTTACCCAGAGTAACAAATATCATTTCCATTGTATCATACATCAAGGAAATAGCTCAACTGCCTTTTAAAAAAAAACTTTCTCCTCATTACATTAAAAATGGACCCTCTCCAAGGAACTGGACTTGAGTGGATGACTATATGTTGGGGAATGACTGAATAAGTTATGTTATATATATGTTATGGAATACTATTGTTTGGTAAGAAATTATGAGCAAGGTGATTTCAGAAAGCCTAGAGAGACTTACATGAACCAATGTTAAATGAAGTGAGTAGAAGCAAGAAAATATTTCACACAGCAACAAGAAGATTATGTGATGATCACCTGTGATAGACTGGGCTCTTTTCAATAATGAGGTGATTTAGGCCAATTCCGATAGATTTGTGATGGAGAGTACCATTTGTACCCAGAAAAAGGATTGGTAACTGAATGTGGGTCACAACATAATATTTTCACCTTTTTTGTTGTTGTTTGCTTGTTTTTTTTTCTTCTTTTTTCCTTTTGATCTGATTTTTCTTGTGAAGCAAGATAAATGTAGAAATATATAGAAGAATTGCATCTATTTACCTATATTGGATTATTTGCTGTGTAGGAAAAGAGGACAGAAGGGAGGGGAAAAGATTTGGAACACAATGTTTTGCAAGGATGAATGTTGAAAACTATTGCTGCATGTATTTTGAAAATAAAAAAAGCTTTTATTAAAAATAAAAATAAAAAAAAAAAACACAACAAGAAATGGGTCCCTCCTTTTAACACTTCAAATAAAAGTTCCCTGTTACTCTTTTGGAATAAGATCCTTTTCTGTCTAGTTACTGATAGTCCTCTTTCTTGTTTCCTCTTCTGTCTAATTTAACCATGAAGGCAATTTTCAGGCATTCTGGGTATGGCACCAAAATGCTAAGTGATCCTGCCAGTGAAGGAAAGAGATCATCCCTTCTCATCCTTGGCTGTCATTTAGCTTTTATTTTGTTACTTTTCTGATGATGCTTGATTCTGAATAATTAATTTGGCTTTCAATCTCTCTGAAAAATCTCCAAAATATCTCTTTTCTTTTTTAAAATTAATTTTATAATTATAATTTTTGACAGTACATATGCATGGGTAATTTTTTTTACAACATTATCTCTTGTATTCATTTTTTTCAAATTTTCCCCTCCCTCCCTCTACTCCCTCCCCTAGATGACATTCAATCCCAGACATATTTAATGTGTTACAGTATAACCTAGATACAATATATGTGTGTAAAAACCAAATTTCTTGTTGCACGGTAAGAATTGGATTCCGAAGGTATAAGTAACCTGTGTAGAAAGACAGTAGTGCTAACAGTTTACATTCAATTCCCAGTGTTCCTTCTCTGGGTGTAGCTGTTTCTGTCCATCATTGATCAATTGGAAGTGAATTAGATCTTCTTTATGTTGAAAATATCCACTTCAATCAGAATATATCTTCATACAGTATCGTTGTTGAAGTGTATAGTGGTTCTGCTCATTTCACTCAGCATCAGTTCATATAAGTCTCTCCAAGCCTCTCTGTATTCATCCTGCTGGTCATTTCTTAAAGAGCAATAATACAAAATATCTCTTTTCTTTCATTTTTCATTGTAGTTTGGAATATGGTTTCAAGGAAAACTGTAGAAATTATCTAACCCACATGCATGTCCTCTTATGCTCAATAAAATTATATTGTACCTAGGCATGGACCCACGAACTCCAGAGACAGGGAGAAAACTCAGGCACTTTGTTTTGTTTTGTTTTGATTTTTTACCTTGCTGTCCTAAATTGAGGATGCAGATACAGGTCCTTCAGGACACTTCCATGTAAGCTTTCAAAGTGCTTTGTTTTCCTTATTCCACCTTTCTATATAGAATTTTAGAATTCATGGGAAAGACAGAAAAGAAGAAGAGAATAAAATGGACAAGAGAAGAAGAGAAGGCAGATGAATAAAGGACCAGCAATAGTTAGGGAGGAAACATGGTTTTGGTTTGAAAATTCTCAGGCATCTCTTGATCTGCTCAAAGAAGGAATAGTTGGACAGCAAATAGAACCTATCTTACATTGAAAAAACACAGACACAAATACACACATACACAAAAGAAAACAAGCAAACAAAATCAATCATCATATATGTCTTTAAGTTTAGTGGGGATAGATCCTGGAGAATAAATGAACAAAAGAACTGAATAAGAGATATGTGACTGAGGAAAATTAGCATTACTTTGTGGGGAATGGGTTCAGGGGATGTGCATGAGGAAAAAAAAAACACCTTTAATGTGTAAGGATTTTCATCCAGCTTTAGAGGAAGGTAAGGCAAGATATTATGGAGTTCTTTACTTAAAGTGGTAATCTGTGGTCTTTTCCTTTAGCCCCTATAAGCTCCTTTAGCTACAAAATACAAACTAGTCATTAGATATGAACCTCGACAATACTTTTCAAAATTGTTTAAATTCCAAAAGTATTTAATTTTTTTTTTTAAACATAGAGTGGTTAGGTGGGACAGTGGTTAGAGCACCAATCCTGAAATTGGGAAGACCCAAGTTCAAATTTGGTCTCAGACATTTAACAGTTCCTATAAACATACATTTATTCACATATACATACACATGCATACATATCTTTCACTGGAGATGGTTTCTAAGCACTTCACTATTCTAGCTATCCTCTACTGAATGAGTTCTAATTTGTTTATGTTTTCAGAACTAAAAAAAATCCCAGATGTGGTCTGATGTGGTTAGGAGAGAGAAGATAGAGATCTAGACACTAGTTTTTTTACATTTTTCATTAGTGTAGCCTAAAATTGCATTATCTCCTTCCTCAAGGAATAGATAAAACTAAGCAAGCCAGCCTAGTTAAAACAGCAGGGAATATTCAGAGATATGTTCTCTGATGGAAGGCAGCATGACTTAGATGGTCAAATCATGACTATTATATTGATTACCTTTTTTCTGCTTTAATTTTGCTTTCTGCTCTAATTAAAATTTCCCATGACTTTGAGACCAAGAATTCTGGGAATAAAAATGTTCCTTAAGTCATCAGACATGATTCTTGCCCAGACCCTACAGCCATTACTATGAAGAGAAATAATTATGGAGAAGGAGCCCACCTTCCTAATTACCGCTAACAACATCTGCCAGCCTCCTGCCAACAATAGCAACATAAATATAAGAATTATGGAAATCATTGCTTCATCAAAGCATTAACAATCAGAGAATAGTAAAAAAAATCAGTAAAAAAGATTAATCACACAAAAATATTGATACATACATAATCTTATGACTAATATTTTAATAGGAAAATATAAATATCATCAAGATTTTCCTATGGAATTTTTGTTTCCATTGTGCAGAATACTAAGTCTATTTTGAAAGTGTATTTATCTTAGGAGGATGAGGCATGTGTAGGTAGATATTTAATATATTTAGAATAAAACAGCCTAACTGTCATCAAACACAGAATTAGAATTTGAGAACTAGAAAGGATCTTAGAGAGCATGTAGTCCAATCTGTCATACCCAGCATAATTGAGACCTGGAATAGGTTAATTGGTAATACCATTTGTCATTTTTACCAATGACACCTACCATGGAATTAGTCACAAAAAAGGTACTTACTTAAGAAGTGTTTTGAATGAATATTTCTTGACCTTTGCTCTAAAGAATCTACTATTTGTACAGGATTATCTGAGGTCTAAAGGGAATGGCAAAGATAAATAAAGATTGCATTTTTGCCTTCAAAGAGTTGACAATGTATTAGGAAGATAACACAAATACAAAAATAACAAAACAGCAATAAAGAAATAGAAAGTGCAAAGAGAGGGCATATCCTTTTATAGAAATGTGCAAACTGTGTGTATGTGTGTGTGTATGTGTGTGTGTGTGTGAGAGAGAGAGAGAGAGAGAGAGAGAGAGAGAGAGAGAGAGAGAGACAGAGAGACAGACAGAAAGACAGACAGACAGACAATCATACAGACAGAGAAAGAGACAAAGACAGAGAGATAGAGATAGAGGTGGGGGAAGGAAAGAAGAATGGATGCAAGGAAGGAAGGAAGGATAGGAAAAAAGGAAGGAACCCAAGAAGGAAGAAAGGAAGGAAGGAAGGAAAGAAGAAAAAAGGAAGGAAGGGAGAAAGAAAAAAAGGAGGAAAAAAGAAAGAAACCATTGCTTATTTGTTACTTTCACTTAATAAATTTGTTTTACAAATATGCAATCAGTATCCACTTTTATAATTAGGGAAAATGGTGGATTTTTTGACCTTCATGTATATCCTCTGTTTCTCTTAATGCCTTTGAAGAGAGTATGGGTTCTCTAAGGCTCTGTCAGTGATGCATAAATCCTGGATGAGCCTACCAAGCTGGAAAGACCTCGGGGTCTCCTCTGTACTCACCACCCCTACCTGCTTGTCATTTGAATAAAAACTAGTAAGTTCTATTTAAATAAGCATTTAATGAGCTAAATCACTATTTGCATGCACTTTTGAACTATCACTGCCATAAGTAGGTTCAACATCGTGATTAGGCCTCCAAAGGTGTGAAGATTTCTCTCTGTTTATTTTCCCATCATCAACAAAATGTACTCATTAATGATGTGTACTGATTGCTACAACTGTGCTTTGTCATTGCAAAGGCAGGATAAGTTGCTTTTAAACTTGTAATGCTATCCAGTATGTTTCAAAATACTACTCAATGAATGGGTTTTTCATGGAAAACACAAACATTTGCCAATTCAGTTTTAAGCAGGAAAGAAAAACCTTTATTCACATATTATTCAGCTTTTTATTTTGCTTCAGCCAAATTCAGGTGTATGCTTCTGTGCACAGTTGGTTTCTAAGCCCTTTCAGGAGGCCCTATGTCAGAAAATACAAATGTTTGCCAATTTACTATTAAACAAGAAGGGAAAAAAAAAACTTTATTCATTTACCTCTTTCTTTCTTTCCCGTTTTGGTTAGTTGGTTGGTTTCTTTATTATACAGGTGCACACCTCAGTGCGCAGCTGGCTGGCACACCTTTCCAAGTATTGCTGCAGAAAACAAAAATATTTCTTAGTTCAATTTTAGCAGCAAAGAGAACAAAATGAACTGGTCTTTTTTTTTTTTTTTTTCTTTCTGCACATGAAAGTAGCAGTTCTGTACTGTCCGCATCACAGGAGTCTGGCACAGACCAGAAATAATGTAGGCCAGCTGCCAATACATTTTGTGCAAAACTAGCATTGGCAAGTCTTGTTTTTGGCAGAGGATCTGCATCTCTCACAAATAGAGGATGTTAGCAAGAACCTTGTTTTACTTCTTCCATCCTCCTTGTCTACCATTTAGTCATAACTGGTCATTTTTCATTCTAATTCACACATCATGCATATGTACCAGATTCCTGTCCAATGACATTGTTACATCAAACATAATTTAAGGAAAACTGTTTTTCTAGTGTTTCCAAAGCTTTTCTTGCATGATGCTATTGTGAAAGGTATAAAAGAAAACCCTTGATTTTACTCTGTGTAGTTCCTCATTTTACATTAGCATAGCTTCATGACAGCCAATATCCGTAGTTTCAGATCCTTGCAATTACTATGAATGTGTAAGACTTCTTGCACTTTGGGCAAGCCAATCACACTATTCATGTTAGAAAAATAAAATATATATTCTATGAAAAAAATTGACAAAAATCTTTGAAGTCTACCTCTGAAGATCAGACTAAGCTAAGATGGTGAATGTATGTAAGACTATATATTTTGGAATTGTAAAAGTTTGTAGATTAATTTGGTAACATGGAATTGTGCTCTGGTCCCACTGTCTTAGAAACATATCTGGTACCTTTTGCTTTCACTCCGCAGAGGTCTCTAATATTCTACTCACGTTGTGTTATCTCTCCTCTGCGGTTGAACCAAATCCTCATCAATGGTGTTTCCTTTTTTTTAGGAACTCATGACTGGAATCCCAGTTCTATTTAATTCTTAATATTAAATTACATTTTGTTTTGTTTTGTTTTGTTTTGTTTTTTGCTGAGGCAATTGGTGTTAAGTGATTTGCCCAAGGTCCCACAACTAGGAAGTGCTAAGTGTATGAGTTCAAATTTGAACTCAGGTCTTCCTGATTTCAGGACTGGTGCTCTAACCACTGCACCAACTAGCTGACCCTAAATGACATTATTTTCAAAGAAACTTTTACTTCATGTAATATAGAAAAAACAAATGTAAACATTTCTCCAAATTCAATTAATAATAATAATAATAATAATAAAATATCCCCTTTACCACACTGATGTTTAAGAAAGAGAGGAATTGAGCTAACAGTTTAACTAATTTCCTACGAACATGAATCCCACCAAATTCAACTCCAAAGTTCTTCTAGGCTTTTCTGCTGGGACTCTGGTATCTCAAGGTTTCTCTCCTGGATTTATTGTAATATGATTGATCTAGAATTCTGGATTATAAGATAACTATGAATATAGGATATAGGATACAGATGCTGGGTTGAAGTCTTCCATCTTACCACCTAAAATTGTAAATGACAAACAAATCAGGACAAAAACTTCAAGTCCACTTTCATAATTTAAAGAGGTATGTATGGTCCCCAGGTCTTTATCTACAAACCAAATTGTGTCACTTCCCACAAGAGGATAAGTCCTTTACTTTTAGATAAGAATATAGTAAAGAGAATGCTTGTGAATTAGCTTAGACAACAAGTATTTACAAAGTCTCTCTATGTAGCAGGCACTGTGTTAAGTTGTGGGAATATAAATACAAGGGGGAAAACAAAAGAATACTTTTCCTCAAGGAGTTTACATTCTAAGAAGGGAAGACAATGTAAAAGGAAGTTGCAAAGTTGTGGCTGAGAGAAGAGAGACAATGGGAATGTTGGAGAAACAATTCTAGTTAAGTTAAAAGTAGATAGAGTTCAAAGAGGAATGCATTGAAGATGGCTGACTTGCACATTTCCTTAAAATGAAAGACCTAAAAGGTACTGACCAGAGAAAGGGTCTTCAAGGGGAAAAATTTCTTCCAGGCTCAAAAATCTTCTAGGAAATGAAGTTCATAAATTTAGAGTGAACCATCATAAGTGGTAATAGGTTGCTAACAGAGCTTTTTTAAAGTTAAAAAAAATAGAAGGAAAGAGGCATGTGTCAGACCTATGTTTTAAGAAAGTGAGATTTGAATCAGGGAGATCAATTAGGAGCAAATATAATTGATTAGGTAAGTACAGAATCAAAAATGAATCTAAGGTTGCAAATTTGTGTGACTGGAATGATGGCAGTAATCTTGATACATACAGGAATTTAGGAAGAAGGATTTAGATAGAGGAAAAGACAAGTGCTGTTTTAGACCATTAATTACAAAGAGAAGCAAAAGAAAACTTTGAGAAACGCAAGAATTTTTTCCATGACATTTCCATAAATATATTCCTTTGTTTTTCCACTCACATAGCCATAATGGTATTCCTGGTGGCCCTCGTTATCTCCTGTCTGGATTGTTGTAACATTTAGAAAGATTATGAATGAGATATCAATAGAACTTGGTGTCTGCAAGTTGCAGGATGGAAATAGTCAAGAAAAGTAAGGCCTCAAAGTGGAATGTGAGGTTTCAAAGTTGGTTGTGTATGAGAATGTTGTATCCTGTTGTTTGAAAATGTCTTTCCAAAGGCATCATAATTGTAGACATCTGGGCATAATTTAAAAATAAATAAAAGAGAATTGCTAGTTAATAAAAATCATATTACTAAAACATCAAAAATGAAAGGTTACTTAAAATATATCTCATTCACATATCTGAAATATTGAAGTATGAACAGTTTCCCTTCACCTTAGAGGGAGGATATATAAAACACACATTTTTCAAGGCTAACATCTGCATTATAAAGCAATACCTTCTTATCTTCGAATAATAGCTACTGAAAATGGGGAAAATAATGGTGGTCACAGCACCAGAATGGTAGCTTGTACCCATGGTAACGGTGCCCACAGATCCTGACCTTGTAAACCCAATGGTGTTCTTAGGACATTGAGTGTCTCTTTTTCTTAGGGAAAGAAAATTCAGGCATCCAGTGTGGTATAGAGCAAGGATGTCCTTGCCCCTATTTTATTTCCCTAATAAATTAGGTAAGAAGTGGAATGGCAACTGGGGAAGTTGGAAAAGCTCTATGGGGAGTAGGTAGATCTATGGGAAAATATGAAGATCCTGAAGTTAAAAGAAACTAGGAAAGTGACAACAGAGTCAGGAAGGTTTTGTTCTATTTTTAGAGAAAAAAAACACAACTAATCAATGACAATCAGTGGTTCTGTGGATAATGTGCTGGGCATGGAATCAGAAAGACCTAAATTCACATACTGCCTTAAACGCTTACTAGTAGTAACCTTGAACACAACATTTCTTTGATTCAGTTTTTTCAGCTACAAAACATGGATAACAATGGCATCTACTTCAGAGCATTGTTTTGAGGATTAAATGAAATAATATTCAGAGGATAATTCTGAGAATCAGAAGTGCTTAGTATATTGTCTGGCATCTAGCAGGTGAAATATAAATTCTTATTCCCTTTCCTTTCCCTTCCCTTCACTGTACTGTGATACAGTATCACAATTGTAATTTTGGTCTATTTCCTCTCTCTCTCTAGTCAATTTTTAATCCAAAATTATATTAACACTCTTGCTTATTTTTTGGATGGTAGTGATCTCCCCACAAAAAAAGGAAACAAAACTTTGTCACTAAATTATTTTTTAAATTTAGAGACAAATGTGGAAACTATTTATTTTTTTCAATCACTAAGGTGAACTTCCAGAGTGAGAAAACAAATGCACTTTTCACCTTCTTGGATACTTGAATGTGTGAGTCTGTTTTAGTACTTAAAAAAGAAAACCAAACAAAAAAACACCTAGCTTACATAGTTAAATCTCATGAAGTGTAACAGAAGTGCCAATCCAATAAGAAAACTGAAGTGATAAATGCTTAGTTAGTTTAGAAGCTACATCCGAGCCAAATATAAATTCATACTTATCACTAAACCAAAATTCCATGAAGAAGAGAGCCTTTTTCATGTGTTGCTTTTTCTATTATTATTTCCAATTCAGGGTGATTTGGTCTGTTAAATGCACATGCCTAATTACATGAGATCTTTGTATAACAATTTGACTCAGTATCATATAATTTCTGTAAATATAAAATAAAAATTTAGCTTCCCTTAGATTAAATATAATTGTATTATATGAGGTATATAGTTTACTTTTCTGATTTAGGAATTAACAAGTAATTCTCTGAGGAAAAAATCTTGAGGGAAAAATCCATATTTTATTTTATGAAATGATTGCCATATGTTTGCTCTATATAGTCTGATATAATACAAATGACTGGGAATTAACAGGTAACACAAGGTAACACAATTTAGATAATTTAGGATGACATTTTTTCCATTTTTTCCTTATGTCTTTTTCCTACATCATTGTTCAAGTAAAAATAATTCAGAGAAGCAGAATTATTCAGATATCATTGCATAACCTTTATTTTTATTATACATTTACACATCAAGAATATACTTTTGGTATATTGCCTGAAGATTTTAAAATAAATTATTTTTTGATACTGCATTTTTTAATTTTTATTTATTTATTTATTTATTTTGTGTGTAAATACCATTTTCTTGTTGCACATTAAGTATTAGATTCCGAAGGTACAAGTAACGTGGGTAGATTAGACAGTAGTGCTACCAATTTACATTCACTTCCCAGTGTTCCTTCTCTGGGTGTTGTTATTTCTGTCCATCATTGATCAACTGGAAGTGAGTTAGATCTTCTTTATGTTGGAGATATTCACTTCCATCAGAATACCTCTTCATACAGCATCTTCTGGTTCTATTCATTTCACTCAGCATCAGTTGATGTAAGTCTCTCCAAGCCTCTCTGTATTCCTCCTGCTGGTCATTTCTTACAGAGCAATAATATTCCATAACCTTCATATACCATAATTTACCCAACTATTCTCCAATTGATGGACATCCATTCAACTTCCAGTTTCTAACTACAACAAAAAGAGCTGCCACAAACATTCTGGGTCAAAGGGTATGCACAGTTTGATAACTTTTTGGGCATAGTTCCAAATTGCTCTCCAGAATGGCTGGATTCTTTCACAACTCCACCAACATTGTATCAGTGTCCCAGTTTTCCCACATCCCCTCCAACATTCATTCATTATTTGTTCCTGTCATCTTAGCCAATCTGACAAGTGTATAGTGATTTCTCAGAGTTGTCTTAATTTGCATTTCCCTGCTCAATAGTGATTTGGAACACTCTTTCATATGAGTGGATATAGTTTCAATTTCATCATCTGAGAATTGTCTATTCATATCCTTTCACCATTTATCAATTGGAGAATGGTTTGATTTCTTATAAATTAGGGTCAGTTCTCTATATATTTTGGAAATGAGACCTTTGTCAGAACCTTTAACTTTAAAAATATTTCCCCAATTTGTTACTTCCCTTCTTGTTTGCATTAGTATTATTTGTACAGAAACTTTTTAGTTTGATGTAATCAAAATCTTCAATTTTGTGATCAATAATGATTTCTAGTTCTCCTCTGGTCATAAATTCCTTCCTCCTCCACAGGTCTGAGAGGTAGACTATATATCCGTTTCTCTAATCTATTTATTATCTCATTCTTTATGCCTAAATCATGGACCCATTTTGATCTTATCTTGGTATATGGTGTTAAATGTGGGTCCATATCTGATTTCTGCCATACTAATTTCCAGTTTTCCCAACAGTTTTCTCTAAATAATGAATTTTTATCTCTAATGTTGGTATCTTTGGGTTTGTCAAAGATTAAATTGCTATAGATGTACCCTTTTGTGTCCTTTGTATCTAATCTGTTCTACTGATCTACTGGTCTATTTCTTAGCCAATACCAAATGGTTTTGGTGACTGCTGCTATATAATATAGCTTTAGATCAGGTACACTTAGACGACCTTCCTCTGACTTTTTTATTTTTTTCATTAGTTCCCTTGCAAATCTCGACCTTTTATTCTTCCATATGAATTTTGTTGTTATTTTTTCTAGGTCATTAAAATAGTTTCTTGGGAGTCTGATTGGTATAGCACTAAATAAATAGATTAGTTTTGGGAGTATTGTCATCTTTATTATATTTGCTCGGCCTATCCAAGAGCACTGAATGTCTTTCCAATTATTTAAATCTGACTTTATTTTTGTGGCAAGTGTTTTGTAATTTTTCTCATATAATTCCTGACTATTCTTTGGTAGATGGATTCCCAAATACTTTATACTCTCAACATTTGTTTGGAATGGAATTTCTCTTTGTATCTCTTGCTGTTGCATTTTGTTGGTGATATATAAAAATGCTGAGGATTTATGTGGATTTATTTTGTATCCTGCCACTTTGCTAAAATTCTGAATTATTTCTAATAGCTTTTTAGCAGAGTCTTTGGGGTTCTCTAAGTATACCATCATGTCATCTGCAAAGAGTGATAGTTTGATTTTCTCATTTCCTACTCTAATTCTTTGAATCTCTTTCTCGGCTCTTATTGCCGAGGCTAGTGTTTCTAGTACTATATTGAATAGTAATGGTGATAGTGGGCAACCTTGTTTCACTCTTTCATGTGAGTGGATATAGTTTCAATTTCTTCATCTGAGAATTGTCTATTAATATCCTTTGACCATTTATCAATTGGAGAATGGTTCGGTTTCTTATAAATCAGGGTCAGTTCTCTATATATTTTGGAAATGAGACCTTTGTCAGAACCTTTAACTTTAAAAATATTTTCTCAATTTGTTAATTCCCTTCTAATCTTGTTTGCATTAATTTTGTTTGTACAAAAGCTTTTTAATTTCATATAATCAAAATTTCTATTCTGTCACCAATAATGATTTCTAGTTCTCCTTTGGTCACAAATTCCTTCCTCCTCCACAAGTCTGAGAGGTAAACTATCCTATGTTCTTCTAATCTATTTACGATCTCATTCTTTATGCCTAAATCATGAACCCATTTTGATTATATCTTGATATATGATGTTAAGTGTGGGTCCATGTCTAATTTCTGTCATACTAATTTCCAGTTTTCCCAGCAGTTTTTGTCAAATAATGAATTCTTATCCCTAAAGTTGGGATCCTTGAGTTTGTCACACACTAGATTGCTATAGTTGTACACTATTTTGTCCTGTGAGCCTAACCTATTCCACTGATCAACTAGTGTATTTCTTAACCAATACCAAATGGTTTTGGTAACTGCTGCTTTATAATATAATTTTATTTTATTTCATTTTTTTTACAAGATTTATTAAGCTCTTACGTTCTTTTAATGAAAAAATTATGATCAATCCTGTTACAATAGGGAAATGTGGATTAGGTACATTATTGATATATCATCATAAATAAAAAATTAGAAAATTTAGAAATGCTCAGCTTTTAAAAAAACTTTTCATGGGTTTGAAAAATTAAAATTAACCAATGTCATAATCCCATTGACCTTTGAAGGTTCAAGTCATGCAAAGTCTACGTGTATTAATATTTGAGGATGTAAATAATACTGAAAATGTACCTTTGGTGAATGTGGAAAATGCCATCATAATTAAAAATAGGAAAATACTGTTTAATCTTTCCATATGATACAGCAGTGATGCAACAGTCAGTGCCCAATTATTCCGGTTTTGCAAAGTATACTTTTTACTTTAGTTTTCTGAAGATATATATTTACATATGTGTATGTGTGCATGTGTGTGTGTGTGTGTGTGTATGTGTGTGTGTGACACACACAATCACTGTGGCATAAAGTCATTTCATCAATAACACTGGTAAAATTAAAATAATTGAATCTTTAACTAGAAAAAGACATTTTCACATTCCAGGGTATACCACTGACTTTTTTAAGACCAATTTTTCTAAAATATTTAAACATAATTTTTACCTTTTTTACTTTCCTTATTCATATTTATTCATTTCAAAAGGAATTTATAATTTGCTTTCAAAATCCTATATGTAATTGTTGCCACAGAAAGACTGGATATGAGATCCAGATAATTGTGTCATAAAGAAATAACAAAATTTACTGAGACACTGATCTATTTTTAATAATAATCAAAAAGTACTAAGATTGAGACCAACTCTTTAAAAATATTACACTGCTCATCACACTTACCATTTTGTGGGAAAATACAAACATAATAGCACCACTCCTCTCCCACCATCATTAATCTGCTGCTCTAAAACTACTGTTTTACAAATGCATTTTCTTCAGCTTCCTTTACCAACCAGTCCCCACCCTGTTCCCCAATCCTCTGACTCTTCCATCAGAGTTAACAATATCAATTCAATGCATTTTAGGGTGCTTGGAAGGACTTTTATTCCTCTATTTTAAATTAAAATTTTAGAGAACTATTCCATAATTTAAGATAGCTAAATATAAATTTTAAAAGCTTATCAGTTTAGTGAAATGTCATAAAAATTATGTTCTGCTGTATAGGTATCAACCTACTAGCATGTTAACAAAAATGCTGTTAATAGAATCCAGTAGTACACTGACTAAGCAAAACAGCATCAGCACATTATCTCACAGGCTTATAATATAATTTTAGATCAGGTACAGCTAGGGCACCTTCATTTGATTTTTTTTTTTCATTAATTCCCTTGAAATTCTCTACCTTTTGTTCTTCCATATGAATTTTGTTGCTATTTTTTCTAAGTCATTAAAATAGTTTCTTGGGAGTCTGATTGATATAGCACTAAATAAATAGATTAGTTTAGGGAGTATTGTCATCTTTATTATATTTGCTCAGCCTGTCCAAGAGCACTTAATGTCTTTACAATTATTTAAATCTGACTTTATTTTTGTGGCAAGTGTTTTGTAATTTTTCTCATATAATTCCTGACTTTTCTTTGATAGATAGATTCCCAAATATTTTATACTCTTGACAGTTGTTTTGAAAGGAATTTCTCTTTGTATCTTTTGCTGTTGGATTTTGTTGGTGATGTATAAAAATGCTGAGGATTTATGTGGATTTATTTTGTATCCAGCAACTTTGTTAAAGTTGTGAATTATTTGCAATAACTTTTTATTAGAATCTCTGGGGTTCTCTAAGCATACCATTATATCATTGCAAAGAGTGATAGTTTGATTTCCTCATTACTTACCCTAATTCCTTTAATCTCTTTCTCCACTCTTATTGCCGAGGCTAACATTTCTAATAAAATATTGAGGAGTAATGGTGATAGTGGGAAACCTTGTTTCACTCATGATTTTACTGGGAAAGGATCCAGTGTATCCCCATTACATATAATGCTTACTGTTGGTTTTAAATATATGCTCTTGACTATTTTAAGGAATAATCCATTTATTCCTATGCTCTCAAGTGTTTTTAGTAGGAATGGATGTTAGATTGTATCAAATGCTTTTTCTGCATCTATTGAGATGATCATATGGATTTTGTTAATGTGATTATTAATATGGTCAATTATACTAATAGTTTTCCTAATATCAAACTACCTCTGCATTCCTGGTATAAATCCTACTTGATCATAGTGTATTATCCTGGGGATGTTTTTTTGTAATCTTTTTGCTAATATCTTATTTAAGATTTTAGCATCATTATCCATTAAGGAGATTGGGCTATGGTTTTCTTTCTTAGTTTTCAACCTATCTGGTTAAGGTATCAGTACCATGTCTGTGTCATAAAAAGGAGTTTGGTAGGACTCCTTCATTCCTTATTTTTTTCAAATAGGTTATATAACATCGGGGCTAATTGTTCTTTAAATGTTTTGTAGAATTCACATGTGAATCCATCTGGTCCTCGGGATTTTTTCTTAGGGAGTTGGTTAATAGCTTGTTCTATTTCTTTTTTTCTGAAATGGGACTATTTAAACAATTTACTTCCTCCTCTGTTAATCTGGGAAGCTGATATTTTTGGAGGTAATCATCCATTTCACTTAGGTTATCAAATTTATTGGCATAAAGTTGGGCAAAATAAATCCTTATTATTGCTCTAATTTCCTCTTCATTGGTGGAAAGTTCTGCCTTTTCATTTTTAAGACTAACAATTTGATTTTCCTCTTTCCTTTTTTTGATAAGATTTACCAAAGGTTTATCTATTTTATTGGTTTTTTTCATAAAACCAATTCTGAGTTTTATTTATTAATTCAATAGTTTTTTTTTTTTACTTTCAATATTATTACTTTTTCTTTTTAATTTTAGAATTTCAAATTTAGTATTTGGTTGGGGGCTTTAATTTCATCTTTTTGTAGCTTTTTATGTTGCAAACCCAATTAATTGATCGTCTCTTTCTCTATTTTATTCAAGTAAGCCTCTGAAGATATAAAATTTCCCCATATTACCACTTTAGCTGCATCCCACAAATTTTGGTATGATTCTCATCATTGTCATTATCTTGAGTGAAATTATTAATTGTGTCTATAATTTGCTGTTTCACCCGAAATTATTAATTGTGTCTATAATTTGCTGTTTCACCCAATTATTCTTTAAGATGAGATTATTTAGTTTTCAATTACTTTTTGGTCTATTTACCCCTAACTTCTTGTTGAATGTAGTTTTATTGCATCATCATCTGAGAAGAAAGCATTTACTATTTCTGCCTTCCTACATTTAATTTTGAGATCTTTATGTGCTAATATATGGTCAATTTTTGTATAGGTTCCATGAATTGCTGAGAAGAAAGTATACTCCTTTCTATCACCATTCAGTTTTCTCCAAAGATCTATCATACCTAACTTTTTTTAATATTCTATTTACCTCTTTAATTTCTTTCTTATTTGTCTTGTGGTTTGATTTATTTAATTCTGAGAGTGCAAGGTTGAGATCTTCCACTATTATAATTTTGCTCTCTTCTTACAACTCTCTTAACTTCTCCTTTAGGAAGTTAGATGCTATACCACTTGGTTCATATATGTTTAGTATTGATATAGTTTCAGTGTCTATGCTACCCTTTAGCAATATATAGTTTCCTTCCTTATTTCTTATCTCTTTTAATTAGACCAGTTTTTTGCTTTTGCTTGATCTGAGATAAGGATGGCTACCCCTGCTTTTTTTTTTTTTTTTACTTCATTTGAAGCACAATAGATTCTGCTCCAGCCTTTTACCTTTACACTGTATGTATCTGCCTCATTTAAATGTGTTTCCGGTAAATAAGATATTGTCATTCTGATTTTTCATCCAGTCTGCTATCCATTTCCACTTAAGGAGTGAGTTCATCCCATTCACATTTACAGTGGAAATTACTAATTCTGTATTTTCTTCCATCATATTATCCCCAGATTATGCTTTTTTTTCCCCCTTGTCCCCTGAACTCTTATGAGCCTTACTTGTGTTATACAGTTCTCCCTTTTAGTATCCCTCCACCTCATTTTAAATCCCTTCCCCTTTCTTGTACCTTTCCCTTATTACTCTTTTCCTTTTCCCTTTTCCCCCTCCCCCTTTTAATGAGGTGAGAGAGAATTCTTTGAAAAACAAATATGTCAATTATTTTTTCTTTGAGCCAATTCTGATGAGAGTACGATTTTCACAATGTTCATCCCCCTCTCTAAATTTCCTCAGATATGATAAATTTTCTTTGCCTCTTCCTGGGATGTAGCTTCCCTCTTTTTATCTCCCCTTTTCCCATTTTCTAACACTAAGCCCTTTCCCTTTCTACTTCCCCCTTTTTTATGTTATGTCAGTAAAATCAAATTATACATGTGGAATTTTGTATATCCACAACAGAAAAAAAATTCTCAAGAATTCCTTTTACCTTTTTCTGCTTCTCTTGAGTCCTGTGGTTGGAGATCAAATTTTTTGTTTAGATCTGGTTTTTTTCTTAGAAACTAATGGAATTTATTTTTTTCATTAAATGTCCATCTTCTTCCATGGAAGAAAATGCTCAACTTAGCTGTGTAGTTTATTCTTGGCTGCATTTCTGGTTGTTTTGCCTTTCAGAATATCAGATTCCAGGCCCTTAGATCCTTTAATGTGGATGCAGCCAGATCTTGAGTGACCCTTATTGTGGCACCTCGGTATTTGAATTGCTTTTTTCCTGGCTGCTTACAATATGTTTTCCTTAGTCTTATAGTTCTGAAGTTTGGCCACAATATTCTGTGGATTTTTTTTTTTATTAGGGTCTTTTTCAGAAGGTGTTCAATGAATTCTTTCAATGCCTATTTTACCTTCTGGTTCTATTACCTCTGGGCAGTTCTCTTTGATGATTTCCTGTAATATTGAATCTAGGCTCTTTTTTTCATCATAAGTTTCAGGAAGTCCAATCATCCTCAAATTATCTCTCCTAGATCTATTTTCCAAACAACACCTAGATGATGTGTTTTCTAGTAGACATATTCCTAGAACAAGAAAGTCTAATACAAGCAGATATATTTCTAGAACAAAATATATATTATTTGACTTTAGTGACTCAGATTTCAAATGCTGTCAGTGTTACATATTAATGCTTATAGGAATCTAGAAAATGATAATTTATACAAGTTGATTTGTCATGTTGATAATCTTTGCTACATGATTTGGTATGTATGTTTTCCGATAATTACTCTGTGTGTTATAACCAATATGGCTTTTTCTACTTTCAACATATTTAAGAACACAACAAGGTAATCTCATGTGTCATCACCTAAAGTAAGATATTATATTTTCTCAGATTATGTTACAGATCTAATCTGTCTCTCATATTTTGCATATCCAGGACCTTGCTTTGGCTTGAAAAATAAAGTTTCTTGGGTTGGCAAGATAAGGGTCATACCTGTGATTTCACGAGGAAGGGAACTCACAATGCCAAACCTCCATCAGTGCAGACTTGCAATTTACAGCTTTAGTAATTTGCTTGAGCACTAAAAGGTTAAGCATCTTGCAAATAATCCTACAATAACAGAACATGTGTCAGAAGCATAACTGGAAATCAGAACTTCCTGACTCTAAGGCTAGTTATCCATCTGAGGATTTATGTGGATTTATTTTGTATCCTGCAATTTTGCTAAAATTCTGAATTATTTCTAATAGCTTTTTAGCAGTCTTTGGGGTTCTCTAAGTATACCATCATGTCATCTGCAAAAAGTGATAATTTAATTTCCTCATTTCCTACTCTAATTCCTTGAATCTCTTTCTTGGCTCTTATTGCCGAGCCTAGAGTTTCTAGTACCATATTGAATAGTAATGGTGATAGTGGGCAACCTTGTTTCACTCCTGATCTTACAAGGAAAGGTTCTAGTTTATCACCATTACATATGATGTTTATGGAAGGTTTTAAATATATGCTCGTTATTATTCTAAGGAATAGTCCATTTATTCCTATACTCTCAAGAGTTTTTAGTAGGAATGGATGTTGGATTTTGTCAAATGCTTTTTCTGCATCTATTGAGATGATCATATGGTTCTTATTAATTTGATTATTAATATGGTCAATTATACTAATAGTTTTCCTAATATTAAACCAGCCCTGCATTCCTGGTATAAATCCCACTTGGTCATAGTGTATTATCCTGGGGATGATTTTCTGAAGTCTTTTTGCTAATATCTTATTTAAGATTTCAGCATCAATATTCATTAAGGAAATTGGTCTATAGTTTTCTTTCTCAGTTTTTGATCTACCTGGTTTAGGTTATAAAAGGAATTTGGTAGGACTCCTTCAATCCCTATTTTTTCAAATAGTTTATATAGCATTGCAGTTAGTAGTTCTTTAAATGTTTGTAGAATTCACATGTAAATCCATCTGTTCCTGGGGATTTTTTCCTGGGGAGTTGATTAATAGCTTGTTCTATTTCTTTTTCTGAGATGAGACTATTTAGACTACTTACTTCTTCTTCTGTCAATCTGGTATTCTTCCATTTCATTTAAGTTATCGAATTTATTGGCATAAAGTTAAGCAAAGTAGCTCCTAACTATTGTTTTAATTTCCTCTTCATTAGTGGTGAGTTCTCCCTTTTCATTTTCAAGACTAACAGTTTGCTTCTTCTCTTTCCTTTTTTTAATCAGTTTTACTAAGGTTTTGTCTATTTTGTTGGTTTTTTCATAGAACAAACTCTTAGTTTTATTAATTAATTCTATAGTTTTTTTACTTTCAATTTTATTAATCTCACCTTTTATTTTTTGAATTTCAAGTTTTGTGTTTGTCTGGGGGTTTAATTTGTTCCTTTTCTAGCAATTTTAGTTGTAAGCCCAATTCGTTGGCCCTCTCTTTCTCTATTTTATACAAGTAGGCCTGTGGAGATATAAAACTTCCCCTTATTACTGCTTTGGCTGTATCCCACACATTTTGACATGATGTTTCATTATTGTCATTTTCTTGGGTGAAGTTATTAATTATGTATATGATTTGCTGTTTTACCCAAACATTCTTTAATATAAGATTATTTAGTTTCCAATTATTTTTTGGTCTATTTTCCCCTGGCTTTTTATTAAATGTAATTTTGATTGCATTGTGGTCTGAAAAGGATGCATTTACTATTTCTGCCTTACTGCATTTGATTTTGAGGTTTTTATGCCCTAGTATATGGTCAATTTTTGTATAGGTTCCATGAACTGCTGAGAAGAAAGCATACTCCTTTCTGTCTCCATTTAGCTTTCGCCAAAGATCTATCATATCAAACTTTTCTAGTATTCTATTTACCTCTTTGACTTCTTTCTTATTTATTTTGTGGTTTGATTTATCTAATTCTGAGAGTGCAAGGTTGAGATCTCCCACTATTATAGTTTTGCTGTCTATTTCTTCTTGCAGCTCTCTTAATTTCTCTTTTAAGAATTTAGATGCTGCACCACTTGGTGCATATATGTTTAATATTGACACTTCTTCATTATTGATGCTACCCTTTAGCCTGATATAATGCCCTTCCTTATCTCTTTTAATTAGATCAATTTTTGTTTTTTCTTGATCTGAGATGAGATTGACTATCCCTGCTTTTTTGGCTTCGCCTGAAGCATAGTAGATTCTGCTCTACCCTTTTACATTTATTTTGAATGTGTCACCCTGTTTCAGGTGTTTTTCCTGTAAACAACATGTAGTAGGATTCTAGCTTTTAATCCAGTCTGCTAACTGCTTCCTCTTTATGAGGCAGTTTGCCCCATTCACATTTATGGTTAGAATGACTAATTCTATATTGCTTGCCATCCTGTTAACCCCTTTCCTTCCCTCTTACCCCCTACCAAGTATTAAACTTGTGAACACCACTTGCTTTTCACATCCCTCCCTTTTTAGTATCCCTCCCCCACCTTAAAGTTCCTCCCCTTATTTTACCCCTTTTCCTCACAATTTCTGTATTCCCTTCCCCTTAGCTTTCTCCTTCCCTCTCACTTTTCAATGAAGTGGAAGAATTTTCACCATAAATCGAATATGTCTATTGATACACACTATGTTCATCTCCCTCCTTTCTTTCTCTCATATATAATCGGTTACCTTTGCCTCTTCATGAGATGTAGTACCACCACTTTACACTTTTTTATTACATAATTTCCTTTCCACCTCCAGTTTCTAGGTCAAATTATACATATATTCTTTACATATTTTTATGGCAGAAGTATAGTTCTCAAGAATTTTTACCTTTTTAGAAATTTCTTGAGTTATGTATTTGAAGATCAAACATTTTATGTAGGTCTGGTTTTTTCATCAAGAGTAGATAGAATTCATTTATTTTGTTAAATGTCCATCTTCTTCCCTGAAAAACAATGCTCATTCTTGCTGGGTAAGTTATTCTTGGCTGCATACCAAGTTCCTTTAAGAGCCTTTCAGAATATCATGTTCCAGGCCCTTCATTCTTTTAATGTGGATGCTGCTAGATCCTGGGTTATCCTTATTGTGGCTCCTCCATATCTGAATTGCTTTTTTCTAGCAGCTTCCAATATTTTTTCCTTTGTCTGATGGTTCTTGAACTTGGCCACTATATTTCTTGGCGTTTTGATTTTAGGGTCCCTTTCAGTAGGTGGTCAATTAATTTTTTCAATGTCTATTTTACCCTCTATTTCCAAAACGTCTGGGCAGTTCTCTTTGATAATTTCCTCGAAAATAGTGTCCAAGCTCTTTTTTTCCTCACATTTTTCAGGGAGTCTGATTATTCTCAAATTGTCTCTCCTGGATCTGTTTTCCAGGTCTGTTGTCTTTCTAATAAGGTACTTGACATTCTTTTCAATTGTTTCACTTCTCTGGTTTTGCTTGACTACCTCTTGGTTTCTCCTTGAGTCATTCATTTCTACTTGTTCGAGTCTAATTTTCAATGATGTATTTTCTTCACTCACTTTTTTATATCTTTTTGTAATTGTCCAATTGTGTTTTTAAGTGAGTTTTTTTCTTCTATGGAATTTTTTTCCATTTTATCCATTTTATTTTTTAGAGAGCTGATTTCTTTATCCAGCTCACTAATCCTGTTTTCCTTGGAGTTGCTTACCTTTTCCAATTCACTAATTCTGTTTTCCTTGGAGTTGTTTATCTTTTCCAATTCACTAATCCTGTTTTCCTTGGAGTTGTTTACCTTTTCCAATTCATTAATTTTGTTTCTAAATGATTTGTTTTCTTTATCCACTCTGTCTTTAAATGTGAGTGATGACTTCTCCAGGATCTCTTGCCAGGCTTCTCATTTCTCTTTTAGTTCTCTTGTGAGAGTCTTTTTGATTTCCTCTTTAAGATTCTTTTGTATTGAGGAGTAGCTCATATCCCCCTTAGGGGATTCCTCTGGGGACAATCTGCTTTTAATGTCCTCAGTATTTGAAGTCTACTTTCTCTCCATACAGCAGCTGTCAATGGTTAGAGCCCTTTTGAATTTTTTGTTCATTTTGTCAGAGCAAATTAAAAAAAAAAAAAAAAAAAAAAAAAAAAAACCCAAATTGACAAGAGAAACAATTGGTCTGTTTTGAGGGGGATGGGGCTTGATGGTGTTAATGGGCTTCCTCTACAGAATGGGGGGGGGAGATCAGCAGCAAACCACTAACAGGACAGTGATGGTTGTGCTGAATCTGTGCTCTGAGGCTCTGAGAAAGCCCTGAGTCACTCCTGGTGGGGTTGGGGGTGGCTGAGTTCAGAGAGAAGCTAGCTTTCTGGGGTTTTATTTTTCACCTCTGGTGTTTACACCCTCTCTGCTGCTCCTGGCTTGCTGCCAAGACGGAATATCCACACTGGGGTAAAAGTCTTTTGGCAGAAACAGCAGAGATTGTATCCCTCCCCAATCCGGTCTGAGCTGTGTGAGCTGTCTCTCTCGCTCTGGCTTGCCTGCCCTCAGTCTGTGCCCAGTCTGTTTGACCCTCTCCCAAGCAAACACAGACCTTCTCTGGCGAATTTCAAGAATGTTGTCTCTTGGTGATTATTTGTGGGTTTCTTTTCTGTTCAAGCATTAACTCTGAGGCTTGCCATGAAGTAAGTGCTGAGAGAAAACATGGAGCTCAAGCAGCTGTCTGCCTCCATGATGCCATCTTGGCCGAAAGTCCCGATACCCATTATTTCATAAACCCCAAAACATAAATTACATTGGAAAAAAACTCCCTATGTGATAGAAATTGCTGGAAAACTTAGAAACTACTAGAAAGTAGTCTGAAATAAATTAAACTTAAATCAAAATCTTATTTATTTATATTCAGTGACAAATTCCAAATGGATATACACATGAATTGAAATCAAAAATCATGCAAAAATAGAATAGAAGCAGATAACATGCTTTTTATGAATAAGGAGAGAACAAGGAATATAGAAAATCACAAAAGATAAATTCATCATTTTGTTTACATGAAACTGAAAAGTTTTGTATGAACAAAATTAGATAAAAAAAGAAAAGCATGTGATTAGGAAAAAAAAAAAAGAACACCTGCCATTGAATATCTCTGATGAGTGTATGATATTCTAAGTAAGTAAAGAACTAAAATACACATATAAGACCAAATATCATTGTCCAATAGTAAAGTGGTCAACAAATATTAACAAAAATTGCAAGCTATGTAAAATAATTCTTTAAATCACTAATAAAAATAATCAATGATGCTATTTTACCTCAAACTTTGCAAATGGTTTTATCTTAGTTTTTATTTTTAAATTTTTAATTTTATTAATTTTTTAAATATTGTATAATTTGCAGATTACTTCCACTTCATGTGGGTTTTCTTATAACAAAACAAAACACCTAACTAAAACAAACAAAAATATAGTGATGTCATCTGAAAGTACTTGTAGTATCTAACATTTTTAATATATTTCACAGGTAGCTATTTTTAATTAAAATTTTTTTAACTGTACAAAACTGCTTATAGTAGCCCTTTTTGTAATGGTAAGGAACTGGAAACTGAGTGGATGCCCATCAGTTTGAGAATGATTGAATAAGTTATGATATATGAATTAATATACATTGTTGTTATTAATATGTATTATATATAGACATTATATTGGAATATTATTGTTCTATGAGAATTAATCAGCAGGATGATTTCAGAAAGTCATGAAGAGACTTGCATGAATTGATGCTAAGTAGAAGTATATAAAGCAGCTTGTTACTACTTATGATTGAAATAACATGCTTTGATATAATTTATATACATATATATTTACATATATATATGTATATGTAAGCAAAAGAACATTGTACACAGCAACAAGAAGAATATGCAATGAACAATTCTGATGGTTACGGTTTTTTTTTTCAATGAGATGATTCAGGCCAATTCCATAGACATGATGGAGAGAACTGCATCCAGAAAGAGGATTATAGGGACTGAATATAGGTCAGAACACAGTATTTTCACCTTTTTGTTGTTGTTTGCTTGACTTTTGTTTTCTTTCTCTTTTTTTTTTCCTTTTTTGATTTAATTTTTCTTGTGCAGCATGATAATTATAGAAATATGTATAGAAGAATTGCACATGTTTAACCTATGTTGGATTACTTTCTGACTAAGGGAAGGACTAGGGGGAAGAGAGGGGAAAAATTGGAACACACGGTTTTGCAAGGATGAATATTGAAAACTATCTTTGCATATATATTGAAAATAAAAAGCTATTATTTAAAAAATTAACATAAATGTACTTTTTTCTTTCTTCAATGACTTAACCAATAGTGAAAAAAATGACAAAAAGAAAAATTTCTTTTTAAAAATTGTATGGTTATTTATTATTTGGTTGCCTTAATTGCGTTTGACCATTTGAGTTCCTATTTGGCATTTTCTTGGCAAGGTCCGGGAGTAGTTTGCTATTATCTTCTTCAACTCATAATACTTATGAAGAAATTGAGACAAACACAGTTAAGTGACTAGCCCAGGATTGTATAATTGTTAAGTGTTTAAGATCAGAGTTAAAGGTAGGCTTTCCTTATTCCAGGTCTCGAGTTCTATTCACTGTGCCACCTATGTGCCCATATATAATCAAGCATTCCCCCAATATCTGCTACACACATACAGATACACATGTATACACGTCCACATGTACACATATATTGCTATATAACACATATATGTACCCATATGAATAGCCTCTTGTGATTTGTGATAATTATGCTCTGTGAAGTGACTATGAACAATGAAATAGTCAGTTAGTGACTGAATTAATGAATTTCCCAATCACTAATCCTAAAGGAAATATAACATTATGTTCCTGTGAATCTGTAGTCACAACATTTACTATATCACTTTCTGGAGGAGCCTAATGTACAGATTTAGATTGTTTAAACTTTTCTTTCTTTTTCTGCATATATAATATTATTGATTCATCATCCCTGAACTCAATGTCAACAAATACTATAATACTTAAATCTGAATGGAATGTAACTTTCTTTCTTTCTTTCCTTCCTTCCTTCCTTCCTTCCTTCCTTCCTTCCTTCCTTCCTTCCTTCCTTCCTTCCTTCCTTCCTTCCTTCCTTCCTTCCTTCCTTCCTTCCTTCCTTCCTTCCTTCCTTCCTTCCTTCCTTCCTTTCTTTCTTTCTTTCTTTCTTTCTTTCTTTCTTTCTTTCTTTCTTTCTTTCTTTCTTTCTTTCTTTCTTTCTTTCTTTCTTTCTTTCTTTCTTTTCTTTTGCAATTGGGGTTAAGTGACTTTCCTAAGGTCAAACAGCTAGGAAGTATTGTCTGTGGCCAGATTTGAACTTAGTCTTCCTGACTTCAGGGCTGTTGTTCTATCCACTGTGCCACCTAGCTGTATCCTGATACACATGTTTTCTACAGACATTATGTTCTTGTGTTTAAGAACACTAGACAGCACTTCAACACTACACTTGGGAGCATTTTAAATAGTGATATGACTAACAAAAAGCACAAATAAGTGAAAACTTGACACTTAAATAGACTGTTAATAGGACATTTTATTTACAGTATGAAAATTGTAACAAGAAGCTGAAACGAGAAGGCAGAATAGCACTTTGTTAACTCTTAGCTGGGGCGTATCAGGTGATTCAAACTTTTCACTACACTGTGAATGTCTGTGACTGATCATGAAAGGAATGCAAATATTAATTTAGGAGTTAAAAGTTTAAAAGTTTTGCAATCTTTTCCTCTAATTCTAGATATCTAGATTCTGTTCAAATGAAAATTTTATTTTATGTAACTAAAATCATAAATTAGTCTTTTGAACTTTTCTATATCCCTTATTAACACATTCTATCTATAGTTTCAAAAATTGTGTGGTTAACTTTTTTTTTTTTTTTTTTGCTGTGATATGTGATGCTTATTTTGTGTCATTACTTGTAAACTGACAGATTTGTTATTCACAAGTAGTGAGGATTTAGTGTACATGATTCTGAACTCCAAGTCCATTATCCTTCTGAAATGGATGATGCGTTTCTACCTTTGCTATCTGGAATCATGAGCCATCATTTTATTGATTATAGTTTTTATCTTCTTTAAAATATATATAAATTATTCATTTGGTTCTGTTCATTTCATTCTTTAGTAGTTTATAAAAGTAGTTTTAAAAGTTTATGAAAATTGCTCATTTTTATAATATTGATGGTATAGTACAAATTGTTTTCTGTTCATTTCTCTGTGCATCAGTTTGTCTTTCCATGTATCTTCAAAATCATATCTTCCTTATTTCTTACATTATAATAGTACTCTATCATATTCCTATACAATTATTTCAACCAATGCCAAATTATTAAACATACTCTTGTTATTACCATTGTTCAATTGCTTATTTGTGTCTGATTCTTTGTGACTCCATGGACTAAAGCATGCTAAGTGCTTATTTCCTTTATCACATGAAGTATGTCCAAGCTCATGTTCATAGCTTCCATGACAGTATATTTATCTCATTATGTGCTATCCCCTTCTCCTTTTTTCTTTAGTCTTTCCCAAAATCAGTCTTACCCAATTAGTCCTATTTTTTTCATTTGTGACTAAGCTTAAGCTTCAGTATTTGATATTTCCACAAATAATTTGAATTGATTTGATTAAGTGTTAAATAATTAAATCTCCTTAGTGCTAATGAGTCTCTCAAAACCCTTTTCCAGTATCCACAATTTGAAAGCATTGATTCTATAGCATTCAATTTTCCTAATGACCCAACTCCTAAAACCACAGCAAAGACTATATGAACCTTTATCAACAAGATGATGCTTTTTAATGCTTTTCAATATGCTTTTCAAATTCGTCATAATTTTCCTTCTAAGGAATAAATGTCTTTTCATTTCATGGCTGCAAGCATTATCTACAGTGATTTTTTGAGTTCAAGAATATAAAATTTGACACTCCCTCTATTTTCCAGGAAGTACTGCAATCAGTTTTTGTGTGTATGTATGTGTTAAAGTTCGTCAGCTTTTACACTACTCTTTCACCTTTATTAAGAGGCTTCTTAATTCGTCTTCACTTTCTCCCATCAGAGTGATATCATTTGCATTTTTAAGATTGTTGATATTTCTTTCAGCAGTCTTAATTCCAACTTTTGATTCTTCCATCTATGTATTTTACATAATTCACTATGAACATAAATGAAATCAGGTGACAACATACAGTCTTATTGTGTTCCTTTATGGATTTTAAACAAATCAGTTGTTCCATGTTCAGTTCTAACTTCTTGGTTTGCATGAAGATTGTTCAGGTGACAAGTAGTATTCCTATCTGTTTGAGGATCTGCCACATTTTGTGGTGATCCACAAAGGCAAAGGCTTTAGTGTAGTCAGTGAAGCAGAAATAGATTGTTTTCCCCTGCAACTCCTTTGTTTTCACCATAATTCGGCAAATGTTGACAGCTAAGTTTCTTGTATCTCTGCCTCTTCAGAAATCAGCTTGATCATCTGGTAATTCTTGGCTTACATATTTTTGAAGATTAGTTTGTACAATTTAAAACATTCTCCTGGTTCTATCTCATTTGAGTGCATTTTTGCATTTTTTTTTTTTTTTTTTTTTTTTTTTGGTAAATTGAACATTCATTGCCATTCTTCTTTTTTAGGACTGGGATGTAACCTGATGTTTTCCAATCCCGTGGTTACTGTTAAGTTTTTTTTTTATTCATTTTTCCAAATTATCCCCTCCCTCCCTCCACTCCCTCCCCCCGATGACAAGCAATCCCATACATTTTACATGTGTTACAATATAACCTAGATACAATACATGTGTGTAAATACCATTTTCTTGTTGCACATTAATTATTAGCTTCTGAAGGTATAAGTGACCTGGGTAGATAGACAGTAGTGCTAACAATTTACATTCAATTCCCAGTGTTCCTTCTTTGGGTGTAGTTTTTTCTGTCCATCATTGATCAACTGGAAGTGAGTTGGATCTTCTTTATGTTGAAGATTTCCACTTCCATCAGAATACATCCTCATACAGTATTGTTGTTGAAGTGTATAGTGATCTTCTGGTTCTGCTCATTTCACTCAGCAACAGTTGATTTAAGTCTCTCCAAGCCTCTCTGTATTCCTCCTGCTGGTCATTTCTTACAGAGCAATAATATTCCATAACCTTCATATACCATAATTTACCCAACCATTCTCCAACTGATGGACATCCATTCAACTTCCAGTTTCTAGCTATAACAAAAAGAGCTGCCACAAACATTTTGGCACATACAGGTCCCTTTCCGCTCTTTAGTATTTCTTTGGGATATAATCACAATAACAGCAATGCTGGGCCAAAGGGTATGCACAGTTTGATAACTTTTGGGGCATAGTTCCAAATTGCTCTCCAGAATGGCTGGATTCTTTCACAACTCCACCAACATTGTATCAGTGTCCCAGTTTTCCCACATCCCCTCCAACATTCATCATTATTTGTTCCTATCATCTTAGCTAATCCAACAGGTGTGTAGTGGTATCTCAGAGTTGTCTTAATTTGCATTTCTCTGATCAGTAGTGATTTGGAACATTCTTTCATATGAGTGGAAATAGTTTCAATTTCATCATCTGAGTATTGTCTGTTCATATCCCTTGACCATTTATCAATTGGAGAATGGTTTGATTTCTTATAAATTAGGGTCAGTTCTCTATATATTTTGGAAATGAGACCTTTGTCAGAACCTTTACTTTTAAATATATTTTCCCAATTTGTTACTTCCCTTCTAATCTTGTTTGCATTAGTATTGTTTGTACAGAAACTTTTTAGTTTGATGTAATCAAAATCTTCTATTTTGTGACCAATAATGATCTAGTTCTCCTCTGGTCATAAATTCCTTCCTCCTCCACAGGTCTGAGAGGTAGACTATCCTCTGTTAAAAGTGAGAGCTGTTATTATTTTTACAAAGATGTAACACATTGTCATTCTTTTTATTTGACACAGTACTAGAGATGAAATAAAACCAAAAAGAAAAATTGAAAGAATATACATAGTAAAAGAAGAAACGGAATTATTATTTTTGCTGATAATATGATAACAAATTTAAAGAACTAAAGAGTAAATTAAACATTAATTTAAATAGCTAAAAGCTTTAGCAAGCTTACAGAGTATAATAAATCCATAATTTTTGTCCTAATATTTCTGATGTAGGGGAGACAGAAATGTCTCTAAAGCCCTTTTGACATTATTTTACTCTTTTTAGAGGTGAGAGTCCATAAATGTGAGACACTGCATAAGGTATCAGAGCTTTTTAAGGCATTGATTGTTTTTGTTGATTTTTTTTGGATCTTAGGAAGTAATATGTAGAGAAATACAATGGAAAATCAAAGTATGGTAAAAATGTTATCAATAATGATGCATTTTAAAGAGTCTTCAATTAATCAATGAACATTTATTTTTTACTATCTACCAGACACCAAGTTAAACTCTGAAGATTAAAAAAGAAGCAAAAGATAGTCCCTGTCATGAAAGAGTTTACATTAAATGGATGAAAAAATATATTAAAATATGTATGGAAAGCAATCTATTTACATAACAAATAGAAAATAATTGACAAAAGAAATACATTGAAATTAAGAGGTGTTGGAAAAGGCTTCTTTTAGAAATTGGGATTTTAGTTGAAACTTAAAGGAAGCTGAGGAAGTCAATAGTCAGAAAAGAATTGGAAGAGCATTAGCTTGAAACATATTAAGTTTAAGGTATCTATTGGAATCCACTTTGAGATGTATGAAAGGCAGGTGGAAGTGCAGTTTACAGGGGGAAAACTTGTTCATTTTGGCATATTATCTTTTCATTTACTATGACTATTTAGGTTTCTAGGTTTGTAAAATTTCCTCTTTGATCTTGTGGTTTCAAAATTTGGCAATAATGTTCTCATGTGTTTTCTACAAAGGCTGTCACTGAGGTGGTGCTGGAGGGATTTTTTTCTATTTCTACTTTCCCTATACATTCTTTCACTCTAGCACAATTTTCTTGGGTAATTTCTTGCATTATTGTGTCAAGGTTCTTTTCTTTTGGTCACAATTTTTAAGAAGTCCAATTATTCCTATATTTCCTCTGCTAGATCTGTTCTCCATATCTGTTATTTTTAAAGATTTTAAAGAAGGTAAACGGACCTGTATGTGCAAGAATGTTCATGACAGCCCTCTTTGTAGTGGCCAGAAATTGGAAACTGAGTGGATGCCCATCAATTGGAGAATGGCTGAATAAATTATGGTATATGAATATTATGGAATATTATTGTTCTGTAAGAAATGACCAGCAGGATAATTTCAGAAAGTCCTGGAGAAACTTACATGAACTGATGCTAAGGGAAATTAGCAGAATCAGAAGATCATTGTATACTTCAACAACAATACTATATGATGATCAATTCTGATGAACGTGGCCCTCTTCAACAATTAGATGAACCAAATCAGTTCCAATAGAGCAGTAATGAATTGAACTAGCTACACCTAGTTAAAGAACTATGGGAGATGACTATACACTATATAGAATTCCCAATCCCTCTATTTTTGTCCACCCGCATTTTTTATTTCCTTCACAAGCTAATTGTCCACTATTTCAAAGTTCGTTTCTTTTTATACAGCTAAATAATTGTATGGATATATATATACATATATTGTACTTGACTTATATTTTAACATATTTAACATGTATTGGTCAACCTGCCATCTGGGGGAAGGGTGGGGGGAAGGAGGAGAAAAGTTGGAACAAAAGGTTTTGCAATTGGCAATGCTAACAAATTACCCATGCATATATCTTGTAAATAAAAAGCTGTAATAAAAATAAAATGTTTAATATTCTGTACTATTTTTTCATTCTTTATAATTTACATTGCTTCATTTTTTGTCACCACCCATACTTCACAGCATAGGCAAAAATTTGAGTACTTTGGACAAAAGCTTTTGAGGAGATCATTCTTTATTCTTATATTATGCTTAATCTTCTCTAGGTTGTGTTATTTATATAAGGCAATCATTTGGGAACTACACAAAATTAATAATGTGTGCCAAATTCTGTCCACCTCTAGTCAAGGTCCTCAATTTCTGCAAATATATGAAATTAGACTAAAACTACCATCAAAACAAATTGAGAAGAGTTATCTGTGAGAAGGGGGATTAAATTCCTTTATTCACTAGAAATTTAATAAATACCTACTCCTTATGAGAATAGTGCTAAAAACAACAAAGGACAATATGAATTCCAAGGAAAGAAGAAGGCATATTTTTAAGAGAGAAGTGGGATCATTAATTTTATTTGTGGATGACTGCTATAGAGAGTTAGGATATTATAGCAAAAATTAGTGGAATCATCTTCCTATCTTATTCTTTTCTGCTGTCCAACTTCCTGGTTCTCAAAGTGGGAGTCCCTAACATTAACCATGTGAAATCATGGAATGATGATCACTGGGTTAATATTCATCTTTGTACCTCATGGACAGGCTTAAATGTAGATTTAGTTGATTTTTTTAAAACATTATGATAATTATTCTTATGTTGTTGTGGAAATAAACCTTAAAGTACTATATAAAATGCATTATTATCATTGTTATGAGAGTGTAAATAGCTCAGAATTATGTTGAAGGTCTGTTAATTCACTGAAATAACTAAGAAATAATTATAGCTATTATTTATATTGAGCTTCAAAATTTACATAAACCTTTACAAATGTTATTATATTTTATGCACATAACAATATGAAGGCCTAGATACTATTACTCTCCTTATTTTATAACTGAAGAAACTGAGGCTGGGAAAGGTTGTAGAACTTGCCCAAAGTTATATAGTTTGCAAATGTCTAATAAATGATGTGATCTTAAGACTTTCTAATTTCAGGTCCATTGTTTTATCCAGTATGCTATGTTATGTCTTGAAGTAAATCAATTAAACATAAGAAATTTCCATTCAGTAAACTTGAATTCTGTAACCTTTAAAGATTAAGTAATTTTCGAAGATGGCGGAGAAGATACACGCCACTGTGTAAGCTCCTTTCTTCCCTCACAACCAACTAGATTTAATCAGCCTCAGAAATAGCGTTGGACTGATAGAATCCACAAGGACTGGAAGCACGACTTACCAGCTGAAGAAAATCTGGAGTTTCAGCAGGAAAGGTCAGCTCCCAGGGGAGGAAGAAGAGAGGCCAGCGCAGACGGTGGGGTAGTGGCACACTGCACTGGTCGTGCTGGGGAGGGCTCTGGGATCAGAGAATCCACTGACATAAAAGAATCTGGCACAGGCTGTTAGCTCTTCTCTGCTTATAAAACAGCAGTTCAGAGGAGAAATGTAAGCCACTTTAAAATTTAAAACTAGATTGGATCTTCCAGGATCCCAGGGGTGACTCAGCAGATCTTGGCACCGGGGGTGTGGCCGACATAGGCAACCCAGGCTTTCGCCTGGGGGTAGTTAAGAGATTGAAGAGTGGGCGGGGTGGTAACTCATAGTGCCTGGCTCGGCTGGCTGGAGGGTGTGGAACGGAAGTCCCAGAGAAGTGGAACCTTTGAACTAGGGACCATGGTTTCTGGCAGACACTTCCCAGTTTGAGCGCAGGGGTTTTTCACGTCACCTGCTGCAGACATCCATGCCCCACCGGGACGCATAGGCTAGGCTTTGAGTTGCCTTTACTGTTCAGTCTCAACCTCAGGGAAGCCGCTAAAACACAGCGCCCTCAGGGCACAGCAGTGCTAGTCACCTCTGAGGCACTTCCAGGGAGGGGGTGGGGAACTCTCTCCCAGAGCTCTCTCTTAGCTCAGGCGCAGGGACCTCTGCATCCATGTGGTCTGGGACGAAGCTGGTAAAGAAATAAATAAATAATTTCCTACCCCAGGGACAGACCCCAAAAGATTTTTTAAGTATGAGCAAGAAGCCCAAAAAAAAACATAGATTCCTTCTACACAGAGAAAGAGTGGGTATCCAACCCCGAGGAAGTTAACAGCAGAGAGTCAGCAAATAACAACCTAAAGGGGAATGATTCCTGCCCCCCATCACATAACTCTCTCCATGAAGAGACTATTAAAAAGTTAAGAGAGTTTGAAGAAAAATGGAGAAAGGAAAAGGAAGCTATGATAGAGAATAACAACGTTCTGAAATTGGAGTTGGAAAAAATAAAGAATTCACAGGAGATGCAGGGAAACAAAATTAGTGAATTAGAAAAGGTAAAAAAATCACAGGAAAATAGGATTTCTGAATTGGAGAAGATAAAAAAGTCCCAAGAAAATAGGATTTCTGAATTGGAAAAAGAAAATAATTCTCAAAAAAAAAAATAATTAGGGAAATGGAAAAAAATTCAATAGAGCAAAATAATTCATTTAAAAACGAAATTGGGCATTTACAAAAAGAACTAAAAACTGTGAAAGAAGAAAATAACTCCTTAAAAGTCAGGATGGAACAAATAGAAATGAATGATTCACAGAGAACCCAAGAATCAGTCAAACAAAACAAAAAAAAAAAAATGAGAAGCTGGAGAACAACGTCAAATACTTACTGGGAAAATCTAAAGATTAAGTAATTTTCTTGGTCAGCCATATATTTATTACAATTTGTATACATAAATAAATTGACAAGAAAGTTCTCTCTAAGATCAGTTACAATGAAAAAGAGAACAATATAAATGAATATTTTAAAAATTTTATAAATAGAATCAATTTAATTGTTGTTAATGAGAATAGTAAGAAAGCCCTTGTGGTGTAAGAGACAAAATGAGGAGTCATTTTCTGGTCCTGAATAATAAAGTGTCCTTGAATCAATCTGTGATGATAAAAAAAAAGTCTCTTGGTAGCCTAAGAAGCCACAACCCTTGATGATAGGCCTTGAACTAAGGTATGGGTGACAAAGCTTTTTTTGAAGCTAGCTTTGACATGTAGAAGACTGTTTGGAGATGGAAGGGGACAGATTGATCTGTCTCCCACTTGGTCACCATGTATCTGTGAATATGACGATGATGTTTCTTTGTTCTCTTTTGTGGTTTTTCCTCTTCCTGTTTATAGGTGGAATGAGTATCTGCACTTTGGTTGCCTTATGTTTAATATGATACAAGGAAATTGAGGTAGAAGAAATGAAAAGAGTCAATCAAAAGCACACAGCGAATGGCAGAGTTGGGATTCTATCTCATGTTTTCTGATTCTAAATCCAATTTCCTCTTAACTTTCCTAATTTGTAATCTTAAATAAATAACTTCTAAATGTTCTAAAGAATTATCTCAGATTCTTATGTTACAGAACAAGTGCTTACTTGCATTATTCATCATCCAGAAATTGCCTATATAAATGCCATTACAGGTCTAATTTCTTATTCTGTCTGTATATTAAATGAAGTTAGTCTTGGTCATCTCCAATATCCTTTTAATATCCTTTTTCTAGTTCCTTTACATGTGGTTCAAAATTTTACATTGTAATGAAAGAAGAGTGGATATACTTGTACTATCTTATCACAACACAGTCTTCCAACTACCTGGGCCTTAAGATCCTGTTCTGCCTCCATTTTGTCACCATCAATCCCTTCTTCATCTGCCTCAGAATGGCAGAGCTTCTGAAAGCAGATGTTTTATCTTTGTGCAAATTATTCTTAAATTTTTAGAGCCTATACATAAGAAAATGTAAAGTAAAATGGTGTCTCTAAATATTTTGAGGACCAATTTGATAGCACCATTCTTAGGAAATAGTCAATTATCACATCTCTGATTGTTTCTACCACTCTGGTACAGACTCTCATTTCCTTAAGTTCATACTACTGCTGGTTGGTCTGCCTACCATGAGTCTCCTCATTCTAATCCACCCTCTATTCAGCTATAAAATAATCTTCCTATAGTATGTCTGATGGTTAGTCTAAGCTTAAAATCCCAACTAAAATTCTATATTCTCTAGGAAGACTTTCTTAATTTTAATTTTAGTGACTTTGCTTTCTTCAGTATTTCTCATTTAGCCAGTATATAACTTTTTCCACAAAGTTATTTCATGTTATCCCTTCATTACATAGTGGGATTCCCCCAAACCAGGGATGTTTTTTGCCTTTTTTGTCTCCCTAAACATTGCCTGGCACATATCAGGTCCTTAATAAATGTTTACTGATTGATTGATGAAATCTTTAGAATTCCTCAGTGATTATAAGTGGTCAATGATCAGCAGTCCTAACTTCACTATGGTCAAAATCAAGCTGGATCTCTGCTCAATACCCTCGAGAATTCACTTCTTTTCCTCATGAAATTACGATGTATTTATTTTTCTAGGGTTTGTATTTGCTTATCTATATACCTGTTGTTTCCTTTCTGATAGAGTACACTAAATAAATAAACTACTAGAAGGTAGGTGAGAGGATAGGCATTTAATAAATGATTTTATAATTAAATAAAATTGAGTCCTCTTGTTAAATTTAGACTGTATTTTGGCCTCTAAGTTTCCCAGGTATTGTGACCTCTTTCTCCCTGAAAGACTGTTCTTGTTTTAGTCTGATATCAATTGTATGGTTTTTAGTTAGATTTCTACACAATAAAAGTTGCCCCTCTTCCCAACTCCATATTTTAAAAAGAATGGGCACTAATGGCAGCATCATTTGTTGTTTTCAAAAACTGTCTTCCTTTGATCAAATTTAATTTTTTTTTGTTTTATAAGTGACTAATTATATATGTAGTAAGCTAAATTATTAACAAATATTTTCTTGAGCAACAAAATCTATGATTATGCCTTGTCATGACTTAGTAGAAAAAACATCCTGTTTTGGCAAGAGACCATTGAATCTGTCATGGGCAGATTCAATGAAAAAATTTCCAAAGGAAAGATGACAACTCATAATGTAAAAAGACACTATGACTAATGGGGACTTTCCAGCAAGCTAAGAGAAAATGGAATGGAAATCCTCTTGAAGTGAGTAATTCAAGCAACTTTTACTTATGAATATTATTCTGTTCTTCCTTTTTGTAGATGAAATTTTAAGTATCTTATCTTTATTATATCAATTACTTTCTGAATATTATTCTGCTCCAAAGTGTTGTTTTTTCCTTATAGCCATAAAACACTTCAGCCTAAGAAAAAATTAATATCTTTTCTTGATCATTTAAACTCTTTTCAATATGATTTTTAAACTATTATGTTTATTGAAACGTCAACATTATTTCAGTTATCTTATAATCAGCATCAGTAATTGTATCAGTAATCTTCAGTTATCTATGTTTTATATAGTAATTTTTCCTTCCCTCTACCTCCCCTGCCCACTTATGATTAATAAAAAGAAGAGATGATTTGAACAAAACAGTTTAGTTCAGTAAAACAAATTTTTCCAAAGGCCATGCCCAAAATCAAGTCTCATTCTGCTTTTTAAGTCCATCAAATCTTTGATAAAAGATAGAAAATTGAGCAGCTAAGATAGCTGTTAGAGTCATTTAACCCTGACTTCTCATCTTAGGAACTCTTCTACTCATGCCTATCTATTTCTTCTTTTAAGATTTGACTCAAAGATTATCTCCAATAAGATATTCTTAAATAAACTATTTCAACCATTTTATTGAAAACACATGAGGACCTGCCTCTAAGTCCTTAGTTCTATTGGCAACTAGTTATGTAACATTTAGAAAGTCTTTTACCTTTTATAAAAGTTCAGAATGAAGTGAACAGAATTAGTAAAACAATATATTAAAATGACAACAACACTGTAAAAACAACCAACATTGGAAAATTCTAAGAGCTATAATCAATATAATGATAATTAATGATTCCAGAATATATATAACAAAAATATTATCATTTACAGAGAAGTGTTGCATTTAGGGTGTGTGTGTGTGTGTGTGTGTGTGTGTGTGTGTGTGTGTGTATTTGTATACATATATACGAAATATATGATATGTGTATATATATATGTATATACACTTCTATATATATGCATATCTATATATACATAGAATTACACTCATATATATGTAAAAGCAGTTAAGTGACTTTCATAGGATCATACATCTAGTAAGTTTCTAAGGACTGATTTGAACCAAGGTCCTCTGGATTCCAGGGCCAGTGGTTTATCCACAGGACACATCCCTGTCCCACGTCCTATATTTTTATATGTCAAGAAAAATTGATTTGCTTGGTTATGAATTTTTATTGCAAGAAAATGTCTTTGTTTTCTCAATGAAACAGAGATATGTCTAACCAGTCCTCATCCAAAGCATGATAACCAGTTCTTTCACCAATCATATCTGAGCAAAATCCAATTTTATTATTTCCTTCCTAAAATGTGTGACCTATCTTTAAAGATGTTTACTTATTGCTTTTCACTGTTGATTCATTTACAAAAAGAAAGGTCTCACCACTATTTCATCTACTAAAATTGATATAATAGTGTTTCAAGAATTTTTGATTTCCACTATACTCTCAGATTGGCTAAGATGACAGGAAAAAATAATGATGAATGTTGGAGGGGATGTGGGAAAACTGGGACACTAACACATTGTTGGTGGAACTGTGAGAAGATCCAGCCATTCTGAAGAACAATTCGGAACTATGCTCAAAAAGTTATCAAACTGTGCATGCCCTTCAATCCTGCAGTGTTTCTACTGGGCCTTTATCCCAAAAATGTTTGTGACAGTCTTTTTCATAGTGGCAACAAACTGGAACCTAAGTGGATGCCCATCAATTGGAGAATAGCTGAAGACATTATTGTATTTGAATGTTATGGAATATTATTGTTCTCTAAGAAACGTCCAACAGGATGATTTCAGAGAGTCCTGGAGAGACTTACATATACTGATGCTAAGTGAAATGAGCAGAATCAGGAAATCATTGTACATGGCAACATCAATATTATATGACAATCAATTCTGATGAACATGAATCTTTCCAACAATGAGAGGACTGATACCAGTTCTAATGATCTTATGATGAAGAGAGCCATCCACACCCAGAGAGAGGACTGAAGGAACTGAATGTGTATCATAACAGGACATTCTCACTCTTTTTGTTGTTGTTCACTTGCATTTTGTTTTCTCAATCATTTACTTTCCTTGTTCATCTGATTTTTCTTGTGCAGCAAAAGAATTATATAAATGTTTACACATATCAGATTTAACATATATTTTAACATGTATAACATATATTGGCTTGCTTGTCATCTAGGAGAGGGGATAGGGGGAAGGAGGGGAAAACCTGAAACACAAGGTTATGCAAGGGACTATGTGAAAAATTATCCATACATATGCTATGAAAATTTAAAAGAAAAACTTTAAAAATAAATAATAAAAATAACCGTTTTCCCCCATCGGTGTTTTTATTCCTTTAACAAATTCAAATGTTTCCCTCTCATCTTTTAATGCTTCCTTGCACATGCACACACACACACACACACACAACACAAACACACACTCACACACACACATCTTCCTCACTAATAGCTCTTTACTACAAAGTTTCATGAGTTGCAATAGCCAACATTTTCAAAACCCACTGTCTTTTGGTCAGAAGATTCTTTGAATCTACTATGTGAAAAGTATTGTGCCAGGAGATGGAAATGCAAACATAGATATGACATGTAACATTATTATCCACCCCTTTTGGGGCTGATTTGACCTATCATCATGACAGTTAGATTTGATGGTGGTGTAAAATAAAACAATGATAGGTTATTAATAAAATGTTATAATTTAAATAACTTTAACAAAATGTTAAAATGGCCCTAACATAGCAAGGATACATAGCAAAGTTACATTTACACTTAGCTTTTATACATTGCACTCTCATATCCAAATGTGAATAATTAGTAGAGAGGGATGTTTTCATTTGTGTCATCTTCAGAAATTTACCAAATTCGAAGAGCTCTGAATCCATGTAGTTGGAGATATGACCAGGAAGTTATATCAACACATCTAGAGGTTAATGATGTATGTCAAAAAAAAAACCCAAAGCTTGAATCTTGTCTCACACTAGTTCAATAAAATTCTAACTTTATTGGCTTTTCTTTTTAAAATTCTATTTACTTTTTTTTAATCCTTAAAGTTCTATCTTCCTACTTTTTCAACTGCCTCCATGAGAGCTAAAGAAAAAGAAAACCATTACAAACATTTATTATCAATGAAAATAAATTTCCTCACCATTCATTAAGAAATTCAAATTCTTCATGAAATCCCTTAAGTCTCTGTTAGGTGGTAAATAATATATTACATCATTAGTCCTCTGAAATTAAGGTTAGTCTTTATGCTGATAAGGATTCTATTTGAAGTTGTTTGTCTTTATCATGCAGTTATTATTTAATTATTTATTCTCTAAGATCTATTCACTTAATTTGGCATCTGATCATACAAGTCTTCCTAAGTTTCTTTAAAACCACCCCATTTATAATTTCTTACCACAAAATATAATTTCATTGCACTACCATACCATAACTCCTTCATCCATTCCCCGATTTATGGGCATTCTTTCTGGTTCCCATTCTTGATACCTGAGGGGGAAAATCACTTAAATTATTTCCTTCTCTTATACTTATTCCAACACTTTCCTCATTTAATTCTCTGTGGAATGAAATGTATTTGTTTAGTCATTCATACAGACATGTCTGTGTGTTTTTCTATTCTTCTTTTAATCAATTCAGATGAGAATGAGGTTGGAGTGTCAGTTGTTTCCCCACATCTAATCCTTTTTTCTATAAAGTCTACCTTAAGACCCGAATTTGTTAGATAAGGTTCCCTAACTTTCTTTTCTTTTTCTCTCTTCAATATATCCCTCTTCTCTCTCTAATCTTTTATCAAGATCATCATGCTGTAACAGAATCATTCCCAATATATGTCTAATTATAATCTACATATAATGATTGGTGATGATAGGACTTAGAGAGCACACATGTATCATCTCTTTAAAATATAAGCATTTTATTTTTGTTTAGTTAAGTATCATTAGGCATCCCTGTGTACATTTTTTTTCTTTTATTACCTTGTTGAACTTCAAAGTTTCTATGAAGCTTTGATCGTTTTACTTTTGGAAACCCTCTATTTCTTTGGAAGTCTCCAATTTTGCCTTCTGGAACATCAAATTCCAAGTTCTATGCTCCTTCATAGTTGTAACTGCTAAATTGTGTGTGATTCTATGTGTGATTCCTTCATCCCTGAATTCTTTCTGGATATTTGCAATATTTTTCTTTGATGTGGAATATCTAGATTTTGTATATGACAATCCTCTTAAGTTTTTACTTTGGAGTTACTGTTGTGAAAGGGCTAGTAGATTTTTTTTCCTACTTCTGGTTTTTCCTATGGTTCTAAATGAACTGGATAGTTTTATTTTTCTTTTAAGATTTTTGAAATGTGATGTTTTTAACCATAGCACTCAGGTAGTCTAATGAGTATTAATATTTTTTCCTCCTTGATCTGTTTTTTATATCAGTTATTTTTTTTCCTTTTTTAGCCTGTTGACTTTGTTTTTTACATTTCTTGTTGTATCACAGAATCATTGGCTTCTATTTGGCTCATTCTACTTTTCAAGCAAGTATATTGTTTGGAAAAAAAAGTATTATCTCTTGTGCCATGTTGTTAATTCCCTAGCAATGCATTCTTCTATAGCTCTCATGTCTTTTTTATTTTTTACACAGTATTCTTATTTTGCTAATGAAAGAACTTTTTAAAACTTCTTAGAATTCTTATTGAAGTTGTATCTAAGTTCTGTTTATTGCTTGTAGATATTTTGAAGTCAATCTTTTATATTTGTGTTTTGAGCATACTCACCACCATAAGCTTATTATTATAGTTTTTTTCCCAAAATTTCTTAGACTATTCCCAATTCTTGACTTAATGTTAGGAATGGACTCTATCCCCTTTCTGGAAGGAAGGTCTGGACTCAGACTATTTGCTGCTTCCTTGGGATATTGAGAACTTTGTAATTCAAGGATCTTAAAGATTGGAGAACTTTGAATTTTCAGCCCTCCCAGAGTATTCTGATTCAGGACAAAATCTAATTAGTCCTCCACCCCTTGTATGAATGAGACCTTTGGTTTCAAACTAATAATATATTGCTACTGAATTCAGTCCCTATCTATTAGCTAGATAGTTCTGCTGTTTTGAGTGAGTGACAGACATACAGGCATTGTTCTGGAATTCTTGGCCTGATTATTCCCCTGGTTTAGATGGATTCTAAAACTGAGTTCTTAATGTGCTCCTGGAGTTTGAGACAAATTTCTCTTTTTGGCTTGTAAATTTTCCTTATCCTGACTATGGTGATCCTTGTCAACAGGTTCCCTTTTTAGTTTGTTCTGACTATGTGAACTATATATATATCCAGAAAACCATAATTGTCATCCATTTCCATTTAAAGTACTCTGGTATATGTCTGGGTGTCCCCAATATGGAATAAAGACTTTCATCTTGACCTGATATACAGCCTCTCTTGATGTTGGAGTGCTCTACGTAATATATTTTCTCTCATCCAATCCCCAATTATTTTGTTTGTCTTTCTATGTTGAGGAGAACCAGAACAAGAACTCAGTGTTTCTTTTTCTGGATTTCACTGTCAAGTTTTGGGTAGGTCAATTTTCTAGATCTCCTTGGAAGAATTGTGAACAGAAGCTCAGCTACATTACTTCCTGCTAATCTTGTTTTCTTGCTTCTTCCCAACTTTTCCCATCATTTTCCTTCTTCATATTATAAAGGGTAAGGGAACACTAATAGGTTGTAGTCTAATCATAAATATTTTTTCTTTATAATCTCTCCCATCAATGGCCATCAATTGGAGAATGGCTGAGTAAATTGTGGTATATGAATGTTATGGAATATTATTGTTCTGTAAGAAATGATCAGCAGAATGAATACAGAAAGGCTTGGAGAGACATACATGAACTGATGCTAAGTGAAATGAGCAGAACCAGGAGATCATTATACACTTCAACAATACTATATGAGGATCAATTCTGATGAAAGTGACTATCTTCAACAATGAGAGGATCCAAATCAGTGCCAATTGATCAGTAATGAACAGAACCAACTTCATTCAGCGAAAGAAATTTTGGGAAATGAGTGTGGACCACAACATAGCATTTCCACTCTTCCTGTTAATGTTTACTTGCATTTTTGTTTTTCTTTTCAGGTTAGTTTTAACTTCTTTCTAAATCTAATTTTTCTTGTGCAGCAAGATAACTATATAAATATGTTAAATTAATAGATTGTATTTAACATATACTTTGACATATTTAACATGTATGGGACTGCCTGACATCTAGGGGAGGGGATGGAGGGAAGGAGGGGAAACATTTTTGCAAGGGTCAGTGTTGAAAAATTACCCATGCATATGTTTAGTCAATAAAAAGCTATAATAAAAAAAGAATTTTATGTGCTTTTCTTTTCCAAGCAAGAATACAGTGTCCATTTATATGTTTATCACAATATAGATTGGCATGGAAGATAGGATTTATTTTATTTTTCAGAATTAGATTGTTTTCTCCTTGTTAGATAGCCTGATGATTTTTCATTCCTGGTAGTTCTTCCTGTGGATACTGGAATTAGCATAGACTTCCGGATGACTTTGAAATTTATATGTTTCAAATCTCTAGAACTCAAGGAATTCATTAGCCTCAATGTTCTACAAAAGTAGGGAATACATATGTGGACTACCATGCCTAGTGATAAACATTCTGTTTGATATCTAAGTTCCTTATTTTATTTCATTTATATATTACTCAGTGCCAGATAAATTTTTTAATTATTATAATATATTATGAAATCTGAAGCTGTGATTCTACCTTCATTTAAAATATAATTCTGAATATTATTATCTACTATTCAAATGTTATTTTAACAACTTCATTTAAATATACAAAATGAACTATTGATATTTTAATTTCTGTTTCATTAACTGTGTAAATTAGTTTGAGAAATATTATCATTTGTTGAACCAAGATGTGATGGATGAGTCTCCAGACTCATCTGGAGAGATATATTCCTTTTTTTCAAGTTTTTCTTTCCATATCTACAAAACTAATATTAAAAATCATATATGTGTAGATCTCTTGTTTAACTAAGTTAACATTTGGTACATTTTATTATTATTTGAAAGGCTATTTTATCTTAATTTCTCATAATGGAGTATAGAAAACTTAAACTATTTTTTGTTGCTTTAGATTGTATTTCTAGAGGTAGTATGAGATAATGGATAGAGTGTTAGATTTGGATTTAGGAAGACATATAAATTTGCCCATGGCACTGTGAAACTCAGCAACTACATAATTTTAGTATTTCAGGTGGTTTGTAGAACTTGAATACTTATTCAAGTAATAGATCTTTCCAAAGTTGTTAGTGGAGGGAGTTCCCAAATCAGGAGTGCCCCCGGTTGACAAAATAAGGACTTTAATTTATTCCCATACCTTATATATTTATTAATGATATTGATTTTTGCAATTGTTTTCATGTATTTTACCACCCAAGACTTCCATTAATTAAAACTTCATTTGAAAAGGCTTTTTTAATATATTGATATATCCTATTTGGGTGCATTTTATTTAGCATTTATTTTTTTGCAGCAATGTTCAGTAATGATATGAATTTTCAGTTTATTTTTCTTTTCTTTTCTTTTTTCTTTTTTTTTTTTTTTTTTACTTTATTTAGTTGATTTATCCTATAACAGGAAGCCGGCAGGGATTATTTTGAAATAGCTCACTTAAGAATGTTACTTTTTTTTTTTTTTAAAGCTTAATAAAATTCACTTGCTCATCTCAGATCCAATTTTCCCCAAAACAATACATTAATATCCTCTCTGGTTTCGCTTTCTGACATGAGTCTATTTAAGTTATTCAGTTCTTGCTTTGTTAGTCAGGTTAATTTATATTTTTAAAAAGAAGTATCCATCAATATGGGTATTTCCTCTAGCAATGTAGATGGCAATCCATTTATCAATGCTCCCTCACTTTTTTGACTTTTGCCATGTCCTCTCATAAATCATTTTCCCCTTTACTTTTATAAGTCAAGGAAACTTTTTTATTCTTATTTTTAAAATATTTTAATATAATATAATAAAATATAATTTTTATAAATTATTTCCTTCTACCCATTATTGCCCCAAAGAGAATACAAGAAAAACAAAATTTATCACAAAAGGAGGATACCTAGAATATAAAAGTTTATAAATAGAGTCACACTCCTTTCACTGTACCCAACACGGTCTATTTACAATGTCACAGTTTCTGGTTCAAAAAACAATAGTCAACTGATTGCCCATTGTTTAAATATCTTCTGCCTTAGTTTTGGTAGGAATTCTTTTCTTGTATAACTGTTGTTCTGTCAAGCCCACCTTTCTAGGACACTTAAAGTAGAAAACTACTGCAGTAGTTTTCTGTTTTTTTTTTTTTTCTCTATCACATTATGATGAGAAAAGTATGATGAGAAAAACCACATGATGAGAAAATTGAGGCAAACAGGATTAAGTGACTTGCCCAGAGTGAAACAACTACTAAGTGACTGAGAATAGATTTGAATTCAACAATCTGAGTCTGCCCATTTCCAGGCCTAATATTCTATCTGATGAGCCACACAGCTATCCATTTTGCTATATCTAACGCGATTCTAATATATACCCATGGTGTTAATAAAAAGAGTAACAGTTGGGAAGCAAATCAAGCAGAAGTATTCAGTTTCATGGAAAGCAAGAGAAATTTAAAAAAGGAGGACAGTTGCTTCAGAGAAACTGAGGAAGCAGACTGAGAAAATGACCTTTTAAATTTTTATTAATTTTCTAATTATACTTTTTTGATATATGCATGGGCAATTTTTTACAACATCATCCAAGTACTCACTTTTGTTCTGAATTTTCTCCTCCTTTCCTCTACTCCCTCCCCTAGATGATAGGCAGTCCCATACATGTAAAATGTGTTATAATATATCCTAGATACAATATAGATGTGCAGAACTGAATTTCTTGTTGCCCAGGAAGAATTGGATTCAGAAGGTAAAAATAACCTGGGAAGAAAGGCAAAAATGCAAAACAATTTACACTCATTTCCCAGTGTTCCTTCTCTGGGTGTAGATGATTCTGTCAATCAATTGGAACTGAATTAGATCTTCTCTTTGTTGAAGATGTCCACTTCCATCAGAATTGATTATTATGTGGTATTGTTGTTGAAGTATATAATGATCTCCTGATTCTGCTCATTTCACTCAGCATCAGTTCATGTAAGTTTCTCCAAGCCTCTCTGTATTCAACTTGCTGGTCATTTCTTACAGAGCAATAATATTCCATAACATTCATATACCATAATTTACCCAACCATTCTCCAATTGATGGACATCCATTCATCTTCCAGTTTCTAGCCACTACGAAAAGAGCTGCCACAAACATTTTGGCACAAACAGGTCCCTTTCCCCTCTTTAGTATTTCTTTGGCATATAAGCCCAATAGCAGCAATGCTGGATCAAAGGGTATGCACAGTTTGATAACTTTTTGGGCATAATTCCAAATTGCTCTCCAGAATGGTTGGATTCTTTCACAACTCCACCAGCAATGTATCAGTGTCCAGTTTTTCCACAGCCCCTCCAACATTCATCATTATTTTTTCTTGCCATCTTAGCCAATCTGACAGGTGTATAGTGGTATCTTAGAGTTGTCTTAATTTGCATTTCTCTGCTCAATAGTGATTTGGAACACTCTTTCATATGAGTGGAAATTTTCATCATCTGAAAATTATCTGTTCATATTATTTTACCATTTATCAATTGGAGAATGGTTTGATTTCTTAAAAATTAGAGTCAGTTCTCTATATAATTTGAAAATAACGCCTTTATTAAAACCTTTAAGTGTAAAAATATTTTCCCAATTTGTTGCTTCTTTTCTAATCTTGGTTGCATTAGTTTTGTTTGTACAAAAGCTTTTTAATTTCATGTAATCAAAATTTTCTATTTTGTGATCAATAATGATCTCTTGTTCTCATTTGGCCACAAATTTCTTCCTCCTCCACAAGTCTGAGAGTTAAACTATCCTATGTTCCTCTAATCTATTTGTGATCTCATTCTTTATGCCTAAATCATAGACCCATTTTTATCTTATCTTGGTATATGGTGTTAAGTGTGGGCCCATATCCAATTTCTGTCATATTAATTTCCAGTTTTCCCAGCAGTTTTTGTTGAATAATGAATTCTTATTCCAAAAGTTGGGATCTTTGGGTTTGTCAAACACTAGATTGCTATAGTTGTGCACTATTTTGTCCTGTGAACATAATCTATTCCCCTGATCAACTAGACTATTTCTTAGCCAATACCAAATGGTTTTGGTGACTGCTGCCTTGTAATATAGTTTTACATAAGGTACAGCTAGGCCACCTTCATTGATTTTTTTTTTTTTAATTAGTTCCCTTGAAATTCTTGACCTTTTGTTCTTCCATATGAATTTTGTTGTTATTTTTTCTAAGTCATTAAAATATTTTTTTGGGACTCTTGTTGATATAGCACTAAATAAATAGATTAGTTTAAGGAGTATTGTCATCTTGATTATATTCACTCGGCCTATCCAAGAGCATTTAATATTTTCCAATTATTTACATCTGACTTTATTTTTGTGGCAAGTGTTTTGTAATTTTGCTCATATATTTCCTGACTTTCCTTTGGTAGATAGATTCCCAAAGGTTTTATACTCTCGAGAATTATTTTGAATGGAATTTCTCTTTGTATCTCTTGCTGTTGGATTGTGTTGGTGATGTATAAAAATGTTGAGGATTTATGTGAATTTATTTTGTATCCAGCAACTTTGCTAAAGTTGTGAATTATTTGCAATAATTTTTATTAGAATCTCATCATATCATCGCAAAGAGTGATAGTTTGATTTTCTCATTACCTACTCTAATTCCTTTAATCTCTTTCTTGGCTCTTATTGCTGAGGCTAGCATTTCTAATACAATATTGAAACGTTTTTTCTGCATGTATTGAGATCATCATATGTTTTTTTTTTTTAATGTGATTATTAAGATGCTCAATTATACTAATAGTTTTCCTAATATTAAACCAGCTCTGCATTCCTGGTATAAATCCTACTTGATCATAGTGTATTATCCTGGGGATGATTTTCTGTAGTATTTTTGCTAATATCTAATTTAAGATTTTAACATCATTATCCATTAAGGAGATTGGGCTATAGTTTTCTTTCTCAGTTTTCAACCTACCTGGTTTAAGTATCAGTACCACATCTGTGTTATAAAAATGTTTGGTAAAATTCCTTCTTTCCCTATTTTTTCAAATAATTTATATAACATCAGGGCTAATTGTTCTTTAAATGTTTGGTGGAATCCATCTGGTTCTGGGGATTTTTTCTTAGGGAGTTGATTAATAGCTTCTTCTATTTCTTTTTCTGAAATGGGAGTATTTAAGCAATTTACTTTCTTCTCTGTTAATCTGAGAATCCTGTATTTTTGGAGGTAGTCATCCATTTCACTTAGGTTATCAAATTTATTGGCATAAAGTTGGGCAAAATAACTCCTTATTATTGCTATAATGTCCTCTTCATTGGTGGAAAGATCCCTCTTTCCATTTTTAAGACTACCAATTTGATTTTCCTCTCTCCTTTTTCTAATCAGATTTACCAAAGGATTATCTATTTTATTGGTTTTTTCATAAAAACAACTCAGTTTTATTTATTAATTTAATACTTTTTTTTTTACTTTCAATATTATTAATTTCTCCTTTTAATTTTAGAATTTCAAGTTTAGGTACTGATACCTAAACCAGGTAGATCGAAAACTGAGAAAGAAAATTATAGACCAATCTCCTTAATGAATATTGATGCTAAAATCTTAAATTAGATATTAGCAAAAAGACTTCAGAAAATCATCTCCAGGATAATACACTATGATCAAGTAGGATTTATTCCAGGAATGCAGGGCTGGTTTAATATTAGGGAAACTATTAATATAATTGACCATATTAATAATCAAATTAATAAGAACCATATGATCATCTCAATAGATGCAGAAAAAGCATTTGACAAAATCCAACATCCATTCCTACTAAAAACTCTTGAGAGTATAGGAATAAATGGACTATTCCTTAGAATAATCAGGAGCATATATTTAAGACCTTCAGTAAGCATAATATGCAATAGAAATAAACTGCAACCTTTCCCAGTAAGATCAGGAGTGAAACAAGGTTGCCCACTATCACCATTACTATTCAATATAGTACTAGAAACGCTAGCCTCGGCAATAAGAGCCGAGAAAGAGATTCAAGGAATTAGAGTAGGAAATGAGGAAATTAAACTGTCACTTTTTGCAGATGACATGATGGTATACTTAGAGAACCCCAAAGACTCTACTAAAAAGCTACTAGAAATAATTCAAAATTTCAGCAAAGTGGCAGGATACAAAATAAATCCACATAAATCCTCGGCATTTTTATATAGCACTAACAAAATGCAACAGCAAGAGATACAAAGAGAAATTCCATTCCAAACAAATGTTGAGAGTATAAAGTATTTGGGAATCCATCTACCAAAGAAAAGTCAGGAATTATACGAGAAAAATTACAAAACACTTGCCACAAAAATAAAGTCAGATTTAAATAATTGGAAAGACATTCAGTGCTCTTGGATAGGCCGAGCGAATATAATAAAGATGACAATACTCCCCAAACTAATCTATTTATTTAGTGCTATACCAATCAGACTCCCAAGAAACTACTTCAATGACCTAGAAAAAATAACAACAAAATTCATATGAAAGAATTAAAGGTCGAGAATTGCAAGGGAACTAATGAAAAAAAAACTCAGAGGAAGGTGGTCTAAGTGTACCTGATCTAAAGCTATATTATATAGCAGCAGTCACCAAAACCATTTGGTATTGGCTAAGAAATAGACCGGTAGATCAGTGGAACAGATTAGATACAAAGGACAAAAAAGGATACAGCAACCTAATCTTTGACAAACCCAAAGATACCAACATTAGGGATAAAAATTCATTATTCGGAAAAAACTGTTGGGAAAACTGGAAATTAGTATGGCAGAAATTAGATATGGATCCACACTTAACACCATATACCAAGATAAGATCAAAATGGGTCCATGATTTAGGCATAAAGAGGGAGATAATAAATAGATTAGAGGAACAGAGGATAATCTACCTCTCAGACTTGTGGAGGAGGAAGGAATTTATGACCAGAGGAGAACTAGAGATCATTATTGATCACAAAATAGAAGATTTTGATTATATCAAACTAAAAAGTTTCTGTACAAATAATAATAATGCAAACAAGATTAGAAGGGAAGTAACAAATTGGGAAAATATTTTTAAAAACAAAGGTTCCGACAAAGGTCTCATTTCCAAAATATATAGAGAACTGACCCTAATTTATAAGAAACCAAACCATTCTCCAATTGATAAATGGTCAAAGGATATGAACAGACAATTCTCAGAGGAAGAAATTGAAACTATATCCACTCACATGAAAGAGTGTTCCAAATCACTACTGATCAGAGAAATGCAAATTAAGACCACTCTGAGATACCACTACACACCTGTCAGATTGGCTAAGATGACAGGAACAAATAATGATGAATGTTGGAGGGGATGTGGGGAAACTGGGACACTAATACATTGCTGGTGGAGTTGCGAAAGAATCCAGCCATTCTGGAGAGCAATCTGGAATTATGCCCAAAAAGTTATCAAACTGTGCATACCCTTTGACCCAGCAGCGCTACTACTGGGATTATATCCCAAAGAAATACTAAAGAGCGGAAAGAGACATATATGTGCCAAAATGTTTGTGGCAGCTCTTTTTGTTGTAGCTAGAAACTGGAAGATGAATGGATGTCCATCAGTTGGAGAATGGTTGGGTAAATTGTGGTATATGAAAGTTATGGAATATTATTGCTCTGTAAGAAATGACCAGCAGGAGGAATACAGAGAGGCTTGGAGAGACTTAAATCAACTGATGCTGAGTGAAATGAGCAGAACCAGAAGATCACTGTACACTTCAACAACAATACTGTATGAGGATGTATTCTGATGGAAGTGGAAATCTTCAACATAAAGAAGATCCAACTCACTTCCAGTTGATCAACGATGGACAGAGGTAGCTACACCCAGAGAAGAAACACTGGGAAGTGAATGTAAATTGTTAGCACTAATATCTGTCTGCCCAGGTTGCATGTACCTTCGGATTCTAATGTTTATTGTGCAACAAGAAAATGATATTCACACACATGTATTGTACCTAGACTATATTGTAACACATGTAAAATGTACGGCATTGCCTGTCATCGGGGGGAGGGAATAGAGGGAGGGGGGGATAATTTGGAAAAATGAATACAAGGGATAATATTATACAAATATATATATAATAAAAAAATTTCAAAAAAAAAATTTCAAGTTTAGTATTTGATCGGGGGTTTTTACTTTGGTCTTTTCAAGTTTTTTAAGTTGCAAGTTGCAAGCCCAATTCATTAATCTTCTCTTTCTCTATTTTATTCAAGTAAGCCTTTAAAGATATACAATTTCCCCTTATTACTGCTTTAGCTACATCCCTCAAATTTTAGTATGATGTCTCTTTGTTGTCATTATCTTGAGTGAAACTATTAATTGTTTCTATAATTTGCTCTTTCACCCAATCATTCTTTAACATGAGAATATTTGGATTCCAATTACTTTTTGATTTATTTGCCCCTAACTTTTTGTAGAATGTAGTTTTTATTGCATTGTGATCTGAAAAGAAAGCATTTACTATTTCTCCCTTACTGTATTTAATTTTGAGATTTTTATGTTCTAATATGTGGTCAATTTTTGTATAGGTTCCATGAACTGCTGAGAAGAAAGTATACTCCTTTCTATCACCATTCAGTTTTCTCCAAAGATCTATCATACCTAACTTTTTTTTTTTAAATATTCTATTTACCTCTTTAATTTCTTTCTTATTTATTTTGTGGTTTGATTTATCTAATTCTGAGAGTGCAAGGTGGAGATCTCCCACTATTATAGTTTTGTTATCTATTTCTTCTAGCAACTCTCTTAACTTCTCCTTTAGGAAGTTAGATACTATATCATGTGGTGCATATATGTTTAGTATTGATATGGTTTCATTGTCTATGCTACCCTTTAGCAAGATATAGTTTCCTTCCTTATTTCTTTTAATTAGATCAGTTTTTGCTTTTGCTTGATCTGAGATAAGGATGGCTACCCCTGCTTTTTTGATTTCACTTGAAGAATAGTAGATTCTGCTCCAACCTTTTACCTTTATTCTGTATGTATCTGCCTACTTTAAATGTGTTTCCTGTAAACAATATAGTGTAGGATTCTGACTTTTGATCCTGTCTGCTATCCGTGTCAGCTTAATTGGGAGAGTTCATCCCATTCACACTTACAGTTAAAATTACTAATTCTTTATTTTTTGCCATCATAATATCCCCAGATTATTCTTTTTTTTCCTTTTCCCCCCAAACCCGTTCCACAGTATTAAACTTGTGTGCCCCACATGCATCACACAGCACTCCCTTTTTAGTATCCCTCCCCTCCTTTTAAATCCTTTCCCCTTGCTTGTACCCTTCCCTTATTACTCTTTTCCTTTCCCTTTTCCTTTCTTCCTTTTTAATGAGGTGAGAAAGAATTCTCTGTAAAACAAATATGTCGATTATTTTCTCTTTGACCCAATTCTGATGATAGTACGATTCACACAATGTTCCTCCCCCTCTCTAAATTCCCTCAGATATGATAAGTTTTCTTTGCCTCTTCCTGGGATCTAGTTTCCCTCTTTTTATCTCCCCTTTTCCCCATTTTCTGACACTATCCCCTTTCCATTTCTACTTCCCTTTTTTATGTTATATCAATAAAATCAAATAATACATGTGGACCTTCTGTATATCCAGAACAGAAATACAGTTCTTTTTCTGCTTCTCTTGAGTCCTGTGGTTGGAGATCAAATTTTTTGTTTCGATCAGGTTTTTTCCTTAGAAACAAACAAAATTGTTTCATTAAATGCTCAACGTAGCTGGGTAGTTTATTCTTGGCTGCATTCCAAGTTCTTTTGCATTTCAGAATATCAGGTTCTACCCAAGGAAATACTAAAGAAGGGAAAGGGACCTGTATATGCCAAAATGTTTGTGGCAGCCCTTTTTGTAGTGGCTAGAAACTGGAAAATGAATGGATGTCCATCAATTGGAGAATGGTTGGGTAAATTATGGTATATGAATGTTATGGAATATTATTGTTCTGTAAGAAATGACCAACTGGAGGAATACAGAGAGGCTTGGAGAGACTTATATCAACTGATGCTGAGTGAAAGGAGTAGAACTAGGGGTCATTATACATTTCAACAATGATACTGTATGAGGATGTATTCTGATGGAAGTGGATATCTTCAACATAGAGAAGAGTTAATCCAATTCCAATTGATCAATGATGGCCAGAATCAGCTACACCCAGAAAAGGAACACTGATAAATGAGTGTAAACTGAGAGCATTGTTTTTTTTTTTTTGTTTTTGTTTTTGTTTTGTTTTTTGTTTTGTTTTGTTTTGTTTTGTTTTGTTTTGTTTCTCTTCCCAGATTATTTTTACCTTGCAAATACAATCCTTCCTTTGCAACAACAACAACAACAAAATTCGTTTATGCACATATATATTGTACCTAGGATATACTATACGATATTTAATATGTATGGGAATGCCTGCCATCTAGGGGAGGGGGTAGAGGGAAGGAGGGGAAAAACTCGGAACAGAAGGGAGTACAAGGGATAATGTTGTAAAAAAAATTACCTATGCATATGTACTGTCAAAGAAAATCTTATAATTATAAAAATTAATTAAAAAAAAAAAAAGAATCTCAGGTTCCAAGCCCTTCTATCCTTTAATGTGGAGGCAGGCAGATCTTGAGTGATCCTTATTGTGGCACCTCAGTATTTGAATTGCTTTTTCCTTGTTGCTGAAAATATTTTTTCCATAGTCTCATAGTTCTGAAGTTTGGCCACAATTTTCTGTGGAGTTTAGGGTCTTTTTCAGAAGGTGTTCGATTAATTCTTTCAATGCCTCTTTTACCTTCTTGTTCTCTTTGAATGATTTCCTATAAAATAGAATCTAGGCTCTTTTTTCATCATAATTTTCAGGAAGTCCAATAATCCTCTGGTTAGCTCCCTTAGATCTAGTTTCCATGTCTGTCAATTTTCTAAGTAAATTTTTGATGTTTTTCTCCAGTTTTTCATTTTTTTTTGTTTTCCTTGACTGATTCTTGGTGTCTCGATAAATCATTCATTTCTATTTGTTCAGTCCTTATTTTCAATATATTATTTTCTTTATTCACTTTTTTACTTCTTTTTGTATATATCCAATTGAGTTTTTAAATGAATTGTTTTGCTCTATGGAATTTTTTTTCCATTTCACTAATTATTCTTTTCTTTTCTTTTTTATTTTTTTTATTGAGTTATTTTCTTTTTCAAATTCACAAATCCTACCTTCTTGGGAATTCGTTATCTTTTCCAATTCATATATCCTATTTTCCAGGGATTTTTTTAACCTTTTCCAGTTCACAAATTTGTTTCCCTGCACTTCCTGTGAATTCTTTATCTTTTCCAATTTAAATTTCAGGACATTGTTACTCTCTTTTATAGCTTCTCTTTCCTTTCCCCATTTTTATTCTAACTCTCTTTTGAGATTTTTAGTAGTCTCCTCTAGGAGAGAGTTATGTGATAGAGGCCAGGTAACATTCCCTTTCAGGGTATTCTCTGGAGACTGTCTGCTATTAGTCTCCTGGGGGTTATAAACCTGCTCTCTTTCTGTATAGAAGTTATAGAGCATTCTCTTCATTTTTTTTTTAAATTCATTTTTCAAAACCTATAGTGTCTGCCATCAGGACAAGGAGGTTATCACCTTCCTCTGAAGAACAGGGATAGATATATGGATGGCAGCTGTCTTGTGAATGGGCTGCAAAAGTATGAGGGTGCTCTGGGAGAAAGTTCCCCCCCCACATACCAGAAGTGATTCAGAGTTGGTTAGCACGGGCAGGGTTGTGAAAGTACTCAGTGAAGAATCCCCGCTGTGTGGCCTAGTGACTGCCCTGAGGCTAGAGGATGAAAAGTGAATGTGTCACAACCCCAGGCCAAAGCCCCATGGGGATGTGGATATTAGCACCTGACCAGTAAATATCCCAGCACACAGACGGGAAGTGTCTGTGCCCTGGGAAGCACAGTTGTTGCTGCAGAAGTTTCACTGCTGTGGAAGTTCCATTACCTCAGGACAAGCTCCACACGTGCAGATTAGAGGCTACCCTGGGCTGTGTCCCCCATCCTTGCAGATTCTTCTTTACTGCCCCAAGGAAAAGCTCCATACAGTAGAAGGTGGCTGCACAGCTGTGCCGTGATTTGTGCTGAGTCACTTTCAGTTTGGGGTAGCTATAGGCAGACTATAGTTTCTTGCAGTTTTTTAAAGTAGTTTTGATTTCTCTACTGATCTGCTATTTTGCAAGCAGAGTAGAGCAATCAGTCTATGCCAGAGTCATCTGTCTCTATAGCTTTTCTAATCCTAGAGACCTCCCTAGCCTAGATCTACACAATATGCTAGCCTAGTTCTATCACTGTCTGCCACTGGTCTTTTTCCTCTTCTCCTCAGGACAGACCTTTTCTGATGAAATTCCAGATTCTCTTTGGCTGGTAGGTTGTTGTACTTCTAATCTTTATGGGGTTTACAAGTCAAGTGCTATTTTTGAGGCTGAATTAAATAGTTGGTAGTGAGGATAAGAGAGAGCTTAGAAAGTGGCATGTGGCTTCTCTACCCCTGAAAAGTTCCTTTTTTTTTTTTTTAAACTCCAGGAATATAACTTCAGTGGAGACATATGTCAAGGAGATAATGGTTCAGAAATTTAGGTAATGGTTATAGGCTAAAAATTCAAGACATTTGTCAATAAAGGGAGAGGATAACAGTTATGGGGACCAGATTTGATAATCAAACTTGATAACAGGCTTAAAAAGAAAAAAACCAAAACAAAAAACTAAGGCATATGAGTATGTATGTAGAACATGGAAAAGAAGCCAGTAGAGAGGAAGCTAATGAAGGTAAATTAAAAATTAACAAGCATTCACTAAGCAAAAATGTGCCTGGAATATCATTTTGGCACTGGAGATATAAGGGGAAAAATAAAACAGTTCTTGGACTTCAGTAACTTACAACAAGTTACAAGAGACAGCATATACATACATAGTTATATGTAAAATAGTTGCAAAATAATTTGAGGGGGAAGATATTAGCAGCTGGTGAAGCAGGAAAAATCCCAACTAGAATATAGAGCTTAAACTGAAAAAAAAACCAGGAATTCTAAGAAATTGGAGTGATAAGGGAGATCATTATTAATGTGAGGCTCCCAAAATTCAAAACACAGACATGGGAAATGTATGAGAAAGAAGGCCAATTTGACTACATATTGTGAAGGGGAATGATGTTAAATAAGTTTGTGAAAGTAGGTTGGGTGCACTTTAAGTAACAGTGGAGTTTATATTTTATCCTATAAATAAGCCATTGAGACTCATTGAGTAAGAACCTAATGAGACCAGAGTTACTTTGGCAACTGTGAAAGAAGAAATTTTAGTAGAGAGAAACTTGGTCCATTAAAGGCAGTTGAGAATTTTAAGAGAACAAGAGAATTTTTGGTGGAATAAGAGTTTGAAAAAAAGATGAGGGGATGGAACTTAGCATAAATGAATCATTACAACAAAGCAGTACACTTGTTCAGAAGCAGAGGTGAAGGAAGAGAAAAAATAAAGTGAAGATAAAATGACATTTTGAAATTAAGAGGGTAATCAAAAGAGTTGATAATTAATGGTTATGACTTTTTCAATGAAGATTAGGGGTTTGGGCTTTAAGAAACCCTTTGTGATGCCTGCTAATGTTATCTGGATAAAAGATCCATGGGAGGATTACCCAAGCAATAGTGATGATCCAGCTGAGCTTAGATGTGGTTCTTTGGTTGATGTATTTAGTATAGTTATATGGCTTTCTTCAGAGTTGTTAGGCAGCATGTTTTAGGAAACAAAAAACAATTAGGACAGCCACCAAGAGACCTATTACCAAGGTTTTAGAGAAAAAGGAAGAAAAATATTCCATTTTAACATACTCATCTTCAAATCCTTCACATTTAACATTTTGTTACCTCAAATCTTCATGTTTATAGGTCCCTCACAATGGGACTTAAAAATACCAGATGACATGGCATTCATAAGGTATTTCCCTGTTTGTAAAGTTCAAAAAGTAATATCTAGGAGAAAGTATTTTAACTGTTTCACTATTTAATAAAAATAGATGAGGAAAAAGTTAATCAAACTTAGAACTAAACAAAAACTCTACATTTTTGAAGTTTTACATATTTGAATTAAAAGCACAGTATAAATGGACTTCTTTGGTCTCTTCCCCATCTCTTACCCCATTTCTTACTTCTCTCACTATATTGGAAATAACTGGATTATGGTCACTGACCTCCACATCTCCTTCTAGACCTAAAGATATATGTACACCAATCTTTTAAAACCTAAAAGCAAAATATCCATTGAAAGCAGTACTAAAATTCAGTTCAGTTTATTAAAACTGACCTTATGCATAAAAATGAACATCCATAAAGAAAATCCAGTCATGAAAAAGTTTGTTTTAAGGCAATTTGTGCATATTCCTTTCAGATATAAACCTCCAAGAGCAAAACTATTTTAATTTTGACTTTTTATCTCTATTTCTTAGCACAGTGCCTGTCATATCATAGGCACTTAGTAAATTCTTGTTGATTTGAATTTATTTAAAAACCAAACAATCAGTTTAACTAATTGTCTCACTAGAAGTGACCATCTTTTTCTAATCCTTGAGTCAATCTTCTATTTTTTGGTGTGAGGGGGCAGTAGGGATTAATTTTAGCACTTTTTCCTTATAGATGATTAATTTTAGTTTTCAACACAGTTAAAAAAAACTTAAATAATTCCCAAACATGTAACATAATTCAGGATGATATTACAGGTGCAGATGAATTAGACAAAACTGAAATTCTTGCTATTCCAAGTCAAGGTTGTTTATAAAGGCCATGACATTTCCAGGTTTACAAAGTAGGAGTATGCGGATAAGAAGAACAAAATCAATAGTTCAATCATTTTTGTCTCAGCTATTCTCTTGCACATGGTCCAAATCAGTAATGGACTATAACAAAGTTATAGGTTTCTCTGCATTCATTCATTTCCTTCACATGCCCTTTTGTAAATGTTGTTATTGCATCCACTTGCAATGATTACTGAAGAATCCTTAATATATGAAATGTGAGATAATAAAGTATCAAGAACCACCAAATTTGAAGCAAAGATTAAAAACTAGCCATAATTTGCCCCCTTTTTGTTCTGCTGGTATTTTAAAAGCTAGATGATCTAAGAGCACACACATTTACTTATCTTACAAAGACATAATCACACTGTCATCCATTTCTGAACCACAAAAGATGGATAGTATAGCATGTACTTAAAATAGGTTCATTAATTATCAAAAAAGATAAGTGTTTCATCAGGTATATACAGCAGATAATATTTATCTTCTCTCATGGAGAAGGAAGTTTAAAGTATTTCTTATATACATATTGAGTAAGAAAAAGTCTGTTCCAGTGAATGGTTCATAAAGTGACAGGAGATAATGTACTTTGCCACAGAAGGCAGACTTATACAAACACAACCACAGATGACTTCTATCATGCTCAACTTTGGCAGCTGAATGCCACAGGAAGGCCATTCATTCCCACCATAAATATTCTGCAACATATATTTTTATCTCTTCATAAACATAAGCCTCTCCATAAAAGTTGAACCATAAATTTCACTGTTTTCCTCAACTGGAGGAGCTTTTATGATTCTGTAACATTTTCTTACTAATCAAGAAAATTATACTGAGTTGTAGTATGAGATAGTGTAACAGAGAAAAATTGTTGATGTACATCATACCAAAGATAATCATTAGAGTTCTAATTAAAAATTTTCACTTGGTGCTTTATTATTTTTCTCCTAACACCTAAGACTAAGAAACTATAACAAACTCTTTTTTTTATTTCTTTATTTTTATTATTTAGAAATGTTTAGTTTATTGTTTAGAAATTATCTTCACATTTTAAATTTTTAATCTTTAGAATTTTAAATTTGTTTTCCAAAGCAGTTTTTTTATATTTCTATTTCTTGTTTTATGATAATATATTTTTGCTATAAAATAAATTATCATTTAAAGAATATTACTAAATAAGGTATTTAGAAAGACAAGAAACAGTTAAAGTTAAAAAATATGATTCAATATGTTTATTTTTCAAAGAGAAGTTGTACAGTATAAACAGGATCCCATAGATATTTTTTCACACAATTTATGCCAATTTGAAGAATCTATGATCTCACTAATGTGGGATACCTTGTCCAGAAATTCACACTGCTCCTTCTCCACGTCTTTTTATCTTGTGCAAGATTCTCACCCCTGAATTTCTAGATATCTTTTCCAGAGGATTCATCTAAAATTCTGGACTTTTTTTCTCTTTTAATATCTTGGCTGTAACAATGTATCACTCAGGATGTTGACATATTTATTCATTTTCTTATCCTGTATCACAATTTTTTCCTGTAATGTATGAAATATACACACTGTATGGCATGATGTATGAAAAATGCTCAAATATTCTATAAGATATGTGAAGATAATTCATTGACTGTCTCACCAAAGCCTATCCTTTTAACCCTTCAGGAGTAAATTTAAATCATTCATCTGCTGGTAAATTCATGTTTCTGCTTGAGCATTTACCATCTGTCTCATAATTCACATTGCTGACTTAAGGAGCAATAAAGTCATGTGACCAAAAGCAACTTTAAACTCTTTACTTGTGAGTTCTGAATGTCTTGCAATATTTTACTAGATGAAAAATAAAGGATCCATGTAAGAGTTGCAAACTTTTATTCATAAGAATTGAATTCATTTAGCTAAATATAATGTATAGTATAATGTATAAAATTAGTTTCTAAACAATGCTAATTCAAAATGTTCTGTGATCTTATAAATGATATCTATGGAAAGCAGAAAATAATTATTCCTCTTATACATTCATTTTTAAATGCTCAAAGGATACTATCTTTATATAGTTGTAGAATTCTACTTAAAATCATTACCTAAGCATCAGATTCACAGTTAAAGAATTATATGTGATCAAGGGAACTCTTTCAAAGTGAATTCTATTATATTGTTTATAACAGAACATTTTGAATTATACTTTATATTGACTAGATAATATGTTACTCATTTATTCAATATATTGACGAATGAATAACAATGCTTTATTATGACAGTATTAGCTGCTCAATTTATAGATACACAAAATAACTTGATTGTTGGTAAATTTTTAATTGTAGTTTAAAAACCTGAGTAAAAGAAATAAATACATATGGGTATTTAAATGAAAACAAAAGGAATGAAATTTTTAAACTTGTGTTTTGCTTAATTTTAAGTGATCCTTGTCTGAAATCAAGTATTCCCTCTGATTCATTATCAGTTCAAAGATTCATATAAACATTGATAAAGGCTTCCAGGGAGAGGTATGAATAAAAATGAAAACATAGGCCATTAGTTAGGGGTTAAAAAGCTCCTCCATACACACTGGCTTTTTTTTTTTTTCTTTTCAAATGTTATATTGACAGTTTGTGTTTCTACAAATTTTCAAGAATGTTTTAATGCCCCATTAAAAGAAAAAAAAACAAACAAATTGAGCTGAACAAGTTAAAGAAATGAGAATACTCTAGCTTATTTTGCTAATGATGGAAGATATTTTAAAAATAAGATGGAAAACATCAATAATGATATTGGGTTCTATACAAAAGATCATACTTTTAAGATGATAAGGTTTTATCAATGAAAATGAAAGTATAAACTACAAATATATGTTTAGGAATATAATAATTACAAATAAAGAATTAGAAATATTTGACATGTAAAAATTTAATAACTAGGATTATCTATATAATATGTAATGAACTCTATTTCCTGTCAATTCTCTGGCCTGAATATATCAATGATTTTTTAAAAGTAAACTTTTGGGAAACTAACCACTACAATATTTACTTTAATTCAGAAATTGATCATATTTGAAAAGCTAATTTGCTAAATGAAGTTCAAGGTTTATAATTTTAAAATGACTTCATAAATCTTATCTTTGAAAATGAGTACTAGAACCCTCAGTCAAAAACAAAACAAAACAAAAAACAAAACAAAACAAAAAAACAAACAATTTTTGTCTTCCTGACAACATGGGAGTTTAAAGATTTATGGAAATGGGAAGTTTATTTAATATTGTTTTTAAAATTCATATTTTCCATGTTGAATCTATTTCTTCACTCTACATCCCCCTGCCAATACATATAATAGTTCAGTTTAAAACACACACACATACACACACAATGATGTATGTTTCTGTTAGCTCAGGGAAGAGTAAATGACAATTTATTTTCTGATTTTTGCTTCTCCAGTCTCTAACTCTGGATTAAAACTGCCATCTTCCCTTATGCTAATGAACATCTAATTAGAGACACCTCCCAGTCAATAAGCTCCTCTCTTATCATCAGTTAGATTACCTGACAAGCCCTTTCTCTCCAGTCCTGGCCCACCAAGAATCTTCTTTCTCTTTTTTCTCTTCTTCTTTTCTGCAAAGTGAACTGATCCCACATAATCCCTGGAATAATGTAGCTTCTCTGGTGGAAGAGCTGAGTCCCCTCTCCCTTTTTACATCAAGCTAATGGAGCCAGTAGGTATCCTATTGATCTTTTCTCTATATAATTTCCATAAGGATTTGACAGACTTCCTTACAGGTTAAACATCCAGGCTTTCGGAAGTTGCTGTAAAGCTTTGTTTTTGGTTTTTCTACCCCCCCCCTTCAAAAAAAATACAAAAAAAAAAAAAAAAACTTCCTCATCTGCAACCTTTAAAATCTTATTTGATGCCATGCAGAATAAAACCTTATTTCTTTGCTGAACTAATCTAGACACTGTCTAGTGTTGAGTACAGTTGTCTGATTCAAATCTTCTGTTACAGAGCAGATGACATCTAGCTAGATGTCATGAGAAGAGACTAACAATGACAATTCACTTATCCCTTAGAAAGAATCAATTCTCCCACAATGCATCTGTCAGAGAACTCTCACTCAGTAAAAGCAATTTTTCTAGCTGTCTGACACTGTAATTGCTCTTAAATTTTCAATGAACGTTTTACAAGAACTCCCCTGAACCATGATGAAAAACTTAACTTTTTCTAAAAATGAGAGGCTGACAGGATGAAAGAGGTCTTTCTCTTTAAAGCCTTGCTTGCTTGAGTAGGAATTCTTTCATATCATCAACAAGCTGTTGAATAGAGGGTAGATTACTTTCCATTTATTTCATCAATCAGATTAAAGGCTCTCCTTCACAATGCCCTTTAAACAAGAACTGTTTATGATGTCCTCCTAGGTTCTCCTTTAATGCAGTATTAAATCACCATTGGCAGAGAAACCAGCAAAGCATATAAATATGATGAATATCTGACAACATATAAGTATCATATACATTCAGATTGCTTTTCTCCTCTGGTCATATTGGGAAGGGAAGGAAGAACTGAAAGAAAAAAGTCCCTCTAGTTTTGTTTTTCCCCCATAAAAGTAGGTTCTAAGGATCAAAAGATAGAAATGACACTCATTTATATTATTTTCTCACCTCAGTAATTTAAGAAAAGCAATGGAGGAAAAAAAGGAAAGAAAGCAAAGCTGCTTCTTATTCTTCTCCAAGAGGAATGTATGCCCAATCATAAAAATAGAAAGGATGTTACCCCAAAATTCCATCTGAAAGATCAATATACACAGAGATTTTTATCAGCTGCATTTTTCATTTTACCTCAAAAAGTAAAGATAATTTTTTTCTAATTTGATAGTCTTATCAGATAGATATATGTTCAGATAATAGATTATTACTTTAAAAAAGTAACTTATTTGCACCAAGTAATTGATTATCACATTAAAGTTACTGTTATCCCTTATCACTTAGGTAATAAACCTCAATTGAAGGAAATTATCCAAGCTAAAATGTTTCATTCCATGCTCAGTGACAAAATCACAAGTCTTTTAAGATCAAGGTAAAAATTAATGATATATTTGATGTTCTCAGCTCAATTATCCAGGATAAAAGGGAGCATTTCAGAATGATCCTCAAACATTTAAAAACTATCATTTTCTCCTCTGACAGCAAACTATAGCCTAGCCCACATCTCAGACAAATCTTAGAATTCTAAATGTGGACTATTCTTTCTTTGGCCCATTTCAATGGAAGAAAGGAAACTCTTGTCAAATATTGTATTATAAACAGGTATACTTCACTGTATGGGATCACTAGTTTGCTGAAGACAGTTGAAATTCATTGATGGCAAGTCAACTATCATCGATTTTACCTTGTAATTTGGTCTATGTAGCTTGCTTAGAAATGTCCAGGGGCTCCCTCTAACCTGAGATAAAATACTAAATCTTCCTATTCAATTAAAAACCTTTAAGAATCTGGCTCTCATCTATTGCTTCAGATTTAGATTATGTCACTTTCCTTCACTGGCTTGATATTCCAGTAAAATTGTTCAACTTGCTAAACACTACACAGTATTCTACTCCAGTATTCTACTACCACTTCCTTTTTAGAAATCATTAGCTCTATTCATCTGCTTAAGTATCATTTCCTAAAGGAAACCTTTCCTAATTTTGCTTTTGTTATTCCCTTTCTCCCCTAAAAAAATACTTTGCATCAAAATATTTTCATGCCTGTTTCTTTGTGGTTTCCTTTGTACCTCTGTTCTGTTGTTCCTCAACATCTCTGCTGTAAGCATAATCTCCTTGAGGGTCAGGAACTACTTTTATTTTATTTTATTTTTTCATTTTGCTTTTGTATCTTTAGCACCTAGAATAATGTCTGACACAAAACATGTGCTTAATAAGTACTTATTAAGGAGAGACTACATGGTATAGTAGAGAAAGCACTGGGTCTGGAATGAGGCTTGGATTCAAACCTTTTTTTTTCTGAAATTTATTGCCTATATGATGTTGGGCAAATAATTTCATCTTCTTGAACCTGAGTTTCCTTATTCTTAAAATAAAGAAGTTAGATTAATGACTTTTGAAATCTCTTTCAGCTCTAAATCTCTCAACTTCTAAATTGAATTAAATAATTGGGTAAACTGGAAATAGTTTTTTTTTTTTTTTTTTTTCATTTGGCATTATTGAACAGGACATATTCACTTACTATATTTACTTCCTGTTCCTGGGGATAGATAATTAGGAATGGCCAATTCAGAATATATCTCCAGGTCAGGCCATCAAACTATGTTAAATAACAAAACAACCAATTGTCACTATAGATAGTATAGATAGCATCCAGAAGATCTGAGTTCAAATATGATAGCAGAAAAATGGTAGTTGTGAGACCTTGCAAGTCAACTACTCTCTCTCAATCTCAGTTTCTTATTCTGTGAAATGGGAATGTAATAATATACTTATTTACCAGGATTGTTATCAAGATAAAATGAGATGTTATTTATAAAGCATTTTGAAAACTTTAAGTACTGGTTATCATAATTAGTCTTCTTATTATAATCAACAGACTTTCTCCCTTCTCTCTTTCTTTCTAACTTATGATGTATGTGTGTATGTATACACATATATTCATCCATCCAATACCATAGACTGAGCTGAAATTTTGATCATAACCTGAATTTACTTAAATAATCTAGTTTCTCTAAATCCAGTGACAAAAAATTTAATATAAAATATTATTAATTATTAATATATTAATTAATTATTAAATTAACATAATATAAATGAAAAATGTTCATAGTCAACTTGATATGAAATATACACTTACTTAAATACACTTTATTAATATCAGAAACTATTAGTGATATAAAGAAGTGAGAGATTTTGGAGCCAGACAGTGCATGATTGTTCAATAACTATCTATTAATAATAGCCTTCTTTTTATATAATATTGTAAAGTTTAAAAACCAAACACTTTGTCCTCGTTATTTAATTTGATCCTTACAACAACTCTAAGAGATAAACTATACATGCATTATTATATCAGTTTTTGACTTTGAGAGAAGTGAAATGATATGGATAAGATCAATAAATTAATAAATAAATGTCAGCATTGAAATTTGAAACCAAGACTCTGCTAACTCCAAAGCCTGTGAATTTTCTATTGTTCCATGAAGCTTGTTTTGTCAAAAGATCATAAATGTTAATGGGAAGATGCCCAGAGATAATTTAACCCAATTCCCACATTTGACAGATAAAGAAATCTAATTCATGTAGGTGGCTTGCTTATACAATGTCATACAGTAGGCATAAGAGTCAGGATTTGAATCAAGGTCCTCTAAATAAAGAGGAAGTGTTTCTACTCTCCAGTCAAAGATATTTTATATCAGAGATTCTAGCATTTTCTTAATCAACAAGTATCTATGGAGTACATATTATGTGCCAGCCTCTGTGCCAGGCATGAGGATACAAAAGAACATCAAAACACTTTCGGTAATGAAGGCAGACACATTCCACTGGGTAGGTAGTATAGATGCAAATAAATAAATAAAAAATTATACAAAATAATTAGATAATTGAGGATGGAAGGATGGACTACTATACTATAATTAATATAGAATAATAATATAATATAATAATATAATAGTTAGGAATGATGTCTTGAAGCAGGTGGCACTTTGGCTGAACTTTGAAGGCATTCTGAGAACTGAAGATGATCAAGAAGACTATTTCATGTGTAAATTAATAGATTATTTGATGGAAGACAGACTCTTACATATGGAAGATAACAAGACAACTCTTTTAGAGCCTGCTAATGTAAAGGGTAAGATGGTATCAATAACCTGGAATGGTAGCCTGAGAGCAAATCGTGAAGGAAAAACTATAACTGTTGAATAAAAGACTTTTGATTTGATCTTACAGGTAACATGAATCTTCTGGAGATTCATAAATGATTTAGTGATATAGTCAGATGTATGAATTAGGACCACAACTTTGATAGCTTTGGGGAGGATGCATTGAAGAGAACTGTGGAAGGGATACAAAGTAGGAAGGTATCACAATACTTCAAGGGAGAGATGATAATGAAATAAACCAGAGTGAATGTGGTTTTAATAGAGAGAAATGTGATAAATGTATGAAACGATTGGTGGTATATACATATAATTTGGCAACTGAATACATATATATGGGATGAAGGACAATAACAGTTGAGGATGAGGCTGAAGTTGTGAACTTGGTCACTATGAGAATGGTACTTGTTTCAACAAAAAAAACCACAGGATTTGGGATTCAGGGAGTAGATAAGTTGAGTTGCACATATATTGACTTTAAGTCCCCATTGTACACAGAACTATTTAATAGGTCATTATTTATAGAGGATTAGATATTAGAAGCAAGACTAAGGCTGGATAAAAAGCACAACATTTCACATAGAGGTAATAATTGAAGCCATGGGAATTGATTTGATTTTCAAAACATAGTAAATGATGAGACAGAAAATAATAAGGTTTAGGACAGAATCCTGAAATATACCCTTACATAGAGAGCAAAGCATAGGTGCTAGTCATCTGAGTTGACAAACATTTTCTATTGCTTTTTTATTATTTGGGAAATACCAGGACTAGTCATCTGTGGTCAATAGTTTTATTATATGACTGACCCATTCCCTTTTCTGGTTATACATGTGCTTGATGTTCTCTTAGCACCTAATTAAATGAAAGCTTAGTAAGGTCAATTTGAGGTAAATGCAAGGCATTATTATTATTTTTAGCAGAGCTATCTGAAGTACAAAGCTTTCTATACATACAAGAATAATACTACAAGACTATAACAATGCTTTGAATACACTTAATATCCAACAAACAGATCTATAGTTTTTAAAATAAAATTTTGTTTAAAAGCTAGTGAATAAGTAACAGAGGATAAGCTTGTCTATTGTTAGAGAATTATTATTTTCTTTTATTTTTTAAATTATAAGTTGGTGATTTTTTAGTGTGATTTAGTACTTCTTTCTCATCCTCTTCATAATTTTTTTGTTTGCTATTCCCCAAAAGTATATTTCATTTCTTATCTACATTCTTTTGTTTAGAAGTCCTAAGATAGCACAGTATAGAGAATTGATATCTAAATTCAGACATTTACTGGATGTGTGACTCTAGTCAAGTCATTTCACCTTTGTTTACCTCATTTTCCTCATCTATAAAATGTGAATAATAATAACATCTACCTCTCAGGTTTATTGTGAAAATAAAATGAGATAATATTTGTAAAGCTCTTGGCACAATGCTTAGCATATTGAAAGCACTTTGAAAATGACTATTTGCCTCTTTCCTTTATTGAATGAATAAGAATCCATTTTCATGTCTATCATTTCTATGAAATGGTATCTTCTTGTCTCACTAGTAGCTCAAACACATGTATGTAATAAAACAAAATCATTATCTTTACCCCTGTAGATGTTGTTTTTTATGAGAGTATCATTTTTGTTATTGACATCATCATTCATCATCTTCTTTGTTCACAATCTTTGGATTAATTTGAATATTTCCCCCTCTAAAATCTTTCAAATAGAATTATTTACCAAGGCTAGCAAATTCCATCTTTTTATTCTTTCCCTCCTTTTCCCCACCACTGTCAAATTATTATTATATTAGCCTGATTACAGATCCCCATTTCCATCTCCTTTTGCACCTCCATATCAATCGTTTCTGTAACAATTAACCCATATGATTTACTGAAATTTTGTACTATTCATTTAGTTGAACAGTCAACTTATGACCTAGATAATACAGGGAGAGGTAACATGAACTAATGGAGAAAGGACCAACCCAAGACTCAAGGAGACCTGAGTTTGTGAAAAAAATGACTGTGCTGAAGTCATTAATTGACTCCATTGAATTGTGAGCTTCTCTAGCTTACAAGTTTTTTACTTGCCTTTCTTTCTCTAGTGCTTAACACAGTGCTTGACACATAGCAGGCAACTAATTACTATTTATTGACTGAAAAAGTCATTTAAGATCTCAGTGTAGCAGGCAAGTATTTAATACTGTAACTTATAGGCGGCATTGATCTCTCTGTTGTATTGTATACACATGTGAGCATACTTGCCTGCATGTATGTAGTAAGAGATTAAAAAGCTGCTTAAACTTTGGTGAATATTTCTGCATTGCTAATAATGTTTTTTTTTCTTTTCTTTTCAAAGGGCAATATGTGTAAACATTTTCAAAATTAACAACAAAAAACAAAAACCCTAACAACCACATAAATCAAAAATGGTTTTTAGAATGGAGCAGGCCATTTGTGAGCTCTCATAAAAAGGTTTCTTGGGGGTCTTAGTTATCTTGATACATTTAATTTATTATAGAATAGGAGATCTTTCCAAAATGTCGTTTGAAATTATGGCATTTTTTTCTGATTCTGAGTCTCTAAAGAAGTTTCTTAGCACATTTATGTTAGGGCATTTTCAACAGTCAACCAGGAACATTCTGGGAATGAAAAATGCTGAAGTCCAAATCCCTTTATATTACTGGTACAGAGACCAGCATAGGAAGCAATTAGAATGGTGCAGTCCTTAAAATATGAGGCCATATTTCTACGACAGCTAATTGATTTTACATCTGGCATGTTAAAAGAATTTATGAAACTTGAATAGTGTCTTTGTTTATACCTTAAGGGTTGAAAATGAATACTCTGCATCATCATCTCTTAAATCCACATAAATAAAGCGGAAACAACTTATTATATAATCTACACTGAAAGCATAAGAATATTTTAAAATGAATCTTTCTAAATTTCCCTTCTGGTAGGAACTAAATGTGAAGGTTTTTTCCAAAAAATCAAGTGAATGGCTATAAAAACTTTCATGTAAAGAAAAAATATTAACATTTATTTTTCAACTAGGAAAAAAAGCAAATGCTGATAAAAATGTTCTAAGAGACACACACATACACATATATTTTAAAAATACAATTCAGTTCTTAGATAAATATTTTAAAAATACAATTCAATTATTAGATAAACAAAATGTTTATCAGTTTGTTCTATTGATTAACTTATAGCAATATGTTGAATGGTCTTGGCTAATTAAATGATCTTTATAGTGTCCATTACTTACCAAGCTACATATATTAGTTCTGTCTGTTCCCCTTAAGAATATCAGTCAGTTTGCTCTGTCATAGTAAAATGCTAGGTCACTGGCATTTTGTTAAAGAATAAGATCTTTGGAAGAAAGGAGTTTGGGTTATCTGATTTACAAAACAAAATTCTGTTTTAGATAATATTTCTAAGAATCTTTACCAAAATTTTGTAAATTTTTTCTTCAGTGGAACAAATTCTTCTAACAACTTGCCATCTTAGGGAAGTGTCTGAATCTCACAGAGGTTAAATATTTTGCCCGTAATTATGCATCTAGTAAGTGACACAGGAAGGATTTAAATTCAGGTCTTCTTGACTCCAAAACCAGCTTCTCTGCTTCAAGCCATGATGTCCCTTTAGAGAGAAAGATTAGAATAGAATATGAAGATTTATGTATTCAGCAGTAGAAAGGTGACAACTGAATCAATCAGAAATGAAATTCTTGTAGAAAAGAATGTATATAAAGAAAATAAAAGGTTAGAGGAAAAAATAATATTCTGTAAATTTGCTTTCGAAATTAAAAGTCACTTTGACTCATTTGTAATTTCAAAACAAACTAGACAATAATTCTGTAAAGAAATCAGAACTAAAGACCTACCTCACTGAAATGATGTAAAGAAAAATAGCATTCACAAAATGCCAAATCTGTGAGAGCCAGTCAGAATGGAGAATTCTAATGTCAAAATTAGAAAAAAAGCTGAGAAGATAATAAAGATATTTGTTCTATGAGCCATAGTCTCTATAGTAATGCAATCATGTCTATCAGTGTAATGATGAACTATTTTTTTTTCAATAAGGACCTCTAAAAAGGAAGAATAGTGTTCTATATTACAAACATATCAAAATGATTCACTTTCAAAAGTAAAAATGCAGAATATTCCAATTTACTGCTATATTTATCATTTTGAATCCTTAATTTAGGAGACAATTTTCTCTCCCAGGTATAGGGTAAGAAAACATATGATCACTTTAATTTGATTAGATATTTGAGGGGGATTTCATGATTCCCAGGGTTGTACTGTTTCACTTGCTCTTTCTCCTTTTAACTTTTAAATATAAAAGATTTCTTTTCCCAAATATTGATCTTTTCCCTTTAATTCATTTCTTTTTTCCCCTCCCAAATTTGATGTCTTCTACCTCATCTAGACCCATCTATCAAATTTCTATTGATAATTCCCAAATCAATATTCCTACCCTTATAGTTTTTTTCCTCAGAATCCTGATTCATATTTTTACCTGCCCAATGGGTATTTGCAACTGGTTATCATACTAAGCATCTTAAACTTAATGTGCAATAAATCAAGCATATTATTTTTCTCTAAAATAAGTTTCTTGTTGAGCTTTTTTTTTTAATTTTCCCAATAAATTAAGCTCCAAAGTCACCTTTATATCCTCATTTTTCTTTAAATTCAAAATCTACTCAGTTGCCAAATCCCTGTCATTTCTACCTCCTAATTGTTTGTACTTCCTTTTCCTCTCTTTCCACATCATGACTTTAGTGTCTGGACACTATTAACTAAGGAAGTAAATTTAATCTCATATGTATAACACAAAGACTTGACTGGAATTCTATGGGGGGAAGGTTGGAGGGAGGAGGCAAGATACTCACTGAAATTCTAATAAAAAACCCAAATAATTCTTATGAGGAAAAGAGGGAGTGTTAAGAGATTGATTTGAGGGAGTTTATTGATCAATTTAGATTATTTTAAAGGCATGTAGAGAGAGAACATTGAAAAATTCCAGGTATGTAGTATGTAGTATGCTCTAGTCTGTATTTTAGGAATGTCACTTTTCATGGCACTATGAACTTTGGAAATAGGGTGGATGTCATGAATGTACAGAGAAAATTAATTAATTGAATATAGAGGTAAAAGAGAATGAAAAAAAGGATGTTGCTGTAATTGTAATGATGGTATTGACCTAGACAGAAACTGGAAAATTAGGAAGAGGAGTTTGTTTCAGGAGAAAGAAAATAAATTTAGTCTTAGATATATTTAATTTCAAATGCCTATGGATCACAGAGTTGGAAATAACAAATAGGTCGTTGGTATGTAGAAGCAGAGATAAGGAAATATTTGTGCTAGATACATGGATTTGGGAGTTATGTGTATAGAGATAACAATTAAACCACTAGTAATACATGAAGTCTCCAAGAGAGCGTGTAGAGAAAGAATTACAGAGTGAGATGTGTACCTCACAGTGAGGAGGAATGGCATAGAAGATAATCCACAAAGAGAATAGAAATACAGAAAAAAAAGAGTAGAAAAGAAATAGCAATGCCACAAAACTTAGAACAGAGTAACTGTTGGAAAAGTATGATCACCAATATTAAATGGTATACTGACTGTCTCTCAAAAGAAAGGACTTGAAAAAGGCCAACATATCTGACAATAAAGAATCAATGGTAACTTTGAAAGGATATTAATGATAATGTCTGAAATCTGATTGTAAGAAGTTGAGAAGTAAGAGGAGAGTAAGTGGAGGCATGTAATGTAGGGTGCTTATTTCAACTTATTTTTAGAAATTTGAGAAGAGAAAAAGGTTATTGAACAACATCTTAGGGAAGTGGTAAGATATAGCAAGTTTTGTTTTATCTTTAGGAATAAGTTTGTAAGGGATTTTAAATCATCAAAATATATTTATTGCTTAACACTATTTAACTCTATTTTATGTATCTTAGAATCAGTTTCTTTTCATAATATCCTGGTGTCTGGAAAAGGGTAACACAGCTTATAGAAATATTTAAACTTTAAGAATGGATATGTGAGAAATTAATTCTATAGAATCTCAACAAAAATGTTCATTACCAAAAGAAAAGGGTAATTATATGATCTTCAAATTGGTGGAATATCGATATTTGACATATAATACAAATATTTACATAAAATATAATTTATCTATTTTTAACAAAAAATGTTCTGTTTTCCTTTGGCTTTGTTCATATTTTATATCAACTAAATTACATTACTCTTCTCTTTCAAATTTCTTTTTTTTTTTTCAATTTTGCCATAAAGGTATTTGACAGCCCAAGAGATTTCTTGTGGATTTCTTTTCTGAGGCTGTAGATGGTAGTGCCATTAACAAATAGATGAAATATAAGAGCATAAGAAATGTCATGTTGGGTCACCATGATCCTTTTATCCTGATATTGTGCTTGACTATGGGATCAAGCAATGTTTTGTGGAATGTCATTGTCATTCTCCATGATCCAAATGCAAAACATTTAAGATGTGCCTTCAACTTCCTTAGTTTCTCTTAATAGCTTGTTAGATCTATCAACTATGAATTTTTCGAAACTTCTATTGAAGTTACTTATTTATTTATCATCTTATACTTTCTTTTTGATATAGAAAGCTTCATATATTTACTATCTGCCATATAAACAATACTTTAATTTATTTATTTTAAATAATTTGAGCTTTAAGGAGTTCTAGTATTTCAGAATTTGGGGAACAAATTTGTGTACACTTAGCAGACTTATGTGGATTTTGATTATTTTCCCATAAGTTTAAGATATTGCACTAACCTGCATTGATATTCACCAATTACTTTTCAGTGTACTGACACAGTGCCTAGAGTTCTCTGTGTAGTTTGTCACAAAAACATGCAGTTCCTATAAAAGTTACCAGAAATATAATTAGAATAGCAGCCTATAATGGAGATATCATGATAGAGTGGAATGTCTTTGACCCCTCTAGGATTTCTGACAAGACAGCAAACCTGAAGACATTCTCAAATCAAAAATTCCTTCTAACATCTAACATCAAACTTCAAATCTAACATCAAATCTTCCATGCCAAAGAAACAGGTATTACAGGAAACATTTCCATATGTTTAGAAGATCCTTCTACTGAAAATTACATGACCAAAATAATGACAAAGTTAATATATAAAATGGCTGTATATTTGCATGCAATCTTTATGCCTATCTTTTTAATATCTTATGAGTATCCACCATATTTTGCTGCTTGAAGACAAAGACCATTTGAAATCCAATCCTCATAAATGTCCAAATTACATGGAAATTTATGGGAATAAACAGCTGTATCTTTTTTATAACACTAATAGCAGTGACTGCATTTTCATCAACCTCATGTGTGCCAATTCTTTGACTGTCTAGAAGTTGTTGCTTGATGATACTTTCACCTCTTTGCTTCTCGTATCCCAAATATTTAAGTGTCTGGAGTATAGATTAAAGCATTTGCAGCAATAATGGCCAAAAAGAAATAACATTAACCCTCAGTTAAGTAGCTATGAATTAGACTCAAAGTAATGACTTTTCTTTCAATGATGAGGAGAATCACTATAAAGAGTAAAGGTGAAAGAGAGAAGATATTTCTTTTAAAAAGCAGAAGAAAAGGAAGTGAATTGAAGCTGAGTTACTTTATGTCAGTATCTAATTCATTTAACTGATTTTTATTAATACTTATTTGTAGTATTATAGGCCTTAATTCCAAAAGAGAACAAATGAAACCTTTATTCATATCCATGTGTTACCTTCTCACCTATCAGATCTAAAATGTGTTTTTTCATATTTTAATAACATATAAAAGATCAGCTTCTTCTCTTGAAGTCCTCCAAGGAAACCTAGAGATAGCAGTTAAAGATAAATTTCAATCAACTTTCAAAACATCAATATCTCCCCTTTCACCACCCAAAAAGGCTTAAAATTCCTTGTCAGTGAGATTGAATGTGTTTATATGTTTGGGTAAGATGACACTATCAAAGCCCCAAACGTATGAGGAGTCATTCCCATTCTTGTTAGAAAAGAAAGGGAGAGGGCATCCTCAGAAGAGAACCAGTTCTTTATAGTTTCTTTCTATTTAGCAATCCCCAGATCCTAACTCACAGACACACACACACACACACACACACTCACACACATACACATTGATTTTTCTAATGATGCTTCAAAAAGCCTAAAGAAAGAAAATGATTGGAAAAGGAGGCAAGAACAGAAAAAAAATTTAAATAAAATCACTTTATATTAAAAAGCATAAATAATTAAAATATTGTATGCGTGTGCATGTATGTATATATGTATATATACAGATATAATCTATAAAGAGACAGAGAAAGACAGAGACAGAGACAGAGAACTTTCCTACAAGACATATATAGAGGTTGGTAGATTATTTATACAGAGGAAATGAATGATCAAACTACCTTCAGTTAGATTCATATGTTTCAGTTTCATATAGTTCAATTAGCAGTCTCATTTATTACCCACCAAGATGTGAAACTACAAGGTGAGGTTAAAGTATCATCAAGGGTATCTTCATCACTTCAATATCATTGCCTTAAAAGGCACTGCCCAGAAGAAGCAGATGACCTCATTTCAAAATTATTACAGCATAGAGAACTCAGTTTCAACATTATAATTCATTTTCCTATGGAATATTTCAAATTTATTATCAGTTTCCTGACACATAATGGCTAATCGTTAAGGATAGCCACTTTAACATAATATGAATACACATTTCTCCATAGGTAATGCAACAGTTCCTGCATTAGCATTATTGACTAAGGTGCATTTAACTTCTTCACTAATACTTAATGGAAGGTTAATGTATAAGTCAGAAGATTAAATGGCTTTTACTTAAAATAAGTATATTGATTAAAATAACTTAGTGAGGGTTTTTTAAAGCAGATGATATAAAATAGTTGCACATTTTAATATTTTATTTAATATTAAGAGCAAAATGTGGGCTCCTGTGGATCAAAATTAGTGAAAGTTATTGCACTAATTATACTTGGGAGCTAATTCTTGCTTGAAGTTAACAAATGGACATTTTATATGGAAAGGCACCAAATCATTCAGTTAAATTGAGCCACTAAAAATAAATACCCTTCCCACAAAAAAAAATAGGCATCTCATCAGTGCAGGAATGTCCTTGGTTTCCAGCAGTGTCTTTCAGAGGCATCTTCTTGTGCCATACACCTGGCACCATTAAGGGATAAAGTATCCTTCCAAATACAGAACAACAAACTATTCAGTAACACTGAAATGTAGTTCTATTTCCTTTCCATGTTTTGTATTATTATTTAAATGCATGTGTTAAACTTAATACATCAAATGTCTCTCAGCAGGTAAGCTAATGTTACAATGCCACTCGAAGGTGCAGCCATTTTCTTTCTTTACTTAAAATCTAATATTCCACTAGAATATAGTACTTACAAATTGACCTTGTAATCATGTGAAACAAGATTCCCAAGGTCATTCACCTTTTGATTCAGTTTCAATCTAGAAAAGAAAAAGAAAAAGAAAACCAAACTATCTCATTCTGGGTATTTCTCTTGTTAGATAGCACAGAGTTATGCCTGAGAGGGTTTTTGCTCAAATTAAACCTGAGCTATTATTTAGAAGGAATTGATCTTTTATAATGAAAGTGAGCAGTCAGATTTCAAAACTAAATGTGGAAATAGTCAGAAACATATGATAACACCTCTAGCAAGTAGGATCCCAGAAGCCATCCCAAGAGTAGCCTAAGAAAAAAAAATATCTACACCAAAAATATATTTTTTTTATCATATTGGCTGGAAAGGAGTTTAGAAAAGAAAGGAAAGAAAATGACACTAAAGATTTACTCTGCCATTCAAATGCATATTGCTGATGGATTAAAAACAGGACAATCGTATGCCTTTTGCTTCAAAATTCATATGCTCAAATACAAGGCAGTCTGTAATGCCATCCTCTCAGAACTGTTCTGTAGCGCAGTCCCATACATATTAAATATGTTATAGTATATCCTAGATACAATATATGTGTGCAGAACTGAATTTTGTTGTTGTTGTTGCAAAGGAAGAATTAGATTCAGAAGGTAAAAATAACCTGGGAAGAAAAACAAAAATGCAAACAGTTTACACTCATTTCCCAGCGTTCCTTCTCTGAGTGTAGCTGATTCTGTCCATCATTAATCAATTGGATCTGAGTTAGATCTTCTCTTTGTTGAAGATATCCACTTCTATCAGAATACATCCTCATACAGTATTGTTGAAATGTATTATGATCTCCTGGTTCTGCTCATTTCACTCAGCATCAGTTCATGTAAGTTTCTCCAAGCCTCTCTATATTCATCCTGCTGATCATTTCTTACAGAACAATAATATTCCATAACATTCATATACCATAATTTACCCAACCATTCTCCAATTGATGGGCAATCATTCATTTTCCAGTTTCTAGTCACTACAAAAAGGGCAGCCACAAACATTTTGGCACATACAGGTCCCTTTCCCTTCTTTAGTATTTCCTTGGGATATAAGCCCAGTAATAGCACTGCTGGATCAAAGGGTATGCACAGTTTGATAACTTTTTGGGCATAATTCCATATTGCTTTCTAGAATTTTTGGATTCTTTCACAACTCCACCAGCAATGTATCAGTGTCCCAGTTTTCCCACATCTCCTCCAACATTCATCATTATTTGCTCCTGTCATCTTAGCCAATCTGACAGGGTGTGTAGTGGTATCTCAGAGTTGTCTTAATTTGCATTTCTCTGCTCAATAGTGATTTGGAACACTCTTTCATATGAGTGGAAATAGTTTCAATTTCATCATCTGAAAATTGTCTGTTCATATCCTTTGACCATTTATCATTTGGAGAATGGCTTGATTTCTTATAAATTAGAGTCAATTCTCTGTATATTTTGGAGATGAGACCTTTATCAGAACTTTAAATAGTTGAGCTTTTTAACAATATGAGTAAAAGGACCTGTAATCTTATTTTTAATGTATACTATTGAATTGCATCATGATTCTATACTGCATAAGAGGCATTATATGTTGGATAATAGAGAATAGTCTGTTAAAGAGTCATTCTTTAAACTTTTAAAAGGATTAAATGGATTCTTCTTTAAAATGACTCATTTAATTTATTCAACATGAATTTCAATGCATATATAAAGAATTCTTTTTAAAAAATCTCTAATATACTTTCCCATGTTTCATGCCCTTCTTGTACTTTGCTTTTAAATCCTTTCCTTTCTTTTTTCCTTCCCTTCCCATGTTTTCCCTTCTTTCCTTCCTTCCTTCCTTCCTTTTTCCCCTCTTACCCTCTTTCCCCCATCCCTCCTTCTTTCCCTCCTTCCTGCCATCTTTCTTTCTTTTTTTCCTTCCTTCCTTCTTTTCCTCCTTCCCTCTCCTTCCTTTTTTTCTTCTTTCCCTTTTCCCTCTCTCCCTCCTTTCCTCCTTCCTTCCTTCCTTCCTTCTTTCCTTCCTTCCTTCCTGCCTGCCCTTCCTTCTTCCCTCCTTCCTGTCTTTCTTCCTTTCTTCCTGCCTTCCTGCTTTCCTGTCATCATTCAATTTTTCTGTCTTTCCAAAATGTGACCCCCAGAGCTGAACTCCAGATGTGCCCTGACAATGCCAGAATATAGACAAAGGTTCCTTCTATTTTTCTAAATATTTTGCTTCTCTTAATGCAGTCTAGGATAGCCTGGGAGATTTTACAGGTCGTATGATATTGCTGATTCACCTTGAACTTACAGTCTACTAAAAGTCCCAAATACTTTTTTTTTTTACTTTTTCGGGAATACAATTATTGATCCTTTATTATGTTTATGAAACTACTATTTTAATCTGAGAAGATTTTTATCTTATATTCTATTGAGTTTCTTATTTTTTTTCCATGTGTTCTAACTTGAATAGGAAAGTATAAATCTAAACTTGGAAACAAACTCAAAAGACGTTTAATACAAACTCTGTTTTGCATATGAAAAGTCTGATATTCTTGGAGATTAAATAATCTGAATAAGATCATTCAAGTTGGAAATGTTGGAGGTAAGACCTGAACCCAGATCCTCTGACTCTGGAACTAATGTTAATGCTATTCTATTATGCCACACCAGTATATGATATGTTAGCTATCACTCAAAGATTTATGTTACTGAAGATTTAAAAACCATGGAATCTGAGCAGATCATTGATTAATATATATATATATATATATATTTAGGGAGATGACTAATTCATGCATCAGACTTAAGTTTGGAAAAAAAAGTAGACTGCATGAGCATTCCCTTTCATACCCAAGAACTACAGGAAAACACACTACCTCTCTTATTTTTTATTCTTGGGCTCATTTTCTGGATCATCATTGCCATTATGATCCCTCTAAGTGCAGGTAAACAGGCAGCTAGGTGACATATTGGATGTCAGAGAAAACTGAGTTCAAGTCTGACTTCAGACACTGGTTGGATGATTCTGGGAAAGTTACTTAATTCTATTTGCCTTATTTCCTCATCTGTAAAGTGAGCTGGAGAGGTGAATAGCAAAGTACTCCAGTATCTTTGCCAGAAGAACCCCAAAAGAGACTGAAATGACTTAACAACCAATACAAAGTATTAGTGTTCCTTATTAGTGTTCCTCTCAGCATTGTCTTGATTTATTTATTTTTCTCTCTTGGTAATATTATTGCTCCTCATCATTTTAATTGTCTAGATATGATGTTCTATTTGAATATCTTTCAGATCTCAGATCTCATATCTATCTGTATTTTCTCTCCTGAACTCTAATATTATACAACCAGCTGTTTATTGTACATTTCCAAATAGATTTTCTGTGGACATTTCAAAATTACATATTTTAAACAGAAGTCAAAATCTTTTTTTTCCTGAAAGCCACTCTCAGATTGTCCTATTTCTCTTTTGTAAACTTGGAGTCATCTTCATTTTCTCATTTTCTCTCAGAACACATACAGGATTAGTTGTCATTTCTTGCTATTTCTATTTTCATAATATTTCTTTGTTGAATTTCCTTCTCTCTATCCACATAACAGTATCCCATTTCAGGTTTTCATCACTTTTCTCCTTAACTATTGCAATAGCTTTCTAATCATCCTCTCCCTTATGCCTCTTTGCTGTTCAATGCATTGTCTTCACAGCTGCCAAAATGAATTTTCCAAATCATATTTTAAAACATGGTACTGCCTTATTCAGTGAATTGTAATACCTCTCTATTATCCCTAACATTAAACAAACATTTGTTTCACATTTAAAGGCTTTTACCAACTAGCTTCACTTGAGTTTGCATCTCTTTAATATATTGCACCCCTTACACATACTCTCTAGTCAAGCAAATGGACTCCTTGTGCTTTCTTACATACAAAACTCTATCTTTCATCACTGTGTCTTTGTATAGTCTGTTATTCCTTACCGGGTCCCTTTTTTGAATTTGAGAATTCAAGTTCCCTTGAAAGACAATTTCAATTTCTACTTTCTGCAAGTCCTTCCTGATCCTTCCTGATGCTAGTGCCATAAGTGCAAATCACCTTATATTTATATTACATATATATTTTTAATGTATATATTACATTCTCTTATATAGTGTCAACTTCTTCAAGTTATTCTGTTTTTTGTATCTCCAGGTCTCAATATAATGTGTGACACATAGTAGGTGATTAATTTTTTTTTAGTTGGTCAATTAATTAATTCAGTTCGACAGCTGCCTTCTGAGGTAGACAGAATGAATATTATTATCTTCATTTGCAGAGAAGAAAATGGAAAACTAGAAAGGTTAAGTGAGTTACATATTTGTATTGGATTCCATTTTATAAGGTCAGACTGCTACAATTAGGTGGCAGAGATGGGATTTGAGCTGTGATCTCCTAACTTGAAGTGCAGTGCACTTTCGATTGTACCACACTACCTCTATGATTGTAGAACAGAGAGGCTACGTGTAGTCCAAGTGCAAACTATTCTGTTCATAAGAGATACTCGATGGAGTCAAGATCTTATTACATAGTCCATTATGGTGTTTGATAATGCATTAAAACACTTGGAGAGCACAGCTTAGGAAGTGTGCATTACAAAGTTTGAATCAGTTTAGTTCAGGTTTGACCAGAGAGTAAAAGACCAGTAGAGAGCAGAACCATTTGTGAGTTTTATAACTCCTTTTAAAAGAGTTTTTAAAGAGACTTGGCTGCTTGGAACTGTTGGGGAATAAAGTTAGTGGTTTGAGATGTTTTAAATCTTGTAATAGAATAAAAGGTGAAATTTCCCTCCAAGCACTTCACTCTACTTTCTTAAAGTCCTGTGGAAAAAGCCCAGGATATTACAATATATTAGAAAGCTTGTGGTTACAAACACTGTAACATTCAGGTTTCACTCACTCATAACTTCTCAATAATGTATCCTTTTGAGTTGAAATTTTCCATGCTAATACTGAGCCTAAAGAGTTGGGTTTTTTTATGCCTTTGGGAAAGCTTGTGAAAATCTATATTTTGCCAGTTGAAGTTACCTGAAAATAACAAAGAGTATCCTTCTTCCATCTTCAGAGAAATTTCGGATTTTTGAAGGCATTGTTAATTTGCTAAATGGTCTTGCTACCAAAAGCTCAAACTTTCCACACTTCTAAACTTTAGCAACTAAGCTGACGAATTTGAAAACATGTTTTCATAAACAATTAAGAAAACTATATTTTATACTATTGGGATAATAGTTATCTTTAAATAAAACACAGAATAATACAGACAGAATCTGAGGTTTGCAGTTAGGACTATCTGGGTTCATATTTTTCTTCTGATACACATTATCTATGTGAAAATAGGGAAGTAACAACATTATAGTGTCTCAAGTAACTCCTTAACACTCTATGTTATGGGAATAATTTCTAACCTGTTAGTATAGAGAATGTTTAAAAAAAAAAGAAAAAGAAAGAAAAAAAAGCATACTTAAGAAATCACAGGTCTGAATGAAAAGAAACAAATTAAAAACAAAACCCAAGTAAACAAACAAAAACTTTCCTGTAACAGTTTATCAAAAATCAAACACAATATTGTTCTGATGCAGATATAAAAACAAACAAACAAACAACAACAAAAAAAAAACTAACCAGAAAATAAGATCTATAATTTGGTTGTTATTAGTACTATTTAACCAAATCTAAATATCTGAATAAAAATGAATGATTCAGATGTAAATTTGTTTTGTCTGTATAATGAAAACATTTTAGTTTCTTGGAGAAAATATTGGGTACATAGAAAAAGATAAAAGTTTTTCATTTAAGTACTTGGATGCTGTCATTTGAACACATATGTATGTAGCTATGTATAAATATATATATATATATATATATACATATATATGTATGTATATATATATGTGTGTGTGTGTGTATGTATGTGTGTTTATATAATGTTTATTTCATTTAACACTGTTTATTTTTACTATGGTCTTGTCTACTCCAAAAAAAGTAAAGCTTTCAGATTAACAAGAAAAGAAAAAGGTAGCTTAAATAACTTAATCTTAGAAAAAACTGAATGAGATATAAGTGAATTTCTAATGTCAAGGAGAGAAGAAATTTTCTCATGAATTTATGAGTAAACATACTATCAGATAATCAATGAATAATTAGCTCTAATTCTACATACATTGTGAATAAATATAGAAAAAGATGGTATGCAGTGAGCCTGTGAAAGGAATGCACCATACCTAGCTGACAAATATTCACTGATTATAATTATTTATTTTGACATGTAAGAATCCAGCTGAATTTTTAAAAAGACCTAGGAATTGTACATAGTATTAAATTTTAAAATTTCTTCTGAGAAAATGTGAGGGAACACTTCATATATATTATTTGGTAATAATATTTAATGAGTTTAGGAAGCAAAAAAGAGGTAGTGCTCTTCTGGACATGATTCTTACTGATTAGTACAACCTGGACAACAAGTTAGAAGTGATTGAAACATTAGAGCAAGTGATCACTTGTTCCTAGACTCTAAAATGAAATAGGAGGCAGAACCTCATGGTATTTTATAGTGAGGAGATTTCAAGGGTTCAGAGAAAGGATTTATAAAATCTAGTGGACTCTTATTTGGAAAGGTAAATCAGGCTGAAAAAAATGGAAAGCTTTCAGTGATCAAATTGTGAGGACAGAAAAAAAAAATATTTGATTGTAGCATCTACTTAAACCATCACCAAGCATCATATGTAATGGGGACAAATAGGACCATTCCCAATAACATCAGGGATGAAACAAGACTACTCACTATCACCATTACTATTCAATATTGTATTAGAAATGTTAGCTTTGCAGTAATAAGGGGAAATTTTATATCTTTAGAGGCTTACTTGAATAGAGAAAGAGAAGATCAATGAATTGGGCTTGCAACTTAAAAACCTAGAAAAAGGCCAATTAAAACCCCCCAATCAAATACTAAAATTGAAATTCTAAAATTAAAAGGAGAAATTAATAATATTGAAAGTAAGAAAAACCTATTGATTTAATAAATAAAACTAAGAGTTGGTTTTATGAAAAAACCAAAAAAAATAGATAAACCTCTGATAAATCTGATCAGAAAAAGGAAAGAGGAAAATCAAATTGTTAGTCTTAAAAATGAAAAGGGGAAACTTTCCACCAATGAAGAGGAAATCAGAGAAATAGTAAGGACTTTGCCCAACTTTATGCCAATAAATTTGATAACCTAAGTGAAATGGATGACTATGTCCAAATATAAGGCTTCCTGATTAACAGAGGAGGAAGTAAATTGCTTAAATAGTCCCATTTCAGAAAAAGAAATAGAATAAGCTATTAGTCAATTCTTTAAGAAAAAATCCCCAGGACCAGATGGATTTACATGTGAATCCTACTAAACATTTAAAGAACAATTAGCCCCAATGTTATATAAACTATTTGAAAAAATGGGAATGAAGGAGTCTTACCAAATTCCTTTTATGACGACATGGTACTGATACCTAAACTAGGTAGGTTGAAAACTGAGAAAGAAAACTATAGACCAATCTCCTTAATGAATATTAATGCTAAAACCTTAAATAAGATATTAGCAAAAAAACTACAGAAAATCATTACCAGGATAATACACTATGATCAAGTAGGATTTATACCAGGAATGCAGGGCTGGTTTAATATTAGGAAAACTATTAGTATAATTGACCATATTAATAACCAAATTATCAAAACCCATATGATCATCTCAATAGATGCAGAAAAAGCATTTGATAAAATCCAACATCCATTCCTATTAAAAACACTTGAGAGTATAAGAATAAATAGACTATTCCTTAAAATAATCAGTAGCATCTATTTAAAACCATCAGTAAGCATCATATGTAATGGGGATAAACTGGAACCATTCCCAATAAGATCAGAAGTGAAACAAGATTGCCCACTATGACCCTTACTATTCAATATTGTATTAGAAATGCTAGCTTTGGCAATAAGAATAGAGAAAGAAATTAAAGGAATTAGAGTAGGTAATGAGGAAGCCAAACTATTACATTTTGCAGATGATATGATAGTATACATAGAGAGCCCCAAAGATTCTACTAAAAAGCTATTAGAAATAATCCACACCTTTAGCAAAGTTGCAGGATATAAAATAAACCCACATAAATCAACAGCATTCTTATATATCACTAACAAAATCCAACAGTTAGAACTATAAAAATAAATTCCATTTGAAGTAAACTATTTTAGTATAAAATATTTAGGAATCTATCTGCCAAGGCAAAATCAGAAATTATATGAGCAAAACTACAAAAAACTTTCTACACAAATAAAGTCAGATCTAATTGGAAAAATATTAAATTCTCTTGGATTGGGCAGGCAAATATAATAAAGATGACAATACTACCTAGACTAATCTGTTTATTTAGCTCTATACCAATCAGACACCCAAAAAACTATTTTAATGACCTAGAAAAAAATAACAACAAAATTCATATGGAAAAACAAAAGGTCAAGAATTCCAAAGAAATTAATGAGAAAAAAAATCAAATGAAGGTGGCCTCGCTGTACCAGATCTAAAATTATATTATAAAGCAGCAGTTACCAAAATCATTTGATATTGGCTAAGAAATAGATTAGTTGATCAGTGGAATACGTTAGGTTCAAAGGAAGAAATAGCCAATACCTTCAATAATCTAGTGTTTGACAAACCCAAAGACCCCAGCTTTTGGCATAAGAACTCATTGTTTGACAAAAATTGCTGGGAAAATTGGAAATTAGTATGGCAGAAACTAGGCATTGACCCACACTTAACACCATATGCCAAGATCAGGTCAAAATGGATTCATTACCTAGGCATAAAGAATATTATAAATAAATTAGAAGAGCATAGGATAGTTTACTTTTCAGACCTGTGGAAAAGGAAGGAATTTATGACCAAAGAAGAACTAGAAGTCATTATTGATCACAAAATAGAAAAATTTGATTATATCAAATTGAAAAGTTTTTGTACAAACAAAACTAATGCAGACAAGACTAGAAGGGAAGTAATAAACTGGGAAAACATTTTTACAGTCAAAGATTCTGAGAAAAGCCTTATCTCCAAAATATACAGAGAATGTACTCTAATTTATAAGAAATCAAGCCATTCTCCAATTGATAAATGGTCAAAGGATGTGAACAGACAATTCGCAGACAAAGAAATTGAAACTATTTCTAGCCATATGAAAAGATGCTCCAAGTCATTATTAATCACAGAAATGCAATTTAAGACAACTCTGATATACCACTACACACCTGTCACATTGGCTAGAATGACAGGGAAAGCTAATGCAGAATGTTGGAGGGGATGTGGGAAAATTAGGACACTGATACATTGTTGGTGGAATTGTGAATACATCCAGCCATTTTGGAGAGCAATTTGGAATTATTCTCAAAGAGTTATCAAACTGTTCATACCCTTTGATCCAGCAACATTACTACTGGGCTTATATCCCAAAGAGATTTTAAAGAAGGGAAAGAGACTTGTATGTGTAAGAATGTTTGTGGCAGCTCTCATTGTAGTGTCCAGAAACAGGAAACTGAGTGGAGGCCCACCAATTGGAGAATGGCTGAATAAATTATGGTATATGAATATTATGGAATATTATTGTTCTATAAGAAATGACCAACAGGATGATTTCAGAAAGGCCTGGAGAAACTTACATGAACTGATGCTGAGTGAAATGAGCAGGACCAGGAGATCATTATATTCTTCAACAACAATACTATATGATGACCAATTCTGATGGATGAGGTCCTCTCCAACAATGAGATGAACCAAATCAGTTCCAATAGAGTAGTAATGAACTGAACCAGCTACACCCAGTGAAAGAACTCTGGGAGTAGACTATGAAATACATAGAATTCCCAATTCCTATATTTTTGTATGCCTACATTTTTGATTTCCTTTATAGGTAAGTGTATATTGTTTAAAAGTCTTATTCTTTTTGTACAGCAAAATAACTGTTTGGACATCTATACACATATTGTGTTTAATGCATACTTGAACATATTCAACATGTATTGTTCAACTTGCCAAGGCGTGGGGGGAAGGAAGGGAAAAGTTGAAACAAAAGGTTTTGCAATTGTCAGTGATGGAAATTTGCCAACGCATACATTTTATAATTATAACTTTTTTTTTTGACAGCACATATGCATGGGTAATTTTTTACAACATTATCCCTTGCACTTACTTCTATACCCCCTCCCCCAGATGGCAGGCAGTCTTATATATGTTAAATATATTAACAGTATATTCTAGATACAATATATGTGTGTAGAACCGAATTTTTTGTTGCACAGGAAGAATTGGATTCAGAAGGTAAAAATAACAGTTTACACACATTTCCCAGTGTTCATTTTTTGGATGTAGCTGATTCTGTCCATCATTAATCAATTGGAATTGGATTAGCTCTTCTCTATGTTGGAGATATCCACTTCCATCAGCATACATCCTCATACAGTATCATTGTTGAAGTATATAATAATCTGGTTCTGCTCATTTCACTCAGCATCAGTTCATGTAAGTCTCTCCAAGCCTCTCTGTATTCCTCCTTTTGGTCATTTCTTACAGAACAATAATATTCCATAACATTATATACCATAATTTACCCAACCATTCTCCAATTGATGGACATCCATTCATCTTCCAGCTTCTAGCCACTATGAAAAGGGCTGCCACAAACATTTTGGCACATACAGGTCCCTTTCCCTTCTTTAGTATTTCCTTGGGATATAAGCCCAGTAGTAGTATGGCTGGGTCAAAGGGTATGCACATTTTGATAACATTGGGGGCATAATTCCAGATTGCTCTCCAGAGTGATTGGATTCTTTCACAACTCCACCAACAATGCATCAGTGTCCCAGTTTTCCCACAGCCCCTCCAACATTCATCGTTATTTGTTCCTGTCATCTTAGCCAATCTGACAATGATACCTCAGAGTTGTCTTAATTTGCATTTCTCTGATCAATAGTGATTTGGAACACTCTTTCATATGAGTGGAAATAGTTTTAATTTCATCATCTGAAAATTGTCTGTTCATATCCTTTGACCATTTATCAATTGGAGAATGGCTAGATTTCTTATAAATTAAAGTCAATTCTCTGTATATTTTGGAGATGAGGTCTTTATCAGAACCTTTAACTGTTAAAATGTTTTCCCAATTTGTTACTTCCCTTCTAATCTTGTTTGCATTAGTTTTGTTTGTGCAGAAACTTTTTAATTTGGTGTAATCAACATTTTCTATTTTGTGATCAATAATGGTCTCTAGTTCTCCCTTGGACACAAACTCCTTACTCTTTCACAAGTCTGAGAAGTAAACCATCCCATGTTCCTCCATTTCATTTATGATTCCGTTCTTTATGCCTAAATCTTGGACCCATTTTGATCTAATCTTAGTATGTGCTGTTAAATGTGGGTCCATACCTGGTTTCTGGCATACTAATTTCCAGTTTTCCCAGCAGTTTTTGTCAAATAATGAATTCTTATCCCCAAATTTGGGATCTTTGGGTTTGTCAAAGATTAGATTGCTATTTTTATTCACTGTCTTGCCCTGTGAACCTAACCTATGCCACTGATCAAATAGTCTATTTCTTAGCCAATACCAAATGGTTTTGGTGACTGTAGCTTTATAATATAGCTTTAGATCAGGTACACTTAGACCACCTTCCTCTGACTTTTTTTTCATTAGTTCCCTTGCAATTCTCGACCTTTTATTCTTCCATATGAATTTTGTTGTTATTTTTTCTAGGTCATTAAAATAGTTTCTTGGGAGTCTGATTGGTATAGCACTAAATAAATAGATTAGTTTGGGGAGTATTGTCATCTTTATTATATTCACTCCGCCTATCCAAGAACACTGAATGTCTTTCCAATTATTTAAATCTGACTTTATTTTTGTGGCAAGTGTTTTGTAATTTTGCTCATATAATTCCTGACTCTCCTTTGGTAGATAGATTCCCAAATATTTTATACTATCGACAGTTATTTTGAATGGAATTTCTCTTTGTATCTCTTGCTGTTGGATTGTGTTGGTAATGTATAAAAATTCTGAGGATTTATGTGGATTTATTTTGTATCCTGCAACTTTGCTAAAATTCTGAATTATTTCTAATAGCTTTTTAGCAGAGTCTTTGAGGTTCTCTAAGTATACCATCATGTCATCTGCGAAAAGTGATAATTTGATTTCTTCATTTCCTACTCTAATTCCTTGAATCTCTTTCTTGGCTCTTATTGCCGAGGCTACAGTTTCTAGTACTATATTGAATAGTAATGGTGATAGTGGGCAACCTTGTTTCACTCCTGATCTTACTGGTGGTGAAGATTAAAACCCCAGAAAGCCAGCATCTCTCAGAGCCCGGCCACCCCCAACCCCGACCTGGACTGACTTGGTGCGTTCTTGGAGCCTCACAGCACAGATTCAGTACAGTCATTGCTGTTCTGTTAGTGGCTCTCTGCTGCCCTACCCCCAGTCTGTAGAGGAAGCCCATTAATACCATCCAGCCCCATCCCCCGCAAAACAGACCAATTGTTTCTCTTGTCAGTTTGTTTTCTTTGATTCCTACTCTGACAAAATGAACAAAAAATTCAAAAGGGCTCTAACCATTGACAGCTTCTGTGTGGAGAGGGAGCAGACTTCAAATGCTGAGGAGACTAGGAACAGACTGTCCCCAGATGTATCCCCTGGGAGGGATATAAGCTGCTCCTCAATACAAAAGAACCTCATAGAGGAAATCAAAAAGGCTCTCACAAGAGAGCTGGAAGAGAAATGGGAAAAGGAAAGGGAAGCTTGGCAAGAGAGCCTGGAGAAGTCATCCCATGCATTCAAAGACAGAGTGGATAAATAAATCAAATCATTGAGAAACAAGATTAGTGAGCTGGAAAAGGTAAACAACTGCAAGGAAAATAGGATTAGTGAGCTGGAAAAAGAAATCAGCTCTCTAAAAAATAAAATGGATAAAATGGAAAAAAATTCCAAAGAAGATAAAAACTCAATTGGACAATTACAAAGAGATATAAAAAAAGTGAGTGAAGAAAATACATCATTGAAAATTAGACTGGAACAAGTAGAAATGAATGACTCAAGGAGAAACCAAGTGGTAGTCAAGCAAAACCAGAGAAATGAAACAATTGAAAAGAATGTCAAGTACCTTACTAGAAAGACAACAGACCTGGAAAACAGATCCAGGAGAGACAATTTGAGAATAATCGGACTCCCTAAAAAAATGGGAGGAAAAAAAGAGCTTGGACACCATTTTCGAGGAAATTATCAAAGAGAACTGCCCAGACATTCTGGAAACAGAGGGTAAAATAGACATTGAAAAAATTCATCAAGCACCTACTGAAAGGGACCCTAAAATCAAAACGCCAAGAAATATAGTGGCCAAGTTCAAGAACCATCAGACAAAGGAAAAGATATTGGAAGCTGCTAGAAAAACGAAATTCAGATATGGAGGATCCACAATAAGGATAACCCAGGATCTAGCAGCGTCCATTAAAAGAACGCAGGGCCTGGAACATGATATTCCGAAAGGCTAAGGAACTTGGTATGCAGCCAAGAATAATTTACCCAGCAAGAATGAGTATCATTTTCCAGGGAAGAAGATGGACATTTAACGAAATAAATGAATTCCATCTATTTTTGATGAAAAAACCAGACCTACATAAAAGGTCTGATCTTCAAATACAGAAGTCAAGAGATTTCTAAAAAGGTTATGCATACATTTTTTATAAAAATTAATTGAATAAAGAAAAAAAAGAAATTCTTAAAAAAAAGAAATGTTAATTTGGCAATAAGAGAAGAAAAAAAGATTAATAGAATTAGAATAAGTAATAAGGAAATGAAATTATCACTCTTTGCAAAAAAATAAAATGCAAATGAAGAACAACAAAAAGAGTGAGAATGCTATGTTGTGATCCATATTCAGTTTCTTCAGTCCTCTCTCTGGGTGTAGATGGCTTTCTTCATCACAAGACTGTTATAGGCCAGAACTCTGTAGTTAAAACAAGGATTCTTACAAGGTGGTAACTCAGTGGAATTGATAAAGACAATGATTATCTAGTTTAGCATGGTGATTAATAGTTCTCTTAAGTTTAGTATGACTGATTTAATCTTACAACAAATAATGGTTTCGTAGTGATATAATGATTGGTTTAGACTTAGAATACAGTATATAAGCCAGGGGGGACTGAGAGACATTTATTCCATTGTCCACTTTTGCAGTGGCTGGAGGCTGAACTACAAGGCTGGGGACTCAGAGTCAGATTCATTCACTTCTTCTCATATCACAGTGGTGTCAGGGCTCTCCTCCTTAGCTTCTCCACTGAAACCAAGACTCTAGAAGGCCTCTAAGAAATTAGATTGTGAAGGAAATAATAAAGGATTTGGACTTTAACTCCTGGCTATTCTTACGATGATTACTCTATTAAAATGAAGGCTGCTCCAAGACCTCCAGAAAACTAACAAAGAACATTACACAAGATCATTTGAACTGCATCTCATTGTTGAAAAATCACTTTCATCCAAATTGATCATCTTATAATATTGATATTGTTCTGCTCATTTTAATTAGCATCAGTTCATCTAAATCTCTCCAGGCCTTTCTAAAATTATCCTCTGTTGTGACCCTGGATATCTTAGAATCAGCCAGAGTCAGGATAAGCAAAAGTCTTTATTCTTGGTCTTTTGGGGTCACCATCAGGGGGTTAGATCTAGCAATCTCCACATCTCCTTCATCTCTCTTCCCAAAGCCAAAACAATGATCCTCCTCCTCCTACACCACCTGTTGATCTCTCCTTCCTTCTCTCACCACACCCACAGATCAAGCCAGCATAGAGTTGAGTAGGGTCATCTTCCAAATATTTTAATCCCTGTCTTCTCAGGGAGATGAGAACCCCCAAAAAGGAGATGATCACACCCTCCCTGACTTCTCAGGAATGGAGATGAAAACACCAAAAAGGAGGTGATCATGCCCCCTCCTGATTTCTCAAGAAAGGGAGATGAAAGCACTAAAAAGGAAATAATCACACCCTCCCTGACATCTCAGGAAGGGAGATGAAAACCACCAAAGGAAAGTGGGGATTGCTAGCGGGTTTCTGGGCTGAAGGATCTTATTAGAGACAGGTATGCACATTCCCTTCAGCATGGAAGGTATTACACAAGCACATAGCAATAATGCACAGGCTATTAGTGATGACTCTCCCCAAAGTCAGTGCAGACTCAATGTGGTGTAACAAAAATGAATTGTAGATGCAAGTAGCGATATAGCAAACAATATAAATCAACACGGTCTTGTAAAAAATTTCCAGAAGTCCTAGAAGAAGGGTATGTAAGCAACAATCACACATACGCCTTCTTCAGAAACCAATAGATAGTCCAAAACCAATCTATTGTCCATTGCTTTACATGTCAGGAAATCCAATGATCCTCACAAGTTTTTAAAGTCCTGCAACAATCTCTTTATATGATAGGGAATCTAATGATTCCTACAGGTTTAGAAGTCCTGCAACATTTTTATGTCTCAGAGAATGCAATGATTCCTGAGGGCTTTCAAATCCTACAATAGTCTTATCACATCACAGAGAATCCAGTGATTCCTGAGGGTTTTAAAGTCCAACAATTTTTTTTTAATTTTTATTTTATTTTATAATTATAACATTTTTTGACAGTACATATGCATGGATAATATTTTACAACATTATCCCTTGCACTTACTTCTATTCAGATTTTTTCCCTTCCTCCCCCAACGCCCTCCCCCAGATGGCAAGCAGTCTTATATATGTTAAATATATTACAGTATATTCTAGATACAATATATGTGTGTAGAACCGAATTTTTTGTTGCACAGGAAGAATTGGATTCAGAAGGTAAAAATAACAATTTACATTCATTTCCCAGTGTTCCTTTTTTGGATGTAGCTGGTTCTGTCCATCATTAATCAATTGGAATTGGATTAGCTCTTCTCTATGTTGAAGAAATCCACTTCCATCAGCATACATCTTCATACAGTATCATTGTTGAAGTGTATAATGATCTTCTGGTTCTGCTCATTTCACTCAGCATCAGTTGATGTAAGTCTCTCCAAGCCTCTCTGTATTTCTCCTGTTGGTCATTTCTTATAGAACAATAATATTCCATAACATTCATATACCATAGTTTACCCAACCATTCTCCAATTAATGGACATCCATTCATCTTCCAGCTTCTAGCCACTATGAAAAGGGCTGCCACAAACATTTTGGCACATACAGGTCCCTTTCCCTTCTTTAGTATTTCCTTGGGGTATAAACCCAGTAGTAGTATGGCTGGGTCAAAGGGTATGCACATTTTGATAAATTTTTGGGCAAAATTCCAGATTGCTCTCCAGAATGGTTGGATTCTTTCACAACTCCACCAACAATGCATCAGTGTCCCAGTTTTCCCACAGCCCCTTCAACATTCATCGTTATTTATTCCTGTCATCTTAGTCAATCTGACAGGTGTGTAATGATACCTTGGAGTTGTCTTAATTTGCATTTCTCTGATGAATAGTGATTTGGAACACTCTTTCATATGAGTGGAAATAGTTTTAATTTCATCATCTGAAAATTGTCTGTTCATATCCTTTGACCATTTATCAATTGGAGAATGGCTTGATTTCTTATAAATTAAAGTCAATTCTCTGTATATTTTGGAGATGAGGCCTTTATCAGAACCTTTAACTGTAAAAATGTTTTCCCAATTTGTTACTTCCCTTCTAATCTTGTTTGCATTAGTTTTGTTTGTGCAGAAACTTTTTAATTTGGTGTAATCAAAATGTTCTATTTTGTGATCAATAATGGTCTCTAGTTCTCCTTTGGACACAAACTCCTTCCTCCTCCACAAGTCTGAGAGGTAAACCATCCCATGTTCCTCCAATTTATTTATGATTTCATTCTTTATGCCTAAATCTTGGACCCATTTTGATCTAATCTTAGTATGTGGTGTTAAATGTGGGTCCATGCCTAGTTTCTGTCATACTAATTTCCAGTTTTCCCAGCAGTTTTTGTCAAATAATGAATTCTTATCCCCAAATTTGGGATCTTTGGGTTTGTCAAAGATTAGATTGCTATTTTTATTCACTGTCTTGCCCTGTGAACCTAACCTATGCCACTGATCAAATAGTCTGTTTCTTAGCCAATACCAAATGGTTTTGGTGACTGTAGCTTTATAATATAGCTTTAGATCAGGTACACTTAGACCACCTTCCTCTGACTTTTTTTTTCATTAGTTTCCTTGCAATTCTCGACCTTTTATTCTTCCATATGAATTTTGTTGTTATTTTTTCTAGGTCATTAAAATAGTTTCTTGGGAGTCTGATTGGTATAGCACTAAATAAATAGATTAGTTTGGGGAGTATTGTCATCTTTATTATATTCGCTCGGCCTATCCAAGAACACTGAATGTCTTTCCAATTATTTAAATCTGACTTTATTTTTGTGGCAAGTGTTTTGTAATTTTGCTCATATAATTCCTGACTCTCCTTTGGTAGATATATTCCCAAATATTTTATACTATCAACTGTTATTTTGAATGGAATTTCTCTTTGTATCTCTTGCTGTTGGATTGTGTTGGTAATGTATAAAAATTCTGAGGATTTATGTGGATTTATTTTGTATCCTGCAACTTTGCTAAAATTCTGAATTATTTCTAATAGCTTTTTAGCAGAGTCTTTGAGGTTCTCTAAGTATACCATCATGTCATCTGCGAAAAGCGACAATTTGATTTCTTCATTTCTTACTCTAATTCCTTGAATCTCTTTCTCGGCTCTTATTGCCGAGGCTAGCGTTTCTAGTACTATATTGAATAGTAATGGTGATAGTGGGCAACCTTGTTTCACTCCTGATCTTACAGGGAAAGGTTTTAGTTTATCACCATTACATATGATGTTTACTGAAGGTTTTAAATATATGCTCCTTATTATTTTAAGGAATAGTCCATTTATTCCTATACTCTCAAGAGTTTTTAGTAGGAATGGATGTTGGATTTTATCAAATGCTTTTTCTGCTTCTATTGAGATGATCATATGGTTTTTATTAATTTGATTATTAATATGTCAATTATACCAATAGTTTTCCTAATATTAAACCAGCCCTGCATTCCTGGTATAAATCCCACTTGGTCATAGTGTATTATCCTGGGGGTGATTTTCTGAAGTCTATTTGCTAATATCTTATTTAAGATTTTAGCATCAATATTCATTAAGGAAATTGGTCTATAGTTTTCTTTCTCAGTTTTCGATCTACCTGGTTTAGGTATCAATACCATGTCTGTGTCATAGAAGGAATTTGGTAGGACTCCTTCAATCCCTATTTTTTCAAATAGTTTACATAGCATTGGAGTTAGTTGTTCTTTAAATGTTTGATGGAATTCACCTGTAAATCCATCTGGTCCTAAGGACTTTTTCTTAGGAAGTTGGTTAATAGCTTGGTATATTTCTTTTTCTGAGATGGGACTATTTAGACTACTTACTGTTAATCTGGGCAAGCTATATTTTTGAAGGTATTCTTCCATTTCATTTAAGTTATCGAATATGTCCGCATAAAGTTGAGCAAAGTAGCTCCTAACTATTGTTCTAATTTCCTCTTCATTAGTGGTGAGTTCACCCTTTTCATTCTCAAGACTATCACTTTGCTTTTTCCCTTTCCTTTTTTTAATCAGGTTTACTAAGGGTTTGTCTATTTTGTTGGTTTTTTCATAAAACCAACTCTTAGTTTTATTAATTAATTCAATAGTTTTTTTACTTTCAATTTTATTAATCTCATCTTTTATTTTTTGAATTTCAAGTTTTGTGTTTGTCTGGTGGTTTTTAATTTGTTCCTTTTCTAGCAATTTTAGTTGTAAGCCCAATTTGTTGTCTCTCTCTTTCTCTATTTTATGCAAGTAGGCCTGTAGAGATATAAAACTTCCCCTTATTACTGCTTTGTCTGTATCCCACACATTTTGGTATGATGTCTCATTATTGTCATTTTCTTGGGTGAAGTTATTAATTATGTCTATGATTTGCTGTTTTACCCAATCATTCTTTAGTATAAGATTATTTAGTTTCCAATTATTTTTTGGTCTATTTTCCCCTGGCTTTTTATTAAATGTTATTTTGATTGCATTATGGTCTGAAAATGATGCATTTACTATTTCTGCCTTACTGCATTTGATTTTGAGGTTTTTATGCCCTAGTATATGATCAATTTTTGTATAGGTTCCATGAACTGCTGAGAAGAAAGTACATTCCTTTCTGTCTCCATTTAGCTTTCGCCAAAGATCTATCATATCAAACTTTTCTAGTATTCTATTTACCTCTTTGACTTCTTTCTTATTTATTTTGTGTTTTGATTTATCTAATTCTGAGAGTGCAAGGTTGAGATCTCCCACTATTATAGTTTTGCTATCTATTTCCTCTTGTAGCTCTCTTAATTTCTCTTTTAAGAATTTAGATGCTGGAGCCAAGATGGCGGAGAAGAAACACACGACTCAGTGAACGTCCTCACTCCCTCACAACCAATTAGATAAATTAAGTCTCAAAATTAGCTCAGGACTGATAGATACCACAAGGACTGGAAGCACGACTTACCAGCTGAAGAGAATCTGGAGTTTCAACAGGAAAGGTCAGTTCTCAGGGGAGGAATAAGAAAGACCAGCACAGACGGTGGGGTAGGGGCACACTGCGCCCATTGCGCTGGGAGGGGCTCTGGGATCAGAGAAGCCACTGAGGTAAAGGAATCTGGCACAGGCTGTTAGCTCTTCTCTGCTAATTATTTAGCAGTTCAGAAGAGAAAGCCAAAATATTTTAAAACTCAGATTAGATTCCCCCCACCCTGGGGGTGACTCAGCAGAGAATCGGCACCAGGGGGTGTGGCCTCAGCTCCCTCCTGAGAATAGTTAAGAGACTGACAAGTGGGTGGATACGGCCCAAGGCAATACACACTGCCTAGCTTAGCTGGAGGGAGTGGAACTCAGCTCCAGGAAGTCCCAGAGAAGCGGAACCTTTGAACTAGGGACCGCGGTTTCTGGCAGACACTTCCAGTTTGAGCGCAGGGGCTTCTCACGTCACCTGCTGCAGACATCCACTCCCCACCCGGACACATAGACTGGGCTTCCTGCTGTCCTCACTATTCTACGCCCTCCAAGCACAGCAGTGCTAATCACCTCTGGGGCACTTCCAGGGAGGGGGTGGGGAACTCTCTCCCAGAGCTCTATCTTAGCTCCGGCTCAGGGGCCGCTGCATCCATCGCGTCTGGGAGGAAGCTGGTAAAGAAGTAAATAATTTCCTACCCCAGAGACAGACCCCAAAAGATTTTTTTAAGTATGAGCAAAAAAGCTAGAAAAACTATAGATTCCTTCTATACAGAGAAAGAGCAGGTGTCCAACCCCGAGGAAGTTAACAGCAAAGATTCAGAAGATAACAACCTAAAGGGGAACGATTCCTGCCCCCCATCACATAACTCTCTCCTAGAAGAAGCTCTTAAAAAATTGAGGGAGATCGAAGAAAAATGGGGAAAGGAAAGAGAAGTTATGATAGAGAATAACAATGTCCTGAAATTGGAGTTGGAAAAAATAAAGAATTCACAGGAGATGCAGGGAAACAAAATTAGTGAATTAGAAAAGGTTAAAAAAACACAGGAAAGTAGGATTTCTGAATTGGAAAAGATAAAAAAATCTCAAGAAAATAGAATTTCTGAATTGGAAAAAGAAAATAATTCTCAAAAAAAAAATTAGGGAAATGGAAAAAAATTCAATAGAGCAAAATAACTCATTTAAAAACGAAATTGGGCATTTACAAAAAGAACTAAAAACTGTGAAAGAAGAAAATAACTCCTTAAAAGTCAGGATGGAACAAATAGAAATGAATGATTCACAGAGAACCCAAGAATCAGTCAAACAAAACAAAAAAAATGAGAAGCTGGAGAACAACGTCAAATACTTACTGGGAAAATCTATAGACCTGGAAAATAGATCTAGGAGAGATAATCTGCGGATTATTGGACTTCCAGAAAACTATGACCAAAAAAAGAGCGTAGATTCTATTTTACAGGAAATTATCAAAGAGAACTGTCCAGAGATAATAGAAACAGAAGGGAAAGTAGATGTGGAAAGAATTCATCGAACTCCTTCTGAAATAGACCCTAAAAAAAGAACACCACGGAATATTGTGGCTAAGCTGCAGAATTACCACACAAAGGAGAAAATCCTGTAAGCAGCTAGAAAAAAACAATTTAAATACCAAGGTGCCACAATAAGGGTCACCCAAGATCTGGCTGCCTCCACATTAAAAGATAGAAGGGCCTGGAACCTGATATTCCGAAAGGCAAAAGATCAAGGACTGCAACCAAGAATGAACTACCCAGCTAAGTTTAGCATCTTTTTCCATGGAAGAAGATGGTCATTCAATGAAACAGAGGAATTCTATATGTTTCTAAGAAAAAAACCAGACTTAAACAAAAAATTTGATCTACATCCACAAGACTGAAGAGAAACAGAAAAAGGTACACAGAACCCTTGAGAATTGTAACTCTGTTGTGGGTATATAAAAAATACTCAAGGATAATTTGATTTTACTGATATAAAAGAAAAAAAGGGGGGTGTAGTAAAGGGAAGGAGGTCGGTTCAGAAAAAGGGGAAGGAGTGATAAAAAGAGGGAAAGTACATCCCAGGAAGAGACATAGAAAATACACCATATCTGAGGGAACTTAGTGAGGGGGAGAATCATTGTGTGAATCTTACTCTCATCAGAAGAGGCTCAAAGAGTAAATAATTAACATATTTGTTTTTCAGAGAATTTTCTCTCACCTCATTAAAAGGGGGGAGAGGAAAAGGGAAAAGGAAAAGGAGAATAAGTGAAGGGACTTGGAGGGAGGGGGGAGGGATCCAAAAAAAAAAAGAGGGAGGGTTGTGCGGCACAAGGGGGGTCTGTAAATTAAATATCGGGGAGGGGGATCAGGGGGGTCAAGGGAAAAAAGCATAAGCTGGGGATAATACGATGGCAGGAAATACAGAATTAGTAATTTTAACTGTAAATGTAAATGGGATGAACGATCCCATCAAACGGAGACGGATAGTAGATTGGATCAAAAAGCAGAACCCTAGAATATGTTGCCTACAGGAAACACACTTAAAGCAGGGAGATACATACAGAGTAAAGGTAAAAGGTTGGAACAGAGCCTATTATGCTTCAGGTAAAGCCAAAAAAGCAGGGGTAGCTATCCTTATCTCAGATCAAGCAAAAGCAGAAGTAGATCTTGTTAAAAAAGATAAGGAAGGAAACTATATCCTGCTGAAAGGTAGCATAAACAATGAAGCCATATCAATACTAAACATATATGCACCAAGTGGTATAGCATCTAACTTTCTAAAGGAAAAGTTAGGAGAACTGCAAGAAGAAATAGACAGTAAAACTATAATAGTGGGAGATCTCAACCTTGCACTCTCAGATTTAGACAAATCAAACCACAAAACAAACAAGAAAGAAATTAAAAAAGTAAATAGAACATTAGAAAAACTAGGTATGATAGACCTTTGGAGAAAACTGAATGGCAATAGGAAGGAATATACTTTCTTCTCAGCAGTTCATGGATCCTATACAAAAATTGACCATATACTAGGACATAAAGATCTCAAAATTAAATGTAGGAAGGCAGAAATAATAAATGCCTTCTTCTCAGATCACAATGCAATAAAAGCTACATTCAGTAAAAAGTTAGGGGTAAATAGACCAAAAAGTAATTGGAAACTGAATAATCTCATCTTAAAGAATGACTGGGTGAAAGAGCAAATTATAGAAACAATTAATAATTTCACCCAAGATAATGATAATGATGAGACATCATATCAAAATCTTTGGGATGCAGCTAAAGCAGTAATAAGGGGAAATTTTATATCTTTAGAGGCTTATTTGAAGAAAATTGAGAAAGAGAAGATTAACGAATAGGGCTTACAACTTAAAAGGCTAGAAAAAGACCAAATTATAAACCCCCAACCAAAAATTAAACTCGAAATACAAAAATTAAAAGGAGAAATCAATAAAATTGAAAGTAAAAAAACTATTGAATTAATAAATAAAACCAAGAGTTGGTTTTATGAAAAAGCCAATAAAATAGATAAACCTTTGGTAAATTTGATCAAAAAAAAGAAAGAAGAAAATCAAATTGATAGTCTTACAAATGAAAAGGGGGATCTTTCCACCAATGAAGAGGAAATTAGAGAAATAATAAGGAGTTACTTTGCCCAACTTTATGCCAATAAATTTGATAACTTAAGTGAAATGGATGACTTTCTCCAAAAATATAGGCTCCCTAGATTAACAGAGGAGGAGATAAATTGCTTAAATAGTCCCATTTCAGAAAAAGAAATAGAACAAGCTATTAATCAACTCCCCAGGAAAAAATCCCCAGGGCCAGATGGATTCACATGTGAATTCTACCAAACATTTAAAGAACAATTAGCCCCAATGTTATATAAATTATTTGAAAAAATAGGGGATGAAGGAGTCCTACCAAATTCCTTTTATGACACAGACATGGTACTGATACCTAAACCTGGTAGATCGAAAACTGAGAAAGAAAATTATAGACCAATCTCCTTAATGAATATTGATGCTAAAATCTTAAATAAGATATTAGCAAAAAGACTTCAGAAAATTATCTCCAAGATAATACACTATGATCAAGTAGGATTTATTCCAGGAATGCAGGGCTGGTTTAATATTAGGAAAACTATTAATATAATTGACCATATTAATAATCAAATTAATAAGAACCATATGATCATCTCAATAGATGCAGAAAAAGCATTTGACAAAATCCAACATCCATTCCTACTAAAAACTCTTGAGATTATAGGAATAAATGGATTATTCCTTAGAATAATCAGGAGTATATATTTAAGACCGTCAGTAAGCATAATATGCAATAGAAATAAACTGCAACCTTTCCCAGTAAGATCAGGAGTGAAACAAGGTTGCCCACTATCACCATTACTATTCAATATAGTACTAGAAACGCTAGCCTCGGCAATAAGAGCCGAGAAAGAGATTCAAGGAATTAGAGTAGGAAATGAGGAAATTAAACTATCACTTTTTGCAGATGACATGATGGTATACTTAGAGAACCCCAAAGACTCTGCTAAAAAGCTACTAGAAATAATTCAAAATTTCAGCAAAGTGGCAGGATACAAAATAAATCCACATAAATCCTCGGCATTTTTATATATCACTAACAAAATGCAACAGCAAGAGATACAAAGAGAAATTCCATTCCAAACAAATGTTGAGAGTATAAAATATTTGGGAATCCATCTATCAAAGAAAAGTCAGGAATTATATGAGAAAAATTACAAAACACTTGCCACAAAAATAAAATCAGATTTAAATAATTGGAAAGACATTCAGTGCTCTTGGATAGGCCGAGCGAATATAATAAAGATGACAATACTCCCCAAACTAATCTATTTATTTAGTGCTATACCAATCAGACTCCCAAGAAACTATTTTAATGACCTAGAAAAAATAACAACAAAATTCATATGGAAGAATTAAAGGTCAAGAATTGCAAGGGAACTAATGAAAAAAAACTCAGAGGAAGGTGGTCTAAGTGTACCTGATCTAAAGCTATATTATATAGCAGCAGTCACCAAAACCATTTGGTATTGGCTAAGAAATAGACCGGTAGATCAGTGGAACAGATTAGATACAAAGGATAAAAAAGGGTACATCTATAGCAATCTAATCTTTGACAAACCCAAAGATTCCAACATTAGGGATAAAAATTCATTATTCGGAAAAAACTGTTGGGAAAACTGGAAATTAGTATGGCAGAAATTAGATATGGATCCACACTTAACACCATATACCAAGATAAGATCAAAATGGGTCCATGATTTAGGCATAAAGAGGGAGATAATAAATAGATTAGAGGAACAGAGGATAATCTACCTCTCAGACTTGTGGAGGAGGAAGGAATTTATGACCAGAGGAGAACTAGAGATCATTATTGATCACAAAATAGAAGATTTTGATTACATCAAACTAAAAAGTTTCTGTACAAATAATACTAATGCAAACAAGATTAGGAGGGAAGTAACAAATTGGGAAAATATTTTTAAAAACAAAGGTTCTGACAAAGGTCTCATTTCCAAAATATATAGAGAACTGACCCTAATTTATAAGAAACCGAACCATTCTCCAATTGATAAATGGTCAAAGGATATGAACAGACAATTCTCAGAGCAAGAAATTGAAACTATATCCACTCACATGAAAGAGTGTTCCAAATCACTACTGATCAGAGAAATGCAAATTAAGACCACTCTGAGATACCACTACACACCTGTCAGATTGGCTAAGATGACAGGAACAAATAATGACAAATGTTGGAGGGGATGTGGGGAAATTGGGACACTGATACATTGCTGGTGGAGTTGTGAAAGAATCCAGCCATTCTGGAGAGCAATCTGGAATTATGCCCCAAAAGTTATCAAACTGTGCATACCCTTTGACCCAGCAGCGCTACTACTGGGATTATATCCCAAAGAAATACTAAAGAGCGGAAAGAGACATATATGTGCCAAAATGTTTGTAGCAGCTCTTTTTGTTGTAGCTAGAAACTGGAAGATGAATGGATGTCCATCAGTTGGAGAATGGTTGGGTAAATTGTGGTATATGAAGGTTATGGAATATTATTGCTCTGTAAGAAATGACCAGCAGGAGGAATACAGAGAGGCCTGGAGAGACTTAGGTCAACTGATGCTGAGTGAAATGAGCAGAACCAGAAGATCACTGTACACTTCAACAACAATACTGTATGAGGATGTATTCTGATGGAAGTGGAAATCTTCAACATAAAGAAGATCCAACTCACTTCCAGTTGATCAATGATGGACAGAAATAACTATACCCAGAGAAGGAACACTGGGAAGCGAATGTAAATTGTTAGCACTAATATCTGTCTGCCCAGGTTGCATGTACCTTCGGATTCTAATGTTTATTGTGCAACAAGAAAATGATATTCACACACATGTATTGTACTTAGACTATATTGGAACACATGTAAAATGTATGGTATTGCCTGTCGTCGGGGGGAGGGAATACAGGGAGGGGGGGCAATTTGGAAAAATGAATACAAGGGATAATATTATAAAATATATATATAATAAAAAAAAAAAAAAAAAAAAAAGAATTTAGATGCTGCACCACTTGGTGCATATATGTTTAATATTGATATTGCTTCATTATTGATGCTGCCCTTTAGCAGGATATAATGCCCTTTCTTATCTCTTTTAATTAGATCAATTTTTGTTTTTGCTTGATCTGAGATGAGGATGGCTACTCCTGCTTTTTTGGTTTTGCCTGAAGCATAATAGATTCTGCTCCACCCTTTTACTTTTAGATTGAATGTCTCACCCTGTTTCAGGTGAGTTTCCTGTAAACAACATATAGTAGGATTCTGACTTTTAATCCAGTCTGCTAACTGCTTCCTCTTTATGAGGCAGATTGCCCCATTCACATTTATGGTTAGAAGGACTAATTCTATATTGCTTGCCATCCTATTAACCCCTGCTTTTCCCCTTTCCTTCCCTTTACCCTCCTATCCAGTATTAAACTGGTGAACACCACTTGCTTTTCACAGCCCTCCCTTTTTAGGATCCCTCTCCCACCTTAAAGATCCTCCCCTTATTTTACCCCTTTTCCTGGAAATTTCTGTATTCTCTTCCCCTTAGCTTACTCCTTCCCTTTCACTTTTTAATGAAGTGGAAGAAGTTTCACCATAAATCGAATATGTCTATTGATACAACTATGTTCATCTCCCTCCTTTCTTTCTCTCAGATATAATAGGTTACCTTTGCCTCTTCATGAGATGTAGTACCACCACTTTACACTTTTTTATGATATAATCTCCTTTCCACCTCTAGTTTCTAAGACAAATTGTACATATGTTCTTTACATATTTTTTTGACAGAAGTATAGTTCTCAAGATTTCTTTTTACCTTTTTAGAAATCTTTTGAGTTCTGTATTTGAAGATCAAACCTTTTATGTAGGTCTGGTTTTTTTCATCAAAAATAGATGGAATTCATTTATTTCGTTAAATGTCCATCTTCTTCCCTGGAAAACGATGCTCATTCTTGCTGGGTAAGTTATTCTTGGCTGCATACCAAGTTCCTTAGCCTTTCGGAATATCATGTTCCAGGCCCTGCGTTCTTTTAATGTGGACGCTGCTAGATCCTGGGTTATCCTTATTGTGGATCCTCCATATCTGAATTGCTTTTTTCTAGCAGCTTCCAATATCTTTTCCTTTGTCTGATGGTTCTTGAACTTGGCCACTATATTTCTTGGTGTTTTGATTTTAGGGTCCCTTTCAGTAGGTGCTTGATGAATTTTTTCAATGTCTATTTTACCCTCTGTTTCCAGAATGTCTGGGCAGTTCTCTTTGATAATTTCCTCGAAAATGGTGTCCAAGCTCTTTTTTTCCTCCCATTTTTCAGGGAGTCCGATTATTCTCAAATTGTCTCTCCTGGATCTGTTTTCCAGGTCTGTTGTCTTTCTAGTAAGGTACTTGACATTCTTTTCAATTGTTTCATTTCTCTGGTTTTGCTTGACTACCTCTTGGTTTCTCCCTGAGTCATTCATTACTACTTGTTCCAGTCTAATTTTCAATGATGTATTTTCTTCACTCAATTTTTTTATATCTCTTTGTAATTGTCCAATTGAGTTTTTATCTTCTTTGGAATTTTTTTCCATTTTATCCATTTTATTTTTTAGAGAGCTGATTTCTTTTTCCAGCTCACTAATCCTGTTTTCCTTGGAGTTGTTTACCTTTTCCAGCTTACTAATCCTGTTTTCCTTGGAGTTGTTTACCATTTCCAGCTCACTAATCTTGTTTCTCAATAATTTGATTTCTTTATCCACTCTGTCTTTGAATGCATGGGATGACTTCTCCAGGCTCTCTTGCCAAGCTTCCCTTTCCTTTTCCCATTTCTCTTCCAGCTCTCTTGTGAGAGCCTTTTTGATTTCCTCTATGAGGTTCTTTTGTATTGAGGAGCAGCTTATATCCCTCCCAGGGGATACATCTGGGGACAGTCTGTTCCTAGTCTCCTCAGCATTTGAAGTCTGCTCCCTCTCCACACAGAAGCTGTCAATGGTTAGAGCCCTTTTGAATTTTTTGTTCATTTTGTCAGAGTAGGAATCAAAGAAAACAAACTGACAAGAGAAACAATTGGTCTGTTTTGCGGGGGATGGGGCTGGATGGTATTAATGGGCTTCCTCTACAGACTGGGGGTAGGGCAGCAGAGAGCCACTAACAGAACAGCAATGACTGTACTGAGTCTGTGCTGTGAGGCTCAGAGAACTCACCGAGTCAGTCCAGGTAGGGGTTGGGGGTGGCCGGGCTCTGAGAGATGCTGGCTTTCTGGGGTTTTAATCTTCACCTCCGGTGTTTACACCCTCTCTCCGCTGCTCCTGGCTTGCTGCCAAGACGGAGCATCCACACTGGGGCAAAAGACCTTTCACAGAAACAGCAGAGATCACACCCCTCCCCCTCTGGTCTGAGTTGTGTAAGCTGCCTGTCTTGCTCTGGCTGCCTGCCCTCAGTCTGCATCCAGTCTGATTGACCCTCCCCCAAGCAAACACAGACCTATTCTGTTGACTTTCAAGGATGTCTTCTCTTGGTGATTATTTGTGGATTTCTTTCTGGGTCAAGCATTAAGTCAGAGGTTTGTCATGAAGTAAGTTCTGAGAGAAAACGAGGAGCTCAAGCAGCTGTCTGCCTCCATGCCGCCATCTTGGCCGGAAGTCTATTCCAAATCCAACAATTTTTGATGTCCATGAGTCAAACGCCGTAACTGCCAGGCTCTTTTGGTGGTGAGCACAGTCATTAATGGAACCACCCAATGTTTCTTGTGTCTTCTCCTTCATTTCAAGGGTCTGCTCCCTCTCTCTCCGATGGACAAAATGAATATTGCTCCTTGGCACCCATCTGATTCCTTTTCCATCTGTAGAGATACAAGCAAACCCTCTCCCCCAAGCAGTTAACTTATCTGTTCTCTTCCATTCACCACTTTCTGGGCTTCTCCACATGACCTGGTAATTATCTAAAGACAGTGGAGATGCTTGCACTGGACACTGTCCTTCCAGTGGGTTATAAAACCTGTCTACCAGTGCATCTTTGTAAAAAATTAAAAAAATAATGGTACATAGAACTAAATTAGAAGTTCTCTAGGGTTACCCGTGGCTCCTCCTTTCTTTTGTTTTTGGAGGAGTGTCTTAATAAATCATTTTTAACCCTAAATGTCATAAAATGTCTGTTCCCCACAGATTGATGGGGATTTTTTCAACTATAAAAGGAGCAAAAACTTTTGTTTCACCTTCAAATATCCATCTCAAAGGGGTAGCACTAGCTTCAACTAATATTGATCCTCCTTCTGCAGACATCTAGGTGTCTGCGTTCATCTTTGGCCAGTGTCTCGGCCAGTTGGCACCTCTAATGACTGTGCAATCTGTACCTGTGTCTACCAGTTCTTCTAATGGTATGTCATTTATATAGATGATGAGCATAGGTCAGTCAGTTGTCACAGCTGCTGTCCAATATATTCCTAGATTTTGCTGCTTGGAGTGAGAATGTGGGTAACTATCACCAGGTTGCTTATTAGGAGTCTGTATCAGTAAATCTGATGCTACTACTTCCCCTAGTTGATAAGTCCCACATTGTCTACCTGTGTTAGTGACTGGGATATTATCTACACATTCCCCAGTTTCCCACATCAGTGTATAAATGAACACTGTTTTGTAAGTACTCTCAGGAGGTGAAATGGTCAAGCCTACTGTGCCTGGAGGCAAGACATCCATAGGCTGGAGAGGAATAGATTTCACCTCTCCAGGGGGTATCTCAGTTGTCCCAGCTGCATACAACTCTATCCTCCCTAAATGTAATCCCTTTCTCTCATCAAGTTGCTTCTGGGCTATTTGATTGTGTAATCCCTTTCTCCTGTCAGATGGCTTTCTGACTGATTGGTCATGTCTGGATATAGGACTTCTAGACACTCTCTGGGTATGGCATCGGCTGCCATCATGCCCCAAGTATTTTTTGCCTGAGGCCCTGGAGCTGGGCCCCTTGTCCCATTTCCCTGAATCAGTCCACATTCTGATGCTGAATGGAAGCCTCTATTGCATTTTGGACGTGGGGTATTGGGTCTTATTCTCCCATCCTGTTTTCTCACTCTGTCTCTATGCCAAAACTGAGCTTTCAGATGCCCTACTTTACCATATTGGAAAGTATTGATGAGTCTCTCTGGAAGTCCCTTGCCAAAAGGAACCCTGTCTTCCCATGTTGGGACCTTGGGAAGTCTGCATCATAGCCTGGCTATAAAAGGTATTTATGCCCACTGTGGCACAGCATCTTATGATCTCCTCTAAAGGAGCATCCTTGTGTAGTCCTAGTATAATCCTTCTGCAAACCCCATTAGCATTTTCTTTAGCAAGTTGCCTTTAGCAAGTTGTCTGTTACTGTATTTTCACCATTAGTCCGTATGTTAGCTGTCTGCAAATGTCCCACAAAATCAGCAAAGGGTTCATTTATCCTTGTACTATTTTTGTGAAGGTCTTGCCCTTGTTGTTTTTATTGGAGAGAGAAGCCCATGCTTTGATAGCAGCAGCAGCAATTTGCTTATATTCTGCTATGGAGTAATTAATCTGTACTGAAACTTCTGCATAAGAAACTACACCTGTTAGTTGGTCACAAGTGATTGAAGTATTAACTCCACTTTGACTATTTTGTGGGGCTTGTTCCCTACAGAGTTCACTATATTCAGAAAGCCAAAACAAGTTTTGTCCAGATTCTAAGCATACCCTTGCTATAGATTTCTAGTCACTAGGGGTTAAGACTTCATAAGCCAAATTCTGTAATAGTATCTTAACACAAGCTGATGTGGCCTCATAAAGAGTGCAAGCCTTTTTCAGGTCTTTGAGGATGTCTATATCAAAAGGAATGTATCTTCTACTTTCTTGACCTGAAGAGTTAAACTGTTGAATCATGGGAAATATTTTAATTCTCAGATCACCTATATCCCTTCCTTCTTCTATGGCTTTGATTAATGCCTAATGCCTTTTGCAATCTAGTTATAGAAGGCAGTGATTTCTGGGGAGGAGGTGCTGGTGATATCACTGCCCCTCCCACTACTCCTCCTCCCTCCATCCCTGAAGGTGGAGTTGATGGGGGCATGTCAATAATCTGCTCCCTAGGTGGGGTTCAGGCTTCTTCAAGAGAGACAGAATCACCATGCCCTTGAACCTCATTTAAGTCCCATTGCCCTCGGGCAAGGTCTTGAGACTGTTTATTGTCTCTTTTTTACCTCACACTTCCTCATCTGGCCATTTCTAAAACTTTTCCTTTTTCTACAACTTTTTAAAGGCCAATTGAATTATGTTGTATATATAAAATATCTCTGTGAAAATTGAACAAGGAATTGTAGAATTCTTTAAGTTGTTCTCCAACAAGTTTCCAATTATCTATACTTATTTTTTAATTCCTCTAAGAACCAAGGGGATGTGTGTTTTAATGTACCCAAGAGTCTAGCAATCTATTCCCAGGTTATAATTAAACTTTGTTCCTCAGTTAGCTTAAGCATGCTTTCTATAGTGCCACTTTGGGGTGGAGGTGGGGTGGGGTGGGGGTGGGGCTGGGGCTGGGGCTGGGGGAGAATCTTTTCCTAACATCGGCCCTATTTCAGCTATAAAAAGTTACTAGTTTAGCCCTTAAAAAAGTAAGTTCTTTGTTTATTAAAATATTCACCTAATTTCCTGGTCACCAGAGGACTTCAGTGGAAGTAGGGTGCTTGGCCCACACATTGGACGCCAAATGTTGTGACCCTGGACATCTCAGAATCAGCCAGAGTCAGGATAAGCAAAAGTCTTTATTCTTGGTCTTTTGGGGTCACCATCAGGGGATTAGATCTAGCAATCTCCACATCTCCTTCATCTCTCTCCCCAAAGCCAAAAGAATGATCCTCCTCCTCCTACACTACCTGCTGATCTCTCCTCCCTTCTCTCACCACACCCACAGATCTAGCCAGCTTAGAGTTGAGTAGGGTCATCCTCCAAACATGTTAATCGAGAATTGTCCAACTGGTAATTAGCCCTAAATGCTGGTTATCTTGCATCTAGGTCAAGTAATTCTAGCCCTTTACAATCCTCCTAATCATTTCTTATAGAACAATAATATTCCATAACATTCATATACCACAACTTATTCAGCCATTATCCAACTGATGGACATCCACTCAGTTTCCTGTTTCTTGCCACCATGAAAAGGGCTGCTACAAACATTTTTGCACATGTAAGTCCCTTTTCTTCCTGTAAGATCTTTTTGGGATATAGGCCCAAAAGAAAAACCACTGGGTCAGAGTATGCACAGTTTGGTAACTTTTTGAATATAGTTCTAAATTGCTCTCCAGAATGGCTGAATCCATTCACAACTCTACCAACAATGTATTAGTGTCTGAGTTTTCTCACATCCTCTCCAACATTTATCCTTGTCACTTTCTGTCATCTTAGCAATCTGAGAGGTATGTAGTAGTGTCTCAAAGTTGTCTTAATTTGCATTTCTCTAATCAATAAATACTACCTAAATTAATCTACTTATTTAATGCCATACCAAACAAATTTCCAAGAAATTATTTCACAGATGTAAGAAAAAAATAATAATAAAGTTCTTCTGAAAGAAAAAAAGGTCAAGAATTTCAAGGAAATTAGGGACTTCCGGCCAAGATGGCGGCGTGGAGGCAGACAGCTGCTTGAGCTCCTCGTTTTCTCTCAGAACTTACTTCATGACAAGCCTCTGACTTAATGCTTGACCCAGAAAGAAATCCACAAATTACCACCAAGAGAAGACATCCTTGAAAGTCGCCAGAAAAGGTCTGTGTTTGTTCGGGGGAGGGTCAATCAGACTGGGCGCAGACTGAGGGCAGACAGCCAGAGCAAGACAGGCAGCTCACACAGCTCAGACCGGAGGGGGAGGGTGTGATCTCTGCCATTTCTGTGAAAGGGCTTTTGCCCCAGTGTGGATGCTCCGTCTTGGCAGCAAGCCAGGAGCAGCAGAGAGGGTGTAAACACCGGAGGTGAAGATTAAAACCCCAGAAAGCCAGCGTCTCTCAGAGCCCGGCCACCCCCAACCCCCACCTGGACTGACTCGGTGCGTTCTCGGAGCCTCAGAGCGCAGACTCAGTACAGTCATTGCTGTTCTGTTAGTGGCTCTCTGCTGCCCTACCCCCAGTCTGTAGAGGAAGCCCATTAATACCATCCAGCCCTATCCCCCGCAAAACAGACCAATTGTTTCTCTTGTCAGTTTGTTTTCTTTGATTCCTGCTCTGACAAAATGAACAAAAAATTCAAAAGGGCTCTAACCATTGACAGCTTCTGTGTGGAGAGGGAGCAGACTTCAAATGCTGAGGAGACTAGGAACAGAATGTCCCCAGATGTATCCCCTGGGAGGGATATAAGCTGCTCCTCAATACAAAAGAACCTCATAGAGGAAATCAAAAAGGCTCTCACAAGAGAGCTGGAAGAGAAATGGGAAAAGGAAAGGGAAGCTTGGCAAGAGAGCCTGGAGAAGTCATCCCATGCATTCAAAGAAAGAATGGATAAAGAAATCAAATCATTGAGAAACAAGATTAGTGAGCTGGAAAAGGTAAACAACTCCAAGGAAAACAGGATTAGTGAGATGGAAAAGGTAAACAACTCCAAGGAAAACAGGATTAGTGAGCTGGAAAAAGAAATCAGCTCTCTAAAAAATAAAATGGAAAAAATGGAAAAAAATTCCATAGAAGATAAAAACTCAATTGGACAATTACAAAGAGATATAAAAAAAGTGAGTGAAGAAAATACATCATTGAAAATTAGACTGGAACAAGTAGAAATGAATGACTCAAGGAGAAACCAAGAGGGAGTCAAGCAAAACCAGAGAAATGAAACAATTGAAAAGACTGTCAAGTACCTTACCAGAAAGACAACAGACCTGGAAAACAGATCCAGGAGAGACAATTTGAGAATAATCGGACTCCCTGAAAAATGGGAGGAAAAAAAGAGCTTGGACACCATTTTCGAGGAAATTATCAAAGAGAACTGCCCAGACGTTTTGGAAACAGAGGGTAAAATAGACATTGAGAAAATTCATCGATCACCTACTGAAAGGGACCCTAAAATCAAAACGCCAAGAAATATAGTGGCCAAGTTCAAGAACCATCAGACAAAGGAAAAGATATTGGAAGCTGCTAGAAAAAAACAATTCAGATATGGAGGATCCACAATAAGGATAACACAGGATCTAGCAGCATCCACATTAAAAGAACGCAGGGCCTGGAACATGATATTCCGAAAGGCTAAGGAACTTGGTATGCAGCCAAGAATAACTTACCCAGCAAGAATGAGCATCGTTTTCCAGGGAAGAAGATGGACATTTAACGAAATAAATGAATTCCATCTATTTTTGATGAAAAAACCAGACCTACATAAGAGGTTTGATCTTCAAATACAGAACTCAAGAGACTTCTAAAAAAGGTAAAAAGAAATCTTGAGAACTATACTTCTGTCAAAAAAATATGTAAAGAACATATGTACAATTTGTCTTAGAAACTAGAGGTGGAAAGGAGATTATATCATAAAAAAGTATAAAGTGGTGGTACTACATCTCATGAAGAGGCAAAGGTAACCTATTATATCTGAGAGAAAGAAAGGAGGGAGATGAACATAGCGTGTATCAATAGACATATTCGATTTATGGTGAAACTTCTTCCACTTCATTGAAAAGTGAAAGGGAAGGAGTAAGCTAAGGGGAAGGGAATACAGTAATTTCGAGGAAAAGGGGTAAAATAAGGGGAGGATCTTTAAGGTGGAGGAGGGATCCTAAAAAGGGAGGGCTGTGAAAAGCAAGTGGTGTTTACCAGTTGAATACTGGATAGGAGGGTAAAAGGGAAGGAAAGGGGAAAAGCATAAGCAGGGGTTAATAGGATGGCAAGCAATATAGAATTAGTCCTTCTAACCATAAATGTGAATGGGGCAAACTGCCTCATAAAGAGGAAGCAGTTAGCAGACTGGATTAAAAGTCAGAATCCTACTATATGTTGTTTACAGGAAACACACCTGAAACAGGATGAGACATTCAAACTAAAAGTAAAAGGGTGGAGCAGAATCTATTATGCTTCAGGCAAAACCAAAAAAGCAGGAGTAGCCATCCTCATCTCAGATCAAGCAAAAACAAAAATTGATCTAATTAAAAGAGATAAGGAAGGGCATTATATCCTGCTAAAGGGAAGCATCAATAGTGAAGCAGTATCAATATTAAACATGTATGCACCAAGTGGTGCAGCATCTAAATTCTTAAAAGAGAAATTAAGAGAGCTGCAAGAGGAAATAGATAGCAAAACTATATTAGCGGGAGATCTCAACCTTGCACTCTCAGAATTAGATAAATCAAACCACAAAATAAATAAGAAAGAAGTCAAAGAGGTAAATAGAATACTAGAAAAGTTTGATATGATAGATCTTTGGCGAAAGCTAAATGGAGACAGAAAGGAATATACTTTCTTCTCAGCAGTTCATGGAACCTATACAAAAATTGATCATATACTAGGGCATAAAAACCTCAAAATCAAATGCAGTAAGGCAGAAATAGTAAATGCATCCTTTTCAGACCATAATGCAATCAAAATAACATTTAATAAAAAGCCAGGGGAAAATAGACCAAAAAATAATTGGAAACTAAATAATCTTATACTAAAGAATGATTGGGTAAAACAGCAAATCATAGACATAATTAATAACTTCACCCAAGAAAATGACAATAATGAGACATCATACCAAAATGTGTGGGATACAGCCAAAGCAGTAATTAGGGGAAGTTTTATATCTCTACAGGCCTACCTGCATAAAATAGAGAAAGAGAGGGCCAACGAATTGGGTTTACAACTAAAATTGCTAGAAAAGGAACAAATTAAAAACCCCCAGACAAACACAAAACTTGAAATTCAAAAAATAAAAGGTGAGATTAATAAAATTGAAAGTAAAAAAACTATTGAATTAATTAATAAAACTAAGAGTTGGTTTTATGAAAAAACCAACAAAATAGACAAACCCTTAGTAAACCTGATTAAAAAAAGGAAAGAGAAAAAGCAAATTGATAGTCTTGAAAATGAAAAGGGTGAACTCACCACTAATGAAGAGGAAATTAGAACAATAGTTAGGAGCTACTTTGCTCAACTTTATGCCGATAAATTTGATAACTTAAATGAAATGGAAGAATACCTTCAAAAATATAGCTTGCCCAGATTAACAGAGGAAGAAGTAAGTATTCTAAATAGTCCCATCTCAGAAAAAGAAATAGACCAAGCTATTAACCAACTTCCTAAGAAAAAGTCCCCAGGACCAGATGGATTTACAGGTGAATTCTACCAAACATTTAAAGAACAACTAACTCCAATGCTATGTAAACTATTTGAAAAAATAGGGATTGAAGGAGTCCTACCAAATTCCTTCTATGACACAGACATGGTACTGATACCTAAACCAGGTAGATCGAAAACTGAGAAAGAAAACTATAGACCAATTTCCTTAATGAATATTGATGCTAAAATCTTAAATAAGATATTAGCAAATAGACTTCAGAAAATCATCCCCAGGATAATACACTATGACCAAGTGGGATTTATACCAGGAATGCAGGGATGGTTTAATATTAGGAAAACTATTAGTATAATTGACCATATTAATAATCAAATTGATAAAAACCATATGATCATCTCAATAGATGCAGAAAAGGCATTTGATAAAATCCAACATCCATTCCTACTAAAAACGCTTGAGAGTATAGGAATAAATGGACTATTCCTTAAAATAATAAGGAGCATATATTTAAAATCTTCAGTAAACATCATATGTAATGGTGATAAACTAGAACCTTTCCCTGTAAGATCAGGAGTGAAACAAGGTTGCCCACTATCACCATTACTATTCAATATAGTACTAGAAACTCTAGCCTTGGCAATAAGAGCCGAGAAAGAGATCCAAGGAATTAGAGTAGGAAATGAAGAAATCAAATTGTCACTTTTCGCAGATGACATGATGGTATACTTAGAGAACCCCAAAGACTCTGCTAAAAAGCTATTAGAAATAATTCAGAATTTTAGCAAAGTCGCAGGATACAAAATAAATCCACATAAATCCTCAGGATTTTTATACATTACCAACACAATCCAACAGCAAGAGATACAAAGAGAAATTCCATTCAAAATAACAGTCGATAGTATCAAATATTTGGGAATATATCTACCAAAGGAGAGTCAGGAATTATATGAGCAAAATTACAAAACACTTGCCACAAAAATAAAGTCAGATTTAAATCATTGGAAAGACATTCAATGTTCTTGGATAGGCCGAGCAAATATAATAAAGATGACAATACTCCCCAAACTAATCTATTTATTTAGTGCTATACCAATCAGACTCCCAAGAAACTATTTTAATGACCTAGAAAAAATAACAACAAAATTCATATGGAAGAATAAAAGGTCGAGAATTGCAAGGGAACTAATGAAAAAAAAGTCAGAGGAAGGTGGTCTAAGTGTACCTGATTTAAAGCTATATTATAAAGCAACAGTCACCAAAACCATTTGGTATTGGCTAAGAAATAGACTAGTTGATCAGTGGCATAGGTTAGGTTCACAGGACAAGATAGTGAATAAAAATAGCAATCTAATCTTTGACAAACCCAAAGATCCCAAATTTTGGGATAAGAATTCATTATTTGACAAAAACTGCTGGGAAAACTGGAAATTAGTATGGCAGAAACTAGGCATGGACCCACATTTAACACCACATACTAAGATTAGATCAAAATGGGTCCAAGATTTAGGCATAAAGAACGAAATCATAAATAAATTGGAGGAACATGGGATGGTTTACCTCTCAGACTTGTGGAGGAGGAAGGAGTTTGTGTCCAAGGGAGAACTAGAGACCATTATTGATCACAAAATAGAACATTTTGATTACACCAAATTAAAAAGTTTCTGCACAAACAAAACTAATGCAAACAAGATTAGAAGGGAAGTAACAAATTGGGAAAAAATTTTTACAGTTAAAGGTTCTGATAAAGGCCTCATCTCCAAAATATACAGAGAATTGACTTTAATTTATAAGAAATCAAGCCATTCTCCAATTGATAAATGGTCAAAGGATATGAACAGACAATTTTCAGATGATGAAATTAAAACTATTTCCACTCATATGAAAGAGTGTTCCAAATCACTATTGATCAGAGAAATGCAAATTAAGACAACTCTGAGGTATCATTACACACCTGTCAGATTGGCTAAGATGACAGGAACAAATAACGATGAATGTTGGAGGGGCTGTGGGAAAACTGGGACACTGATGCATTGTTGGTGGAGTTGTGAAAGAATCCAACCATTCTGGAGAGCAATCTGGAATTATGCCCAAAAAGTTATCAAAATGTGCATACCCTTTGACCCAGCCATACTACTACTGGGCTTATACCCCAAGGAACTACTAGAGAAGGGAAAGGGTCCTGTATGTGCCAAAATGTTTGTGGCAGCCCTTTTCATAGTGGCTAGAAGCTGGAAGATGAATGGATGTCCATCAATTGGAGAATGGTTGGGTAAACTATGGTATATGAATGTTATGGAATATTATTGTTCTATAAGAAATGACCAACAGGAGAAATACAGAGAGGATTGGAGAGACTTACATCAACTGATGCTGAGTGAAACGAGCAGAACCAGAAGATCATTATACACTTCAACAATGATACTGTACGAGGATGTATGCTGATGGAAGTGGATTTCTTCAACATAGAGAAGAACTAATCCAATTCCAATTGATTAATGATGGACAGAACCAGCTACATCCAGAAAAGGAACACTGGGAAATGAATGTAAACTGTTATTTTTACCTTCTGAATCCAATTCTTCCTGTGCAACAAAAAATTCGGTTCTACACACATATATTGTATCTAAATTATACTGTAATATATTTAACATATATAAGACTGCTTGCCATCTGGGGGAGGGGGTTGGGGGAGGAAGGGAAAAATCTGAATAGAAGTAAGTGCAAGGGATAATGTTGTAAAAAATTACCCATGCATACGTACTGTCAAAAAATGTTATAATTATAAAATAAAATAAAAAATTAAAAAAAAAAAAAAAAAAAAAAAAAAAAAAAAAAAAAAAAAAGAAAAAAGAGGGGAGGAGGGATAGACATACTATTTCAAGTTTATAAGCGTAACCTTGCCAATAAATACACATCAAAGTAAAAAAAAAAAAAAAAAAAAAAAAGAATTTCAAGGAAATTAATGAAAAGAAATCCCAATGAAGGTGGCCTAGCTGTGCCAAACCTAAAACTATATTATAAAGCAGCTGTCATAAAAACTATTTGGTACTGGCTAAGAAATAGAGTAGTTGATCAGAGCAATAGGTTAGGATAACATGACTAAATAGTCAAAAGTATAACTATCTTCTGTCTGACAAACCCACGATCCCAGCCTTCAGGATAAGAACTCACTATTTGACAAAAACTGCTGAGAAAATTGGAAACTGGTATGGCAGAAACTAGGCATTGACACACCTAACACCACATACCAAGATGAGGTTGAAAAGGGTTCATGATTTAAACATAAAGAATGACATTGTAAATAAATTAGAAGAAGATATGATAGCTTGCCTCTCAGATTTGTGAAGAAGGAATGGATTTGTGACAAAGGAGAACTGAAACTCATTCTTGAGCACCAAGTAGATAATTTTGATTATATTAAGTTAAAAAGTTTTTGTACAAACAAACAAAACAAGATTAAAAGGAAAGCAATAATGTGGGAAAACATTTTGACATTTAAGGTTTCAAAAATGCCTTATTTTTAAAATATATAGAAAATTGATTCAAATTTGTTAGAATTCAAATTGCGAAATGGTCAAAGGATATGAACAGATAATTTTCAGATGAAGAAATTAAAACAATTTGTAGCCATATGAAAAGGTGCTCTAAATCAGTATTGATCAGAGAAATACAAATTAAGACAATTTGTGAGATACCACTACACACCTCTCAGATTGGCTAAGATGGCAGGAAAAGATAATGTTGAATGTTGGAGGGGATTTGGGAAAACTGAGACACTAATACATTGTTGGTGGAATAGTGAATGGATCCAGTCATTCTGGAGAGCAGTTTCGAACTATGCTCAAAAAGTTATCCAACTGCTCATATCCTTTGCTGCAACAATATTTCTACTGAGCCTGTATCCCAAAGAGATCTTAAAGGAAGGAAAGAGACCCACAAGTGCAAACATGTTTGTGGCAGCACCTTTTGTACTGCCAAGAAACTGAAAATTGAGATGCCCATCAGTTGGAGAATGACTGAATAAGTTGTGCTATATGAATGTTATGGAATATTTTTGTTCTATAAAAAATGATCAGCAAGATGATTTTAGAGAAGCCTGGAAAGACTTAGATGAACTGATGCTGAGTGAAATGAACAGAACACAGCAAGAACAAGATTATACAATGATCAATTCTGATGAATCTTTCTAACAATGAGATGATTGAGACTAGTCCCAGTGATCTTGTGATGAAGAATGCCAGTTACCTCCAAAAAGAGGACTGTGGGAACTGAGTGTGGATCACAACATAGCATTTTCACTCTTTTTTATTTTTTGTTTGCTTGCATTTTGTTTTCTTTCTCATTTTTTCTTTCTGATTTGACTTTTCTTGGGTAGCAAAATTATTGTTTAAATATGTATACAAATATTTGACTTAACATATATTTTAACATGTTTAACATATATTGGATAACTTGCCATCTAGGGGAGGGGGTGAGGAGGGGAAAATTTGGAATACAAGATTTTTAAAGTATTATTCATGCATATGTTTTGGGAATAAAACTTTAATAAAAAAAAGGAAATTACTGATTAAAAAGCAAAAGAGAAATTGACTAATGATGTAGATGTTCAGAGTACTTTCTGACAAATTCAAATTTTATGCAGGCTTAGATGGATGATACAAGGGCAAATAAATAAAGGTTCAAATTTAATTGAGTAGCATAGTCCTATAAGAATTGCACGAGGAATGTTCAATTCTATAATGAAATCAAAGGAAACCAATTAAAGAAAAAGTTTTTCTTTTTTCTTTTTTTTTTTTTTTTTTTTTTTGATTATTTGTTTGGTATTTAGCTCAGGTGGAAGCAGGGGAAGGATAAAATGAATGATAGTATTGCTGATTTTGGTGGTTATGATAATAAAAAAAAGAAGACCAACTATTCATCTATTATTTTACTCCTGTTTTACAGCAGAATGTCTTTGGAATGGGAAGTAGTTAGCAGGGATTGAAAAATAAGTATAAGTACAGTAATAGAAATCAACTAATTGCTTTCTATGATCTCATATCACTGAGTCGAGAATAACTAAATGTTTATATGTTGAAGATCCAGATACATAAAAATGATGGACTATTAGCAATCTTAAATATTTGGAGAACAGGAGAAATATACTAAGAATTGAGAAGGATAAATCTTATCCTAGTCTTTTAAAAGGGGTAAAGGGAGGAGACTACAGATTAATAACAGTGAGTTTGACCTTTATTCTTAGCAGATTTCTACATCACATTATTAAGGGAAAGGTTTGTAAGCACTTAGAAAAAAAAATCAATTATTACAAAAGGCCTGCATAAAAATGTAGAATATTGTTCTAATCTCTTAATTTTCAGACAGTGTAAACTAGGTGAACAGATCTATTGATAAGTCTATTGATATTGAATATTGAAATAGTAAACTTATATTTCAGAAAGTTATTTGCTAAAGTTTCTTATGGTAGGTTCTGCAAAAGAGATAAAGATTTTGGATTTGGAAGTATTTCAGTCACCAAGAAGAAAGAGCTAAAATTAGTTTAGATGAGCTTAGAAGGGCCAGAGAGTAGAATGTTCTCAGTCCTATGCTATTCAACATAATGTTGGAGGGGAAAGAGAATTATAGTCAAAATAATAAGGCATGAGTTTTGATTATAGTTATCACAAGGTAAGAACAGGATATATAGATATAAGGCTCTAAATAAAAATAGAATTATTTACTAAATAGAATATGGGTATATGCATACATGCATATGTGTATGTATATACATACTTATGTATGTATATACATATATATACATATACATATATTTTTTCATTTTGTTATTGTCTTAAACTGGGTTAAGGTCTTATTGTACAATGAGTTACTCTGTAATGTTAGATATGTATAAGATAACAGGGCCTTGTGAAGTTGTGTAGACATAGTCTCCATACCATGTTACTCACTTAATAAACTTTAGTGGCTCTCTAACATTATCATTATCAATTATAACATGTTAGGCCCATTCTCACCTAACTAATGTTAATTGGTCCTTATTCCTAGGACTTTCAGAGAAAACTCTGGTAAATATAATATCAATCTTACCTCTGTTTTGAGGTCCTCAGAATCCTCTGGCTGCTATCTCATAGAGAAGCTGTTTTAAGCACACAGACCATCTGAGAGTTTTGGTGAACAAGCTTAGACTTTATTCATGTGGTTCACATCTACTCTATGATCTCCTGTACCTATCTTGGTACTGCTCCTCCAGGCCAAAGCTCTAGATAATAAAGAGAGAGTTCTTCCTGCCCAGAGCTTACATGGGGTCTATGAGGTCAGACACAAGCCAATTGATGATGAAAGTTACATATGGAACTTGACTGAGATTTCAGAGTGAGATTTTAGGATTCCTGCCATGGCTGGAGGTCCCACCCCCAAAGGAAATCCCTAAATACTCAAATCCAATCACATCCAGGGACTTCAGAGATCATTGGCCCACTTATATCTCAATTTAATTTGCCTGACCTTTTTAATGGACTCTTTTGAGGAGTATGGTTGCTCATTTCTCAGGTGGCTATATTACTCTGGGACTTCTCTGACTTTACCACCATGCCCTCAAGAAAGTTTTTTAGGGAAACTCCATCATCTTACAAAATCCCATCAGCCTTAGTGCTATACCTCATCACTATCTTTTGACCCTATGTTTCAAAGGTAGATCCATGATTTCTAAAAATCTCCATTTCAGGAGGGATCTGAACTTAATATCTCCTTATTTCTCACTTGGCTGCATAGCATTGGGAAATCTCTGGTTTCTCTACTATGTATCTTCTTGTTCTCTCTCGCATTTCAGCTTATTGTGTATCTTCTCCAGTTTGTAAACTCCTTGAGGAAAGGCAAATAAATCTTCATTATGCTGCTGTGAAACTGATATCCTTATTTAATAAAAAGAAAATTAGGGAAATTTTATTGTGTATTATATTTTTTCAAGTTGAAAAGAGCAGACAATATGCAAACATTTATTAAGAGCTAATCTTATGCCAAACAATGTGCTAAATGCAAAACTGAGTAGCCTCTGTCTTCAAGGAGATAACACTTTATTGGAAGAGGCATAGTATATGTATGTAAATATATTCTTTATACATATATATCTGTATCTATTTACAAAGGTTACTTTTATAGAATGAGGAAAATGCTAATTATTGGGAGTACTAGGACAATCTTAATGTAGAAGTTCAGTTAGTTGGTCAATAAATATTTAATAATAATAATAATAATAATAATATGTGCCACGTAATAAGCACCATGGATATAAAGAAATGTAAAAACATAGACTATGGCCTAAAGAAGTTTACCTTTTAAAAGAACAAATAACAGAGAAATAATTAGGCACATAAAAAATTCGCTATGTAAATTAATGAGAGGAATTGAAAGGAAGGCACTAGAAGCTAGGCAGAGTGGAAGAGACTTTTTTTTTTTTTTTTTTTTTTTTTTTTGCAGTAAGTTAGATATGAGCTTAGTACTAAAGAAAGCCTGGGAAAGGAACATATAAGGGAGCCCAGTGTTACAGAAATAGGGTGAAAATGAACATAGATAAGAGATGGAGTAGTTTTTTATTTGTGTGTGTGTGTGTGTGTGTGTGAAAAATAGTTTGGCTGGACCAAAGAATGAATAAAGTAATATAATGTATAATAATGTTAGAGAATAGGTTGGAAGGATTTTATGCAAAAGAAATTGAGTTTCTGTTTGATAGGATATGTAAAAGACAAACATTGGAATTTTGAGTAAATAAAGGATATTGTCAGATATGTGCTTTATGAAAGTCACTTTATTCTATGTAAAGGATAAATTGGGGTGGAGCCAAGATGTAGTAGAGTCAGGAAGCTTCTAGAGCTCTCTCATTTTCCCTCAAAAATATTATGAAACCAAGCCTCTGAGCAGAATCAGACAGAATGAAATTACTCTTCAGCTCAAGGTAGACTGAAAAAAAAACTTCAAGTAACATCAATCTCACTAGGGTGAAAAAGGTGTACAACTCAGGTCAGAAAAACTCTGGGAAAGTCAGTGAAAGAGTCAATCACAGCAAATCAGTAACAAACACTCTCATTCATGGTTCAGAAGAGGAACAAATCAATGGGGAAACTTCCAGTCCCATTTCAGAAGGCAAACTTTGGGAAAACAGGTTGTTTCTGAAAAGAACAGGAAAATTACCCCCTACAAATACAAGAGACTCCTATACTCAAAGCCAAGACTCAAGGATGCACAGGAAAGTTGGGACAATGCCACTTTTGCCCTAGGAGCAGAACCCCATTTTAAAAGCAAAAAAAAGAAGAAATACAAAAAGAAAAGGAAAGAAAATGAGCAAGAAACAGAAAAGAACTTTGACCATAAAAAGCTACTATGGTGACATTGCATACCAAAATATAAACTCAGATGAGGACAGAATTCCACAGAAGAAATCTCAGTGTGAGATAAATTTGTCCCAGGCTCAAAAACACTTATTAGAAATGCTCATAAAAGGCTTCAAAAGGCAAATAAGAGAGGTAGAAGAAAAATGAGAAGTTTACAGTCGATGGTTTGGAAAACAAAGGAAAAAATTGAAGAAAACTTAAACAGTAGAATAAACAAAATGGAAAAAGAGATTAAAAAAAGACTATTTTTAAAAATCACACATTAAAAACTAGAACAGGGCAAATGAAAGCTAATGAATTTGTAAGATAGCAAGAATCAGTCAAACAAACTAGAGAAAAAGAAAAAAATGGGAGGAAATGTGAAATACTTCATTTGCAAAACATCAGACAACACAATTTAAAAATTATTGGCCTACCTGAAAATCATGACCAAAAAAAGAGCCTGCCTTGTATACTATAAGAGGTCGACAAAGAAAACTGTCCCAATATTCTAGAAACGGAGGGGGAAATACTCATTGAAAAAATCTATTGAACACATTCAGAAAGATATCTCACAAGGAAAACTCTTAGGAACATTGTTCTGAAACTCCAAAACTATAACCTCAAAGCAAAAAACTGAAAGCTTCCAGACAAAAATATCAAGGAGCAACAGTTAAGATTAACCAAACAAAAAGAATTTAAATATCAAGCAACAATAGTCAGGAGTACCTGGCAACTTGTACAATAAAGGATTGGAGGACCAGGAATACCAAATTTCTGAAGGCAAAGGACCTAGGGTTACAACCTAGAATTAATTACCCAGGTAGATTCAGTATTATATTTCAGGGAAGGAAATGAAGCTTCAATGATAAGACTTTTAATCATTTCTATTGAAAAAACCAGAACTATACAGAAAATGTAATCTACAAATACAGGACACAAAAGAACCATAAAAAGGTTTTGAAAATAAAAAGCTAATATCAATTTTTTTTAAAGTTATATAGCTTTATGTTGTTTGTGACCCTTAGACCTTTAACAGTTTACCTTTATAATCTATGTTGGGTTTGTTACTCTTTTCTACCTAATAGAATATTATCTTCTTGATGGCAGAATTTTTTTAAAAAGTCTATTTCCAGTATTTGCCAATGTTACTGATGCATAGTAGGTGCTAAATAAATGTTGATTTATAGCTTCAAAATTGGAACACTGAGCTCAAGGGCAATGTTCAAACTAGTGGTAGAATTAAGAATTAATGATACCATTTATAATTCATAATCATTTATTTACAATCTGGATTTCTCATTTTATATAGGCAAAAAATTGGACAAAGCATTGAAAAATTGTTAAAAGTTTTGTTGACTTAGTATCACACTGTTTGCAACTTTGCTTATCAGACAGTTTTGGGAGAGTTCTTGTGGGGAAGGAGATACCAAGTCTGCAGATTTCTGTATCATCTGCTCTGCCACTATCCTAAAGCCTTACTTGTAACTTGCCACATTCTTACAACCTCTTTTGCTGAGGTGAACCCATTGAAATGGTTTTAAAGATACTTACAAAAGTAACTTCCACATTTAAACTTTTGCTAATCTTCACTAATATACCTGTTTACATGTTGTTACCTTGATATGCTCATAAAAAATTCCTTTAAGTTAAAAAAAAAAAGTAATAGCTCTTTTTGTGGTGTAAAAGAATTGGAAGGAAGACCCATCAATTGGGGAACGACTGAACAAATTATTTCAAAAGATTGTGATGGAATACTATTGTGCTCTAAGAAATAATGAGTAATATGCTTAAAAGAAGAATACCTGGAAAAACTTCCATGAACTGATGCAAAAATGAAGTAAATACAATCAGAAGAAAAGTGTGCATAATAATAGCACTATTGTATAATGGTAAACCATGAATGACTTAGCTATTTCCAGGAATATAATGATCCAAGACAATTCTAAAAGATTGGTGATTAAAAATTCTAACCACCCTCAGAAAAGATATTGACAGAGTCTGAATGAAAATTGAAGCAGATTTTTTTCAACTTTATTATTTATGGGTTTTTCCTGCATTTTCTTTTACAAAATGTATAATATGGAGGTGCTTTGCATGACTGTCCATATATAATCTACAACAAATCAAATGCTTTCTAAGGAGGGAGCAGAGGAGAAAGAAGATATGGAACTTAAATTTTTTAAAACATTGCATATTTTTGAACAAAAATTAAAATTAAATGAATAAAACATAATATATTCAAAGGCCTATACTGTAGTGTAAGTAAAGCTAATTAAGGCATTTTTGTCAGACTCAGTTCTTTTTCTCACCAAGAACCTGTTTGTCTGTGTGTATGGAGGCATATTGATGGAAGATAAAGTATTGTATGGAAATAGCTAGAGCAACTGCAAAATTGAAAAGTATATCCTTTAAGTTTAATGACTAAGCAACAAATAAATTGCATGAACAAGAACTGCATCTTGATATGACATTCTTCCAATCTATATATTACAGTAACAAGAAGTTGTCTTGACTTGGATTACCATATTCATGAAGGTCTCCCTTATAGCCTATTAGCTTAGAGTATTTTTAAGATGAAATTTTAAAAATAATATAAATTCATAAAAATCATATCAGGGTCAAGCATTGTAAGGTTATTATAAGTTATAAGGTGATATTGATTCTAACCTCCTTATTTGCCAGATTAGAAAGCTGAGCACCAGAATAAGTAAATGATGTGACCAGAGTAATATTCCTTCTTCCTACTGCTATTGTTCTTTGTCTAACAAACTGGACCACCAGAGACCATTCTTTAGAGGAATTAAGCAATTTGATTATGTATTCCCTGGGACCATGAAGCCTTATTTTCACTTCACACATTTTTGCCTACTGCTGCTACACTCTATAAACATGATGTTTCTTTCCAATTTCCACTATATTACCCTTAGGAGTTTGAATCAAATTATAATTAGCAGGACCACTGGAAAGTTATGTGAATTGATTGCCCTATTACTCTATCTACCATTTTTATGACTTCTTAGGTTCTTATTTTCTTCCCTGAGAACTATATACTCCAATATGTATTATGTCCTACTTTTAGAATATAAAATCTTTGAGGGCAGGGATTGAGTTCTCAATCTTTTGTAGCTCTACTTTCACACTGTCTGCTCAGTATTTTTTCCCCTGAGGCAATTAGGGTTAAGTGACTTGCCTAGGGCCACATAGCTAGGAAGTATTAAGTGTCTAATGCCAGATTTTAACTCAGGTCCTCTTGACTTCAGGGCTGTGCTCTATCCATTGCACCAACTAGTTGTGCCTGCGTCAGTTTTTTTAATAGTACAACATAGGAATAATAATAACACCAATCCTTCATGGTATTTGTGAGGATTAAAATAAGATAATGAGATAATCTGTTAATTATCTCATATTTATCCTGTGAATTGCTTGATTTGTACACATCTGTTTGCTCTTCCCCATTAGACCATAAGTTCTATGAGGGCAAGGGACTATCTTTTGTCTCTTTTCATATTCCTAGTGCTTATCACAGTGTTTGTCACACTGTAGGATTTCCATAAATGATTTTGATTAATAGATGTACTTTTCCATTATCCCTGATTTGAAAGAATAAAAACCATACTTCATTACAAGATTTTCATGGCATATTGAAATAATTGTATCTGTAGAAGATATAATTTATCTGCTATATAGCTGACTTCATAACTAGGATATCTTATTATTTCTGTGTATTTTCTTTTTTCTTATACTTAGCCAGAAAAAATCTTTTAATAATCTGCTTAAAGGGATGTCATGCTCTCCAAATATAGTATCAATGTGCTATATAGAAGTCTTGTTTTTCTTGAACATATCAAACATGCTTGCTTTATAATTCAGAACTGCAAGACTCCTTTCTTTCTTTCCTTATCTCCTATACAACACAGCATTGCTTTTTAGGACTCTTTTTATACTTTAAAAACTGCTGCTTTATGATCATCTTTACTGTTTCCCTTGGAATTGAAGTTTTAATTACAATTGAGAAAAGATAATTGTAGCTAACAACTTGTCATTTTGAATTGTAGTTTTGTATTGTCTTTAATCTGACAAAAAATATAGGGACTAGGCTGTCACCAAAGTTGAATTTTAGAAATTTTGATTTAAAAACCTCCCTGAAATATCCCTGACAGGTTACTTAATTACTAAGAATATGTTTGCTGTTTCAACATTGCTCTTGCAATTATGTGAAATTCATATTTCTGGAACCATTCAGATCATGTTGGGGAAATCTTATAACTAGAATTCACAGAATAATTTGGAACTTAGAAACATTTCCATAAAAAGGAATAGGGAAAGTACTCTTGAATCAAGGACACTTATCTGTTTAAGATGGTTGAAGTTAATGGACACTTTGTATTCCATGTAAAATTACAATGAAAAACATCTTTTTTGATATAAGATATATTTAAATTAAACAAAAGCAATTTGGTTTAATTGAGCCAAGTCAATTTAAATTACATAAATCAGTATCTCTAACAAAATGTACTGTTAAGTCATTGTGGCTCTAAATCATTCAGGTTGTCAATTTCTACCTATAATTGGATGAAGTACTAACAAATGTCACCTACCATCTCATAACTATAATACTACAACACAATAGCTATGTTAAATCAGAATTAGGTGATAAATAGTTCACGTTGTGACAAAAATGAAGAACAGCAGAGTGTTTAGTACTAACTAGGACTGATATTTGGGCTCAGTAGTAAAGGACTATTAACTATCATGTCAGAAAGGTGAAATATTAATTATTTTAAAAGAGTTCTGTGACACAAGGGCCATTTAGATACTATTTGCCTACAAAGAGAAAGAGAGTTTAGAAAATTCAGAGTTGTGTAGAAGGGGTTAGATGTGTAAGATATACATTCAAAGCAGGTCTAGAATTGATACCCTTGATCTAATAATGTTTTGGGGGATAGCTTTTGTTTCTACACATTTGTATCAATTCTTTATATATGTTAGACATGATGCCTTACAAGTACATTGAGTCTGCTTATGTGATTAAACATTTTTATTTAGAATTGTTTTAACATTACCATAGTCAAAAGTCTCCCTGTAGCTATAACTTTAAAGGATAATTCTTTCCTTTTTTTCTTTTTTTAGCTATAACTATAAAAAGCTAACAGTATTTATTACATGCCTTCTATGTGAAGTTCTGTGCTAAGCACTGGAGATACAATTGAAGACAAAGAAACAAAAAAACATAGTTCCCTATTCTTAAGGAGGTCATTGCTTAATGGGACTAATAACATGTAAGCAATAATATATAAACTACATATAAATAAGTTATATACATGGCATATAATCTTAGGGATAATCTCAGGGAAGGCAGTAAGATTAAGAAAGATCAGGAAATATTTATTTTATAACATTAGAAATTGATTATAATTTAAAGAAAGCCAGGGTTGCTAAAAGGAAGAGATGGGATGAATAGTTATGAGGTATAGACAGAAATAATACTTAGAGTTCAAAAATGGATTGTTGTGTAGGAGGAAGAGTATAGAATATAGTGTTACTGAATATCAGTGGTTATTGTGGGGATAGTATTGTAAAGTGCAAGAAAACTAGTGCTACTATACCCAAATGGTTATAAAACTGGGCATACCCTTTCACCCAGCAATGCCACTATTCAATTGTATCCCAAAGATATAATAAGATAGGGAAAATGATCTACACATGCATAAATGTTTGTAGTAGCCCTTTTTTATAGTGACAAGGAATTTGAGTGAATGCCCATCATTTGGGGAATGACTGAATAAATTGTGGTATATGAATGTAATCATATACTATTGTTCTATAAGCAATATACATATATATTTACCCCTCCTATAATCTATCTTTCTCTTTCACTTTTTACACCTACCATAGTGACAGTTAACATACTAGATTTGGAAGCAGGAAGTTGAGACTAAATTGTGAAGGACTTTAAAAGCCAGACAGGAAGTGACTATTTCAGAGACAATGGGAAGTTCATGGATCTTACTGAGTAGGAAAGAGATAAATAAAACTTGAATTTAAGGGATGAAAAATACTACATTGCTCTATGACTTGGGCTATGAAAATGCTATAAAAGTTGATGTCATTGATTCCCCAAAAGTCTTGAAAGACTTACATGAACTGATGCTGAGTGAAGTGAGCAGAACCAGAATATTATAAGAAGTAACATCAAGATTATGTAATGATCGGGGCAGCTAGGTGGTGCAGTGGATAGAGCACCAGCTTTGAATTCAGCAGGACCTGAGTTCAAATATGGTCTCAGACACTTAACACTTCCTAGCTGTGTGACCCTGGGCAAGTCACTTAACCCCAGCCTCAGGAAAAAAGAAAAAAAAAAAAAAGGTAAAAAAAAAAAAAGATTATGTAATGATCAATTATGATCTTATGACTTAATTTTTCTCAGAAATTCAATGATCCAAGACAATTCCAATAGACTTTAGAGGGAAAATGCCATCTACATCTGGAGAAATAACTTATGGAGAGTGAATGCAAATAGAAGCATAATATTTTAATCTTTTTTTCTTTCTCATGGTTTTTCCCTTTTGTTCTAACTTTTCTTTTAAAAATATGACTAATATGAAAATATGTTTGAAATGATTGTACTTATGTAAACTATATCAGATTGTTGCTGTCTTGGGGAGGGGGAGAAATAAAGAAATAAAGGAGAAAAAGTAAAACTCAAAATTTTACAAATGTTGAAAACTATCTTTTCATGTAATTGGAAGATAAAATCTTATTAAGTAATTAAAAAAAAAGACAAAACATGATTCTAAAGGTCTTTTTAAAGGCAAATTATTTACATTTTATCCCAGAGAGAAGAGAGAATTTTTAAAAGTTCTCTAGTGAAGGAAAAGGTGACAATCAGATTTTTACTTTAGGAAAATTAATTTGAAAGTAAAGTAGAGCATGGACTGGAGGGTGGAGATAGTTGAAGTAGTGGAACCTACCAGCTTGCTTTTGCAATAACTCATGTGTGAAATATGAGGGAATGTACCAAGGTGGTGATAGTGTCCTAACAAAGAAAAGGAGGAACAAAAATGGTGTTAGAAAGATTGAAAAGACAGTAATTGGCCATTAATGTGCATGCTCCTTTTCCATGTTCACAAATTTTGAAGTTCTTTTATCTTATTCTTTTATTAGTAATTTATCTTTGCTTATATATTGACCTTTAACAAAGTTCTTTGTCATTGACTTCAATTCCATCCACTATTCAGTTTTTTTTTCCCAGAAAATTACTCCAATCCAACTAATCCCATAAATATTTATTAAGTACTTACTATGTTTCAGGCACTATGCTAAGCACTTGGAATACACAGTTATAAAAACAAAAATAGTCATGTTCACAAGCAGTTTGCAATTTAAAGGTAGAGCCAATATGTAAAAGGAGGCAAGAAAGTGGGATTGGAAAGATGGAATATTAGAAGGTACTTGACATAGGGTCATTTTTATTTCTTGGAGTTGAAATTAGACAGGGCAGCATGGCAAAAGCAAAGTGTAATGAGTTAGAGTCTTGTTTTGCCTTCTATGAAGGAAGATATTGGAAGGTATTTGATATTCTGACCTCTAGCCTTCTAATCAAAAAGAAGAGGAGTGATGGGGCAGAGCCAAGATGGTGGAGAAGGCACACTTGAGAATCTAAGCTCCTCTCACCCTCATTACCAGTTTTTAAAATTAGCCTCAAAAATAGTGCTAGACTGGTAAGGTTCATGAAGAGTGGTACAACAACTCACCAGCCAAAGATAATCTGGAAGATTACTAAAAAAGGTTTGTCCTGAGTGGCGGGAGTAGGCTGGCACAAGGCAGGGATAGAATCGGGAGCCGGGAGGCCTCTGTGGTTGGAAGGTTTACATAGAGCTCTCCGCTATAGCCTGACTGCTTTGCTTTGGTGGCAGAGTAGTGGACCAGCAGAGAATTTGGAGGCTAGGGTAGAGAGTACACTGAGGGATGCTATAGCCTGAGAGGATCTGGCTGTGCCCACCCAGGACTGGAAGTGACTCAGCAGAGACCATAACACAGCTCTTCACAGCATTCTGCAGCTAGGGCCTCTTGTTGGAGGGCAGTCACACACAGCAGGGGCACAGCCTGGGGCAGCCTCTCATCTGCACAGTGGGGAGCTTGGTCTGGGGTAGTGGAATTTCCCCAGTTCCACTATGCTGCCTAGGCAGAGACACTTCTGGTGCATGAGGGATAGGGTGACTGCTAATATTCAAAGCTGTCCTTTGAGGGGGTGGGACAGTGATACTTTTCCTGCTTAACCTCTAGCCCCAAGACACTCACTAATCCTCACAGCAGGCTCCTTGCAAAGCACTTACACAACTCAGCCCTTGTTACCCAGGCCTACTCACTTCCCTGTGGAGCTCTTCCCAGAGCCCTCCTGCAGCTCAGCTGTTCCTTGCAGTCCATTGAGAGGACAGTTACTTGTCCATATACCCATCCTTGCTCTGAGAGGAAGCTGGCAATCTCCTTGCCCTGAAGGCAGACCCTAAAGGCTTTTTAAAAAATGAGTAAAAAAATGAATAAAATGATTGATAGCTTCTATACAGAAAGAGAGCGGGTTTCCAACCCCTGGGAGATTAATAGCAAACAGCCTGCAGACAATACCCCAAATAACGCTCTCCTAGAAGAGACTATTAAAAATATCAAAAGAGAGTTAGAAGAAAAATGGAGAAAGGAAAGAGAAGCTATGCAAGAGAGTAACAACTTCCTGAAATGTGAATTGGAAAAGGTAAAGAATTCACAGGAAGTGCTGGGAAACAGAATTAGGGAATTGGAAAAAGTAAAGAAATCACAGGAAAATAGGATCTGTGAATTGGAAAAGATAAAGAATATCCAAGAAAGTAGGATTTGTGAATTGGAAAAAGAAAATAACTCACTAAAAAACAAATTTAGTGAAATGGAAAATAGTTCCATAGAACAAAACAGCTCATTTAAAAACTCAATTGGACATATACAAAAAGAAGTAAACAAAGCTAATGAAGAAAATAACTCATTAAAAATCAGAACTGAAGAAATAGAAGTGAATGATTCATTGAGACACCAATAATCAGTCAAGCAAAACTAAAAAAAAAAAAAAAAAAAAAAAAAAAAATGAAAATCTGGAGAAAAATGTCAAATAGCTACTTGGAAAAATGACAGACCTGGAAAATAGATCTAGGAGAGATAATTTGAGCATTATTGGACTTCCTAAAAATTATGATGAAAAAAAGAGCCTAGATACTATTTCACGGGAAATCATCAAAGATAACTGCCCAGAGGTAATAGAACCAGAAGGTAAAATAGGCATTGAAAGAATTTATCAAACACCTTCTGAAAAAGACGCCCCCCCCCAAAAAAAAAAAAAAAAAAAAAACTCCACAGAACATTGTGGCCAAATTTCAGAACTATCAGACTAAGGGAAAAATATTACAAGCAGCCAGGAAAAAGGAATTCAAATACCAAGGTGCCACAATAAGGGTCATTCAAAACCTGGCTGCCTCTACATTAAAGGAACGAAGGGCCTGGAATCTGATATTCCGAAAGGCAAAACAACTTGGAATGCAGCCAAGAATAAACTACCCAGCTAAGTTTAGCATTTTCTTCCATGGAAGCAGATGGACATTTAATGAAACAAAAGAATTCTATATGTTTCTAAGGAAAAAAACATATCTAAACAAAAAAATTGATCTCCAATCATAGGACTCAAGAAAAGCAGCAAAAGGTAAAAGGAATTCTTGAGAACTGTATTTCTGTTGTGGATATACACTAAGACTACATGTATAATTTGATTTTACTGATATAACAAAAAAGGGGGGGGAAGTAGAAATGGAAAGGGGATAATGTCAGAAAATGGGAAAAGGGGAGATAAAAAGAGAGACTACATTCCACAAAGAGGCAAAGAAAACCTATCATATCTGAGGGAAGTTAGAGAGGGGGAGGAGCATTGTGTGAACCTTACTCTCTTCAGAATTGGCTCAAAGAGAAAATAATTGACATATTGGTTTTGCAGAAAATTCTCTCTCACCTTATAAAAAAGAGTGAGAGGAAAAGGGAAAAGGAAAAGAGTAATAAGGAAAGGGTACAAGAAAGCAAAAGGGATTTAAAGGGAGGAGGAAGGGATACTAAAGAGGGAGGCTTCCTCTTTCTGAGGCAGTTTGCCCCATTCACATTTATGGTTAGAAGGACTAATTCTATATTGCTTGCCATCCTATTAACCCCTGCTTATGCTTTTCCCCTTTCCTACCCTCTTATCCCCCTACCCAGTATTAAACTGGTGAACACCACTTGCTTTTCACAGCCCTCCCTTTTTAGGATCCCACCCCCACCTTAAAAATCCTCCCCTTATTTTACCCCTTTTCCTGGAAATTTCTGTATTCCCTTCCGCTTAGCTTACTCCTTCCCTTTCATTTTTCAATGAAGTGGAAGAAGTTTCACCATAAATCAAATATATCTATTGATGCACACTATGTTCATCTCCCTCCTTTTTTTCTCTCAGATATAATAGGTTACCTTTGCCTCTTCATGAGATGTAGTACCACCACTTTACACTTTTTTATGATATAATTTCCTTTCCATCTCTAGTTTCTAAGACAAATTGTACATATGTTCTTTACATATTTTTTGGCAGAAATTTAGTTCTCAAGATTTCTTTTTACCTTTTTAGAAATCTTTTGAGTTCTGTATTTGAAGATCAAACCTTTTATGTAGGTCTGGTTTTTTTCATCAAAAATAGATGGAATTCATTTATTTCGTTAAATGTCCATCTTCTTCCCTGGAAAACGATGCTCATTCTTGCTGGGTAAGTTATTCTTGGCTGCATACCAAGTTCCTTAGCCTTTCGGAATATCATGTTCCAGGCCCTGCGTTCTTTTAATGTGGACGCTGCTAGATCCTGGGTTATCCTTATTGTGGATCCTCCATATCTGAATTGCTTTTTTCTAGCAGCTTCCAATATCTCTTCCTTTGTCTGATGGTTCTTGAACTTGGCCACTATATTTCTTGGTGTTTTGATTTTAGGGTCCCTTTTTTCAATGTCTATTTTACCCTCTGTTTCCAGAATGTCTGGGCAGTTCTCTTTGATAATTTCCTCGAAAATGGTGTCCAAGCTCTTTTTTTCCTCCCATTTTTTAGGGAGTCCGATTATTCTCAAATTGTCTCTCCTGGATCTGTTTTCCAGGTCTGTTGTCTTTCTAGTAAGGTACTTGACATTCTTTTCAATTGTTTCATTTCTCTGGTTTAGCTTGACTACCTCTTGGTTTCTCCTTGAGTCATTCATTTCTACTTGTTCCAGTCTAATTTTCAATGATGTATTTTCTTCACTCACTTTTTTTATATCTCTTTGTAATTGTCCAATTGAGTTTTTATCTTCTATGGAATTTTTTTCCATTTTATCCATTTTATTTTTTAGGGAGCTGTTTTCTTTTTCCAGCTCACTAATCCTGCTTTCCTTGGAGTTGTTTACCTTTTCCAGCTCACTAATCTTGTTTCTCAATAATTTGATTTCTTTATCTACTCTGTCTTTGAATGCATGGGATGACTTCTCCAGGCTCTCTTGCCAAGCTTCCCTTTCCTTTTCCCATTTCTCTTCCAGCTCTCTTGTGAGAGCCTTTTTGATTTCCTCTATGAGATTCTTTTGTATTGAGGAACAGCTCATATCCCTCTTAGGGGATACATCTGGGGACAGTCTGTTCCTAGTCTCCTCAGCATTTGAAGTCTGCTCCCTCTCCACACAGAAGCTGTCAATGGTTAGAGCCCTTTTGAATTTTTTGTTCATTTTGTCAGAGTAGGAATCAAAGAAAACAAACTGACAAGAGAAACAATTGGTCTGTTTTGCGGGGGATGGGGCTGGATGGTATTAATGGGCTTCCTCTACAGACTGGGCGTAGGGCAGCAGAGAGCCACTAACAGAACAGCAATGACTGTACTGAGTCTGTGCTCTGAGGCTCTGAGAACGCACTGAGCCACTCCAGGTGGGGGTTGGGGGTAGCCGGGTTCTGAGAGATGCTGGCTTTCTGGGGTTTTAATCTTCACCTCCAGTGTTTACACCTCTGTGATGCTCCTGGCTTGCTGCCAAGATGGAGTATCCACACTGGGGAAAAAGGCTTTTTTCGCAGAAACAGCAGAGATTGTACCCCTCCCCCTCTGGTCTGAGCTGTGTGAGCTGCCTGTCTCTCTCTGGCTTGCTTGTCCTCAGCCTGCACCCAGTCTGATTGACCCACCCCCGAGCAAACACAGACCTTTTCTGGCGACTTTCAAGGATGTCTTCTCTTGGTGATTATTTGTGGATTTCTTTCTGGGTCAAGCATTAAGTCTGAGGCTTGTCATGAAGTAGGTTCTGAGAGAAAATGAGGAGCTCAAGCAGCTGTCTGCCTCCACGCCGCCATCTTGGCTGGAATGCCATGCAGATTTGTGACTGCCCTACACCAGTGCTGCAGAATGCATCTTCACAGCTGTGATGTGGTCTGTGCTGAGTCACTTCTAGTTTTGAGTGGGTATATCCAGATCTTGTTAGGTTCTGGCATTTTTTAGAGTATCCTCTACCTTTGGATTTAATTTCTCTGCTGGTCTACTGCTTTGCAATTAAAGCAGAGCAAGCAGCCTATGGCAGAGTCATCTCTGTAAATTTTCTAACCACAGAGGCCACTCCAGCCCAGTCTGTTCAATATGCTAGCCTCTATTTATATCCCTGTTTGCACTGGTCTTTTCCTGCTGCTCAGGACAAACCTTTTCTGGTGATCTTCCAGATTATCTTTGGCTGGTAAATTGTTGCACTTCCAATCATCATGAATTTTACCAGTCAAGTACTATTTTTGAGGCTGAAGTTAAAAATTGGTAATAAGAGTATGTGAGAGGCTGAGAAAGTGCCTTCTCCACCACCTTTTCTCTAGTGCCCAGAATATCACCAATTGAATTTTTAGATGAGATGTTTTGTTCTGTGATTTTTTTTTGTTATTTCACAATTTCTGTTTTTCAGGGTGTTGTTTCCTTTTTTCATTTCCATTTTGCAACAGTCAAATCTATTTTGTAAGCTGTTGTATGCTTTTTCCATTTCACCAAATCTATTTTGTAAGGATTTTTCTTCAGATGACTTCTGTTTTTTTTTTTTTTTTTTCTCCAAACCTTCTTGCAATGATCTCATTTCTTTTCTTCATTTTTCTCCTAGCTCCCTTTTAAAATCCTTTTTAATTTCTTCTAAGAGAGCCTTGTATGATGGGGACCAATTTATATACCCCTTAGGAGCTTCATCTGGAGACAATCTGCTTTTAGTGACCCCAGAAACTTAAATCTATTCTTCTCTTTCACCATAAAAATGATCTATGTTCAGAGTTCTTTTTTAATTTTTTTGGTCATTTAAAAAAAGTTGAGATCAGATTTAGGGAAAGGGAGATTGTCCAAGCTTCCTCTACAAAAGGCAGAGGCTGCATTGAGTTCGTCCTGATTCACTCCCGGTGCTGGGTGGGTGTTGCCAAGTCTTGTGGAATTCTGGTGTTTTCACGTTCACTCTTTACCTTTTTTATTTATGTTGGATGTTTTCTGCTGATTGACTGCTTGCAACCAGGACAGATTAGCCAACACAGCTGTAGATGCCTTCCCATAGATTCTCCACCACATGGAGCTCCCATATCTTGGTCTTTGCTGTCTGAACTGTCATCTGTGCCCAGCCTGCTTGTGCTTGGCACCCCTCCCTCCATGCCAAATTGAAACAGATCTTTTCTGGAGATCTTCAAAATTGTCTTCTGCTGCTAATTTGTTGCACTCTCGATATTCATGGATTCTGCCAGTCCAGAAGTAATTCAGAAGCTGGATTTGCTAATTAGTCTGAGAGTCATGGGAAGAACTCAGAAAAAGATGTGTCTTCTCTGCCATCTTTCTCTGCCTCCCATTTCCTATTTCTTTCACAAAATATCTTTCCCCCAAACCTCCTCTTCTAAATTCCCATATTATTATCAACATCACCATTATCATCCCAGTTATCAGTCTCACAACCATGGTATCATCTTCAATTTATGTTTTTCACTCACTCCATGTATCTAATCCACTACCATATATTGTTTGTTCTAGCAGTATTCCTTGTATATGACACTTTCTCACAGGGTCATTAGTCTAATACAGACTTTTATAACTTTTTACCTATAGTACTGCAACTACTAGTACATGTAGTACTTGTAATTAATCTTCTAATACTAGTACTTTTATCCAAATTCAAATCTAGAACAATCTATTCTCCCTTTTCCTGCATTTTTTTTTCTGAAGTGTAGAACTTTCTATGTCATCTTTCTCATCATTGAACTTCAGTTGATATGTATTCATATAGAATCAAATATAATGTCCTCTAGTATACAAAGTTCCTAATAAATTGGCTCCATTCTATCTTTACAGTCATCTCATATTTGTTTTGCTTTCATAGACTCTGTCTTCCAGGAACACTGCCCTATTTGAAATTTCTTTTTTTTTTTCTGTTTTTTAAAAAGTTTTTTATTTTAAAAATATATTTTTCAACATTGACCCTTACAAAACTTAGTGTTCCAAATTTTTCCCTCCCTTCTCCCCACCTCCTCCCTTAGATGGCAAATAATCCATTATATGTTAAAGATATTTAAATGTATGTTAAATCTGATATATATATGCATATTTATATGATAATCTTGCTGCCCAAGAGAAATTAGATCACAAAGGAAAAAATGAGAATGAAAACAAAATTCAAACAAACAACAAAAAAAAATAGTGAAAATTCTATGTTGTGATCCACACTCAGTTCCCATAGTCCTCTCTCTAGGTCTAGATGACTCTCTTCATCATAAGATTATTGGAATAGGCCTGAATCAGCTCCTTGGTGAAAAGAGCTACATCCATCAGAAATGATCATCATGGAATCTCATCATTGCTGTGTACAATGATTTTCTGATTCTGCTCATTTCACTTAGCATCAGTTCATGTAAGTCTCCCCAAAGTTTCTTGAATAGAAAGCTATATCTTTAATTTCTGTGTCTCTTTACTGATCATAACTCTGGCCTAGTATATCCTGCTTCTACACCACAACTGTTATTTTTTTTTTTAACTGAGCTTGAATCATACTTTTATACAAGGGTTTTCCTGTTCCCCCTGTTTCTGTCTTCCAATTGCCATCCAATAATACATTCACTCTATGGATATATTGAATGTACCTTATTATTTACATGTTTTCTTCACCATTACTTTGTGAACTCCTCATATCTAGAACAAAAACTTTTGCATTTCTTTGTATCTATAGTGCTTAAGACCAGATCCTGGCATATGATAAGTGTTTAATAAATCCTTCTTGATTTTTGATTTATTGAGACATTGGAGAGTTAAGATATCATAGTTGTTAAAGTGACTTTAGAGGGCAAGTCAGACCATGTCACACCTCTACTCAATAAATTCCATTGTTTCCCAGTCATCCCCAGGATCAAATGTAAAATCTTCTGTTTTATATTCAAAGCCCTTCATAATCTAGTACTCCCTTACCTTTCCAACTTTCTTGTATCTTACCCTTCCTTCTTACCCTCCCTTCCAGTAATGCTGGCCTTGCTGTACCTTAAACAAGATATTTCAACTCCAGACTCCAGGCATGTTCACTGATTGACTTTCAATTCTTTCTCTCTTCATGAAAACTTCTTGGCTTTTCCAAGCCTTAACTAAAATCTTACATTATAGAGGAAAACTCTCTTCATCCCTCTTAATTCTAGTGCTTTCTCTCTGTTGCTATACTTAACTTCTATATAGCTTATTAGTTCATATTTGATTGTTTGTTAGCTATTATTAGACTTATTAGATTGTGAGCTTCTTGAAGTCAAGCAGTCTTTTGCCTTTTTTTTTTAATACCTAGTGCTTAGCATATTATCAGCCAAATAAAAAGTTGATCAATAAATACTTGTTAATTGACTGACTGACATTATTCATGAAAATTTAGACATTGCTGAAGTGAATTCCTTTTTCTAACCTCCCCACTTTTGCTTACACTGTTTCCCAGGCTCCTCTGACTACATATACCTTACCTTATCATTCAAGGCTATTTTAAGTTTTTGCTAATACTTACTCTATCATTGAAAGTCTTGCTGCCCTTGTCATTTATATATTATTTTGCTCAACACTTGATTGTGTACTATTGCACTATTGTTTCTTGCTCTCTTAAATGTTCTGGAAGTTTTAGTCTTGTTTCCTTGATTATATAAATACTTTGAAGGCAGGAAGCATACATTATATTTCTGTTAGATTTTTCAGAGAAATTAGTACTGCTCTGGAATATGACAAACAATATTTATTTGACTAGTGATTTTAAAATATCATTTAAAATAGTGATAACTTTGTAAAATGAATTTTCCCATGAGAAACAATGAGATGTACTCATCATATTGGAAAAAAAAAAAACAAAAACAAAAAAACTAAAGTGATAGTTAGGGAGAAGCAGTTTAAGTCCTGTTTCTACTAATTAGTCCAGTTTCTTAACTTAGAGACCAGGCAATTCTCTAAAAGTAAATTGTGGAGAAGATTCAGGGAACCATTGGAAGGGGAAATTTCTTTCCAGAACCACCCTATTTGTATGAGATTATAGATGTATTTTTTCTTTCCCCTTCCATAAGTTTTATTTTATTTTATTTTTTGTTTATTTAATTTTTATTTTATTTTATAATTATAACTTTTTTTTTGACAGTACATATGCATGGGTAATTTTTTACCCTTCCATAAGTTTTAAAATAAACACAGTAAAAATTTTCTCTTAAAATGTGGATATTCAAATTTTTGATACAAATGTAAGAATTTTTAAAGTTTAAAATCTTAACTTTTAGTGTTATACAATTTCTGGAATCTTAAAGAAGGTCTATGAAAAAGTTCTTAAGCTTTTGGATATGCAAAAGCTCCTGGGGATGATCTCAATGAATTAGATTTAGCTGAATTAGAATCATATGGATTACATTCCCATTGACATATATATATATATATATATATATATATATATATATTTATATACATATATACTAATACCTGGTAAAAATGTCTTCCAAGTTTTGCCAGTCCCAAAATGTTTCAAAAATAGTTCAAGATGCTTTGGCAAGACCTTAGCACCATAGAACTGTCCCTATCCTTCATTGTGGCACATCCATTGTGCCTGCATTTTATTCCTCACATGTGGTCTTTGTTCCTAGTCAGCATACTAAGTACAATAAACCTGTCTCAGTGGCCACTAGAGTGCTCATAAATTGTCTATATACCACTCTTTTACTTTTAAGATCCCATTTTTCATGATTAAGTGAAGTATGCATATGAAGGGTAGAGTTTTTAATGCTGATATACATTAAAGTCTTCAGTGTAAATGAGGAAATTTCAGATGGTTTCCAATTATTGTTTTGAAAAGAGTCCAATAAACAAAACACATTCATAGATACCATATCTTTCTAGAGGAAGCAAATACCTATGAAGCAGTATAAAAGCATCTAGAGAGAGTGTCAGGCTTGGGTTCCTATTCCAATAGTCCCAACAGGTGGTTGTGTCATATAAACCATATGGTAGAAAAACTCTACTACTATGAAATCTACTCAGAGTAATATAACTTTGAACCCACTGGGAATAGATATTGGCATTATGACCATGCTCTCAGTTTCTTCCTTTAAGACAACACATGGTGGAACTTGAATGAATTACTTAAAACAGATTGATAAAAGTAAAATTTGTGCTCATGCAGAGTATTATATTTCCTATTTGAACAAAACTCTTTTTTTATATCCAGTCTAAAGGGATTTCATTTTCCTATGTAAGGTAGAGGTGAATATAACCATTGGAGAAAATATATACCCATATGAGATGGGTATATTCTTGAAACCCATTTCATATAATGCAGTTAAGTAATACATATGGAATACAACTGATATTTAGAAAAATTTTGTATGCATTTATGGTAACTATTTTATCATCTCTCTGCCTTGATTACATTTTTAATAAAAAAATTGTTTTAACATTGCCTTCATTATTCAAAATACCCTTCTCTTTTTCCTTATGAAGAAGAATCTGCTATAATAAAGGAAAAAAAGTGAAAAAGAAGAAAATCAGTTCATAACAAATTTAAAATACTGACAGCATATGCAATGAAAGCCTGCACTGTGCTGTCAACTGGGAAGAAAAAAAGGCAAAATCATGGTTTCCCTGAACTCAAGAATTTCACATTTCAGTGGGGGAAATTTTGAAAACAGATAAATACAAGTTATATATGTGTTATTATTTAGTAATTTTCAGTCATATTCTAATCTTCATGACCCCATTTGGTCAGAATATTGAAATGACAAGAATATTGGAGTAGTCTGCCATTTCCTTCTCCAGTTCATTTTACATATGAGGAAATAAGATAAACAAGGCTAAATGACTTATCCAGAGTCACAGAGCCAGTAAGTGTTTGAGGCCCAAATCAAATTCAGATCTTCCTAATTCCAGGTATAAAGCTCTATTTAATGGGCCAACTTTCTGGCCTTACATAAGTATTAGGTAAGAAGCAACCTCAAAGCAAGTGGCAATAACTCCTGGGAGAATAGGGGAAATTTCCTTAAGAAGATAGGTTTTGACAGTCTTGAGTGAAGGTAAGAAAGATAGAAGCTAGTGTGAGAAGGAAAAGTGTTTCAGGTAAGGACAGGAGTCATTATGGAGGATTCAAAATGGAGATTGAATTTCATGGGTAGAGCTGATTTGTAAAGTGAAGGAAGGGGAGTAAAAAATAAACAGACCAAAAAGACCCTTTAGAAAGGCCTAATCTATAAATAGCATTAAACTCCCAAAGTTTTGCATTTGATACTGGAGGCAAAGGGGAGACACTAGAATTTACTAAGTAGGGGAGAAGTAAAATGGGCAGGCCTACATTTCAGAAAAATCACTTTGATCACTGAGTTAAAGGGTGGATTGGAATGGGAAAATACTTGAAGCTAGGAAACTAATTAAAAGATCATTGCAATAATCTAGCTATGGGCTGATGAGGGCCTCAACAAGGTGGTAGCTATGTGAGATGAGAGAAGATGGCATGCATGTGTGATAAATTTTGCACAGGTAAAAATGATAATAGTTGACAATATATTGGTGTATACTCATATCTTCTCTATATTAAAAAAAATCACTTTACCATCACCACTAGGTATCATCTTTTTTCTCTCTTCCTTATTATAGCTAAACTCCCTGCAAAAACTTATGCTCAATAACTACACTTCCTCTTCTCTCACATTATTCTTCTGACTTGTCATTTAATTGTCATGTAATTTAATTAATTAAGCTATTTTGCATCAATCCTTTTTTTTATCCTTTCTGTAAAATTAGGTGAGAAAAAGACTGTCATTTACTTGCAAGAATTCTGGTTTGGAGTCATGGAATCTGGAGTCATTTCCAATACATATCAGCTGTTAACCATGGACAAATAATTTAACCCATCATATGTTTGATTTTCCTGAAACCTAGAAAGTATTTCATAAAAAGATGGTCAGAATAACTTTCATGCCACTTATTTTTCTCATTGGATTATTGAGAGGCAAATTATCTGTAAATGTAAAAAAGATCTGTATAAATATGAGTTTTCATTATGATAGTATTGAAGAGAATGAACCACTTGAGAAGCTGGGAGATTGTACCAAGGTTTTAATACACAATCATACACATACATATGTCTGTCTGTCTCTCTCTTTCTCTCTCTCTCTCTCTTTCTCTCTCTCTCTTTCTCTCTCTCTCTTTCTTTCTCTCTCTCTCTCTCTTTCTCTCTCTCTCTCTCTCTTCTCTCTCTCTTTCTCTTCTCTCTCTCCTTCCTCACTTACTATCTATTTTTCTAACCCGCAAACAGTAGGTTTTTTCATTTAAAAATCTGGCAGTTCAAAGTACTGAATTTTCAGTAAACCTGTCTTTCTATCTTTTCTACATAAAAATTGAGGGAAATGGTGAGCTTAATATAAGATGTTTTCAATGGATATCATTTTAAAAATGTTTTTTCCCAAGAAATACAAATTGAAAGTAACTATCCATACCAAAATAAATGAATAAAATGTGATCAAAACAACTACTTAATGAGAAACTTGTAAATTCAAATAATTTTGTAATTTCATTTTATTTTATTGGTAAAGTTAACGAAGATGTCAGTAGACTTGCAAACTTATTTCTGGAAAGGCTGTGAAGAGAAAAGCCATTTAAATAATATACATGATGTCTTTATCATTATAATATGAGTTCTTTGAGGGCAGGGATTGTTTCATTATTTTCTCCTTATATATCTAGTACCTAGTACAATATCTGGTAGTAAGTATTTCACAAATACTTGCCAATTGACTTATTGTAAGAACATTAATATTTTTAAAAATTAGTTCTCAATTTCAAACTTTGCATCTTCAAAAAGATTATGTAGTTTCCCAAAAGCAAACTAGTTTACTCTTTCTTATTTGTCCACTTCTGGGCCCAGTTCATATTCTGTTTGCCATGTCTGCTCAAATCATATATATATATATATATATATATATATATATATATATATATATATATATGTATAGGCAAGCTTTGTGGGGTTTCCATCAAACTATGAGTTTTAGTCTGGATAATAAACATTCTTCACTCACTCACTTTATCTCTTTCCCACCCTCTTCTTCACACTGGATATTTAGTTCAAAGTCTTGAACAATGATGAATCTCACTTAAAAAGTTCTGCTATGTGCAATGTTGTACTAGAAGCTAATTGAAGAGAGAGAGAAAGAACTGGGCAATAAATTAGAAAAGGAAGGGAAAAATGAGGGGAGAAATAAGAAGGAGATTTTTGTACCTGTTGTTTACTATTATCAATGAAAACCTTTAGAAAACTAAAAAGTATTTTGTTTAGATTGTGTATACATAATGAGTTAAATGTGTTTTTGGAGGCTGGCTTTCTAGAAACCTAATGACCATTTCAGCATTATATTTATTCAGCTGAGTTTCTTACAACCAAAATTAAATGATTGTTTGGTACATAAGTTCCGTACACATCATTGATTGCTTGTTTACCTATTTCACTTAGAAGATGAACCTCACTGTTGACAGATTTCCTAAAAAATCCCTTATGATTAGCTATAAAGGCCCATATGAAGGAAAATCTGTGTTTTGTACACAGTTAAGAGATGTTGGTTTTGATTGAAACTAGATTCTTTAAAAATAGATCTATTTGACTATTTGAACATACAGCTTTCTGCCTTTAATCCTTCTTCCTCTATACATATATCTTCTGCCTTCATCAGTTCTGTATTTACATTATTGTTATAGTGTTTTTTTTTGGGGGGGCGGGTAAAAAACAAGTGGCTTGACTGGCTGTGTTCCTAAAGACCAGCTAGTTTAAGATACATCTCTGTTATATTATTATTTTAAAGGATTTCTTGTCAATGTATATGCATGTATGTGTATGTGTGTGTCTGTGTAAAAAGGGATTACCTAAACATACTTCCTCATTTGTTTAAAAACTAATTAAATCCTATGGTGGATAAATTCTTTAGTTAAGCAAACTATTACTTTAGTGGAAGATGTGAAAAGTCCCTAGTTATTTTTTAAGTAAATAAAATGTATTTTAAAATGGCCTTTTGTTAGGTATAAAGATCTTCTTACTTTCTTTTGGTACTCAATAAAAATCCTTCAAAAGTTACTAGACACTATGTGATTCTACAAGAAAATTAGTACAGCATTATAATTAAGCTTCTTAATAGATTATATAAGTTTTATGGCATGGAGATAGAGAAATGAGGATTTGTATCGATGGTGGCTAGTAGAGCCTTTACTATTGATTAATCTCCACCATGACACCTACTGTACCTAGATGGGTCATATGAGATAGAGTATGAGATCTGGAGGGCCTTTCGCATCTTTCTGAGTTCAAATCTGACCTTAACCACTCACTAGTTATATAATCCTAGTCAAGTCACTTAATTGTTTTAGTTTCCTAAAATGTAAAAAAAAAAAAAAAAAAAAAAAAAAAAAAAATTGAACTGGAGAACCACTGTAATATCTTTGCCAAGATAACCTTAAATAGTGTTTGAGGAGGACATGAGTGACAGTGTGGCAGCTAGGTGGCACAGTGGATAGAATAGTATGGTCCTGGTTTCAGGAAAAACTGAATTCAAATACAGTTTCAGACACTTACTAGCTATGAGACTCCAGCCAAATCACTAAATTTCTTTTTGCCTCAGTGTCCTCAATGATAGGATGGAGAACATAATACTTACTAAGCTTATTATTAGTATCAAATGAAGTCTCTGGAACAGTATCTAGCACATAATAAATATAATATAAATACAGGCTATTATTGTTATTTCTATGCATGGAACAGATAAATAATCTAATCACAGTTAACTTAGATCTAGAATAATAATATACTATTTAGAACATAGATCAATCTTGAGGCCCACAGACCTCTTGTTTTGACAAAACTTCAGATTTCAGACCAAACCAGAAAAAAATATAATTGGGAAACATTTAACAAAATAAATAACAATATAATACAACATAATATTATTTTGTGTTTTTCTAAGTCATTATGCTGACATATTGATATTTCTATTTGAGTTTCACATTTTGATCTATGATCTAGATTGTGATTTGGATGAACCCCTTCATTTTACAGATAAGAAAAAAATAAATTCCTTTGAAGCTAAGAGACTTGTGAAATTATCAGTAATAAGTGCCAGAGGTGGAATTTGAATTACGTATTCTGGCTTAAGAGGAAGCATTCTTTCCATTGTAAACATGCTGCCTCCAAATTGCTGAAAGGTTACCCACACATACTTGTATTTTAGATAATGAGTGCTGTTATCCAATTTCAGGAATTTATTGGGGTCTCATATCTTACACAAGAGAAATGGACAGCAGATGTAATATAGTACTTTGAAGAAAATGCAATCCAGGGAGGTGCGGCATAAGATCATCTATGTGGTTCTATTAGCACCTACTTCATCAATATGTTTTAAAGTATCAATAATACAAAGTGTTTTTTCATGTTGCTGTTCAGTCATTTTGGTTGGTCTGACTCTTTGTGACCCCTTTTGGAGTTTTCTTAGCAAAGATCCTGGTTTAACATTTCCTTCTCTAACATTTCACAAGTGAGGAAATTGAGGCAAACTGAATTAAGTGACTTACCCAAGGACACACAGTTAACAAGTGGTTCAAGCTAGATTTAAATTTATAAGGATAAATCTTCCTGTCTCAACACAACCCCCCAGTGGCCCTAAAGTAATCTATCAACTTTAAAATGTTATATAAACACTAGTGATGATGATGAGGAGGATGATTATGATGCTCTCAAAAACATTAAATATTTACTTCAACTGCTTTAATTTTGCAAATAAAGAATTGGAGAGAAGTATAGTGATTTCCCAGAAGTTACCTGTTTGGCAGCTAGTTACTTGTTCCTGAACATCTAGCACAATGTCTGACACATATGTACTTAATAAATTTTTGTTGATTGATAAAGAACACTATTCATCTCTCTTGGATCACATTCTTTTGTCTTTCCTATATTTCAAATCATCACCCTCATTTGCTCTATAAACTTCTTCCTCCATTCTGATTAGCAATATTAAAAAGCATTATCAAAATCATATTTGAATATTGCCCATATCTGACGATGGTAGCGGTGACAATGTTGATCACAAATACTATAGAACAATGGATAATAGCACTCTATTTTTACCAAGAATGTAAAAACTTTTTTGGTGCTGTTTCTGACTTTTATAGCATCCTTGCTACTCAGACAGGAAAAAATTACATCTTCATTGAAAATAATAAATGAGAAAGATAACTAGGCTCTTCAAAGTCACATAACAAGTCAATGATAAAACCAAGATCATAGATAATCATTTTGATTTCTATTTCTGAATTTAACCACAGAAAAGAACCAAAACTATAGCAACTAAACTTATTCATAAGGCTTAGTACATTGCAGTATTGCACTTTATTATTGAAGGTATAGGTTATTTAGCTTCAGTCACTTGCAAAAGGGCCAGTTGGCAAAAATAATTTAAGCCGACAAAAGATAATCAAGATCTCTGAATGCATTTTCCTTTTCATGAAATGATTTGATGTTGGGTAAATTACTTAGGCTATTCTATTATTAACATCTTTTCTGACATTTTTTTTAAGAAGACTGGTCCTATAAATTAACAATTTATTTTGGATATGATTGAATTCTCAATTCAACTTATTTTTACTATTTCTTCCAGAAAGAAAATCTATACTCAAGATCTGGTGTAATTGTGGTAATAATATGTAAAAATCTAATTTGAAGACATTTGGTGAATGTGTACTTCAAATATGTGGTGCCTTCTTTACTGATATTGATAGGTGCACCCACAGTAGCATAGGTGCAGCCAAAATTTCTTAATGTCTCATTTTCCTAATGTGCAAAATTGTGGATAATGTTGTATATTTGCTAAGGAGATGATAAAAGTTCATTTATCAAAGTATTGGGGAGTTGTAATAGGAAGGCCACAGAAAAAAAAATGATATAGCAGCATATTATTTTTGTCAAGAAATAATGGTCACCAACAGGATGATTTCAGAAAGACCTGGAGAGACTTACATGACCTGATGCTGAGTGAAATGAGTAGGACCAGGACATCATTGTATACTTCAACAACAATACTACATGATGATCAATTCTGATGGATTTGGCCATTTTCAACAATGAGATGAACGAAATCAGTTCTAACAGAGCAGTAAATAACTGAATCAGCTACACCCAGCAAAAGAATTCTGGGAGATGACTATGAACCACTACATAGAATTCCCAATCCCTCTAATTTTGTCTGCCTGCATTTTGGATTTTCTTCACAGGCTAATTGTACACTATTTCAAAGTCCGATTCTTTTTGGACAGCAAAATAACTGTTTGGATATGTATACATATATTGTTATCCTTCAACATATTGAACATGTATTGGTCAACCTGCCACCTGGGGGGAGGGAAGGAGGGGAAAAATTAGAACAAAAGGTTTGGCAAATTACCCGTGCATATATCTGGTAAATAAAAATCATTAAAATAAAAAAAAAAGAAAAGTAATAATAGTCACCATCATTTGTCATTTGACAAATGCTTGCTATGCACTAAGCAATGTGCTGAGAAAAAATGGCAGTTAAAATGATGTCTACTTTAGTACAGTTCTCTAGAGTTCCAAAAACTTAAATTCTTTTGAGTTATAGAAATTGTGAATGCTGAATAGCTGCCAATGCTCAATTCTATCTTAATTAGAATTTCTAATCCTATACCTAATAATTTCTACATTTTCCATGCAAACTGTTGGAAAAAAAAAACAATTTGCATGCTAATATAACTGGGTATGTGAAAGGTGTCAAGTGATATTATTTAACAGACAGAAGAGGTTTGTTGATATTAGATAAACTGAGGTGTCACTTGTCAGTTTCTCTATTTGAAAAAGGCAAAGGAAGGGAAGATAAGAGCGTATATTCAAATTACCCTTGTAGTTTAAAAAAAAAAAAACTAATTGTCAAAGGGAGAAAATTGGTGAGAAAGGAGAATAAAATCAAAATGACAATTTTTTAGCAGATAAAAATTCTGCTTCTTGATGTGGGAGGGAGGTATAGCAGATTTTGTTACCACAGAGTCATATTGGCTGTTTGCTATGTCAGTCTCCATTTTAAAAATATTGTCTCCTATAACCTTTCCAGAGTTTTTAAAAGCATACTTATTTGTTTAAATGTTTTACTATTTAATAAGGCCTTGTTACCTCTTGAATCAGTATTCTAGAGAATGCTGAGGATTTATGTGGATTTATTTTGTATCCTGCCACTTTGCTAAAATTCTGAATTATTTCTAATAGCTTTTTAGCAAAGTCTTTGGGATTCTCTAAGTATACCATCATGTCATCTGCAAAGAGTGATAGTTTGATTTCCTCATTTCCTACTCTAATTCCTTGAATCTCTTTCTCGGCTCTTATTGCTGAGGCTAGCATTTCTAGTACTATATTGAATAGTAATGGTGATAGTGGGCAACCTTGTTTCACTCCTGATCTTACTGGGAAAGGTTGCAGTTTATTTCTATTGGATATTATGCTTACTGACGGTTGTAAATATATGCTCCTGATTATTCTAAGGAATAATCCATTTATTCCTATACTCTCAAGCATTTTTAGTAGGAATGGATGTTGGATTTTGTCAAGTGCTTTTTCTGCATCTTTTGAGATGATCATATGGTTTTTATTAATTTGAATATTTATATGGTCAATTATACTAATAGTTTTCCTAATATTAAACCAGCCCTGCATTCCTGGTATAAATCCTACTTGATCATAGTGTATTATCCTGGGGATGATTTTCTGAAGTCTTTTTGCTAATATCTTATTTAAGATTTTAGCATCAATATTCATTAAGGAAATTGGTCTATACTTTTCTTTCTCAGTTTTCGATCGACCTGGTTTAGGTATCAGTACCATGTCTGTGTCATAAAAGGAGTTTGGTAGGACTCCTTCATCCCCTATTTTTTCAAATAGTTTATATAGCATTGGGGCTAATTTTTCTTTAAATGTTTGGTAGAATTCACATGTAAATTCATCTGGTCCTGGGGATTTTTTCCTGGTGCATTGATTAATAGCTTGTTCTATTTCTTTTTCTGAAAGGGGACTATTTAAGCAATTTATCTCCTCCTCTGTTAATGTAGGAAGCCTATATTTTTGGAGGAAGTCATCCATTTCACTTAAGTTATCAAATTTATTGGCATAAAGTTGGGCAAAGTAACTCCTTATTATTTCTCTAATTTCCTCTTCAGTGGTGGAAAGATCCCCCTTTTCATTTGTAAAACTAACAATTTGATTTTCCTCTTTCTTTTTATTTATTTATTTATTTATTTATTTATTTTTTTATTATATATATATATATATATATATATATATATATTTTATAATATTATCCCTTGTATTCATTTTTCCAATTTACCCCCCCTCCCTCTATTCCCTCCCCCCGACGACAGGCAATACCATACATTTTACATGTGTTACAATATAGTCTAGGTACAATACATGTGTGCGAATATCACTTTCTTGTTGCACAATAAACATTAGAATCCGAAGGTACATGCAACCTGGGCAGACAGATATTAGTGCTAACAATTTTCATTCCCCTCCCAGTGTTTCTTCTCTGGGTGCAGCTACCTCTGTCCATCATTGATCAACTGGAAGTGTGTTGGATCTTCTTTATGTTGAAGATTTCCACTTCCATCAGAATACATCCTCATACAGTATTGTTGTTGAAGTGTACAGTGATCTTCTGGTTCTGCTCATTTCACTCAGCATCAGTTGATTTAAGTCTCTCCAGGCCTCTCTATATTCCTCCTGCTGGTCATTTCTTACCGAGCAATAATATTCCATAACCTTCATATACCACAATTTACCCAACCATTCTCCAACTGATGGACATCCATTCATCCTCCAGTTTCTAGCTACAACAAAAAGAGCTGCCACAAACATTTTGGCACATATATGTCTCTTTCCGCTCTTTAGTATTTCTTTGGGATATAATCCCAGTAGTAGCGCTGCTGGGTCAAAGGGTATGCACAGTTTGATAACTTTTTGGGCATAATTCCAGATTGCTCTCCAGAATGGCTGGATTCTTTCACAACTCCACCAGCAATGTATTAGTGTCCCAGTTTCCCCACATCCCCTCCAACATTTGTCATTATTTGTTCCTGTCATCTTAGCCAATCTGACAGGTGTGTAGTGGTATCTCAGAGTGGTCTTAATTTGCATTTCTCTGATCAGTAGTGATTTGGAACACTCTTTCATGTGAGTGGATATAGTTTCAATTTCTTCCTCTGAGAATTGTCTGTTCATATCCTTTGACCATTTATCAATTGGAGAATGGTTCGGTTTCTTATAAATTTGGGTCAGTTCTCTATATATTTTGGAAATGAGACCTTTGTCAGAACCTTTGTTTTTAAAAATATTTTCCCAATTTGTTACTTCCCTTCTAATCTTGTTTGCATTAGTATTATTTGTACAGAAACTTTTTAGTTTGATGTAATCAAAATCTTCTATTTTGTGATCAATAATGATCTCTAGTTCTCCTCTGGTCATAAATTCCTTCCTCCTCCACAAGTCTGAGAGGTAGATTATCCTCTGTTCCTCTAATCTATTTATTATCTCCCTCTTTATGCCTAAATCATGGACCCATTTTGATCTTATCTTGGTATATGGTGTTAAGTGTGGATCCATATCTAATTTCTGCCATACTAATTTCCAGTTTTCCCAACAGTTTTTTCCGAATAATGAATTTTTATCCCTAATGTTGGAATCTTTGCGTTTGTCAAAGATTAGATTGCTATAGATGTACCCTTTTTTGTCCTTTGTATCTAATCTGTTCCACTGATCTACCGGTCTATTTCGTAGCCAATACCAAATGGTTTTGGTGACTGCTGCTATATAATATAGCTTTAGATCAGGTACACTTAGACCACCTTCCTCTGAGTTTTTTTTCATTAGTTCCCTTGCAATTCTTGACCTTTTATTCTTCCATATGAATTTTGTTGTTATTTTTTCTAGGTCATTAAAATAGTTTCTTGGGAGTCTGATTGGTATAGCACTAAATAAATAGATTAGTTTGGGGAGTATTGTCATCTTTATTATATTCGCTCGACCTATCCAAGAGCACTGAATGTCTTTCCAATTATTTAAATCTGATTTTATTTTTGTGGCAAGTGTTTTGTAATTTTTCTCATATAATTCCTGACTTTTCTTTGGTAGATGGATTCCCAAATATTTTATACTCTCAACATTTGTTTGGAATGGAATTTCTCTTTGTATCTCTTGCTGTTGCATTTTGTTAGTGATATATAAAAATGCCGAGGATTTATGTGGATTTATTTTGTATCCTGCCACTTTGCTGAAATTTTGAATTATTTCTAGTAGCTTTTTAGCAGAGTCTTTGGGGTTCTCTAAGTATACCATCATGTCATCTGCAAAAAGTGATAGTTTGATTTCCTCATTTCCTACTCTAATTCCTTGAATCTCTTTCTCGGCTCTTATTGCCGAGGCTAGCGTTTCTAGTACTATATTGAATAGTAATGGTGATAGTGGGCAACCTTGTTTCACTCCTGATCTTACTGGGAAAGGTTGCAGTTTATTTCTATTGCATATTATGCTTACTGACGGTCTTAAATATATACTCCTAATTATTCTAAGGAATAATCCATTTATTCCTATACTCTCAAGAGTTTTAAGTAGGAATGGATGTTGGATCTTGTCAAATGCTTTTTCTGCATCTATTGAGATGATCATATGGTTCTTATTAATTTGATTATTAATATGGTCAGTTATATTAATAGTTTTCCTAATATTAAACCAGCCCTGCATTCCTGGAATAAATCCTACTTGATCATAGTGTATTATCTTGGAGATGATTTTCTGAAGTCTTTTTGCTAATATCTTATTTAAGATTTTAGCATCAATATTCATTAAGGAGATTGGTCTATAATTTTCTTTCTCAGTTTTCGATCTACCAGGTTTAGGTATCAGTACCATGTCTGTGTCATAAAAGGAGTTTGGTAGGACTCCTTCATCCCCTATTTTTTCAAATAATTTATATAACATTGGGGCTAATTGTTCTTTAAATGTTTGGTAGAATTCACATGTGAATCCATCTGGCCCTGGGGATTTTTTCCTGGGGAGTTGATTAATAGCTTGTTCTATTTCTTTTTCTGAAATGGGACTATTTAAGCAATTTATCTCCTCCTCTGTTAATCTAGGGAGCCTATATTTTTGGAGAAAGTCATCCATTTCACTTAAGTTATCAAATTTATTGGCATAAAGTTGGGCAAAGTAACTCCTTATTATTTCTCTAATTTCCTCTTCATTGGTGGAAAGATCCCCCTTTTCATTTGTAAGACTATCAATTTGATTTTCCTCTTTCTTTTTTTTGATCAAATTTACCAAAGGTTTATCTATTTTATTGGCTTTTTCATAAAACCAACTCTTGGTTTTATTTATTAATTCAATAGTTTTTTTACTTTCAATTTTATTGATTTCTCCTTTTAATTTTTGTATTTCGAGTTTAATTTTTGGTTGGGGGTTTATAATTTGGTCTTTTTCTAGCCTTTTAAGTTGTAAGCCCAATTCGTTAATCTTCTCTTTCTCAATTTTCTTCAAATAAGCCTCTAAAGATATAAAATTTCCCCTTATTACTGCTTTAGCTGCATCCCAAAGATTTTGATATGATGTCTCATCATTATCATTATCTTGGGTGAAATTGTTAATTGTTTCTATAATTTGCTCTTTCACCCAGTCATTCTTTAAGATGAGATTATTCAGTTTCCAATTACTTTTTGGTCTATTTACCCCTAACTTTTTACTGAATGTAGCTTTTATTGCATTGTGATCTGAGAAGAAGGCATTTATTATTTCTGCCTTCCTACATTTAATTTTGAGATCTTTATGTCCTAATATATGGTCAATTTTTGTATAGGATCCATGAACTGCTGAGAAGAAAGTATATTCCTTCCTATTGCCATTCAGTTTTCTCCAAAGGTCTATCATACCTAGTTTTTCTAATGTTCTATTTACTTTTTTAATTTCTTTCTTGTTTGTTTTGTGGTTTGATTTGTCTAAATCTGAGAGTGCAAGGTTGAGATCTCCCACTATTATAGTTTTACTGTCTATTTCTTCTTGCAGTTCTCTTAACTTTTCCTTTAGAAAGTTAGATGCTATACCACTTGGTGCATATATGTTTAGTATTGATATGGCTTCATTATTTATGCTACCTTTCAGCAGGATATAGTTTCCTTCCTTATCTTTTTTAACGAGATCTACTTCTGCTTTTGCTTGATCTGAGATAAGGATAGCTACCCCTGCTTTTTTGGCTTTACCTGAAGCATAATAAGCTCTGTTCCAACCTTTTACCTTTACTCTGTATGTATCTCCCTGCTTTAAGTGTGTTTCCTGTAGACAACATATTGTAGGGTTCTGCTTTTTGATCCAATCTGCTATCCGTCTCCGTTTGATGGGATCGTTCATCCCATTTACATTTACAGTTAAAATTACTAATTCTGTATTTCCTGCCATCGTATTATCCCCAGATTATACTTTTTTCCCTTGACCCCCCTGATCCCCCTCCCCGATATTTAATTTACAGACCCCCCTTGTGACGCGCAAACCTCCCTCTTTTTTTTTTTTTTTTTTTTAGGATCCCTCCCCCCTCCCTCCAAGTCCCTTCACTTATTCTCCTTTTCCTTTCCCCTTTTCCTCTCCCCCCTTTTAATGAGGTGAGAGAAAATTCTCTGAAAAACAAATATGTTAATTATTTACTCTTTGAGCCTCTTCTGATGAGAGTAAGATTCACACAATGATTCTCCCCCTCACTAAGTTCCCTCAGATATGATGTATTTTCTATGTCTCTTCCTGGGATGTAGTTTCCCTCTTTTTATCACTCCTTCCCCTTTTTCTGAACCGACCTCCTTCCCTTTACCACACCCCCCTTTTTTTCTTTTATATCAGTAAAATCAAATTATCCTTGAGTATTTTTTATATACCCACAACAAAGTTACAGTTCTCAAGGGTTCTGTGTACCTTTTTCTGTTTCTCTTCAGTCTTGTGGATGTAGATCAAATTTTTTGTTTAAGTCTGGTTTTTTTCTTAGAAACATATAGAATTCCTCTGTTTCATTGAATGACCATCTTCTTCCATGGAAAAAGATGCTAAACTTAGCTGGGTAGTTCATTCTTGGTTGCAGTCCTTGATCTTTTGCCTTTCGGAATATCAGGTTCCAGGCCCTTCTATCTTTTAATGTGGAGGCAGCCAGATCTTGGGTGACCCTTATTGTGGCACCTTGGTATTTAAATTGTTTTTTTCTAGCTGCTTGCAGGATTTTCTCCTTTGTGTGGTAATTCTGCAGCTTAGCCACAATATTCCGTGGTGTTCTTTTTTTAGGGTCTATTTCAGAAGGAGTTCAATGAATTCTTTCCACATCTACTTTCCCTTCTGTTTCTATTATCTCTGGACAGTTCTCTTTGATAATTTCCTGTAAAATAGAATCTACGCTCTTTTTTTGGTCATAGTTTTTCTGGAAGTCCAATAATCCGCAGATTATCTCTCCTAGATCTATTTTCCAGGTCTATAGATTTTCCCAGTAAGTATTTGACGTTGTTCTCCAGCTTCTCATTTTTTTTGTTTTGTTTGACTGATTCTTGGGTTCTCTGTGAATCATTCATTTCTATTTGTTCCATCCTGACTTTTAAGGAGTTATTTTCTTCTTTCACAGTTTTTAGTTCTTTTTGTAAATGCCCAATTTCGTTTTTAAATGAATTATTTTGCTCTATTGAGTTTTTTTTCCATTTCCCTAATTTTTTTTTTTGAGAATTATTTTCTTTTTCCAATTCAGAAATTCTATTTTCTTGAGACTTTTTTATCTTTTCCAATTCAGAAATCCTACTTTCCTGTGTTTTTTTAACCTTTTCTAATTCACTAATTTTGTTTCCCTGCATCTCCTGTGAATTCTTTATTTTTTCCAACTCCAATTTCAGGACGTTGTTATTCTCTATCATAACTTCTCTTTCTTTTCCCCATTTTTCTTCGATCTCCCTCAATTTCTTAAGAGCTTCTTCTAGGAGAGAGTTATGTGATGGGGGGCAGGAATCGTTCCCCTTTAGGTTGTTATCTGATTCTCTGCTGTCAACTTCCTCGGGGTTGGACACCCGCTCTTTCTCTGTATAGAAGGAATCTATGGTTTTTCTAGCTTTTTTGCTCATACTTAAAAAAAATCTTTTGGGGTCTGTCTCTGGGGTAGGAAATTATTTACTTCTTTACCAGCTTCCTCCCAGACGGGATGGATGCAGCGGCTCCTGAGCCTGAGCTAAGAGAGAGCTCTGGGAGAGAGTTCCCCACCCCCTCCCTGGAAGTGCCTCAGAGGTGATTAGCACTACTGTGCTTCGAGGGCGTAGAATAGTGAAGACAGCAAGAAGCCCAGCCTATGTGTCCGGGTGGGGAGTGGGTGTCTGCAGCAGGTGACGTAAGAAGCCCCTGCGCTCAAACTGGAAGTGTCTGCCAGAAACCGCGGTCCCTAGTTCAAAGGTTCCGCTTCTCTGGGTCTTCCTGGAGCTGAGTTCCACTCCCTCCAGCTAAGCTAGGCAGTGTGTGTTGCCTTGGGCCGTATCCACCCACTTGTCAGTCTCTTAACTATTCTCAGGAGGTAGCTGAGGCCACACCCCCTGGTGCCTGAGTCACCCCCAGGGTCCGGGGAAAATCTAATCTGAGTTTTAAAATATTTTGGCTTTCTCTTCTGAACTGCTAAATAATTAGCAGAGAAGAGCTAACAGCCTGTGCCAGATTCCTTTACCTCAGTGGCTTCTCTGATCCCAGAGCCCCTCCCAGCGCAATGGGCGCAGTGTGCCCCTACCCCACCGTCTGTGCTGGTCTTTCTTATTCCTCCCCTGAGAACTGACCTTTCCTGTTGAAACTCCAGATTCTCTTCAGCTGGTAAGTCGTGCTTCCAGTCCTTGTGGTATCTATCAGTCCTGAGCTAATTTTGAGACTTAATTTATCTAATTGGTTGTGAGGGAGTGAGGACGTTCACTGAGTCGTGTGTTTCCTCTCCGCCATCTTGGCTCCGCCCCCCTCTTTCTTTTTTTTGATCAAATTTACCAAAGGTTTATCTATTTTATTGGCTTTTTCAGAAAACCAACTCTTGGTTTTATTTATTAATTCAATAGTTTTTTTTACTTTCAATATTATTGATTTCTCCTTTTAATTTTTGTATTTCTAGTTTAATTTTTGGTTGGGGGTTTTTAATTTTGTCTTTTTCTAGCTTTTTAAGTTGCAGGCCCAATTCGTTAATCTTCTCTTTCTCTATTTTGTTCAAATAAGCCTCTAAAGATATAAAATTTCCCCTTAGTACCGTTTTAGCTGCATCCCACAGATTTTGGTATGATGTCTTATCATTGTCATTATCTTGGGTGAAATTATTAATTGTTTCTATAATTTGCTGTTTCACCCAGTCATTCTTCAAGATGAGATTATTCAGTTTCCAATTACTTTTTGGTCTATTTACCCCTAACCTCTTACTGAATGTAGCTTTTATTGCATTGTGATCTGAAAAGAAGGCATTTATTATTTCTGCCTTCCTACATTTAATTTTGAGATCTTTATGTCCTAATATATGGTCAATTTTTGCATAGGATCCATGAACTGCTGAGAAGAAAGTATATTCCTTCCTATTGCCATTCAGTTTTCTCCAAAGGTCTATCATACCTAGTTTTTCTAATGTTCTATTTACTTTTTTAATTTCTTTCTTGTTTGTTTTGTGGTTTGATTTGTCTAAATCTGAGAGTGCAAGGTTGAGATCTCCCACTATTATAGTTTTACTGTCTATTTCTTCTTGCAATTCTCTTATCTTTTCCTTTAGAAAGTTAGATGCTATACCACTTGGTGAATATATGGTTAGTATTGATACGGCTTCATTATTTATGCTACTTTTTAGCAGGATATAGTTTCCTTCCTTATGTCTTTTAATTAGATCAACTTCTGCTTTTGCTTGATCTGAGATAAGGATGGCTACCCCTGCTTTTTTGGCTTTACCTGAAGCATAATATATTCTGCTCCAACCTTTTACCTTTACTTTGTTTGTATCTCCCTGCTTTAAGTGTGTTTCCTGTAAACAACATATTGTAGGGTTCTGACTTTTGATCCAGGCTGCTATCTGTCTCCATTTGATGGGAGAATTCATCCCTTTCACATTTACAATTTAAATTACTAATTCTGTATTTCCTGCAATCATATTATCCCCAGATTATGCTTTTTCCCTTGACCCCCCCAAACCCCTTCCCCGATATTTAATTTATAGACCCCACTTGTGATGCGCAGCCCTCCCTTTTTTTAGTATCCTTCCCCCCTCCTTCCAAGTCCCTTCCCTTATTCCCCTTTTCCTTTTCCCTTTTTCCCTTTTTCTATCCCCCCCTTTTAATGAGGTGAGAGAGAATTCTCTGAAAAACAAATATGTCAATTATTTACTCTTTGAGCCTCTTCTGATGAGAGTAAGATTCACACAATGTTTCTCCCCCTCTCTAAATTCCCTCAGATATGGTATATTTTCTATGCCTCTTCCTGGGATGTAGTTTCCCTCTTTTTATCACTCCTTCCCCCTTTTCTGATTCTACCCCCTTCCCTTTACTACACCCCCGTTTTTTTTATATTAGTAAAATCAAATTATCCATGCGGACTTTCTATATATCATAACAGAGATACAGTTCTCAATGGTTTTGTGTACCTTTTTCTGTTTCTCTTCAGTCTTGTGGATGTAGATCAAATTTTTTTGTTTAAGTCTGTTTTTTTCCTTAGAAACAAATGGAATTCCTCTATTTCATTGAATGACCATGGAAAAAAATGCTAAACTTAGCTGGGTAGTTTATTCTTGGTTGAAATCCTTGATCTTTTGCCTTTCAGAATATCAGGTTCCAGGCCCTTCGATCTTTTAATGTGGAGGCAGCCAGATCTGGAGTGACTCTTATTGTGGCACCTTGATATTTAAATTGTTTTTTTCTAGCTGCTTGCAAGATTTTCTCCTTTGTGTGGTAATTCTGCAGCTTAGCCACAATATTCTGCTTCCCTGGGACTTCTGCTGCTGAGTTCCACAGCCTCTAGCCGAGCCAGGCACTATGTGTTGCCTTGGGCCATGTCAGTGCTTTTCAATCTCTTAACTACTCCCAGGTGAAAGCCCTGACAGCCTAAGTTGGCCACACCCACAGTGCCAAGATCTGTTGAGTCACTTCCATATTGGGGTGGTTCTAGTATCTGGCTTTATCTCAGTGGCTTCTCTGATCCCAGAGCCCTCCCCAGCCTGATTGGCGCAGTGTGCTAGCACCCAATCGTCTGTGCTGGCCTCTTTTTTTTTTTTTTTCCTCCCCTGGGAACCGACCTTTTCTGTTGAAACTCCAGATTCTTTTCAGCTGGTAAGTTGTGTTTCCAGTCCTTGTCGTTTCTATCATTCCAATGTTATTTTTGAGGCTGATTTAACTAATTGGTATTGAGGGAAGAAGGGAGCTCACAAAATCACGTGTATTTTCTCCGCCATCTTGACTCCACCCGTGGATTTTTTTTTTTTTTTAAATAAAAATATTTATTAGGAAACCAACAAGTAGGTGTAACACACACACACACACACACACACACACACACACACACACATACACACACATATACTGTAAACTTGTTTTGGAAATGACATAAGTAAAAATCTTAAGATGAGTTGCTTATTTTGGCCAACTATTTGCAATATTGCCTGGGTTCTTTTAAATATAGAAATGTTTTGTTATTCTCCCAATACTTTAATCTACCCATGATCTAATCCATGATGGCACTCCTTCTATTCGTGTTAATAGTGACACATCTCTAGTATTGTTTGCTATATGATTCTTTCTCCTGCTCTCTCATAGACATTCTTCACATAACTATCTAGTGTGCTAAATATTTTTCTACTATTTTACATTTTGTGGGTACCAGTCTCCCACTTAGGCTGTCTTTCTATTACTTCCTGTTGCTTGATATATGACTTATCCATCATAATTTTCTCCTTTTACACCATTTCTTGCACACAGGTTATCAGTAGAAATCGTGTACTTTTGCCCCGTTACCTAGCTCTCATTTGTTCAAGGATTTATTGGAAAAATGATTCTTAATTGATCAAGGCATTCCAAGATTTGGAATTTATTTGGAAGACTATTTGTGTTGAAACAATGAACATATTTTATAATATATTTCAAGGAGGGTAATACAAAACAGAAAAATATGGCTAATATCACCTTTTCCATCCCCAAGGTGCTCCACGGAATATTGAAAGCTCTTAAACTATATGCCTATTTTCACATCTTTATAAAAGCATTCTTTATATTTAATTAATTTTCAGTTATGTTGGAAAGTTAAATTTATCTATGATTTTAAAAAATATCCCAAAGGGTACAATCAAATATTTTAATGAATATATACCTAAATACAGTCTGCACCAAATTCAAAAGGTTCATCTTCAAAAAATTCTTAAGATGCAAAAGGCACCTTAAGTGACACATTCCCTTTTCAATATGAACTTATTCATATCCAAATGCAATGCACTTGAAACCTACTTAAGGAGAATGTTTATCATTATCTACCTACTGTATCACAGCATAAATATTAAAGAATAATCAGAAAACCAGACAAATTCAGTTATTCTATCTTTGCTTATGCAAAGCTAATCCTTGTAACCAATCTTGATATCAACTTTTTTGAAGTCAGCATTCATTTGAAGTCAGGTCAGTCCAGCACTAAGTGAAAGCAAGTGTTCACTTCTCCTTAGATGATATTGGAGCAATAAAGGGATTTTTATGTCCACTGTATAAATCTAAATCAGTTTAGACACAATATCATCAATAACTTGCTTAGTAAAGTCTTTTCCAAAAATGTGATACCACAGCTTTTCTATCTTGGAATTGGCAAGCATCTTCACTCTATAGCACTCTAAGACAAGAAAGAGCACTGCTAAAGCTATGTGCTGGGGTGGATATTTAAAATACAATGCTACATGATTTCTGAGTTTTTACTCCTTCACTTTATTTGCCAAGTAAATGGTCTACCTGACTCTAAAGTAAAGCTCATATACAACTAATTTAGTCTAACAGAAAAATTTATAGTAAATGATTCAGGCTGTGACAGTTGAAATGGATTGTATCCCTACCTTGACAGTAGATTTTGACCTGAGAGACCAAGTACTCCTCTTTATTTACTTCTTCATGCTATTTTCACTCCATGGCTAACAGCCTTACTCACAATGTATACCTGGCCCCTTGGCCCCCTAGATTTCAAACAAAAATCCAACTCATGTTATAAGAACAAAATGAAAGAGGAAGAAGTATAACCTAAGGCTATAAGGAATGATCTACACCTATATCATGGGGACCTTAAAACTATGAATGAGCCAATATTCACAAAAATGTCCTATAGCATATCATATGTTTATAGTTACCCAGTTTCTTAAAAGGTACAAGGAAGGCAAGATTCCACTATATTTAGTGTTTTTGTTTGTTGACAATTAAGAAATGTTTTTAATTTCATAGATTAGAATCTACTCCTTATGGACTCTTTTCTAATGAGGAGTTTCTCTCAAGTATGTTAAAATAAGACAATATCCTAGGATATACTATAAAATATTTAATATATATGGGAATGCCTGCCATCTAGGGGAGGGGGTAGAGGGAAGGAGGGGAAAAATTTGGAACAGAAGGGAGTACAACGGATAATGTTGTAAAAAAATTACCTATGAATATGTATTGTCAAAGAAAATGTTATAATTATAAAAATTAATTAAAAAAATTAAAAAAAATAAGACAATATCCTTTCAACCAGAGATACCACTTATATATAACTTTAATTACTAACATCAAAAAAGCATAAAAATTTAGAAAGATACTCACCAAAAATATGTCAGTGTCATGGACGCTGCCTTACACAGGGATTTAAAAGTGGGGTTAAAAACCTACATATATTGTGGTCCTCTGATGTTCCTGTTATATAGATTTTATACTTGGGGAAAAAGGGGAATGAAAATGCCTAATGTCCAGAATGTCACATGCAGGTGGTTGGTCAGGCAATAAAATTAGTACATCAGTTCATATACTTTGAACACACATAGATAGCAAATATAGATATAAAAAATAGACTGGAACTATAATTGTGAAGCTCTACAATGCATTCATTTTGCATTTTCAGTATCAATGATATCTGTTTAATAGGTCAGGTTAAAGCTGCTTCAAGTTGTTTCTCATGCAAAGCCCCATACAGCCTCAGTGACATTCTGGACCTTGGGGATCCCTAATTCCCAGTAGTGGAGAAGGAGAAAAAAGCTCTGGAGCCACTCCCTCCTGGGTCTAACACTAGGGAGCCCTGTGGGGATGTGCTTATAGTTAGGGCTGATGATGCTTCTCAGCATGGGCCAGGGGGATGCTCAGCTACTGCTGGTTGACTCCTGACCCTAGAAAGGACATTGGGAGACTCAGAGGTCCTGCCCACAAATTGGCAGACAGTAGGGTTGGACCTGGTGAGTGCTGTGATATGTTCTTCTTATTATTAATTTTATAATTATAACATTTTTGACAGTACATATGCATAGGTAATTTTTTACAACATTATCCCTTGTACACATTTCTGTTCTGATTTTTTCCCCTCCTTCCTTCCACCCCCACCGCTAGATAGCAAGCATTCCCATACACATTAAATATGTTACAGTATGTCCTAGGTACAATATATATGTGAAGAACAAAATTTTGTTGTTGTTGTTGTTGTTGCAAAGGAAGAATTGGATTCGGAAGTTAAAAATAAAAAATAACCTAAGGAGAAAAACAAAAAATGCTAACAGTTTACACTCATTTCCCAGTGTTCCTTTTCTGGGTGTAGCTGATTCTGTCCATCATTGATCAAATGGAATCAGATAGCGCTTCTCTATGTTGAAGATATCCACTTCCATCAGAATACATCCTCATATAGTATCATTGTTGAAGTGTATAATGATCTCCTAGTTCTGCTCATTTCACTCAGCATCAGTTGATGTAAGTCTCTCCAAGACTCTCCAAGACTCTCTGTATTCCTCCTGCTGGTCGGTCATTTCTTACAGAATAATAATATTCCATAATATTCATATACCATAATTTATCCAACCATTCTCCAATTGATGGACATCCATTCATTTTCCAGTTTTTAGCCACTACAAAAAGGGCTGGCACAAACATTTTGGCACATACAGGTCCCTTTCCCTTCTTTAGTATTTCATTGGGATATAAACCCAGTAGTAGCACTGCTGGAAAAAAAGATATGCACATTTTGATAACTTTTTGGGCATATTTCCAGATTGCTCTCCAGAATGGTTGGATTCTTTCATAACTCCACCAACAATGCATCAGTGTCCCAGTTTTCCCACATCCCCTCCAACATTTATCATTATTTTTTCCTATCATCTTAGCCAATCTCATAGATTTGTAGTGGGTATCTCAGAGTTGTCTTAATTTGCATTTCTCTGATCAATAGTGATTTGGAACACTCTTTCATATGAGTGGAAATAGTTTCAATTTCATCATCTGAAAATTGTCTATTCATATCTTTTGACCATTTATCAATTGGAGAATGGCTTGATTTCTTATAAATTAAAGTCAATTCTCTGTATATTTTGGAGATGTGGTCTTTATCAGAACATTTAACTATAAAAATGTTTTCCCAATTTGTTACTTCCCTTCTAATCTTGTTTGCACTAGTTTTGTTTGTGCAAAAGATTTTTAATTTGATGTAATCAAAATTTTCTATTTTGTGATCAATAATGATCTCTAGTTGTACTTTGGACACAAATTCCTTCCTTCTCCACAAGTATGAGAGGTAAACTATCCTATGTTCCTCTAATTTATTTATTATCTTGTTCTTTATGCCTAAATCATGGACCCATTTTGATCTTATTTTAGTATGTGGTGTTAAGTGTGGGTCCATACCTAATTTCTGCCATACTAATTTCCAGTTTTCCCAGCAGTTTTTGTCAAATAATGAATTCTTATCCCCAAATTTGGGATCTTTGGGTTTGTCAACACTAGATTGCTACTTTTATTCACTATCTTGCCCTGTGAACCTAACCCATTCCACTGAAACAACTAGTTTATTTCTTAGCCAATACCAAATGGTTTTGGTGACTGTTGCTTTATAATATAGTTCTAGATCAGATACAGCTCTAGCCAACCTTCATTTGATTTCTTTTTTCATTACTTCCCTTGAAATTCTCCACCATTTGTTCTTCCATATGAATTTTGTTGTTATTTTTTCTAGGTCATTATAATAGTTTCTTGGTATAGCTCTAAATAAATAGATTAGTTTAGGAAGTATTGTCCTTTTGATTATATTCACTCGGCCTATCCAAGAGCACTTAATGTCTTTCCAATTATTTAAATTTGACTTTATATTTGTGGCAAGTGTTTTGTAATTTTGCTCATATAATTCCTGACTTTCCTTTGGTAGATAGATTCCCAAATATTTTATACTCTCGAGAGTTATTTTGAATGGAATTTCTCTTTGTATCTCTTGCTGTTGGATTGTGTTGGTAATGTATAAAAACGCTGAGGATTTATGTGGATTTATTTTGTATCCTGCAACTTTACTAAAGTTCTGAATTATTTCTAAAAGCTTTTTAGCAGAGTCTTTGGGGTTCTTTAAGTATACAATCATATCATCTGCAAAGAGTGATAGTTTGATTTTCTCATTACCTACTCTAATTTCTTGAATCTCTCTCTTGGCTCTTATAGCCGAGGCTAGCATTTCTAATACAATATTGAATAGTAATGGTGATAGTGGGCAATCTTGTTTCACTCCTGATCTTACTGGGAAAGGTTCCAGTTTATCGCCATTACATATAATATTTACTGACTGTTTTAAATATATGCTCATTATTTTAAGGAATAGTCCATTTATTCCTATACTCTCAAGTGCTTTTGTAGGAATGGATGTTGGATTTTATCAAATGCTTTTTCTGCATCTATTGAGATGATCATATGGTTTTTGTTAATTTTGTTATTGATATAGTTGATTATGCTAATAGTTTTCCTAATATTGAACCAGCCCTGCATTACTGGTATAAATCCCACTTGGTCATGGTGTATCATCCTAGGGATGATTTTCTGGTGTCTTTTTGCTAATATTTTATTTAAGATTTTAGCATCAACATTCAATAGGGAGATTGGTCTATAATTTTCTTTCTCTGTTTTCAGCCTACCTGGTTTAGGTATCAGTACCATGTCTGAGTCATAAAAGGAATTTGGTAGGACTCCTTCAATGCCTATTTTTTCAAGTAGTTTATATAGCATTGGAGTTAGTTGTCCTTTAAATGTTTGGTAGAATTCACATATAAATCCACTGGTCCTGGGGATTTTTTCTTAGGAAGTTGGTTAATAGCTTGTTTTTTTCTTTTTCTGAAATGGGACTATTTACACTATTTACTTCTTCCTCTGTTAATCTGGGCAAGCTATATTTTTAAGGTATTCTTCAATTTCATTTAACTTATTGAATTTATTGTCATAAAGTTGAGCAAAGTAGCTCCTAACTACTCTTCTATTTTCCTCTTCATTAGTGGTGAGTTCTCCCTTTTCACTTTTAAGATTAACAATTTGCTTTTCCTCTTTCCTTTTTTTAATCAGATTTAATAAGTCTTTGTCTATTTTGTTGGTATTTTCATAGAACAAACTCTTAGATTTATTAATTAATTCAATAATGTTTTTTTACTTTCAATTTTATTAATCTCTCCTTTTATTTTTAGAATTTCAAGTTTCATGTTTGTCTAAAGGTTTTTAATTTGTTCCTTTTCTAGCATTTTTAGTTGTAAGCCCAATTCATTGACCCATTCTTTCTCTCTTTTATGCAAGTAGGTCTCTAGAGATATAAACCTTCCCCTTATTACTCCTTTGGCTGTATCCTACACATTTTGATATGATGTCTCATTATTGTAATTTTCTTGGGTGAAGTTATTAATTATGTCTATGATTTGCTGTTTTACCCAATCATTCTTTCGTATAAGATTATTGAGTTTCCATTTATTTTTTGGTCTATTTTCCCTTGGCTTTTTATTGAATGTAATTTTCATTGCATTGTGGTCTGAAAAGGATGCATGTACTATTTCTGCCTTACTGCATTTGATTTTGAAGTTTTTATGTCCTAGTATATGTTCAATTTTTGTATATGTTCCATGAACTGATGAAAAGAAAGTATACTCCTTTCTGTCTCCATTTAACTTTCCCCAAAGATCTATCATATCAAACTTTTCCAGTATTCTATTTACCTCTTTGACTTCTTTCTTATTTATTTTGTGGTTTGATTTATCTAATTCTGAGAGTGCAAGGTTGAGATCTCAAAAAATTATAGTTTGGTGTCTATTTCTTTTTGCAGCTCTCTTAATTTCTCTTTTAAGAATTTAGATGCTATTGCTGTTATTGGGCTTATATCCCAAAGAAATACTAAAGAGTGGAAAGGGACCTGTATGTGCCAAAATGTTTCTGGCAGCTCTTTTTGTAGTAGCTAGAAACTGGAAGATGAATAGATGTCCATCAATTGGAGAATGGTTGGATAAATTATGGTATATGAAGGTTATGGAATATTATTGCTCTGTAAGAAATGACCAGCAGGAGGAATACAGAGAGGCTTGGAGAGACTGACATGAACTGATGCTGAGTGAAATGAGCAGAACCAGAAGATCACTATACACTTCAATAACAATACTGTATGAAGATATATTCTGATGGAAGTGGATATCTTCAACACAAAGAAGATCCAACTCACTTCCAGTTGATCAATGATGGACAGAAACAACTACACCCAGAGAAGGAACACTGGGAAGTGAATGTAAATTGTTAGCACTACTGTCTATGTACCCAGGTTATTTATACCTTCGGAATCTAATATTTATTGTGCAACAAGAAAATGATATTTACACACATATATTGTATCTGCGTTATATTGTAACATATGTAAAATGTATGGGATTACCTGTCATCGTGGGGAGGGTTTGGAGGGAGGGGGGGATAATTTGGGAAAAATGAATACAAGGGATAATATTATAAAAAAATACTCATGCATATATACTGTGGAAAAAATTCTAAATAAAATTAAAAAAAATAATAATTCAACAAAAAAGATGGGCCTAGATATATCAATTAGATAAACTAATGCTGAGTGAAGTGAGCAAAACCAAGAGAACTTTGGATATGATGATCAACTTGACTCTTTTCAACAATGAGATGATTTAAGACAATTCCAATAGACATGGGATGGAAAATGCGTCCATATCCAGAGAGAGAAATGTGGAGATTAAATGTGTATCAAAGAGCAAAAAAAAAAAAAAAAAAAGAATTTAGATGCTATACCACTTGGTGTATATATGTTTAATTTCGATACTGCTTCATTATCTATGCTACCCTTTAGCAGGATATAATGCCCTTCTTTATCTCTTTTAATTAGATCAATTTTTGTTTTTGCTTGATCTGAGATGAGGATGACTACCCCTGATTTTTGGGCTTCACCTGAAGCATAGTAGATCCTGCTCCACTCTTTTACTTTTATTCTGAATGTATCACCCTGTTTCAGGTGTGTTTCCTGTAAACAACATATAGTAGGATTCTGGCTTTTAATCCAGTCTGCTAACTGCTTCCTCTTTATGGGGGAGTTTCCCCCATTCACATTTATGGTTAGAATGACTAATTCTATATTGCTTGCCATCCTGTTAACCCCTGCTTATGCTTTCTCCTTTCCTTACATCTTACTCCCCTACCCAGTATTAAACTTGTGAGCACCACTTGTTTTTCACAGCCCTCCCTTTTTAGGATCCCTCCCCCACCTTAAAGTTCCTCTTTCTATTTTACCCCTTTTCCTCACAATTTCTGTATTGCCTTCCCCTTAGCTTACTCCTTCCCTCCTACTTTTCAATGAAGTGGAAGAAGTTTCACCATAAATCAAATGTCTATTGTTACACACTATGCTCATCCCCCTCCTTTCTTTCTCTCAGACATAATAGGCTACCTTTGCCTCTTCATGAGATGTAGTACCATCACTTTACCCTTTTTTATGATATCATTTCCTTTCCACCTCTAGTTTCTAGGACAAATTATGCATGGGTTCTTTACATATCTTTATGGCAGAAATATAGTTCTTAAGATTTCTTTTTACCTTTTTAGAAATCTTTTGAGTTCTGTATTTGAAGATCAAACATTTTTTGTTGACCTGGTTTTTTCATCAAGAATAGATAGAATTCATTTATTTCGTTAAATGTCCATCTTCTTCCCTGAAAAAAAAACAATGCTCATTTTTGCTGGATAAGTTATTCTTGGCTGCATACCAAGTTCCTTATCCTTTCAGAATATCATATTCCACCCTTTGTTCCATTACTGTGGACGCTGCTAGATCCTGGGTTATCCTTATTGTGGCTCCTCCATATCTGAATTGATTTTTTCTAGCAGCTTCCAATATTTTTTCCTTTGTCTGATGGTTCTTGAACTTGGCCACTATATTTCTTGGCATTTTGATTTTAGGGTCTTTTTCAGTAGGTGATGGATGAATTTTTTCAGTGTCTATTTTACCCTCTGTTTCTAAAATGACTGGGCAGTTCTCTTTGATAATTTCTTGGAAAATAGTGTCCAGGCTCTTTTTTTCCTCACATTTTTCAGGGAGCCTGATTATTCTCAAATTGTCTCTCCTGGATCTCTTTTCCCGGTCTGTTGTCTTTCCAATAAAGTACTTAACATTCTTTTCAATTGTTTCATTTTTCTGGTTTTGCTTGACTACTTCTTGGTTTCTCCTTGAATCATTCATTTCTACTTTTTCGAGTCTAATTTTCAATGATGTGTTTTCTTCACTCACTTTTTTATATCTTTTTGTAATTGTCCAATTGAATTTTTATCTTCTAAGGAATTTTTTTCCATTTCATCAATTTTATTTTTTAGATAGCTGTTTTCTTTTTCCAACTCAGTAATCCTGTTTCCCTTGGAGTTGTTTACCTTTTCCAATTCACTAATTTTGTTTTTCAATGATTTGATTTCTTTATCCATTCTGTCTTTAAATGCATGGGATGACTTCTCCAGACTCTCTTGACAAGCTTCCCTTTCCTTTTCCCATTTCTCTGCTATCTGTCTTGTGAGAGCCTTTTTGATTTCCTCTATATGAGTTTTGTGTTTTGAGGAGCAGATCATATCCGCCTTAGGGGATTCCTCTGGAGACAGTCGGCTTTTACTCTCCTCAGGGTTTGAAGTCTGCTCTCTCTCCATACAGAAGCTGTCAATGGTTAGAGCCCTTTTAAATTTTTTGTTCATTTTGTCAGAGCGGGAATCGAAAAAAACAAATTGACAAGAGAAACAATTGGTCTGTTTCTGGGTGGAGGGGGATGGGGTTGGATGGTATTATCGAGCTTCCTCTACAGTCTGAGGGAGACAGCAGCAAGGCACTGACAGGACAGCAATGGCTGAGCTCAGTCTGTGCTCCGAGGCTCTAAGAATGTGCTGAGTCACTCCAGGTGGGAATGGGTATTAGGATTACTAGGTGAGAACTCAGGTTGTATGGATAGTGACAAGGTGAGAATTCAGGTTGTCTGGACAATTACAAGGTGCGAACTCAGGTTGACTTGATAGAAGGAGCAAGCTCATTGGCTGAAGTGGTTCTTCCCAGAAGCCCTTGCATTATCCCACGCCCATTCTCTGGGAGGATAAAAGAGAGAACACCCCTCCAGAGATAGAAGAAGACTCTGGACTACATCTGGCTTGATGCAGCTCTCTGCAGGAAGGGAAGTCGGCTCTCTGCAGGAAGGGAAGTCACTTCTCTGGACAAGAGTTAACAGCAACTGCCTGGAGACAATGGTTCGTTATAGGAAGAAGAATCTGTCTGAGAGATTTGAGTAGACACAGCAGATCTCTTCCCAGAGAGCGATCCGGCAGATTCTGGAGACGACAGCTCGCTACATTTGGCGCCTAATGTGGGGCAAGGACTTTTGCTTATCCTGACAAGAGGAGCTAGACTAGACCTTCGCAGATGGGGATGGTCGGTCCAAGAGATGCTAGCTTTCTGGGGTTTTATTTTTTACCTCTAGTTTTTACACCTTCTCTGCTCATCCTGGTTTGCTGCCAAGACAGGTTATCCACACTGAGTTAAAGGTCATTTAGAAGAACCAAAAGAGATCACACCCCTCCCTGCTAGGGTCTGCACAGTGTGACCTGCCTGCCTTGCTCTCAGTCTGCACCTAGTCTGTTCATCCCTTCCCCCAAACAAACACAGACCTTCTCTGGTGAATTTCAAGGATGTCTTCTGTTGGTGATTATTTGTGCGTTTCTTTTCTGGTCAAGCATTAACTCCGAGGCTCTTTGTGAAGTAAATTCTGAGAGAAAACGGGGAGCCCAAGCAACTATGTGCCTCCTTGCCACCATCTTGGCCCGGAAGTCCCGCTGTGATGTGTTCTAATTCTACTTTGAAGACAATCCCATCAAGATCAGTTTTGTTATATACTACTTTAGTCAGCAAACATATAGTTGAGTTGTTTTTTAATAATGACAGATTATTTGTGACTCAATTGGGGCTCTTTGTCTCCCAATTAGGAATTTTTCTGACAAGGATACTGGAGTGCTTTGCCATTTGCTTTTGCAGCTCATTTTACAGATGAGACAACTGAGGCAAACAGGATTAAGTGACCTGACCTGGATCACATATCTAAGAAATATCTGAAACTGGATTTGAATTTACAAGATGAGTCTTCCTAACTCCAGATGCTCTGTGTATTGTATCACCTATTTGCAGTTTATACTGCCTCAATAATCAATTAAACTGAAAGTGGCAGTTGGACTATATCTCAAAAGCATTAGTAAATATATATAGAAAAATGTTGAAATTGTAAAACCCAGTCTTAGTGTGTTTGGAAACATAGTAGCTGAATAAAAACAGGGATTTCTCCAGGTACTTTTTATTTTTTTTTTCCCCCTCTTAGAGTTTCAAAAGTGAATGATTTCAAAACCAGAGTCTCTTGCATTTGTTTATTTCTTGAATTCTGAGTTGTTTAGATTGAAAATGTTAAAATAATGCATATTGAAATTTTATTAAATATTCATTTGCATTTTTACTTTTAGAATGTCATAAAGGTAAAAAGGGATGGATGGAGGAATTGTTGGTTTTACCTGTATGCTAGAAGCCTGACATAGTCTTAATACAAGGTTCAGAGAATGACTATTTTGTAGCAGATATTTTAGTTATGGTCTATGACTTAGAAAATAAGAATTCTGATAAACTCTGTATATGGGAGAGTCTTCAATCAATTTAATCAAGATGCATTTATTAAGCCTCTATTATGTGCCAGGTATTGTTTGAAGTGTTGAGAATACAGTCAGAAATGAAATAGACCATGCTCTCAAGGTACTTATATGATTTCAGAGGCAATGGGAGAGTAAAGATAGGAATAACATATAAATCTATGCAAATGAACAAATGTAAAGGAGATACCTGCATGGGATTGATCTATATATCTTAGGCAAAATGGGGGAGAATGTGACAAATAATTTCTGACATATTGGGTATCTGTACAGATGGGTGTGGTGGCAGAGAATCCTAGAACTTAAGAGTTTGTGCTTTCAAAAAAAACCCTTATTGGCTTCTGAGCAGGAAGAAATGCCAGCTCAGTGAATCTTTAATAGAAATCTGCTTCTCTTCCCATGTAATGTGAAGATGATTTAAGCCTTTCATTAAAAGTGTGGTGAAAGGTGACTGGTACCTCTTCCCTACCCTGATCACATTTTGCCTGTGAGCTTATGATAACTAAAGCACACACACACACACACACACACACACACACACACACACATACATATATATCCTATACCTCCTTCTCTTTCTCTCTCCCTCTCTTTCTCAGATGTGCTCATTCAATTGCCTGATCATCCAACAGCATATCATATTCTGGACATTACGTATTTTTCATCCTCTTTTTTCACCCTGTATGTAAGCTCCATAATGTTTTGGGGCTTGCTGCAATTGACATAATATTATTCATAAACAGGAATGTCAGAGGACCTCAACAGAATCCATTACAGTTCTTGGAGAAGAAAATCACTGGCTGGAACATGAGTACAGCTTGTGACCTAGATTTCCAGAAGACATTAACCTTGAGAGAATTGTTTGGACAGTGTAGAGCCAAGGTGACATGTAAAATTTCTATTCAGCATGAATTATTTAATGTTCTTATGTTTAAATCTTATTCACCTTTAAAATTGCAATAGTAGTTTTAAAACAAGTGTTAATAGTCTTGCTAATATGTGCTTGTGTGTCTTTTTTTGTTTTTATTGTTTGTTTACTATTTCTTTTATCCCTATTTAAAGGTACTTTTAACATTTCTTTCTTTCTTTCTTTCTTTTTTTTAGAGAAAATAAATAGCTGTCCCATATGTGATCTACATTGCATATTGAGTATCTTTCTATTCACCCACTTTTAGGAGACTCTTTAGGAGATTCAAAAACCTAAGCTTTAAGTAGGGCTTTTGAGTAGGGCTAGAAACACGAAGATAAAAGAGTCATCATCCTCTTTGTGTTCCCTTTTTGAACTAATAGAAATTTGGGAAAAGAGGGAACCTTTTAGAACAGATAAATTACATGTACTTCCATAGTCAGTACTTGGGTACATGTATATTTCAAAGGCTTCTGAAACATAATAATGATCAACAGACCAATCTGATGTATGGTAAACATAAATGCTTGGCTCTCCTTTGAGTAAAGGTATAAAGAAAAAAAAATCATCCCAAGTAAAAGTCAGGAGGTATATATGCATGTAACTGCAAAGTTTACTATCTGCTAGATTGAGCTGCTCAAACTACTATGATAAAGCTAAATGATCATGTAATAGCAGAAATCTGAAAGTGAATGTATGCCTCATTTTATCTAATTAATGCTTCTGAAAATTGTTCATGATTTAAATCTTTGCAAATTGAATCATAGTTTAGATATATTGGAGTGATATGGTTTTACCTTCCAGAATAGCTGAACTATGAATCCTTCTTTAAAATGAAAATCCTTTTGCAGTATAATTGTTATCTCTTTTTTTGATTCTGTTTCTCTTTCTTGGCCTGAATTCACAGGCTCTGACCTGTGTTGAGTGGGAAAATAAAGTAGGGATCATGGGAGTATGGTATAGGAGGTAGAGTTCAGTTACAAATGTGATTATTGACAAAGTTAAAGCTAACTACTTCTTGGATGAAGACAGAATTTTAAAAAGAGATGATAGCTTTATATTCAAGAGGCTAATTTATAGTTTCTAGTCTCAACAGGTTTTAGCTTCAGCCTTAGCCTAGTTGGACATCCCTTGTAAAAAGTCAGAATTATTGACAGTTCTAATAGAGGCTCCTTCCTAATGAATAATCAATACAAGTGTGTGTGTGTGTGTGTGTGTGTGTGTGTGTGTGTGTGTGTGTGTGTGTGTGAAGATACAGGTAAGTGGAAACAGGACAATCTGAGATCAGACTTGGTAAGGTATTATTTCAAGTAGTGACTTTGATAAACATTGACAATTGCCTGGGACATTAAAAAACAAGTGACTTATTTTGGTTCACATGGAAGTTATTTTTTTAATGTCCCAGGCAACTGTGTAAGAAAATGATTTTCCTATCTTCTTATAGAGATGTTTTCTTACCAGATCACACCAAAAAATCATTTGTGTGAGTGTATGTATGAATAGATTTAAGGTGTGTAAATGTGCATATGTGTGTATACACACACACACACACATATATTATATATATATATATACACATATATATATATATAGATAGATGTATATATGTGTATATATATATATGTATATATACACACACACACACACACACACATACACACACACATATATGTATGTTTGTATATCAGGAGAGACAGACAGACAGATAGCGAGATTGTAGGTTGGGAGATAGGGAATGGATCTTTGATTTCACTGATATAGGGGACTCTATTGGAAATTCCCTCTATCAATGAATATTGGCATTTTCTATGCCATTTGCAATCTTAGAATATTTTTCAAATTGCTTAAAGTTTGAATGGCTTGTGCAGAATCACACAGAAAGTTTGTTTCAAAAGCATCATTTAATCCATGCCTTATGTAGTAGAAATACATATGTATATAAAAGCATGTTTATGCATATATGTAAGTATTAATGTAAACACAAATATATTCACATACATATGCAGCATATATGTAAACATATATGGTTGTGTGTACTTAGTTGCAAACTGGTCATACTTAAGGCATAATCTGTTTATTTTGAGCAGTTTCAATCTATACTTATCTAACAATATCACATCCCTAATTAATTGCTGATACTAATTTGCTAAAGTTTTAATCTCTCCATCTCACAATAATCCTTACTTAAGACCCATTGTACTATATAACCCTGCCTCTCATCTCTTGTATGAGTCCTTAGCTCATTGGGAGTAAAATATTACAGTTATTCATCCTATACTAATATCATAAACATCAACAATTAAATAAAACATCATTTCTTTCTTAGAACTTGGAAGAAGTTTTTAGATCATTAGAGTGCTCCATGTCTCAAGGAAAAAAAATTAAAAAGATAATTTAAACCAAATTTTTTGCTTTGTGATTTCAGACGATTTGAACCAGATGAACTCTAAATTCCCTTCCAATTTGAGCGTTCTATGATCCTATGATTCTAATTGTGGAAATTCAGGCATCAGTGAGCTGATACAGATAGAGTATTTAGGAAAAGGACAGAAAGACCTAAACACCCATGAAATCAAACCAGTTTAATTTCTCTTCCTGTTAAGATTTGACCAATCTTAATTGTCTCATTGTTTGCTGTACAGAAAATTATGATGAATAGAACCAATAGAAATTGAATTAGATTTAATTTAATTCAGTAGTTACTCTTACCAAAGACTCATAGTAATTATATGATAATAATCATTATTTGGAAGATTAATTTATTATAAAAATTAAAATATGTGTTTAATAGATAATCTGGTTAAATCAAGAAAAACAATAACCCAATGCTTAATATATATTTATGTGAAGTATTAAATATTAAACTTAAATATGTATCATTAATTTTATAACATAGAGTATAGTTTCTTGAATGAAGCAACTGACATAAGGGTTTTAACCTTGTGTCATCCTTCCAGAAAATGCCTACATATAGAAAGAGATTGGTTTTTAATTATTCAAATTCTTTCCCCTCCAAACCCATGCTATTAATCATTCATATTGTGAACACAATATATAATTTTTATTTCATTAAAATCATTAAAAGTTAGGGTTTTTAATATTTAGAAAAAATCATCAATCTCAAATCCAGATGGTCAAATCATGTCAAAAATCTCATTAACCTGAAAACATCAAGGGAATTCCAAAGCAAAAGAGATATTGGGTTCTAATCTCATCCCATTGTTTGAACTTTTGAATTATTTTGTGGGTAGTTACTTATAATTATTAATAATGTCTCCTTAGCCAAATCCTGCCAAATTATTTGAGGCAAATAGGGTTAAGTGAATTGTAAAATGTCATACAACTTGTAAGTACTTGAGTCCATGTTTGAATTTATCAAGATGAATCTTTTTCATTCCAGTCTAGTTATTTTATCTGTTATACTACCTAACTGCCTTGTGCTAGCTAGCTACCCCAAACACATGAATACTTCCCCTGGCAAAATAGTAGAGGAAAGCATTTTTTCCTAATAGGCCATGAAGTTGGCAGAAGCAGGCACTATGGAGTATTTAGATCCTGGAGAGCCATTGAAGATGCCAGGGTTATTCACTGTATCCCAAGTAACTGAGAGACATCTTGATTTTTATTTTTTCTCTGGACTTAAATGGAAGTAAAGCACTAATAATTTTGTGCAGCTCTGCCTCACTTAAATCCAATTTATATGCAAGTCAAGACATCACCCATCATCCACTATTTTACCAACTCAGAATCAAAGCAGCACAAAGGAAATGTGAGATGTTCAAATCTAGAGACAGCTCTATTCCAAATATTCAAAGGAGCTGTTTGTGCCAACCTGTAGTAGAGCTTTCTGAGTTCATATTGATCTGATCAGTCACTGTCAACCATGTTGTGCTTTGATCTCATATATCAAGATATAATTGGTTTCTTCAAGTATGAAAGATGAACAACTACCACCAAATAATCTCTATTTTGTAGCTATTTCTTGAGGGCAACTGGGCTTTTTATGTCATTTTTTTCAGTTGCATTCTAATTGTTATGCATGAAAAAAATTCAGATTTGGGATTGTCTTTTGCATTTTTTGATAATATACTTGTAAATTGCAGAGAATGTAACTTTTTATATTTTATAAAGATTTTTCATTTAATTTTTTATTCTCATTTGGAAATCTGGATAATGTAGTCATAATTACTATTTAACAAAATTATAGGTGCTGTTAGTATAAATTGAAACCAATATTTCACCCTATAAAGTAGAAGAGACCTAACAGATACTACAGAGGGTAACCATATGAGAACACAGACTCTGAGCATCCACTTAATTTACAAGAGTTCAAAGGACATTCAATCTTAACTGAATGACATCAAAAAGGATTGTAAAAATATCTTGTCAAGCAGCATTGTTGTGCTGTCTAGCTTTTTAATCGTAGCATAATGTTAATGCTATTAGTGTTTCTGCAAAGACACACAGAGGTCAAGGATGCAAGGGAAGGGTAGAAAATGGGGAAAAGAATAGCTTATATGTGCTAATTACATTTTCTTCAGCTTAGAAGCATGGTATGACTAACCCTAGAAAGCTACATTAATACAATTTGTTTATAGTGAAATTTATCTGATTTTAAAACAATTCCTTTATTGTAACTAATTCCCTCCCAAAATGTGAGGTTTAAAAAGGCAAGCCAAGGGTAAAACTAAAGAAATCACTCAAAATCCAAAAATTAATCTATTTCATGAACAAGCAAAGAGGAATGGGCAAATTATAAATGGAAAGAAACATGTATATATTTTGGACACATTGGAGGAAAATATGAATATTTATCATCCTGTGACAACCAAATGTGTTTGCTTTCCTTTTAAAATTAAGTTCATTGCTTTTTTTTCAATGGTGGATATTGAAAATTCAAAATGAGATCAATTAGTCCAGGTAATTGCTATGAGATATATACAAACAAAAGACAAATTGATATATTTTCCATTTGTCAGATAAATTAGACACAACTTTATAAGGAGTGATTCATATGCATAACATGACTGCATGTATATGCACATGCACAATTTGATATCATTGTTCTTATAAATATGAGATGTAGTTTTTTTTAATGCAGAATGTTCATATGAAGTGAACATGATTTAACTTGTTTCTTCAGATTTTCATTTATTGACATTATTTCTAGCATACACCTTTAAAGACTATTTCATGATAAACTTGACCTAATGTGAAATTTGATTATATCAAGTATGAATTTTAATTCTAAAACTCACAGTTTTGTTACCAAAAATTACAGTTATGTTACCAAATATTTGATAAGACCTTCATTTAGATATTCTGAATATTTAACTTTCATCAATAGAAAGAGATAGCTTCTTTTTTTTTTCCCCTATCAGAATATTCTATCTCTGTAATTTTCTTGTTGCTCAGAGAACCAAAGCAAACCAGGCTCATTGAGAAAGCATAGTCTAGAAGACATAAATATTTGCTATTTGGGAAACCTCAATGAGGGTTTAGTTATTTAAAACTAAAGAAAGAAAATTGCTATTAATGATTGGTTTCAGCTAATGAAATGTTTTTATGCAAATAGGTGAACCCGAAATATGACCTGGAAACAAAAGCCTGCTTAACAGTTACTATTAAGCAATACATTAGTGGATCAATTAAACAGAACTTCTTTCTAATGAATGGGGCTGAGCAAGAGTTTCCATGGAAACCTGGAAAGAGAAAGCCTTAGAATGCTAACAGCAGAAGTAACACAACAAAATATTTGTAAACACACACCTTGAAATTTGTATGATCAGTTAAACAATAAAAAGGTGATGCAATATGATTCCTAGCCCAGAATGAAGTCCTCTTTTCAGAAGTAAAGTGTTCTATTTGCCAATTTGTGAATGAAAAAGAAGCTTACACCAATGAAAATTCACACATTAACAGAACAGAAAATCCACATTAAAGGACTAAAAGAAATTTTATCTGAAATCAAGTACACCCTTGCCTTCTAACAAATATGTATAGATCTATATTGTAGCCCATGATATGGTTAAAAGTGAAATTATAAACAATATCAAATTCAGGTCTTATAAAAAAATGTGTCATGTAAACTTTTCCTGCTTTCTAGATTTTGGAAAGCTTTTTCTTTCTCTAATTTTCTTTATTGAAACCTTCCTCCCCTCCCCCCACTTTTGTGCATGCATTAATAAAATTTGGTTTGGCTTAAACAATTCCTAACAAAATGAAATGTCTGGAACTCAATAGACAAATACTGTTATTTATGTGACTACAATCACTGAATAGAATAAGGGATATAATTCAGGCCACTTTAAGTTACTGACTTCCAGTAATAATTACTCCAATTTGTGTTACATGTTAAAGAGAAACAAAGCAACTAAATAGCAATTCTATTCATCATAGAATTAATGTCTTTTCTATTCACCATTGTAACAGAGTTTTAAAATCTACTAAATCAGAAATTCCATGACCACTTTTGTACTAAATTTCATTCATAATTATTCAGTAGTAACTGGAACAAAGACAACATTCCAGTGTTGGGTTCAAAATATAGGAAAGTTAAACATTATGTATGTGTTTGTGCATATGTATGTGTATGTGCTCTAATCAACAACCTGCAATCTTTTGTGAACATTTCTACCTATAAATGGGCATTATATGTACTGTCCTTTTGACAATGAAAATAAAGCCTCTTTTGAACTTCTCTCTCCCACATTTTATGCTAAACCTTTATGGTCAAGAAAATGAACAACAAACCATCAACTGTCTAAAAATGACAGTGATCTCCAGAAAGAAGTTCTAGTGACAGGATCATGGAATAAAGAATGCAATAACATAATTTTAAAGTCTGAACAGTATTTAAAGATGACTAATTTTGGCTTCATGGAGTGGAAGATGGGGAGTCAGTTGAATTGGACTTGTTTATAATCTGTCACCAAGTAGTTCTGCATTTATAAGTAAGAGACATATACCTCAATTTCTTCATCTGTAATATGATAACGTCCAATTAGATGATTTCTAATATGAAGAAAATGGGATTCCTTAGTTACGGAATATAATTAAAAAAAAAGATTTCTATTTTTATTTATTTAGTAAAACTTTACTCATTTTAAACTTAAATACAAAGCAATAAAAGAAATTTTAAAAGAACATTGCCATGTATTCAGCAAAACATAACAGGATTTAATATAAAACAATGAATTTCCTTGTCAAGAAAGCCTACATAATAAATGACACATTGTTTTCCAAGCTACCCAGCTTTTTTTTTTTCTTGTAGGTTTTCTTTTGTTCTCTACTAAGCACTTTCTACTTTATTTTTAACCATCTCTTCTTAAAATTTACAAACACATACACTCATCCATATAGAGAAGATCACATTATATATTTTCCTGTTTGTGATCTCTTTCTCTGAAGAAGTGATAACATCTTCCTTCATATGTCCAAGTCTTTCCATGGTTTTTTTTTTAAACAGCCAGCTCATCATTTCTTATACCACAGCAATAATCTAACACAATAGATAATTTCTATCTGAGAGATTATCTATGAAGGTTTTTTTCTCAAATTTTCTGCATTGCTTCTTTTCTTGGCTACATTACTTTTATTTCTGTGAAAAAATTCTAATTTAAAATAATCAAAATTATCTACTTTATATTTTGACAATGATCTCCTTTATAATATAATATAAGATCTTTTATTGTTGTATCTCTTGTCTTTTACATTTTTTTTTTTGCCCTGGTTTACTTGAAATTCCAGACCTTTTGTCTTAGGAATATAAATTTTTGTAGAGGAACTGAAATTAGTACACAAATTAACCATATAAAGTCAAAAAACCTTAAGAGGAAAAAAATCCCATATTACACAAGTTTTTGAATAGAAATTATAAAATTTAGAATGATCTATTGAATATTTCCATTCTAATATATATATATATATACATATATATACATATATATGTATATATATATATATATATATATATATATGCATACATATAATTTACATTGCTTGAATTATTTAACAGAACTTCACTTGGTTATTCTACTTATAGGTTCACAAACCGACATTCATTTTTAATAAACACAAATTTGCCTCTAAAAGTTTAAATATTTCTGGAAGCATTAGCAAATTCATTTATTACTAGAAATTTATGTAATCGGAATAATTTATTTCTCATTTAAAATCTTGTAGATACATGCAGTTTTAATTTAAAATTTTAATATCAAGGATAAAGGTAATTTGAAGATTAACAATATTGAAATTATGGCAGATTAGATATGGGCAAAGAAGGAGAGAGCTTTGGGAATCATAAGAATGATGTAAAAGAACTGGTAAAGTCCATTCCCTTCTCCCAACCCTCTGAAAAACTCCATATCTTGATATTTTCCATAATATTGGCTAAAGCAAGCTCTGCACCCAGAATTCTGGGAAAAAATATTCCTTCTCTTACCCCCACCACACAATAGTGCTTCAATGTTCATCATTATTATGTCAGTCAAGGTGCATTAAAGGCTAATTGGGCTTTTGTGTTGAGAACATAACACATATATCACTGTTTCCAAGAGAAAATGCTTTCCAAATACTAAATAACTTATTTGCAAGTGAATTTGGAATATGACCTGTTGGTACATTGAGGACTTATTGCTTGTGCTATAGCTATATTTGCTTAAGTACCAACATCTTTTCAAAGCATGTGTCCTTTTTATAAATTTATAAACCTCCTTCTTTTTATCTTTTCTTGGATATTTAAATTCTTTGTTGCATAGCAAGAAAGTCAATTAGCTCTACAAAGAAGTTGTCCTTGTCCTTATTAAAAAAGAAATAGGCTTTGAAAAAGGGAAACATAACTCTAATGTTTCACCCATTTAAGTATGACTGAGAAATCATGGGAATAGAAGCAAATAGTGGGGAAATAAAAACAAAACAAAACAAAACAAAAAAACAAGGACTTAAGGGGAAAAGTGAGCCTCACCTCTGAAAATAATTAAGGCCCTGATTATTTTCTTATCTTTGAGTAAGACATTTTTATTAGTACTAAGGGTTAGGTAGTAGACAGGTCCTATTGGAGAAAATTATAAACAGAGAAAAGATGAGTCCGAGAGTTGAGGAGGTGAAAGCTAAGGCAGATGCTCTAAGAATATTCCATCTCAAGGAAAAAAAATATATCGTAGACATAGGAGTTAGAATTGAAAGTGGTATTTTCTAATTCTCCTATTTTACTGATTGTGGAAATTAAAGGAGAAAATAAAATGACATGCTGAAGTTCATATGACTAGTTGGATACATACAAGGATATAATTTAGGTTTTCTGAAATCTAAGTCTCTGTGTGTGTGTGTGTGTGTGTGTGTGTGTGTGTGTGTGTGTGTGTGTGTGTGTGTGTGTAAAATGTGCTGTGTCTCCAGAAGCTGCTGATCGCTCTCTGGGAGGAGATCTGCTGTGTCAACTCAAATCTCTTGGACAGATTCTTCTTCCTGTAGAGAACCGTTGTCTCCAGACAGTTGCCGTTAACTGTCGTCCAGAGAAGTGACTTCCCTTCCTGCAGAGAGCCACATCAAGCCTGGTCTAAAGCAGAGACTAACTTTTTCTTCCAGAGCTGCCCTCTTTATCCTCCCAGAGAATGGGCATGGGGTAATGCAAGGGCTTCTGGGAAGAAGTACTTCAATCAATGAGCTTGCTCCTCCTAAGCATGCAAGCTCTTCTCCAGGAAAGGCTGGAACTAGAGAATTGTCAAGTACCGACTTAGCACTTAGCAAGAACCTAACATGTGTGTGATGTGTGTGTGAGTTGGTTTGCTTGCTTGCTTATTTTTATCTGATCCCATAATACTGTGAGAAGTTCTAGGAAGGTGTGAGTAATATCCAGAGAATTTGGTGACATATAGGCAAATGAGAAAAAAAAAATCTGTATAGCTAAATGTTGTATATGTGAGGTTTGGCAGTTACCAGCAAAGATTGTCATAGTGACTAGGGATAACAAAAAGAATCATGGTTTTGAGACCACTCATTAAAGCAGGATAGCAGCCTAAATGGAAAATTGGGTAGGTCATTAAAGTGCAAAATTACATATAATGAACAATAGACACCTTTTCTCTCTCTGTCTCTATCTTTTTGTCTCTCCATATGTCTGTCTCTCTGTATCTTTTCCATTACTTTTCTATGTCTTCTCTCTATCTTTCTGGTCTTATGCTCCATTTAGTTCTCTGAATCTCCATTTTTGCATGTTTATATATCTGTGTCTGTCCCTATTTGTGTCTGTCTGTTTCTGTCTGTGTGTGTTTTTCTCCTTCCCTTCTTTCCTCCCTCTCTTCTTTTGTCCCTCCTCCCTCTTTCCTTCACTCCTCTCTCTTCCTCCTTCCCTCCCTCTCTCAATAGGATGTACTCCATAGCTATCAATATTTTCTATTAAGAATAATCAGGAATCATCAGTGGCATAGGTTAGGTTCACAGGGCAAGATAGTGAACAAAAATAGCAATCTAATCTTTGACAAACCCAAAGATCCCAAATTTTGGGATAAGAATTCATTATTTGACAAAAACTGCTGGGAAAACTGGAAATTAGTATGGCAGAAACTAGGCATGGACCCACATTTAACACCACATACTAAGATTAGATCAAAATGGGTCCAAGATTTAGGCATAAAGAACGAAATCATAAATAAATTGGAGGAACATGGGATGGTTTACCTCTCAGACTTGTGGAGGAGGAAGGAGTTTGTGTCCAAGGGAGAACTAGAGACCATTATTGATCACAAAATAGAACATTTTGATTACACCAAATTAAAAAGTTTCTGCACAAACAAAACTAATGCAAACAAGATTAGAAGGGAAGTAACAAATTGGGAAAAAATTTTTACAGTTAAAGGTTCTGATAAAGGCCTCATCTCCAAAATATACAGAGAATTGACTTTAATCTATAAGAAATCAAGCCATTCTCCAATTGATAAATGGTCAAAGGATATGAACAGACAATTTTCAGATGATGAAATTAAAACTATTTCCACTCATATGAAAGAGTGTTCCAAATCACTATTGATCAGAGAAATGCAAATTAAGACAACTCTGAGGTATCATTACACACCTGTCAGATTGGCTAAGATGACAGGAACAAATAATGATGAATGTTGGAGGGGCTGTGGGAAAACTGGGACACTGATGCATTGTTGGTGGAGTTGTGAAAGAATCCAACCATTCTGGAGAGCAATCTGGAATTATGCCCAAAAAGTTATCAAAATGTGCATACCCTTTGACCCAGCCATACTACTACTGGGCTTATACCCCAAGGAACTACTAGAGAAGGGAAAGGGTCCTGTATGTGCCAAAATGTTTGTGGCAGCCCTTTTCATAGTGGCTAGAAGCTGGAAGATGAATGGATGTCCATCAATTGGAGAATGGTTGGGTAAACTATGGTATATGAATGTTATGGAATATTATTGTTCTATAAGAAATGACCAACAGGAGAAATATAGAGAGGCTTGGAGAGACTTACATCAACTGATGCTGAGTGAAACGAGCAGAACCAGAAGATCATTATACACTTCAACAATGATACTGTACGAGGATGTATGCTGATGAAAGTGGATTTCTTCAACATAGAGAAGAGCTAATCCAATTCCAATTGATTAATGATGGAAAGAACCAGCTACATCCAGAAAAGGAACAATGGGAAATGAATGTAAACTGTTATTTTTACCTTCTGAATCCAATTCTTCCTGTGCAACAAAAAATTCGGTTCTACACATATATATTGTATCTAAATTATACTGTAATATATTTAACATATATAAGACTGCTTGCCATCTGGGGGAGGGGTTTGGGGGAGGAAGGGAAAAAATCTGAATAGAAGTAAGTGCAAGGGATAATGTTGTAAAAAATTACCCATGCATATGTACTGTCAAAAAATGTTATAATTATAAAATAAAATTAAAAAAAAAAAAAAAAAAAAAGAAAAAATCCTGTCCATACCCACAGATGTAATTGATCATGTCTGAATACATTAAAGCATTCTCTCTATCCATCTCTTTTTGTTAAATTTAATTTTTCTTTTCATTGGTGGGGGGAGAGATCTGTGTTTTCATTCACAACTTGACTTTTATGGAAATATTTTGCATAATTTCACATTTGGTTTCTTAGTTATAGATGGTAAGAAGGAAGAGAACCAAGAATTCAAAAATTTTAAAAACAAATGTAAAAAAATGTTTTAAATGTAAATTGGGAAATATTAAATAAATAAAATATAAATAAAAATAAAGTCTTACAAAAAAAAAAAAAAAAAAAAAAAAGAATAATCAGGAATCACTTCTCACAGTTTTTACTCCCATAGGATAGTGATAACCATGTCTACTTCATTAGTCATCAGCCTTAAGAGTATTTCCTGATATTGCTATATAACCTTGGACATATAGTTACTCCTCTAGGTGATTTTGAGTTTTCTTTTCTTTGGCACAAAACTGTCAGTTCCTCAAAGTCTAATATAATGATTTTGAGTGAATGAGAGTATTGTTCATGTTCTCAATCCAACAAGCATTATTTTTAAAGAGATTTATTTCTTCATTATTTCTTTATTTTTATCTTTTTAAAACTTTTTTATTTTCAAAACATATGCATAGATAATTTTCAACATTCTGCCTTGCAAAACCTTGTGTTCCAATAGCTTTCCTCCCTCCCTTTCCCACACTCCTTCCCCTAGATGGCAAGTAATCCAATATATGTTAAACATGTAGTTCTTCTGTACACATTTCCATATTTATCATGCTTCATAAGAAAAAAAAATAGATCAAAAGGGAAAAAGGAGAAAGAAAACAAAATGCAAGCAAACAACAACAAAAAGAGTGAAAATACTGTGTTGTAAACCACACTCTCTCTGGATAGTTTAATTTCTTCATCTGAAAATTGTCTCAGCAAACATTCTTGAAGCACCTAAAAGGTTAAATAACAATATTTGTTATTGTGATTACTATTGCTATTATTGTTGCTGTTAATGGTGGTGGAGATAATGATGATGATATTTTCTCATATACTGAATTAATAATGTCCAGAATGACTTAATCTTCATAATCTTTTTTTCTTTTAGTCTGATAAGGCTCTTTATGAAATATTGTGTTAAATATGAATGCCACATCTAGGAAGGAAGGTGTCAAACTGAAATGCATCCAAGTGAAATTGATCAAGATGGTGAATCCATTTAATAGAAGGATTGGTAAAATGTTAGAAGAACTAGAGATATTTAACCTTCTGAAAAGAACAAGGGTTTGGAATGAAATAATAATTGCCTTCCTTTTTTTAATGGTTATCCTCGAAAGGTAATTCTATTTGTTTATCTTTTAGCCAAAGGATAAGGAAGAGTTAAAGGTAGAATTTTTAGGAGGTATATTTCAACTAGATATAAGGAAAATTTTTCTAACAATTAGAACCACCTCAAAATGAAATGAAGTATCTATGGAGTCAAGTTAACCATTATCAGAAGTTTGGATAGCTACTTATCAAAAATATATCCTTGAGGTATTTTACAAAGGAAATTGAGGAATATGAGAGTATTAACAACTTCTAGAATCAGTAAAGTGGTACAAAGACACAAATTCTGAGAATTGGGAGTAATAGAAATATAGTATTTTACATATGGGCAATGGTTTACATAAAAATATCGAGGTAGAACATAGAATAGTGACAGGCTTAACAAGCAGTCTACTTAGGCTAGAATGTGGAATTAATAAATAGATAACAAAGAGGAGTCCAGAAAAAGATAGTAGAGATAATTTAATGTTAAGGAAAAATTAAGATATTTGTTACTTATCCTACAAAATGGGGAAATAAATGTTTTTGACCAAAGGGCTGATATACTCAGACTTTTACATTAGATATTTTGAGAGCTGAAAAATTTATCAAAAGCAGAAAGAACATTTTGGAGACTAATATAATAATTTAAATAAATGAAGGCCCAAACTGATGTAGTGATTTTTTTAAGTCAAAAGAAGGATATAGATGTGAAAATTTTTTAAAAATACAGATATGAAAAATATTATGAAAGCATAGCTATATAACATTGATTCTTAATATAACAAAATTATCAGAGAAAAGATTCAGGAAAAATATCTTAGGGATTATAAAACTGTTTGAGATGCCTACAAATATCTCAAATGAGATTCTCTTAAAATCGGTTAGGTAGAGTTTAGGATGGTAATTAGGCTGGATTTATGGATTTGGGATTCATTATCTTACAAGTGCTATTTGAACTTATGAAAGCTATGAGAACAAAAGACTAAGAGAAGAATAAAGAAGAGAAAGAGCTCAAGACAAAGTCGAGAAGACCTTCCACACTAAGGAAACAGGTGATGGATGATAAATGACAAAAACGTCTGAGGACTGATGGTTTGACATATAGGAGCCAAACCAGTAGTCAGTTTTGCCATAAAAGTAAGTAAGGTTAAGGTATCTTGGAGGAGATGGTTATAATTTGAACAAAATGCTGTAAAAAGGGAAAGGAGTTAATAGACTTTTTTGAAGGCATTCAATAATTGAAATATCATTGGAAACTTTGAACAATTATTTTAGATGAGTGGTGGAGAGAGAAATCAATTGTAAAGAAAAGGAAAATGACTGCCAGCTGCTTTATAGATTAAGAAAAAGCATTTCCCCGTATAATTCCTTGTTTTTCTTCTTTGGGGACATAATTTGATAATACAGTATTTGAGTCTATGTATTAATTAATTTTATTTTAAAAGAAAGCATCACAATAAAATTGTTCCCTAGTCAATTCTTCTATTTTTATTTTGCTAAAAGTTCTATATTAAAAGGGAAGCCTCAATGGATTTCTAGTCTTATGAAGTTATTAAATAATGCTCACAATAATGTACTTTATGTGGATAACTAGCCACTGCCATTCTTACCTCTGCTTTCTGAACAATACACACACACACACACACACACACACACACACACGTGTACACACACACACACACACACACACACCTCTTAAATTGATGTATTAACTATGTCAACAGACAGCAAAATGTAGTGGAAGATCTTTTTGACTTGGAGTCACAGGAGACACCTGCTTTCAAATCCCATCTTCCTCCCACCCATTAAAAAATGAGAAAGGAAAAAGAAAATGACTATAAATATTGACAAGTCCTTTAATATCTCTTGGTCTCTTTCCTCAACTATCACATAGAAGTTTCAAATACCTCAAATCCTACTTTACAAGGTTGTTATAAGAATTAAATAAAATAAAGCGTGTAAACTACTATGTAAACCTCAAAGTTTAGAAGTAAAATATATAAACATTAATCTATAGAAATTCCACTCATATTCAAAAAAACTTAAGAAAACATATATACCTATTGCAGTTTTCTCTGTGCATATCATATATTTGTGGCGACATATGTTAAAACACTCTCCCCTAACTTGTGCATGGTTATTTATATAATATTACTATGTTAGCAAATTGCCTACTGTTAACATTATATAATAGCTGTCCTACATGTTCCTTTTTTGAAAACATGTCTAAATTCAGTCAATGATTCTTTCCCTTTGGTCTACATGATAACAAATTGCCAGTTTGAATTAATTCTTTCTACTTTTGACTAACTGTTCTGATGTCATGCAGAGATACAAACTGTATAGCAATATTGTATTTCAGAAGTGCTCTCAAGTAAGTTTTGGTAGCTTTTTCTCTTGAAATATTGAAGAGCAGGAAACTGTCTGACAAGGCTAGTCCCTTTCTTCCTTTTTGCCTTTAGAAACCTGGATGAGATTGAAACTGAAGAATCACCCAGTTATTCTAGGGTTATTTTTCTTTCATCCTTTTAAGACTCCCAAGGACTCAAATCCAAGTTGGATTCAGATCAGGAAAAGGCACTAAAGTCTGGAGCAGAGCAAAGCGTTTGGAAGGAATATTTTACATCAAAAGTAATAGGGACTGGCAGTCACTTGTCAGAAAAGAAAAGGAAAGGAGATTTCACAAAAAGAAATGCTGCCTGTATGTAAAGCATTGTAGAAGGGAAATAAAAATTGGCATCTGCCCAAACTGGCAATGATTAAAGTATCCCCTTTCCAAAGCTGTGGAGTGGGGAGGGGAAATTGTGGGGGTGGGTGAAATGGAAGCTGGGTGCAAAATTCAGTCAGATGTCAAAGGGGTCCCTGGCAGGGAAAAAAATTGGGAACCACTGTGCTCTATTAATCAAATTGACAAGCTATCAATGCTGTCAAACCCAACCTAATAGCAGTTACTGTTCTCCAAGGAGAATGTCAAGAAAATGGAAATTCTTGTCACTTCTCAATTTGACATTCAGGGCTTTCCTTTAACCCTTAAGTTGTTTTCAGATTCTTTTAGACCTACTCTAGGAATGAGTTGAAAGAAATGGAACAATTCCATGTTCTTAAGGAAGGATGATGACAACTCATCTTCTCAGGGGGACCATACTCCCTAGAGAAGCCACTATTATGTGCCTGGGATGCCAGCTATGGACAATCAATGTTCCCTGCCTAGGGGTAGAGTACATCTTTTATTCCTGGATTATTTTTTGTTTGCTTTACTGCCTTTAGAGAAGTCCCAAAATGGAATAGCTGTCTCAGAGTTGGGATTTGTAGTAGGGAGACTCAAGAGTCTGATTCAGCTTCCATGAGATCACACAGAAACCCAGAGAGTGTATATGGTATAGTTGAAAAGGTGGAGATTTGAATTAACTATAAAAACAACAGGGAAATGTCTTAGTATTTATAGGATGCTTTAAGGTTACACTATGCTTAACATATTTTATCTCATTAAATTATTTTATTAATCTGATATTACAAATAAGCATGCTGACCTGAGAAAAGTTAAGCAATTTGCCAAGTCATAGAGCTAATAAGTATCTGAGGCTAGGTTTTCTGGTTCTTACCAGCACTTGGTCCTCAGAATCACCTAATTGATAGCTATAATCTGTCTCAAGAGATTAGTAGAGGTCCTTCATGCAGGTAGGTTTATTAATCTATCAGTTAATCAATAAGTGTATATTTAATGGTTAGTCTGTGGCAGAGTGCTAGGACCTAGAGCCACAATGTTGAAGAATGTAAGAATCCTTATTAACAAACTTTATATTCTAATGTGGGAGAAAAGTATATGTGAAATACATACATACATATATATATATATATATATATATATATATATATATATATATATATATATATATATATATATATATATATATATATATATATATATATATATATATGAAATATAAAGCAAATAAATTCAAATATACAGAAAGTATACAACATAATATAATTTTTAAGAAGGACCCAAGGGAACATAAGGAATTACTTTATGCTGAAGATGATATTTGAGCTATATTTGTGTTAGAGGAAGGGAGGAATTCAACTAGCTTAGAAAATAAGGAAGTATGTCCTAAACATGGGAGATGGATCTTGCAAAGGTATTGACAGCAGTATCATTGTTTTAATAACTCCTGAAGATTCTTTAATAGGTGCCATTCATGGTTAATGATACCCCAATTTATTCAAACAGATTTGTTACATCATCTGTCCTATGTGTTTACCTAAGTTTTTGTAATGTACACTAATAATATTTAAAAATCCGAATGATTCCAAAATGAATAAAATTGGTTGCCAAGTATTATTGTTTCTACCTCAACAACATCATTCACACAATTCTTTATCTACTCATAGATATAACACCCTTGTTCAGGATTCCATCACTTTTTCCCCAATAACATGTAAAAACAAATTTTAATATTCATTTTTAAAAATGTCCATCTCTCCCCTCCTTGAAAAGGGAAATACTTTTTCCTAGATTATACATGTACAGTCATTAAAATTAATTTTCATATTAGTCAGGTTATGAAACAAAAGACTGAGCCAAAGAAAAAACCAAGAAAGATAAAGTTTAAAAATACTTTGATCACTATTTAGATTCTGTCAGTTCTTTCCAGGGAGGGAGATAACATTTTTCATTATAAGGAAGTCCTTCAGTATTGTCTCAGATTAATGAATTGCTGAAAATAGCTAATTCCTTCACAATTAATCATTACACATTAATGTAAGTAGCATTTGGACACTGTTCTCCTGGTTCTATTCACTTCACTTTGCATCACTTCATATAAGTCTTTTCAGGAAACTGGAATGTTGAAAAATGGCTGAATAAGTAATGGTATATGAATTTTATGGAATATTATTGTCATATAAAAATGATTAGCAAGATGATTAGAGAGACCTGGGGAGACTTACACGAACTAATGCTAAGTGAAATGAGCAGAACCAGAAGATCATTATATAGGAATAATCAACATTATATTTTTTATATTATATCGATTATAATATATATAGCAAGTAAACATCACATGAGATGGCGATAAACTAGAACCTTTCCCTATAAGATCAGGAGTGAAACAAGGTTGCCCACTATCACCATTACTTTTCAATATAGTACTAGAAACTCTAGCCTCGGCAATAAGAGCCAAGAAAGAGATTCAAGGAATTAGAGTAGGAAATGAAGAAATCAAATGATCACTTTTTGCAGATGACATGATGGTATACTTAGAGAACCCCAAAGACTCTGCTAAAAAGCTATTAGAAATAATTCAGAATTTTAGCAAAGTTGCAGGATACAAAATAAATCCACATAAATCCTCAGCATTTTTATACATTACCAACACAATCCAACAGCAAGAGATACAAAGAGAAATTCCATTCAAAATAACTGTCGATAGTATAAAATATTTGGGAATCTACCAAAGGAAAGTCAGGAATTATATGAGCAAAATTACAAAATACTTGCCACAAAAATAAAGTCAGATTTAAATAATTGGAAAGACATTCAGTGCTCTTGGATAGGCCGAGCGAATATAATAAAGATGACAATACTCCTTAAACTAATCTATTTATTTAGTGCTGTACCAATCAGACTTCCAAAAACTATTTTAATAACCTAGAAAAAATAACAACAGAATTCATATGGAACAACAAAAGGTCGAGAATTTTAAGGGAAGTAATGAAAAAATAATTAAGTGAAGGTGGTCTAGCTGTACCTGATCTAGAACTGTATTATAAAGCAACAGTCACCAAAACCATTTGGTATTGGCTAAGAAATAGACTAGTTGATCAGTGTCATAGGTTAGGTTCACAGGGCAAGATAGTGAATAAAAATAGCAATCTAGTGTTTGACAAACCCAAAGATCCCAAATTGTGGGATAAGAATTCATTATTTGACAAAAACTGCTGGGAAAACTGGAAATTAGTATGGCAGCAACTAGGCATGGACCTACATTTAACACCACATACTAAGATTAGATCAAAATGGGTCCAAGATTTAGGCATAAAGAACGAAATCATAAATAAATTGGAGGAACATGGGATGGTTTACTTCTCAGACTTGTGAAAGAGTAAGGAGTTTGTGTCCAAGGGAGAACTAGAGACCATTATTGATCACAAAATAGAACATTTTGATTACACCAAATTAAAAAGTTTCTGCACAAACAAAACTAATGCAAACAAGATTAGAATGGAAGTAACAAATTGGGAAAACATTTTTGCAGTTAAAGGTTCTGATAAAGGCCTCATCTCCAAAATATACAGAGAATTGACTTTAATTTATAAGAAATCAAGCCATTTTCCAATTGATAAATGGTCAAAGGATATGAACAGACAATTTTCAGATGATGAAATTAAAACTATTTCCACTCATATGAAAGAGTGTTCCAAATCACTATTGATCAGAGAAATGCAAATTAAGACAACTCTGAGATATCATTACACACCTGTCAGATTGGCTAAGATGACAGGAACAAATAACGATGAATGTTGGAGGGGCTGTGGGAAAACTGGGACACTGATGCATTGTTGGTGGAGTTGTGAAAGAATCCAACCATTCTGGAGAGTAATCTGGAATTATGCCCAAAAAGTTATCAAAATGTGCATACCCTTTGACCCAGCCATACTACTACTGGGCATATATCCCAAGGAAATACTAAAGAAGGGAAAGGGACCTGTATGTGCCAAAATGTTTGTGGCAGCCCTTTTCATAGTGGCTAGAAGCTGGAAGATGAATGGATGTCCATTAATTGGAGAATGGTTGGGAAAATTAAGGTATATAATGTTATGGAATATTATTGTTCTGTAAGAAATGACCAAAAGGAGGAATACAGAGAGGCTTGGAGAGACTTACATCAACTGATGCTGAGTGAAATGAGCAGAACTAGGGGATCATTATACACTTCAACAGTGATACTATATGAGGATGTATTCTGATGGAAGTGGATATCTTCAACATAGAGAAGAGCTAATCCAATTCCAATTGATCAATGATGGACAGAATCAACTACATCCAGAAAAGGAACACTGGGAAATGAGTGTAAACTGTTATTTTTATCTTCTGAATCCAATTCTTCCTGTGCAACAAGAAATTTGGTTCTACACACATATATTGTATCTAGAATATATTGTAATATATTTAACATGTATAAGACTGCCTGCCATCTGGGGGAGGGGGTTGGGGGAGGAAGGGAAAAAATCTGAACAGAAGTAAGTGCAAGGGATAATGTTGTAAAAAATTACCCATGCACAGGGAACTAATGAAAAAAAACTCAGAGGAAGGTGGTCTAAGTGTACCTGATCTAAAGCTATATTATATAGCAGCAGTCACCAAAACCATTTGGTATTGGCTACGAAATAGACCGGTAGATCAGTGGAACAGATTAGATACAAAGGACAAAAAAGGATACATCTATAGCAATCTAATCTTTGACAAACCCAAAGATTCCAACATTAGGGATAAAAATTCATTATTCGGAAAAAACTGTTGGGAAAACTGGAAATTAGTATGGCAGAAATTAGATATGGATCCACACTTAACACCATATACCAAGATAAGATCAAAATGGGTCCATGATTTAGGCATAAAGAGGGAGATAATAAATAGATTAGAGGAACAGAGGATAATCTACCTCTCAGACTTGTGGAGGAGGAAGGAATTTATGACCAGAGGAGAACTAGAGATCATTATTGATCACAAAATAGAAGATTTTGATTACATCAAACTAAAAAGTTTCTGTACAAATAATACTAATGCAAACAAGATTAGAAGGGAAGTAACAAATTGGGAAAATATTTTTAAAAACAAAGGTTCTGACAAAGGTCTCATTTCCAAAATATATAGAGAACTGACCCAAATTTATAAGAAACCGAACCATTCTCCAATTGATAAATGGTCAAAGGATATGAACAGACAATTCTCAGAGGAAGAAATTGAAACTATATCCACTCACATGAAAGAGTGTTCCAAATCACTATTGATCAGAGAAATGCAAATTAAGACCACTCTGAGATACCACTACACACCTGTCAGATTGGCTAAGATGACAGGAACAAATAATGACAAATGTTGGAGGGGATGTGGGAAAACTGGGACACTAATACATTGCTGGTGGAGTTGTGAAAGAATCCAGCCATTCTGGAGAGCAATCTGGAATTATGCCCAAAAAGTTATCAAACTGTGCATACCCTTTGACCCAGCAGCGCTACTACTGGGATTATATCCCAAAGAAATACTAAAGAGCGGAAAGAGACATATATGTGCCAAAATGTTTGTGGCAGCTCTTTTTGTTGTAGCTAGAAACTGGAGGATGAATGGATGTCCATCAGTTGGAGAATGGTTGGGTAAATTGTGGTATATGAAGGTTATGGAATATTATTGCTCGGTAAGAAATGACCAGCAGGAGGAATATAGAGAGGCCTGGAGAGACTTAAATCAACTGATGCTGAGTGAAATGAGCAGAACCAGAAGATCACTATACACTTCAACAACAATGCTGTATGAGGATGTATTCTGATGGAAGTGGAAATCTTCAACATAAAGAAGATCCAACTCACTTCCAGTTGATCAATGATGGACAGAGGTAGCTGCACCCAGAGAAGAAACACTGGGAGGGGAATGAAAATTGTTAGCACTAATATCTGTCTGCCCAGGTTGCATGTACCTTCGGATTCTAATGTTTATTGTGCAACAAGAAAGTGATATTCGCACACATGTATTGTACCTAGACTATATTGTAACACATGTAAAATGTATGGTATTGCCTGTCGTCGGGGGGAGGGAATAGAGGGAGGGGGGGTAAATTGGAAAAATGAATACAAGGGATAATATTATAAAATATATATATATATATATATAATAAAAAAAAAATTACCCATGCATATGTACTGTCAAAAAAAAGTTATACTTATAAAATAAAATAAAAATTAAATTTAAAAAATTTAAAAATAATAATATATATATAGTAATATCAATATTATATGATGGTCAATTCTGATGGACTTAGTTCTATCCTACAATAAGATGATTCAGATCAGTTCCAATAATCTTGTGATGAAGAAAGCCATCTACACCCAGAGAGAGGACTGTGGGAACTGATTGTGCATCACAAAATAGAATTTTCACTCTTTTTGTTGTTTGCTTGCATTTTGTTTTTGTTTTTTGTTTTTTCCTTCTTGATCCGATTTTTCTTGTGCAACAAGATAACTATAAATATGTATACATATATTGAATTTAACATATATTTTAACATATTTAACATGTATTGGATTACTTGCCATCTAGGGGATGGGGTGGTAGGAAGCAGGGGAAAATTTTGGGGAAAAAAATCTTCCCAGGTTTTTCTTTTGCTGAGGTAATTGGGGTTACGTGACTTGCCCAGGGTCACACATCTAGGAAGTATTAACTGTCTGAGGCCAGATTTGAACTCAGATTGTTTTGACTTCAGGGCTGGTGCTCTAACCATTGTGCCAAAAGTAGCTGTCCCTGAGCCACCTAGCTGTCCCCAGATTTTTTTTTTTTTTTTTAAACATCCTGTTCACCATTTCTTGGAACACAACTGTATTCCATCTCAATCATGTCACAACTTGTTCAGTCATTTCCCAAATGATGGGCATTCCCTTAGTTTCCAATTCACATTTTCCCACATTATTATGTTTCTCTCCACATATTTTCATCATTTATCTTCTTCTCTTCTTTCCGCTTGTCCCTCCTCAAAGGTATTTTGCTTCTGATCACTGTTTCTCCTAGTTTGTCTTCCCTTCTCTCACCCAGTCCTTTCCTTTTGTCTTCCTTTCCTATTTTTCTATAGAATAAATTAGATTTCTATACCAAATAAATGTGTTTGTTATTCCATACTTCAGTCAAATCTTGAACTAAAATTCAAGCATTGTCTGCCAATCTTCTTGCTCCTGCCCTTCCACTATAAAAACTTTTTTTGGAATCTCTTTCATATGAACTAATTTGTACTCATTTTCTTCTGTTTAGTTGATTCTTTGATTATAAATCTAGGTCCTTTGCTTTCTGGAATATAGCATTCTAAGCTCTCTGATCTTTTTATATGGAAGCTGTTAAATCTTCTGTTATCTAGGTTCAAGGAAATTTGAATTGTTTGTTTCTAACAATTTACCATATTTTCTCCTTGATGTAAAAGTTCTGAAATTTGGCTATAGCATTTCTGAGGATTTTGACTTGGGGAGTATCTTTTAGGAGGTGATCAATAGATGCTTTCAATTTCTATTTTACCCTCTGTTTTGAGAACATCAGGGAAGTTTTTCTCTGATAATTTCTTGAAAGATGTCTAGACTGTTTTCAATAGTGACTTTCAGGTAATCCAAAAATTCTTAAATTGTCTCTACAATCAATTTTCCAAATCTGCATTTTTTCCCTATGAGGTTTTTGTTTTGCATTTTCTTTTGCGTTTTCATTTTTCTATTTAGTTTATTGATTTCTTGATATCCTTTGGAGTTATTAACTTTTATTTGCCAATTTTAATTTTTAAGGAATTATTTTCTCTTCTTTTTTTTATGAGACCACATTTTAATTCCAATTGAGAGTTGAGTCATTTTTATACATTTCATACAGATTTTCAAGCTTATATTAATGTAAAAGAATACATTATTCCCTGAAAAACATCAGGAGCATTGAATGAATATTCTGAAATTTGGAATAATTTGCCAGCTTTAGGGAAGTGACAACATTTTTGATTTCATGTATGCTAAAATATTCATAGAAAAGCAATTTTATGATAGTAAAAACATAGGAAGAGTTTGTGATGACACAGGTAAATAACATGGATCATCATAAATAAAGTTTTATTATATTTATCTTTTTATAATCATAAAGATTTTTGATCATATAAAATTTTTAAAATTTCTGCAAAAAACACAAATTTAATATAGTAAAATTAGATTGGAAATAGGAAATTAGGAATGATATTTCCACAACAAATTCTCTTATAAAATTCTCATTCTTAAGATATCTAAGAAATTGATTAGATTTACAAATTTTATTCCCAAAAATCAATGGTCAAAAACTATGAACAAGAAGTTTTCAAAGGAAAAATTCAAACTAATTTTTTGTTGTTTTTAATTAATAAGTTTATTTTGAGTATACATTGCTTTATGAATCATGCTGGGAGAGAAAAGTCAAAACAAAAGGGAAATAACATGGGAAATTAAAAAAAAATACAGAAAAAAGAAGTGAACATGGCATGTGTTGATTTACATTCAATCTCTGTAGTACTTTTTCTGGATGTAGATAGCATTTTCTTTCCAAAGTCTATTAGGATTGCTTTAGATTATTGAACTACTGAAAAGAACAAAATCTTTCATACTCCTCATTGCACATTCTTGCTATTCTTATGTACAATGTATTCCTGGTTGAGCTTCTTTTGCTCAGTATCAATATGTGTAAATTCTTCCAGGTTTTTTCTAAATTCAGCATGTTCATCATTGGGACACTAATAGATTGTTGTACAAAACTGTACTTTTGTACAGTTTTGTACAACACACATTAGTGTCCCAGTTTTTCCATATCCTTCCAATATTTATCATTTTCTTTGCAAGCTACCTTAGTCAAATTGAAAGTTGTCAGGTGGTACCTCGGATGTGTTTTAATTTGCATTTTGCTAATCAATAGTAACTTAGAGCATTTTTTCATATGATTATAGGTAGCTTTAATTTTGTTATCTGAAAATTGTATGTTCATATCCTTTGACCATTTATCAACTGGGAAATAATTTGTATTCATATAAATTTGACATAATTCTTAATCTATTTTAGAAATTATATCTTTATTAGAAACACTGGCTGTAAAGATTTTCCTGCAGCTTTGTACTTCCCTTTTAATCTTGTTTCTCTTGGTTTTGTTTGTGTAAAATCTTTTCAATTTATTGTAATCAAAGTTGTCCATTTTGCCTTTCATAATGTTCTCTAGTTCTTGTTTGGTCATAAATCCTTCCCTTCTCTGAAGATCTGGTAGGTATATTATTCCTTGCTCTCCTAATTAGTTTATGGTATCATCCTTTATGCTCAAATCATGTAGTCAATTTGACCTTATTTTAGTAATGTAGTTTATGCCAAATTTCTGACATTATTTTCCATTTTCCCGGGAATTTTTGTAAAGCAGTGATTTCGTGTTCCAGAAGCTAGAGTTTGGAGGTTTCTCAAATATTAAATTGTACTATAGGCCTTGATTATTATGTCATGTGTATCTCATCTATTCCACCGATTCACCACTCTAGTTCTTAGCCAAAATCAAATTTTTTTTTTTTTTTGTTTTTTTTTTTTTAATTACTGCTGCTCTATAAAATAGTCTTAATTCTGGTACTACTGAGCCATCATCCTTTGTAATTTTTTTTATTATTAATTCCCTTGATATTCTTGACCTTTTGTTCTTATTTTTCCTTGTTCTATAAATTTTTTTTTTACATTTTGATTGGTATAACACTGAACAAACAGAACAATTTAGGCAGATTTTCCATGTTTATTATATTAGCTTAGCCTACCCATGAGCAATTGATATTTTTCCAACTGTTTAGATCTGACTGTATTTGTGTGAGAAGTATTTTGTAACTGTGTTCATTTAGTTCTTGGGTTTGTCTCTGCAGGTGGACACCCAAATATTTTATTTTTTTCTACAGTTATTTCAAAGGGACTTTCTATCTCTTGGCCTTTGTCGGTAACATATAGAAATGCTGATTATTTGTGTGAGTTTATTTTATATCATGAGACTTCGTTAAAGCTGTGAATTACTTACAGTGTAATGCCAGAGAAACTGAGGCAAGATAGAGATTAGAGAGTTATTAATAATTTATTTGAAAGGGAGAGATTTACTGGGACCAAATGGATCCATAGTTTGGTCCCAGGGCTGAATGAGACTATTGTCTCCAAGAATCCAGCAAATAATGTGAGTTCTCAATTATATATATATATATATATATATATATATATATATATATATATATATATATATACATACACACACATACACACACATACACACACATACACACATGTGGCTCAGATACAGGGGTAGATTGAGGCAGGAGTATAGTCAGAGTGCTGAGAGCAGGAACAGGACTAACAATACAGTTCTGACAGGATGGGGGAAGCATTCTGATAAATTGGGATTACAGAATGGGGAAAGGCACTGGACATTCTGATGATATCTAAGATAGAAGATCTTTCTCCTTATCTGAATCATCATGATTAGGAGGGAAGAGGGGGTGTTGCAATATTGACCAGAACAATTAGGAACTAAGGCAGAACAATTCAGGGAAACCAAGGCAAGATAATTTAGAGAAACTGAGTCAGGACAATAAAAGAGAACTGTAGTACAATATTGTTAGGATTACTAGGTGAGAACTCAGGTTGTCTGGAGAGTTACAAGGTGAGAACTCAGGTTGACTTGACAGTTCTCTGGCTCAGACAGGAGTTTACACCTTAGGAATTCTAAGAGGAGCAAGCTCATTAGTCGGAGTACTTCTTCTCAGAAGCCCTTGCATTATCCCACACCCATTCTGGACAGCACTCCAGAGATAGGAGAAGTCTCTATGCTACATCAGGCTTGATGCAGCTCTCTAACAGGAAGGGAAGTCACTTCTCTGGACAAGAGTTAACAGCAACTGTCTGGAGACAATAGTTCTCTACAGGAAGAAGAATCTGTCTGAGAGATTTGAGTTGACTTAGCAGATCTCTTCCCAGAGAGCGATCGGCAGCTTCTGGAGACAATAGCACGTTACACAATATTTCATACACTCTCTCTTCTGAATATTCAAATCATTGAATTACCTTCCTCTAGGTACCTGGAAGATCTTAGCACCATAATTTTGACCAACCCTATGCAAATCAAATAAACCAAAAAAGTGCAAAGGCTTAAGGCAAGAACAAGTCTTTCCCTGATAACTACAGAGTTAATCAGCAATACAAAGGCTCCCTATTGCAGAAATAACAGGTCCTTTGCAGCTGGGAAGCATCTCAGTCAGAGAATCCAGTTTGAGATAGATTGTTCACTGTGACTTAGGTCATTTGTGCACTTACCTCAGCCTCTACTTATAGAGCAGCAGGGTTCAAGTGTTCAAGGCCATTCAGAGGGACAACCCATTCCAGGAGAGAAGGATGAGGCTTAGAGTAGCTCCACCTGTCCTCACCCAGAGGAACAGACAGGGCTGCAGAAAGGATCCGGATTTCTGAGCATATGATGCACAATTAGACCAAAGCAGGCAACCCAGAACCTTTAGAGGCCTGATACTAAACTGTAAGGTCCTTTGAGAATGCTGAAATACTAATTAAGGAACTGGGGTTACAGGAGTGAAGAAACAGATCAGAGAAACTGCTAGTCCCAAGACAGGTGTCTGATTTGTGGTTGTTTTTAAAAATAATCCCCAAAATTGAGTCTGTTAGGGCAATTCCAATGGAATAAAGGATTTCAAAGTTAAAACATAACAAGCAAATCCTAGTCCAGTAAATTTAAGCAAGGAGTAAAAACGAAAAGGACTGTTTAAAGTATTTCCAATTCAATTTGAACTAGTGAAATAGGGAGTGGGGCAGAAGTGCCTAAGGCAAGTGAATAGGATTCTCATTCTTTCAGTTATTTTGAGAAAACTACACCAGTTTTCCCAATTTCCTATTTCTTCCTCTCTTTTTTTCTCACAGCAAAGGAATTATCAAATAACCATCCTATATATAAATACAGTTTTAACAAATTACATCCCAAATCTTAAACACATAGTAATAGATGACCCAATCAATCATTCATCAACTATTTCCAAGTTCCCCATATCAGCCAAAATATACTAGGAGGAGGGGAGATATTCTCATTCAAAAATTGCTTCCTGCTGAAGATGGGCTAAGACTCTCAGTCCAGGAAGGGGGATGGGTGTGGTGTGGCGGGATGTCAATCAAAACTGTTTTAGATCCCAGAAGCAAGTCAATATCTGTAATTTGATCAAAATCTAGAACAAAAAACCCCCCACATATCTAACAAATAAAGGTTAGAACAGTTTGAAATAGAATTAATGGTTCATAAGACTGCTACAAAATGTGGGGACCCAGCAGCTTCCTTTGTGAAGAGATGAGTTTGCTTCACAGGACAGGCAAACAGCTATAGTCTTAATAAAACAAAAAACAAAAAACAAAAAACAAAAACAGCAGTTAGGTTTCACAGACCACTGTTAATTGTCCTTTAAAAGACTTGAGGGGGCAGCTAAGTGCCACAGTGGATAGAGCACCAGCCTTGAATTCAGGAGGACCTGAGTTCAAATCTGGTCTCAGACACTTAATGCTTTCTAGCTGTGTAACCCTGGGCAAGTCACTTAGCCCCAAACTCAGGGGAAAAAAAAAAGACTTGAATGTCAGAATGTCATATAGACACAATATCCAGTAACAGATTGATGACTAGGCTAAATACTTATTTGACCAAATATTTAAGATATAATGATTACATATAACCATATTGGAAACAGCAAGATATGACATAATTGAATTGAATTAATAGTTTCTATTGACCATTGTTCTGATTATAGAAATTAGTCACAGGAGGAAAAAATGCAGGGACATAACTATAACATAACATAAGCAACCAAAACTCAACCTTCAGCACATATAGGATAAAATAGCTTTAATTCATTTTTACTTCAGTTAATTGTCCCACTAACTGTCAGAGGGTGGAGCTTTAAAACTCCCAAATATCATTAATTATAAGCCCAAGAAATTTTAGTTCCAATAACAAATCCCATTAACCAAAGTTTCAGATAAATCCTAAATACATATTTGCCATAAATTTATATTGATAACAGTAAGAAATTGTCTCAGTAAGTTCACTTCTTTCATATCTAAGTAGATGTTTCATAAGTGAACAGTATACATACAAATTATTTTGCTTTTAAAAATCCCCAATACATAGACAAATACCCCAAATTACATATCATCCATAACAGGAACATTTTCAAAAGGACAAAAGGAAAAAGAAAAAAAATTACTATTTTCAGAGGCTCTTTAAATGACCTCAGGATGACCCAATACAACCAATTAAAACTTAGATAGAATATCTTATACAGAATATCCTAATACCACATAAAAAAAAATCCAAGATGTTCTTAAAAATATTAAGCTTTTAGAAATAACCCAACCAAATTATAGATCACATTTATGATCATATTCCTTAACCAAGGAAATCATTATGTATCAAAAGAAACAAATATTCAGTCAATTAACTTGAAAGTGGGCCTATCTCTTATCATTTGGCAAAATCATTTGCCAAGCTCAAAATGGAACACATTTAAGTGGGGGAGGAGGAGGAAGGAGAGGATTCCACATGGCCACCCTTCCATATCAGGTTTAATTGGGAGAAGGGGATTTCCCATGGCCTCCCTTCCACCCTTCCCCTATTCCACATGGCATTTCTCCTAACTTCACTATGCTTCCTGACCCTATACTCAACTTTCTCTAAATTGCCTTCAAAACTATTAAGATTCACTGTATGGTAGATAGCTAAATGATTCCACAAAGTCCCCATGTCTATTAGAGCTGGATTTAAAGCATAACTTACAATGTGAACAAATTACCCAATTTCAGAAGGTAACATACTTTATCTAATTAGAGACACATGACTCCTTTCAGGCAAGTTAGCAGAACTTCTCTTTAACAAGCCATTGTTCTTAAAATCTTATACTCAATGATAACCAAATCTAGCCTGCATAAGCAACAGTAAAATTATTTCCCACAATTTGAAAACTGCCCAAAAGAATAATACATTTGCTTTTTTCACTAATATTCCAAAAACCTTTCCCCAAGTTTCAAAGCAATTAGCATAAACTCCTTTGTGCTCCAGAGTCCTAATCTGTCCAGCCCACTCTAGGCCAGGTTTGAATTTGAGTCAGGTAAGTTTTTAGTGTTCTTTCCCTAGAAATCCTTCTAGCTGGCTTTGAAAATTGCTTCTGCCATCTTAAAATAGCAACAAGTTAAAAAGTTTAGAATCACAAGCAAATTTTATACAGTTGCAATATTGAAATGACCAATTCTTAAATCTTTAGCAGAGCTCTTTAACCAATAGAACAGACAAGTCACATAGAACACAGAAAACAATCACACAGACTGCACAAATAAAATGTTTAACACATATTAACAGAGAGTGTCCAAAAAGTCACTCAGAATCAGATCAGATTGTCTTAGAAGACATCCAAACCAGAGGGTATTGTCCAGCATCCTGGAATGATATTCTTCTGAGAATTTAATGTCCATCAGCATTTTATTATTCTGAGAATCCTGATGCTAGCACAGACAGAACAGGTAAACAGATCAGATTATGTCCTAAGACATCCAAACTTAGTCTCCTATGGCCAAAATCTAGTGTCCACCATCAGGCATCAGACAGTGTTGTGGATGCAAACTGCTCTATTTCCAGGAGATTCTGGAGAAATCCAGAGCCATCAAAGAACCCAGATCTCCAGCTACCTCGAGGCCCAAGGAGAAGACCCGAAGGTCTTTAATCTCTAATCCTGCTCTCATTTTCTAATATCTTGGTGGGAAGGCTATAGGAACATTAGAAAAACTGAGTCAGGCCAATAAAAGAGAACTGTGGCACATCAGTAGGTTTTGGATGACTTCTAGGTTTTTCTAAGTATACTGAATCATCTGCAAAGAGTGAAAGTTTTATTTCCTTATTGTCTATTCTAATTCCTTTAAATTCCTTTTCTTAATGCTAAAGCCACTGTGTCTAGTACAATGTTAAATAACATTGGTGAAAATGGGCATCTTTGTCTCTTCCCTTATCTTACTGGGAATGTGTTAGGTTCCTTACTAGGTGGTAAGTTGGTACTTAATGATTCTCTAGCTCAGAGTTCACACCTTTAGTTCACACCTTTACAAAGAGTTTATACCTTTAGACTTCTTAAAGGAGCTTACACCTTTAAAGTACCCACAAGCCCATTCTCTGGGAGGATAAAAGGAGCCAAGACTCAGTGAGGAGAGGAGTCTGAAAGAAGTTAGAGTCTTGAAGGGTCAGTCTGGAGTGAGTCAAGGGAAGGATTTCCCAAGAGAACTTCAGGGAAGCTTGAAGAGATTCAGAGCCAGGATTCAGGAAGAAGAGTATTCGAGATTCTACTGTGATGCTGACTGGGGACACTTGGACGAGAGCAGATTCACAAGAACTAAAGGAAAAGCCTGCTCATGGAGATTCACAACTAGGATTGACTTCCGGGAAACCCACAATCCCACACTCTTGGATGCAGAGTCTGATTCATTCCCACATCTACCTTTGCTCTGGCTGGAGGCTCCAGAAGCTCCCCAAGAAATCTCCTCCCAGAGAAGGATTATAGTTGAGAGACAACGGGACTTTACAGGAATGCATCCATCTTCTTTCCATTACAATTAATGCTTGCTATTGGTTTTAGAAAGATACTACTTATTATTTTAAGAAAAGCTTCCTTTATCCCTAAGCTCTCTAGTGTTTTTAATAGGAATAAGTGCTGTATTTTGTCAAAAGCTTTTTCTGCATCTATTGAGATGCGATCTTATGATTGCTGTTATTTTTGTAATAGATATGACCCATTATAGTGAAGTTTTCCTGATATCATACCAGATCTGCTGTCTTGGTATAAATCCCACTTTGTCATAATATATTATCCTGCTGATAAATTGCTGTAAGCCCTTTGCTTATATTTGATTTAAAATTTTGCATCAATATTCATTAGGCAGATTGGTCTTTAATATTCTTCTTCTGTTTTGGCTCTTTTCAGTTTAGGTATCACTACCATATTTGTGTCATTAAAGGAATTTGGCAGGACTCCTTCTTCACCTATTTTTACAAATGGTTTATATCTTATTGGAATTAATTATTTTTAAATGGTAGAATTCACTTGTAGCTCAATCTAGCCTGAGGCATTTTTCTTAGGAAGCTCATTAAAGGTTTGTTTAACTTTTTTCTAAAATGGACTATTTAAGTAATTCAATTCCTCTTCTATTAATCTGGGCATTTTATATTTTTGTAAATATTTATCCATTTAAGTTAGATTGACAAATTTGCTGTCAGGCATTTGGACAAAACAGCTCCTATTTATTACTTTAATTTCTTTTTCCTTGGTGGTGAGTTCACCCTTTTCATTTTAGATGCTCATGATTTGATTTTTTTCTTTACTTTTTAAAATCAAATTAACTAAAGGCTAATTTATTTGGTTGGTTTTTAATCATAAAACCAATTCTTAGTTTTATTACTTAGTTAAATAGTTTTCTTAGTTTTAAGTTTATTAATCTCTCCTTTTTATGGACCCACACTTAACAGCACATATTAAGATCAGATCAAAATGAGTCCATAATTTAGGCAAAAAGAATGAGATCATAAATAAATTAGAGGAACATAGGATAGTTTACCTCTCAGACTTGTGGAGGAGGAAGGAAGTTGTGATCAAAGGAGAACTAGAGATCATCATTGATCACTAAATAGAAAATTTAAAAAGCTTTTGTGCAAACAAAATTAATGCAAACAAAAGTAGAAGGGAAGTAACAAATTGGGAAAACATTTTTGCAGTTAAATGTTCTGATAAAGGCCTCATCTCCAAAATATACAGAGAATTGACTCTAATTTATAAGAAATCAAGCTATTCTCCAACTGATAAATGGTTAAAAAATATGAACAGACAATTTTCAGATGATGAAATTGAAACTATTTCCACTCATATGAAAGAGTGTTCCAAATCACTATTGAGCAGAGAAATGCAAATTAAGACAACTCTGAGATACCACTACACACCTGTCAAATTGGCTAAGATGACAGGAACCAATAACGATGAATGCTGGAGGGGCTGTGGGAAAACTGGGACACTGATGCATTGTTGGTGGAGTTGTGAAAGAATCCAACCATTCTGGAGAGCAATCTGGAATTATGCCCAAAAAGTTATCAAACTGTGCATACCCTTTGATCCAGCAGTGCTATTACTGGGCTTATATCCCAAGGAAATACTAAAGAAAGGAAAGGGACCTGTATGTGCCAAAATGTTTGTGGCTAGAAACTGGAATATGAATGGATGCCCATCAACTTGAGAATGGTTGGGTAAACTATGGTATATGAATGTTATGGAATATTATTGTTCTGTAAGAAATGACCAACAGGAGGAATACAGAGAGACTTGGAGAGACTTACATCAACTGATGCTGAGTGAAATGAGCAGAACTAGGAGATCATTATACACTTCAACAATGATACTGTATGAGGATGTATTCTGATGGAAATGGATATCTTCAACATAGAGAAGAGCTAATCCAATTCCAATTGATCAATGATGGACAGAATCAGCTACACCCAGAGAAGGAACCCTGGGAAATGAGTGTAAACTGTTAGCATTTTTTGTTTTTCTCCCCAGATTATTTTTACCTTCTGAATCCAATTCTTCCTTTGCAACAACAACAACAAAATTTGTTTCTGCACATATATATATATATTGTACCTAGGATATACTGTAGCATATTTAATATGTATGGGAATGCCTGCCATCTAGGGGAGGGGGTGAAGGTAAGGAGGGGAAAAATTCAGAACAGGAGTACAAGGGATAATGTTGTAAAAAATTACCTATACATATGTACTGTCAAAAAATGTTATAATTATAAAATTAATTAAAAAAAAATCTCTCCTTTCTACTTTCAGAATTTCTAATTTGGTATTTAATTGGAGGGTTTAATTTATTATTTTTCTAGCTTTTTTATTTGCATGTCCAATTTTTGACTTTCTCTTTTTCTATTTTATTCATAAAATTTCCTCTAAGAACTGCTGTGGCTATGTCCCATACGTTTTGGCATGTTGTCTCATTCTCATTCTCTTGTTTGAAATTATGGATTGTTTCTGTGTTTTGTTCTTTGACCCAGTCATTTATAAAAATTAAATTATTTAATTTCCTATTGATTTTTAGTCTATCATTCCCTGCCCCTTTATATCATTTGTATAATTAGATAAAATATTACAATCAAATGCTAAAATACAGAACTATAAATGCTTCCTTTTCTGATCATGATGCAACAAAAATTATATAATTTTATATAATTTTATCAAATATCTTCCTGTAACTGGCTTAATATGTTCTTTAGGAATTGCTCTAACAGTGTGTGCATATAAATTTAATATCATTACTATTGTATTGTTTATGCTACCCTTTATCAAGATGTACTTTCCTTCCTTATCTCTTTTAATAAGATCTATTTTTACTTTTGCTTTATCTGAAATCAGAATTACTGCCCCTGTTTTTTTTTTTAAACTTCAGCTGAAGCATAATTCTGTTCCAGCCTTTTATCTTTACTGTGTGTCTGTTGGTGTCAAATGTGTTTCTTGTAAATAACATATTGTAGGATTATGTTTTTTAATCCATTCTGCTATTCACTTCAATTTTATGGGAGAATATATTCCATTCATAGTTACAGTTATTATTACTAGATTTCTATTTCCCTCCATCTATTTTCACCCCTGTATATATTTTTATTCTCTCTTTCTACCCTGCCCTGATTAGTATTTTGTTTTGGTATGCTTTTGATTCACCCCATCACTACCTTACCTCACTCCTCCTGTCTTCTCTTACCTTTTTTTCCTAGTGTTTCTGCCCTCTAGGATTTCTTTTCTTTTGTAAACTTGTATACCCACTTTGGCATTTGGCCAATTCTATTGCAGATTTGTTTTCTTTAGTTAATTTTTATATATCTTTTAAAAATTGAACAATTCAGCTTTTTAAAGATATTTTTCTCTTCAATGATTTTTGTGCCTTTTTCCCCATTTAACTTATTCTGTTTTCTAAGACTAAATTTTAAAATAAATAAGTAAATAAATAATAAAGAGAATTAACTAAATGCCTTTACCTAGTTTAAGAATTCCGAAAATGCTAACCTAGTACTGCATAATTCCTAAATGAAAACATGGCAGGGTAAGTGAGAGCTATGGTAAAATGGGAAACAGCCTAAATTTAAAAATAATGAAAATAAGAAATATGGAAAAATTAAAGGATATAACATTAATTAATATTAATCATAAATATCCCTGTATATTACTAACAAAATCCAGCAAGAATATATAGAAAGAGAACATTTGTTAGAAAATTTTAGAGAATATATAATATATAATATATGTCAGTCTCTTTGCTACATTATAGTCAGGAATTATGGGAATTCATGTATAAAACACAATAGGCAGAAATAGAGACAAACTAAGAAATTTCATAAGGATTAATTAGCAAGGAGTAAATAGTATTGATATATCAAAATTGACACATCTAGTATGCTTTATTGACTTGAAGGGATTATTGTGATTAGTTTTCTTTCTACTCCCTCTGCCACACAATTCTTTTTTTTTTTTTTTTTTTTTTTTTTTTTTTTAAGAAGAAGCATGGTATAGGCCAGAAAAAAAGCTGAATAAATAGATTTCTGTATTGGAGTCATGAAGATCTGAATTCACATCTAATCTCTTTTATTTTTTTTAAATTAATACTAACTTAAAAATGATTCCTATGTCCAAAGGTATATTAAACTATGCATACTTTTTGATTGAATACTTTTTCTACTGAGCCTATATCCCAAAGAGATCTTCAAAAAGGGAAAAGGACCCACATGTGCAAAAATGTTTGCAGCAGCTCTTTTTGTAGTGGCAAGAAACTAGAAACTGAGTGGATTCCCATAAGTTTGAGAATGGTTGAACAAGTTATGGTATATGAATTTTCACTTATTTTGTGGTTGTTTGCTTGTATTTTGTTTTCTTTCTAATTTTTTTCTTTTTGAAATTGAATTGTGGGAATATGTATAGAAGAATTGCATATGTTTAACATGTATTGATTTATTTAACCTGGCACTCTTCACCCTGGTTTCCTAGCCTGGGTGGCCAAGCCAAGATGGATAGCCAAAAGAGGTAAGGGTTTTGGTAGTGATCACGTGGGTCTTCTGACCAGGTGTTCACTAGGGAACCAACAAGTCAGGGCATCAGTCAGGGCATTATGTGAGTAGGCATAATAAAGGCTTTTAAGATTACACGTGGCTGTTCTTGAGTGCGCTACCGGTTATTAAGCTATAGATTCAAGAGATTGTGGCCAGAGACCTTTGAAGGCCTCAGAGGAGGCGAGCTGGGTAGAGTTCACACTGCTAAGCACAGTGGTCAAAGATACTCTGGTGGGTCTAGGACAGACTAGTAATTGTAACTGCCAGGAGAGCACGTTACAAATTGGAACACAATGCTTTGCAAGGGTGAATGTTGAAAACTATCTATGTATGTGCTTTGAAAAGAAAAAATGAAAAAAATAAGTTCCAAATTCTATTCTTCTCTCTTATAATTCCCATATCCATTAAAAAGGGAAATAATATGAGGTCAATTATTTATGTGAAATTATGAAATCCACTAATGGATTTATATGTGTGCATACATACTCTCTTTTTACTGACTTAGTTTCTTCATTTAAAATGTGGTCAAAAACCTCTACTTCTTAGCATTTTTATGAAGAGCAATTGAAATAACATATGTAATGTGCTTTGAAAACCTTAAAGTGTTACATAAATCCGAGTTATTATTGTTACTAGCTATTAGTCTTCAACTAACAGATAGGTCATATCGAAAGTCTCTTGTAGCTCTGAAACCTATATGTGTTTGTGGGGGGTGGATTAGGGTAGGATGGAAACTTGACTTTTTCAAACTCATACAGAGTCAGTGGTTAAAACAGGAATGAAACTAAGATTTTGTGAATTCAGGTCTAGTACCAGTTTCACTTTGAATCTCAAATAGAAAAGAACTATTGCATGATTAAAAAAAAAAATCTTAGGCAGGATTTTTTTTTTTTAACTGATCACTTTTTATGTCTTTTCTATTGCAAATCCAGTGTGAACTGAAGTTCAGTGAATTGATAATTTACATATGGCTTTCAGGATATGTGAATGACAATAATCCCAGTCTGAATTTTATGGACTCTGATAGGAAAAATTACATATTCCTAATCCTAGATCTGATTCTATTTACAGACTTTTCTGTGAGAATTGAAAGACACTTGTGACAAATTCAGAGAAAATAAAGTGATCCATCAGTGTGGTCACTCATTCAGTATCACTGAAAAGCTCCATATGAGAATTTCAGTGCCATATTTTTTCTGAATTTGCTATACTTGCTTGCATTAAAGTACCTTTGATTTTATTTTTTGGGATTATATATAGGGGTGAGAGCATTTTCTCAGTTTTGTCTGGAGACAAGATTTATTTATTATTATTATTACTAAGACCATGGGTTCTTTCAGCTATTTTTTCTTAGAATAATGTTTTTAAATTTATATAATAAACCATAGGTGATATTAAAAAAATAGATTGAAATTCAGTTCTATATCTTTTTACGTTCCATCTAGCTGTTTATAATTTACATATCCCAGCTTAAGAACTCCTGGTTCATTCTTTTTATATCAATCCTTTAATTCTGCCATTCACTGGCATCTAACTTTGGCACTTAATTCTGACATTCCCTCTGTTTAGGTATTCTAAATAGACTGTTATATTTTGGGCCCCAAAGGACAGCTAAACACCATACCAAATGGTGTTACACAATTTCTGTGCTGCATCATTCTGACTCTACATGTCCTGAATCAAATATAAGCTCAATTCAGATTCAGGACATTACATCTGGTTCTATTTGGACAGTTCCTGCTTGGCAGCTCCTCCAAGACTTTCCTTGTCTAGAAAAGAGTTCCCAGAACATAAACTCCTACAGGATTTTGGCCCTGTCTCACTCCCTGCAATCCTGGCTCCATTAATCCTGTTCTTCTCCAAGTCAAACTATAAGGTTTATGATACCTTTGTGGTGGCAGGTGGCACTTGAGTGCCAGGCTTCCTCCATAAATATACTTTCCATAAATACAGCCTTACTTTGAATGGCTGGAACTTTTGATCAGAATTAGTTTAACCCATATCTGTAAGTGTACCCTTTTTTAAAGTGGAACATTAATATGCTCCAATTTACAGACCCCATGGTTGCTATAATCCACTTTGTAGAGCAAATAGAGATCCAATGATATAATGCAGATTAAAAATTACAACACTAGACATTTTAAACAGTTTCATTTTGGGAAATAATTCTAACACTGAGCTCTAAACTTGAGACTTTGCAGGTTTCCTAAATTTTTTTGAATTCAAAAGTCTGAGTAAAATTCTGTGGAGAAAAAAAATGTGATCATTAGAGCATTGGCATTAAATTGGAAAGCTAAATGCTTTTCAAACATTTCAAAGTGAATTCTCCACCTACTTTCTCTGATCCTTGTTACTTACTAAAATACTGGATTATTCATACTCGTGCACACACACAACTATTCATTAGGAAAATATTATGCGTTAAAAACTGCAAATACAAGCAGGGAACTTACATTCTAACGGGAGTCAGGTTTAAGGTGGTACCTACTCTGAATCATGGTGCTAAAGTCACAAGACTCAGAAGCATAACTTAGAAGAAATTGAAAGATAGGCAGCCAGTTCCCAAAATGAGGACCCAGAAGGAACTTACAATGAAAGAAAGAGGGATAGATGGGAGAAGGAAAATTCCAGGATGACCAATTACCTAGCTCCTGGTGGCAAATTCTGGAGAATCAGTAGCATAGCTAAGACAGTAATTTATATAAACATAATTATTATTTTAAGGCAATAGACTAAATACTTAGATATTCCATGGAATTTGCCTCAATTTTACTTTAAAGGAGGTGGGGTAAAAGAACTAAAGCTAAAAACCTAGAAGTTTCAACATGTCACACACACAAAAAATGTTTTAAAAAAGAGCTATATAACACTAAATTATAAAAAAATATTTTAACAGATACAATTAAGATAATGATAATATTCCTTATTTATATGGCAATTCAGTTTATAAAGGACATTTCTCCAAAATTTTTGGAATAAACATTATCATAAAAATTATTTTCATTGTAGGACCAGTAGATTGCTGTATACTTCAACAACAATATTATATGATAGTCGGTTCTGATGGATGTGGCCATTTTCAACAATGAGATGAACCAAATCAGTTCCAATAGAGCAGTAATGAACTGAACCAGTTACACCCAGCAAAAGAACTCTAAGCGATGACTGTGAACCACTACATAAAATTCCCAATCCCTCTAATTTTGTCTGCCTGCATTTTGGATTTCCTTCACAGACTAATTGTACACTATTTCAAAGTCTGATTTTTTTTGGACAGCAAAACAACTGTTTGGACATGTATACTATATTGTATTTAATTTATACTTTAACATATTTAACATGTATTGGTCAACCTGCCATCTGGGGAGGGGGGGAAGGAGGAGAAAAATTAGAACAAAAGTTTTGGCAATTGTCAATGTTGTAAAATTACCCATGTATATATCTGGTAAAAAAAAAAAAAACTATTAAAATATTCTCATTTTATAATTATGAAAAGTGAAGCTCATTAAAATGACAGCAAGAATCAATTTTAGTCATGACTTGTGAGATAAAAAATGAATAGTGAGGAAAAGTACTTTTATTTTATACTTATCAAACCACAAAAATGATTAATCTCCTTAATCCCCTCTGAATTTTAATTATACTTAAGAAAATCAACAAAAAGAAATGAAGTAAAAATGGAATTTAACAAGAAAATCAAATTTTGATTACTGAATCAATATTTTCCCTAATCTACTCTCAGATCATTATTATTTTCAACTTTTCCACCTATATGGAAAAGAGTCAGTGGAAATGGAGCCAAGATGATGGATTTATAGGAAATAGTGGGATGAACTATAGAAGTATCTCTAAAAAGATTTAAAAAGTGTACCATGCTGAATTCTGATGGTGAAAATCCACAAAACATTACAATGAGTTATTAATTTGGCCCAAGTCAGCATAGACAGACATAGGGTCTGTGGCCATTAAGAACAATTTAGTTTTGTGTGGGAAGTATTTTAGGGTCCATACAGCTGATGTGTAAAAGGAAAAGAAGAGGTCTCAGATCCATATTGGAATATTGTGATGGGGACAGGTGTGGATTGGTATCTTTGTCATCCAGTATCTAGTTCTAGGGCAGACTGAGAGGCAGATCTACATAGGGGAATGTCATTCCTGAATAGTATTGAATAGTGTCTAGAAAAAAGGAGAAAATTCAAAAGATGCAGGATCAAAAGCTTGGCTTAGATTCCAAGACAGAACAGAATCTCATTGAAAGTAGCTTGTAAAGTAGCATGCAAAGGAATAAATGGGGTGGGAATTCTAGACCAAAGTAGGACCTATAATTATGCCTTTCTAAACCAACATAGTTTTCAAGTCAGTACCTGAGTCCAATATTAGTCTACTGTAACACACATCATAAGCCCAGAAATTGCAGAAATCAGACTGAGGGGAGGGAAATTTGCCTTGCTTTAGACTACTTTGGAAGCATTGAAAGATTGCATGTCTCCAACCTACTCCATTCAAGGCTAAACTCCCAAAAAATCATGAACAGAATTAGTTCCACACAAGCCTTCAGAAATGTCACAGAGCCCAGCCTTAACATAAAGTACAGAATCAGTAAGTAAGAAAGATAAATGTGCAAAAATAGAGCCATGCCATAAAGAGCTATGATGAGAGTTGTGGGGACACTCAAGACAAACTCAGAAGCTGACAATGACTCCAAAACATTTGTAAGCAAATCCTCAGAGAAAAATATAGCTTGAGTACAAACAACTTGAATTTCTGGAAAAAGATGACAAAAACTTATGTTTTAAGTTAAAAATTATTTTATAAATGTAAGAAAAATACTTGAGGGGAAAATAGAAAGGAAATGATAGATACAGATGAAAGATTTAGGGAATTAATTCTTGTTAGTAGAGGTAGAAAGCTTTGCTAAAAAACAAACTCCCTGAAAATTTGAGTGGAGCAGATAGAAAACAATGATTTCATGAGAAAAAACATATTAAACCTGAAGGGGTAGGAAGAGAAGGAGAAAATGTAAATCACTTCAAAAAACTACTTTGAAAATGGATCAAGAAAAAATAAATTAGGAATCAATGAGCTCCATGAATGTCATGACCAAATATGACATCATGTTAAAAAAAATCTCAAAAGCAAACTGCCCAGATATATTAGAACAAGAAGATAAATTAGAAACAAAAATAATTTATTAGTTACATCTTGAAAAAAAAACAAATGAAAATTCCAAAGAGATGACTGTCAAAATATAAACAGTCCAGGTCAAATTAAAATTACTGGCAGCAAGCAGCCAGAAATAATTTAAATATCAAGGAACCACAAGCAGTATAAGGCATGATTTAGCAGCCATACTCAAAAGAAATGGATAATTTAGTATATAATATTTCAGAAAGCAAAGAATATAGGCTTACAGCCAAGGTTATATTAGAAAAACAAATTAAACATGGTATTGGACCGGGAATTGAGGAATGGTCCTTTAATAAAACAGAGGACTTCCAAATATTCCTGATGAAAAGACCAGAGCTGTGGAGAAACTTTCAAGCTGAAACACAAGAGTAAAGAGAAACATAAAAAGAAAAGCATGTGTGAATTTATTCCTCTGTAAAAGAATACATAAGGGTTTAGTGCTTACTTTCAAAATTTGGGGAGATGTTACATGAGTGCATCTTAAACCCTGAAGCAAGGTTTATAAGGGGAGTCTATTTAGATATGCCCAGGGATGGTCCCATTGTGTCCTGTTGATCTTAAAAAAATTAAAGAGGAGAAAAGGAATATATAGGGTAAGTGGGAGAAAGTAACTAGTTTAGAGATACTTAATTTACATAATCTGGATGAACAAATAAACATCCATATAAATAAGAAGATGGGGGATATAGGGTAACAGTTGAAACTTTAACCTCACTTTCATGTGAACTGTTAAAACAAAAATAAATACATACAAAAAGTTGAGTACAAAAATAAATTTTATTCAACAGTGAAATGGAGGGAAATGGAAAAGAAAGAGAGGAGGAATTAGAAGAAGGGTAGATTTAGAGAATCCTTAGCAAACAAACTATAATGAGGTACAAAAAATATTTGTATCCCTTTGTAAGGTGGTGGAGAATACTAGTAAATTGGGGAATAGATGAGTAAGTTATGGTATATAACTGTGATTGAATACAATTGTATTGAACTGCTATCAGCATAATGACCAAACAGAATTCCAGAAGATTAATGATGAAATATTATAAAGTGGTAAAAGACTCAGAATGCTGAATGAAAGTTTCTTTTTTTTAGGGATTTTTAAAATTTTTGTGTATATCACATGTACAAAAAATACTTTACCAACTTTTTCATAGAATGAAGCAAACAAATATCACTTACCATCAATTTTCTAGTGCTCTTCCTTTTCTAAACTGAGCTTTGGGCTAAGAGTATTCAGATAGAATAGTGCTAGCTCCACACCTGGATCTGAATATTCAAATACTAATTTACATTCACAAATTGAGTTATTGCCTGCTTAATGGCCTCAATCTACATATATAAACACAGATTTCTAACATGTTAATAAGAGAATTGCAAATTTCTTGTATAGACCAAAAGAAAGTGCTTTGAAAATATCATCCAATTTGTCATAATGATTGTAATGATACTTTTTACATTGATTCAGTGTTTCAAAACCTACAAATTGTTTTTACCTATATTATCTCTTGTGATTTATCTTAAGAATAGAATATGTTGGGAGAAAAGATATTCACTTCAAAATTCAAGCATATAAGATCATTCAGTTCATCTATCCATCGACAAATATTTCTTATGTATATGTTTCCATACAGTAAACTGGGCAATGGAACTATAAATCCAAATAATACAAAAGCCTAATATAGGGTGGTGAAGACTAGTGAATCAGTAAGTTTAAACAGAGAATTCAAATTTGTAAACAAATTCAAAGTAGCTGATGACAAAGTGGACCCATTATTTAGCAAGCAGGTCATTGGGAAAATGAAAAGATCAACAAAGACTGCATACAGCAAATAGGTCTTTCAATATGTCCTGAAGGAGGGGACAGATTCTATGAGATGGAGAATTAAAAAAAAATGTTCCATGTAACATTTCCAAGTTTTTGCAGTTCCACAAGGTCAACTGGATATTTTTAAATTTTTAAAAATTTCTTGAGTATTTAGCTCTATTACAATTTCATTGAGTCATATTTAGAAATAAACAATCATTTGTTGCATTCAGTTTGGATATTTTTATACAAAAGAAAGGTGAAGAACATTCCTATCTAGATAATAATCCCAGCTTGCAGGAGAGTATTTTGTAACTTCCAACAGTTTCTAATCAAAGAGACTCACATTGACCTTGTGTAGGATTATGTTGATTCAGCTTAAAGACCTTGAACTTAATTTACTCTTACCTCCATAAGAGAAAAGAGTCACATTATCTTTTCAGTTATTTCAATTCAGTTTCCTTAAAAGCAACTCTGCTCCCACCAGCTAACTTCCTATCATGCTCAAAATATCTTCTATTTGCCATACCTTTCCTTAGAGTTAGAGTTTTACTTCATTTGTGATTGTTTTTCTTTTCTGAATTGTCCTCTAATTTGCAAATTCTGTTTTATGTTTGGCAGTGTCTTTTTTTTTATCTTTTTGCTTTCATTAAGTAGTCAAAAACATTTCCATTCCTTTCCTTCAATTATTTTTGTAATGTAAAATTTCATTTTCTCTATATTCTTTTCTAAATAGAATTTCTTTTCTTTACTCATGTACCTTCCCATTGCCTGCTGTAATATTTTATTCTTTGATTCATGGCTTTTATGGTTATTTATTCCTTTTTTATTGCCATATATTCAGGAAATTAAAGTTTCTAAAGGATGTTTTTTGAGCTTTCTCTTAAAAGCAGTTTTTATGCTATATCTTTGGAGATTTTACTCCTGTACACTTTTTTGTGTTATACATCATTCTTAGCAATACCACTTCCTATAGATTTTAACAGGGATAAAATTATTGCCCACTTAAGGAATTTTCCTGTCTCCTCACAGTTCTTTATTAATGTTTACCCTTCCCATGATTATTTTCCCTCATTTGCCATGATACTTTCTCATAGGTCCTCAGGCCAAAATCTTTTGCATTTTTGTAGGGAATGCCAGTTACTAAGAGGACTTTTGATTTCCTCTTTCTTGAAGAAGGATGAGTACTCTAAGCACCAAATCCCTGTAGATGATGCCATTTTAAGTTTTCTTTCTACAATGTGAGGTTTCTTCTGTGGGACCTCCTACAACCACTGAATTAAGTTTTTTTTTTTTTTTTTTTTTCTTACTTTCATCATCTTTTAGTCACTTTTTTTGTCTACTCTTACATTCTTCTATATGTCCTCTTCTTCTGCCAAGGTTATAGAAATTGTTTTGTTGGTGTGAGAGCCAAGATGTTGGAGAGGAGACATGTCTTTTTCTGAGCTCAACAACATGTCCTCACACTAACAGCAAATTCAGCCTCTGAACTGGTTTAAGAGTAACAGAATCCATGAATATCGAGAGTGTTACAAATTATCAGCAGAAGCTAATTTGAAGATCTCCAGAAAAGGTCTGTTTCAATTGAGCTCAGTGGGAGGCAGGCCAAGTGCAAGCAGGCCAAGAATTGATGCCAACCACAGGCAGCACACAAAACTGGGGAGTGTGAGCTCCTCATAGCAGAGAATCTATGTGGAGGAATCTACAGAAGTGTTGTCTACTCTGCCCTGATTGCAAGCCAGTAGACCAAGAGACTAGTTATAAGAAACCCAACACAAACCCAAAAGGCAAATGCCAGAATTTCAGGGAACCTGGCCACACCAATCTGATATCAGAAGTCAGTCAGCACTGGTCCAGTTCAGCCATTGCCACTTATAGAGGAAGCTTGGCAATCTTTCCCGAGCCCTAAAAGCAGACATCACTTTTTTTTTTTTTTTTTTTAATGAGCAAAAAAGCAAAAAGTACTCTGACCATAGATAGTTTTTAGGATGAAAGAGAACAAAATTCAAACTCTGAGATCCCTAAAAGCAAATTGTGTCCTGATGAAGCCCTAAAGGGTGATATAAATTGGTCCCCATCTCACAAGGTTCTTGTGGAAGAAATTTTAAAAGATCTTAAAATAGAGCTAGAAGAAAAATGGGGAAAAGAAATGAGAACTTTGCAAGAGGGTTTGTAAAAGGATACACAGACATTATCTAAAGAAAACTCTTTACAAAATAGACTTAGTGAATTGGAAAAAGCATATAATTCTTTACAAAAGAGATTTAACAAAATGGAAAAAGAAAACAATTCCCTAAAAAACAAAATTTGTGAAGTGAAAAAAATAAACAACTCCCTTTAAAAAAATTGAAAAGAAAATAACTCTTTAAAAACCAGAATTTGTGAAATAGGAAAAAAAAATCCATACAACAACCAACTCATTTAAAAATTCAAGGCGGGGGGGGGAGCAAAGATGGTGGAGAAGATACACATGAACTTCTAAGGTCTCTCTTACCCTCAATACCAATTATATAATTCAGCCTCAAAAATATTGCTGGACTGGTAAAAATCACAAAGATTAGAAATACAACAACTTACCAGCTGAAGAGAATCTGGAACTTCGTCAGAAAAGGTCTGTAATGAAGGGAAGGGGGAAAAGACCAGCATAGACAGAGATAGACTAAAGGCTAGCTTACTGTGCTGATTGGGCTGGAGAGGCCTCTGGGGATAGAATAGTTATCGAGACAGAGGATTCTGGCATAGGCTTTTAGCTCTACTCTGCTTACAAAAGAGCAGACTAGCAGAGAAGTCAAACCACTTTAAAAAAAACAAAACAAAACAAACAAACAAAAAAAAACAGCCAGAAACTGCCTGTAGCTACCCCAAATCGGAAGTGAGAGCACAAATTGTGGCATGCTGAATGGGACTTTTCCTTGGAGCAATTAAGAACCTGCAAGGCAGTGGGGGAGACATAACCTGGGGCAGCTTCTAATCCCATAGTGGAGGGCTCGGCCTGAGGCTGTGGAACTTTCACAGCAGCGAGGCTCCTGCAACAGTGACTGTGCTTCCCGGGGTGGAGATACTTCCGGTCTGTGTGCTGGGGCTATTTTCTGGTCAGCTACTAATATCCATGGCCCTACTGTAGGCTTTGGCCTGGCGTTGTGAGGCTTTCACTCTTCAGCCTCTAACCTTAGGGCAGTCACTAGGCTACAAAGAGGGAGATCTTTTACTGGGCTCTGACCACTTCCAGAGGAGGAGGAGGGAACTCTTTCCCAGAGCACTCTTGTACTTTTCCATCCCATTAACAAGACAGCTGCCTTTCATATCTCTGTTCTGTAGAGGAAGCTGGGAACCCCTTAGTCAGAAAGCAGAGCCCACAAGCTATAAAAAATGAGTACAAAAATTGAAGAGAACTATTGACAACTTCTATACAGAAAAAGAGCAGATCATTAACCCTGAGGAGGCTAACAGCAGACAGTCTCCAGATAATACCCTGAAGGGGAATGTTACCTGCTCCCCATAACATAACTCTCTCCTAGAAGAAACTATTAAAGACCTGAAAAGAGAGTTAGAAGATAAATGGGCAAAGGAAAGAGAAACTATGCTAGAGAGTAACAATGTCCTGAAATTTGAAATGAAAAAGATAAAGAATTCACAAGAAATATAGGGAAACAAAATCACAGGAAAGGGGCAGCTAGGTGGCACAGTGGATAGAACACCAGCCTTAAATTCAGGAGGACCCAAGTTCAAATCTGGTTTCAGACACTTAAAACTTCCTAGCTGTGTGACTCTATGCAAGTCACTTAACCCCAGCCTCAAGGGGGGGGAAATCACAGGAAAGTAGGATTTCTTAATTGGAAAAGATAAAGAATTCTCAAGAAAGTAGGATTTGTGAATTGGCAAAAGAAAATAACTCACTAAAAAAAAAGAAAAGAAAAAAATTAGTGAAATGGAAAAAAATTCCACAGAGCAAAATAATTCATTTAAAAACTCAAATGGACATATACAAAAAGAATTAAAAATGTGAATGAAGAAAATAACTCATTGAAAATCAGGACTAAACAAATAGAAATGAATGATTCATTGAGACACCAAGAATCAGTCAAACAATATCAAAAAAAATGAAAAGCAGGAGAATAACATCAAATATTTATTGGGAAAATCTATAGACCTGGAAAATAGATCTAGGAGAGATAATCTGAGGATCATTGGACTTCCTGAAAATTATGACCGAAAAAAAGAGCCTAGATTCTACTTTACAGGAAATCATCAAAGAAGACTGTCCAGAGATAATAGAAACAGAAGGGAAAAAAGCATTGAAGGAATTAATCAAACACCTTTTGAAAAAGACCCTAAAAAAAAAAAACAAAAAAACAAAAAAAACTCCATGGAATATTTTGGCTAAGCTGCAGAACTATCAAACTAAGGAAAAAATATTGCAAGCAGCCAGGAAAAAACAATTCAAATATCGAGGTGCCACAATAAGGGTCACTCAAGACCTGGCTGCATCCACATTAAAGGATAGAAGGGCCTGGAATCTGATATTCCAAAGGGAAAAGAACTTGGAATGCAGCCAAGAAGAAACTACCCAGCGAAGTTTAATATTTTCTTCCATGGAAGAAGATGGACATTTAATGAAACACAGGAATTCCATTTGTTTCTAAGAAAAAAAAAATATATATATCTAAAAAAATTTTTTTTTTTATCTCAAACCACAAGTCTCAAGAGAAGCAGAAAAAGGTAAAAGGAACTCTTGAGAACTGTATTTCTGTTGTGGATATACAGAAAATCCACATGTATAATTTGATTTTACTGATATAACATAAAAAGGGGGGAAGTAGAAAGGGAAAGATTATAGTATCAGAAAATGGGTAAAGGGGAGATAAAAAGAAGGAAAATACACCACAAGAAGAGGCAAATAAAATTTACCACATTTGAGGGAATTTAGAGAGGGGGAAGAACATTGTGTGAATCTTACTCTCATCAGAGTAGGCTCAAAAAGTTAATAATTGACATATTTGTTTTTCAGAGAATTCTCTCTCACCTCATTAAAAGGGGGGAGGAAAACAGAAAAGGAAACGAGTAATAGGGGAAGGGTACAAGAAAGGGGAAGGGATTTAAAAGGAGGGGAGAGGGTTATTAAAAAGGGAGGGCTGTGTGACACAAGTGGGGCCCATAAGCTTAATAATGGGAAAGGGGTTCAGGGGGGACAAGGGGAAAAAAAGCATAATATGGGGATAATATGATGTCAGGAAATACAGAATTAGTAATTTTAACTGTAAATGTGAATGGGATTAACTCTCCCATTAAGCAGAGGCAGATAGCAGACTGGATCAAAACTCAGAACCCTATAATATGTTGCTTACAGGAAATGCATTTAAAGCAGGGAGATACTTACAGAGTAAGGATAAAAGGCTAGAGCAGAATCTATTATGCTTCAAGAGAAGTAAAAAAAGCAGGGATTGCCATACTTATCTCAGATCAAGAAAAAGCAGAAATTAATATAATTAAAAGAGATAAGGAAGGAAACTATATCCTGCTAAAGGACAGCATAGACAATGAAGCCATATCAATAATAAACATATATGCACCAAGTGGTATAGCATCTAACTTCCTAAAGGAGAAGTTAAGAGAGTTGCAAGAAGAAATAGACAGCAAAACTATAATAGTGGGAGATCTCAACCTTGCACTCTCAGAACTATATAAATCAAACCACAAAACAAATAAAAAAGAAATTAAGGAGGTAAATAGAACATTAGAAAAATTAGGTATGATAGATCTTTGGAGAAAACTGAACGGTGATAGAAAGGAATATACTTTCTTCTCAGAAATTCATGGAACTTATACAAAAACTGACCATGTATTAGGACGTAAAGATCTCAAAATTAAATTCAGGAAGGCAGAAATAGTAAATGCTTTCTTCTCAGATCACAACACAATAAAAACTATTTTCAACAAGAAATTAGGGGTAAATAGACCAAAAAGTAATTGGAAACTAAATAATCTCATCTTAAAGAATGAGTGGGTGAAGCAGTAAATTATAGAAGCTATTAATAATTTCACCCAAGATAATGACAATGATGAGACATTATACCAAAATTTGTGGGATGTAGCTAAAGGGGTAATAAGGGGAAATTTTATATCATTAGAGGTTTACTTGAATAAAATAGAGAAGGAAAGATCAATGAATTGGCCCTGCAACTTAAAAAGGTAGAAAAAGACCCAATTAAAACCCCCCAACCAAATACTAAACTTGAAATTCTCAAATTAAAAGAAGAAATCAATAATATTGAAAGTAAAAAAAATTATTGAATTAATAAATAAAACTAAGAGTTGGTTTTATGAAAAAGCCAATAAAATAATAAAATAGATAAACCTTTGCTAAATCTGATCAGAAAAAAGAAAGAGGAAAATCAAAATGTTAGTCTTAAAAATGAAAAGGGGGATCTTTCCACCAATGAAGAGGAAATTAGAGCAATAATAAGGAGTTACTTTGCCCAACTTTATGCCAATAAATTGATAACTTAAGTGAAATAGATGACTACCTCCAAAAATATAGACTTCTTAGAATAACAGAGGAGTACAAACATGGTACTAATACTTAAAACAGGTAGGTTGAAAATGGAGGAAAAAAAGCAAAAAGACTTCAGAAAATCATCCCCAGGATAATACAATATGATCAAGTAGGATTTATTCCAGGAATTCAGGGCTGGCTTAATATTAGGAAAATTAGTAGTATAATTGACCATATTAATAATCAAATTAACAAAAAACATATGATTATCTCAATAGATGCAGAAAAAGCATTTGATAAAATACAACATCCATTACTAGTAAAAACACTTGAGAGTACAGGAATAAATGGACTATTCCTTAAAATAGTCAGGAGCATATATTTAAAACCATCAGTAAGCATCATATGTCATGGGGATAAAATGGAACCTTTCCCAGTAAGATCATGAGGTGAAACAAAGTTGCCCACTATCACCATTACTATTCAATATTGCATTAGAAATGCTAGCCTTGGCAATAAGAGCCAAGAAAGAGATTAAAGGAATAAGAGTAGGTAATGAGGAAATCAAACTATCACTCTTTGCAGATGATATGATGGTTATACTTAGACAACCCAAGAGATTCTAATAAAAAGTTGTTAGAAATAATTCACAACTTTAGCAAAGTTGCTGGTTACAAAATAAATCCACATAAATCCTCAGCATTCTTATATATCACTAACAAAATGCAACAGGATGAGATACAAAAAGAAATTCCATTCAAAACAACTGTCGAGAGTACAAAATATTTGGGAATCTATCTACCAAAGAAAAGTCAGGAATTATATGAGCAAAATATCAAAACACTTGCCACAAAAATGAAGTCAGATTTAAGGAATTGGAAAGACATTAAGTGATCTTGGATAGGCCGAGCAAATACAATAATGATGACAATACTACCTAAATTAATCTATTTATTAGTGCTATACCAATCAGACTCCCAAGAAACTATTTTAATGACCTAGAAAAAATAACAACAAAATTCATATGGAAGAACAAAAGGTTGAGAATTTCAAGGGAAGTAAGGGGGAAAAAAATCAAATGAAGGTGGCCTAGTTGTACCTGATCTAAAACACTCTCTCTCTCTCTCTCTCTCTCTCTCTCTCTCTCTCTCTCTCTCTCCATATATATATATATATATAAATATATATATATAAAGCAGCAGTCACCAAAACCATTTGGTATTGGCTAAGAAATAGACTAGTTGATCAGTGGAACAAGTTATGCTCGTAGGAAAAAATAGTGTACAACTATAGCAATCTAGTGTTTGACAAACCCAAAGATACCAACTTTTGGGATAAGAATTTATTATTTGGAGAAAAAAAAAATGGTTGGGCAAACTCGAAATTAGTATGGCAGAAATTAGATATGGACCAATTAGCCAAATAGAAAAAGAACTAAAAAAAGATAACTGAGGAAATAATTCAATAAATGGAACTGAAAAAAAGAAATGAGACATCAAGGGTCAATTAAGCAAAACTAAAAAAAAAAAAGAAAGAAAAAAAAATAGAAGAAAATGTAAAATACCTACTTGGAAAAACAACTGGGGAAAAATATCAAGGAGAGACAATCTAAGCATGATTGGATTTTCTGAAAATCATGAGGGAAAAAAGAACTAAGACATTATCTTTCAGGACATCATTATTGAAAATGTCCCTGATGGGGAGGCGGAGCCAAGATGGCGGAGAAGAAACACACGACTCAGTGAACGTCCTCAAACCCTCACAACCAATTAGATAAATTAAGTCTCAAAATTAGCTCAGGACTGATAGATACCACAAGGACTGGAAGCACGACTTACCAGCTGAAGAGAATCTGGAGTTTCAACAGGAAAGGTCAGTTCTCAGGGGAGGAATAAGAGAGACCAGCACAGACGGTGGGGTAGGGGCACACTGCACCCATTGCGCTGGGAAGGGCTCTGGGATCAGAGAAGCCACTGAGGTAAAGGAATCTGGCACAGGCTGTTAGCTCTTCTCTGCTAATTATTTAGCAGTTCAGAAGAGAAAGCCAAAATATTTTAAAACTCAGATTAGATTTTCCCCGATCCTGGGGGTGACTCAGCAGAGACTCGGCACCAGGGGGTGTGGCCTCAGCTACCACCTGAGAATAATTAAGAGATTGACAAGTGGGTGGATACGGCCCAAGGCAACACACACTGCCTAGTTTAGCTGGAGAGAGTGGAACTCAGCTCCAGGAAGTCCCAGAGAAGCAGAACCTTTGAACTAGGGACCACGGTTTCTGGCAGACACTTCCAGTTTGAGCACAGGGGCTTTTCACGTCACCTGCTGCAGACATCCACTCCCCACCCGGACACATAGGCTGGGCTTAGTGCTGTCTTTACTATTCTACGCCCTCAAAGCACAGTAGTGCTAATCACCTCTGAGGCACTTCCAGGGAGGGGGTGGGGAACTCTCTCCCAGAGCTCTATCTTAGCTCAGGCTCAGGAGCCGCTGCATCCATCCGGTCTGGGAGGAAGCTGGTAAAGAAGGAAATAAATAATTTCCTACCCCAGGGACAGACCCCAAAAGATTTTTTAAGTATGAGCAAAAAAGCTAGAAAAACCATAGATTCCTTCTTTACAGAGAAAGAGCGGGTATCCAACCCCGAGGAAGTTAACAGCAGAGAGACAGCACATAACAACCTAAAGGGGAACGATCCCTGCCCCCCGTCACATAACTCTCTCCTAGAAGAATCTCTTAAAAAATTGAGGAAGATTGTAGAAAAATGGGGAAAGGAAAGGGAAGCTATGATAGAGAATAACAACGTCCTGAAATTGGAGTTGGAAAAAATAAAGAATTCACAGGAGATGCAGGGAAACAAAATTTATGAATTAAAAAAGGTTAAAAAAAACACAGGAAAGTAGGATTTCTGAATTGGAAAAGATAAAAAAGTCTCAAGAAAATAGAATTTCTGAATTGGAAAAAGAAAATAATTCTCAAAAAAAAAATTAGGGAAATGGAAAAAAATTCAATAGAGCAAAATAATTCATTTAAAAACAAAATTGGGCATTTACAAAAAGAACTAAAAACTGTGAAAGAAGAAAATAACTCCTTAAAAGTTAGGATGGAACAAATAGAAATGAATGATTCACAGAGAACCCAAGAATCAGTCAAACAAAACAAAAAAAATGAGAAGCTGGAGAACAACGTCAAATACTTACTGGGAAAATCTATAGACCTGGAAAATAGATCTAGGAGAGATAATCTGCGGATCATTGGACTTCCAGAAAACTATGACCAAAAAAAGAGCCTAGATTCTATTTTACAGGAAATTATCAAGGAGAATTGTCCAGAGATAATAGAAACAGAAGGGAAAGTAGATGTGGAAAGAATTCATCGAACTCCTTCTGAAATAGAACCTAAAAAAAGAACACCACGGAATATAGTGGCTAAGCTGCAGAATTACCACACAAAGGAGAAAATCCTGCAATCAGCTAGAAAAAAACAATTTAAATACCAAGGTGCCACAATAAGGGTCACCCAAGATCTGACTGCCTCCACATTAAAAGATAGAAGGGCCTGGAACCTGATATTCCGTAAGGCAAAAGATCAAGGACTGCAACCAAGAATGAACTACCCAGCTAAGTTTAGCATCTTTTTCCATGGAAGAAGATGGTCATTCAATGAAACAGAGGAATTCTATATGATTCTAAGAAAAAAACCAGACTTAAACAAAAAATTTGATCTACATCCACAAGACTGAAGAGAAATAGAAAAAGGTACACAGAACCCTTGAGAACTGTAACTCTGTTGTGGGTATATAAAAAAATACTCAAAGATAATTTGACTTTACTTATATAAAAGAAAAAAAGGGGGGTGTAGTAAAGGGAAGGAGGTCGGTTCAGAAAAAGGGGAAGGAGTGATAAAAAGAGGGAAACTACATCCCAGGAAGAGGCATAGAAAATACACCATATATGAGGGAACTTAGTGAGGGGGAGAATCATTGTGTGAATCTTACTCTCATCAGGAGAGGCTCAAAGAGTAAATAATTAACATATTTGTTGTTCAGAGAATTTTCTCTCACCTCATTAAAAGGGGGAGAGGAAAAGGGAAAAGGAAAAGGAGAATAAGTGAAGGGACTTGGAGGGAGGTGGGAGGGATCCTAAAAAAAAAAAAAAAAAAAAAAGAGGGAGGGTTGTGCGTGACAAGGGGGGTCTGTAAATTAAATATCGGGGAGGGGGATCAGGGGGGTCAAGGGAAAAAAGCATAATCTGGGGATAATACGATGGCAGGAAATATAGAATTAGTAATTTTAACTGTAAATGTAAATGGGATGAACGATCCCATCAAACGGAGACGGATAGCAGATTGGATCAAAAAGCAGAACCCTACAATATGTTGTCTACAGGAAACACACTTAAAACAGGGAGATACATACAGAGTAAAGGTAAAAGGTTGGAACAGAGCTTATTATGCTTCAGGTAAAGCCAAATAAGCAGGGGTAGCTATCCTTATCTCAGATCAAGCAAAAGCAGAAGTAGATCTCGTTAAAAAAGATAAGGAAGGAAACTATATCCTGCTGAAAGGTAGCATAAATAATGAAGCCATATCAATACTAAACATATATGCACCAAGTGGTATAGCATCTAACTTTCTAAAGGAAAAGTTAAGAGAACTGCAAGAAGAAATAGACAGTAAAACTATAATAGTGGGAGATCTCAACCTTGCACTCTCAGATTTAGACAAATCAAACCACAAAACAAACAAGAAAGAAATTAAAAAAGTAAATAGAACATTAGAAAAACTAGGTATGATAGACCTTTGGAGAAAACTGAATGGCAATAGGAAGGAATATACTTTCTTCTCAGCAGTTCATGGATCCTATACAAAAATTGACCATATATTAGGACATAAAGATCTCAAAATTAAATGTAGGAAGGCAGAAATAATAAATGCCTTCTTCTCAGATCACAATGCAATAAAAGCTACATTCAGTAAAAAGTTAGGGGTAAATAGACCAAAAAGTAATTGGAAACTGAATAATCTCATCTTAAAGAATGACTGGGTGAAAGAGCAAATTATAGAAACAATTAACAATTTCACCCAAGATAATGATAATGATGAGACATCATATCAAAATCTTTGGGATGCAGCTAAAGCAGTAATAAGGGGAAATTTTATATCTTTAGAGGCTTATTTGAAGAAAATTGAGAAAGAGAAGATTAACGAATTGGGCTTACAACTTAAAAGGCTAGAAAAAGACCAAATTATAAACCCCCAACCAAAAATTAAACTCGAAATACAAAAATTGAAAGGAGAAATCAATAAAATTGAAAGTAAAAAAACTATTGAATTAATAAATAAAACCAAGAGTTGGTTTTATGAAAAAGCCAATAAAATAGATAAACCTTTGGTAAATTTGATCAAAAAAAAAGAAAGAGGAAAATCAAATTGATAGTCTTACAACTGAAAAGGGGGATCTTTCCACCAATGGAGAGGAAATTAGAGAAATAATAAGGAGTTACTTTGCCCAACTTTATGCCAATAAATTTGATAACTTAAGTGAAATGGATGACTTTCTCCAAAAATATAGGCTCCCTAGATTAACAGAGGAGGAGATAAATTGCTTAAATAGTCCCATTTCAGAAAAAGAAATAGAACAAGCTATTAATCAACTCCCCAGGAAAAAATCCCCAGGGCCAGATGGATTCACATGTGAATTCTACCAAACATTTAAAGAACAATTAGCCCCAATGTTATATAAATTATTTGAAAAAATAGGGGATGAAGGAGTCCTACCAAACTCCTTTTATGACACAGACATGGTACTGATACCTAAACCTGGTAGATCGAAAACTGAGAAAGAAAATTATAGACCAATCTCCTTAATGAATATTGATGCTAAAATCTTAAATAAGATATTAGCAAAAAGACTTCAGAAAATCATCTCCAAGATAATACACTATGATCAAGTAGGATTTATTCCAGGAATGCAGGGCTGGTTTAATATTAGGAAAACTATTAATATAATTGACCATATTAATAATCAAATTAATAAGAACCATATGATCATCTCAATAGATGCAGAAAAAGCATTTGACAAAATCCAACATCCATTCCTACTAAAAACTCTTGAGAGTATAGGAATAAATGGATTATTCCTTAGAATAATCAGGAGTATATATTTAAGACCGTCAGTAAGCATAATATGCAATAGAAATAAACTGCAACCTTTCCCAGTAAGATCAGGAGTGAAACAAGGTTGCCCACTATCACCATTACTATTCAATATAGTACTAGAAACGCTAGCCTCGGCAATAAGAGCCGAGAAAGAGATTCAAGGAATTAGAGTAGGAAATGAGGAAATCAAACTATCACTTTTTGCAGATGACATGATGGTATACTTAGAGAACCCCAAAGACTCTGCTAAAAAGCTACTAGAAATAATTCAAAATTTCAGCAAAGTGGCAGGATACAAAATAAATCCACATAAATCCTCGGCATTTTTATATATCACTAACAAAATGCAACAGCAAGAGATACAAAGAGAAATTCCATTCCAAACAAATGTTGAGAGTATAAAATATTTGGGAATCCATCTACCAAAGAAAAGTCAGGAATTATATGAGAAAAATTACAAAACACTTGCCACAAAAATAAAATCAGATTTAAATAATTGGAAAGACATTCAGTGCTCTTGGATAGGCCGAGCGAATATAATAAAGATGACAATACTCCCCAAACTAATCTATTTATTTAGTGCTATACCAATCAGACTCCCAAGAAACTATTTTAATGACCTAGAAAAAATAACAACAAAATTCATATGGAAGAATAAAAGGTCAAGAATTGCAAGGGAACTAATGAAAAAAAACTCAGAGGAAGGTGGTCTAAGTGTACCTGATCTAAAGCTATATTATATAGCAGCAGTCACCAAAACCATTTGGTATTGGCTACAAAATAGACCGGTAGATCAGTGGAACAGATTAGATACAAAGGACAAAAAAGGGTACATCTATAGCAATCTAATCTTTGACAAACCCAAAGATTCCAACATTAGGGATAAAAATTCATTATTCGGAAAAAACTGTTGGGAAAACTGGAAATTAGTATGGCAGAAATTAGATATGGATCCACACTTAACACCATATACCAAGATAAGATCAAAATGGGTCCATGATTTAGGCATAAAGAGGGAGATAATAAATAGATTAGAGGAACAGAGGATAATCTACCTCTCAGACTTGTGGAGGAGGAAGGAATTTATGACCAGAGGAGAACTAGAGATCATTATTGATCACAAAATAGAAGATTTTGATTACATCAAACTAAAAAGTTTCTGTACAAATAATACTAATGCAAACAAGATTAGAAGGGAAATAACAAATTGGGAAAATATTTTTAAAAACAAAGGTTCTGACAAAGGTCTCATTTCCAAAATATATAGAGAACTGACCCAAATTTATAAGAAACCGAACCATTCTCCAATTGATAAATGGTCAAAGGATATGAACAGACAATTCTCAGAGGAAGAAATTGAAACTATATCCACTCACATGAAAGAGTGTTCCAAATCACTACTGATCAGAGAAATGCAAATTAAGACCACTCTGAGATACCACTACACACCTGTCAGATTGGCTAAGATGACAGGAACAAATAATGACAAATGTTGGAGGGGATGTGGGGAAACTGGGACACTAATACATTGCTGGTGGAGTTGTGAAAGAATCCAGCCATTCTGGAGAGCAATCTGGAATTATGCCCAAAAAGTTATCAAACTGTGCATACCCTTTGACCCAGCAGCGCTACTACTGGGATTATATCCCAAAGAAATACTAAAGAGCGGAAAGAGACATATATGTGCCAAAATGTTTGTGGCAGCTCTTTTTGTTGTAGCTAGAAACTGGAGGATGAATGGATGTCCATCAGTTGGAGAATGGTTGGGTAAATTGTGGTATATGAAGGTTATGGAATATTATTGCTCGGTAAGAAATGACCAGCAGGAGGAATATAGAGAGGCCTGGAGAGACTTAAATCAACTGATGCTGAGTGAAATGAGCAGAACCAGAAGATCACTATACACTTCAACAACAATGCTGTATGAGGATGTATTCTGATGGAAGTGGAAATCTTCAACATAAAGAAGATCCAACTCACTTCCAGTTGATCAATGATGGACAGAGGTAGCTGCACCCAGAGAAGAAACACTGGGAGGGGAATGAAAATTGTTAGCACTAATATCTGTCTGCCCAGGTTGCATGTACCTTCGGATTCTAATGTTTATTGTGCAACAAGAAAGTGATATTCGCACACATGTATTGTACCTAGACTATATTGTAACACATGTAAAATGTATGGTATTGCCTGTCGTCGGGGGGAGGGAATAGAGGGAGGGGGGGTAAATTGGAAAAATGAATACAAAAATAAAAAAAAAAAAAAAAAAAAAAAAGAAAATGTCCCTGATGCCCAAAAGGTAAAATAGCCAATGAAATAATTTACTGATCACCTCCTGAAAGAAACTGCAAAATGAAAACTCCCAGAAATATCATGACTAAATTTCAGAACTATTGGACCAAGAAAAAACTATTGCAATCAGCCAGAAAGAAATAATTCAAATATAGAGGATCCACACGCAGAATTACCCAGGAATTAGCAGCTTTGACCTTAAAGGATAGAAAGGCCTGGAATCTGATATTCTTGAAGGCAAAGGAACTTGGTTTATAGCTCAAATCAACTATCCAGATAAACTGAACGTTAGGAAGAAGATAGACATTTAATATTACAGATGAATTTCATTTATTTCTTATGAAAAGACAAGAACTTAACAAAAAAAGAAACAAACAAAAACAAAAACAAAAAACCTGCTACACATTCAGTCTCCATCTTTCTGGATATAAATGGCTATTTCCATTACAAGTGTACTGAAATTGCCATGAATCACCTCATTGTTGAAAAGAGCCAAGACAATCACAATTGATCCTCACATAATCTTGTTGTTGCTGCTACAATTTTCCCCTGGTTCTGTTCACTTAACTTAGCATCAGTTCATGTAAACCTTTCCAGGCCTTTCTGAAATCAGCCTGTTCATTATTTCTTATAGAACAATAATATACCATTATATTCAAATACCATTAACGTATTCAGTCGTTCCCCAATTGATGGGCATTACTCAGTACCCAGTTCTTTGCTACCATTAAAAGATCTATTAAAAGCAGTTTTGCACATGAGGGTTCTTTTCCTTTTATTATGATCTCTTTGGGATACAGACTCAGTAAAGACTATGCTGGATAAAAGGCCATGCACAATTTGTTAGCAATTTGGCCATTGTTTTAAGTCGCTCTCAAGAAATGATTGGAACATTTCACAACTTCACAAACAGTGTAGAAGTTCCCCACCATCCCCTCCAACATTTATCATTATTCTTTCCTGTCATTTTGCCAATCTGAGAGGTATGGAATTGTGCCTCAGAGTTGCTTAATTTGCATTTCTATATTCAACAGTTTTATAATTTTTTTTCACATTTCTAAAAATGGCTTTAATTTCTTCATCTCAAATTTATCTGTTCATGTCCTTTGACCATTTAAAATTGAGGAATGACTTGTATTCTTATAAATTTGAGTCATTTTTCTTTATATTTTAGAAATGAGGTCTTTATCAAAACTCCCAGTTTTCTGCTTTCTTTCTAATCTTTGCTTCATTGGTTTTCTTTGTACAAAATATTTTAATTTAATATTATCAAAAATATTTATTTTATATTTCATAATGTTCTCTGGTGCTTTTTGGCTATAAATTCTCCCCTTCTCCACAGATCTTAAAAGTAGACTATTTCTTGTTCTCCTGATTTTCTTGTAGAATCACCCTTTATTTATAAATCATGAACCCATTCCAATCCTTAACTTGAGGTAAATGGTGTTATGTTTTAGTCAATAACTAGTTTCTGCCATACTATTTTCCAGTTTTACCAGAAATTTTTGTCAAATAACAAGTTCTTTTTCCAGAAGGTGGAATCTTTGGGTTTGTCAAATACAAGATTATTATTGTCATTGAGTATTGTTTTTTGGGGAACCTAACTTATTCCACTGATCCACTGCTCTATTTCTTAGCTAGTACCAAATGGTTTTGATGACTGCTGCTTTAAAATATAATTTTAGGTCAGGTACATCTAGGCCACCTTCTTTTGCATTATTTCATTAATTTCCTTGTAATTCTTGACCTTTTGTTATTCCAGATGCATTTTGTCATTTTTTTTTTCTAGCTCTATACAGTAATTTGTTGGCAGTTAGATTCATATGACACAGAATAAGTAGATTAATCTGAGTAGAATTGCCATTTTTATTATATTAGCTCAGCCAACTCATGAGCACTTGACATTCTTCCAATTGTTTAGATCTAACTTTATTTGTATGATAAGTGTTTTGTAATTGTGTTTATATTTCCTGGCTTTGTCTTGGCAGGTGGGCTTCCAAATACTTCCTCCCAAATGTTATCTACATTTATTTTAAAGGGGGATTGTCTTTCTATTCTTGCTGCTGGAATTTGTTAGTAATACATAGAAATGCCAACTATTATGTGGCTTTATTTTATATTCTGCAACCATAGTAAAGTTGTCAATTGGTTCTAGCAATTTTTAGTTGATTTTCTAGGATTCTCTAAATGTACCATTATATCATCTGCAAAGAGTGACAACTTAATGGAGGTTTTAAATTTTTTTTTCTAGATTTTCAAGTTACATGTCAAACTTATCTTTTTTCTTTCTTTCTGGTATGGAAGCGAGCATCTAAAAATACAAAAATCCCCATAAAATTGCTTTGGCTGCATCCATACGTTTTGATTTGTTGTCATTCTCTTGGATAGAATTATTAATTGTGCCCATGATTTGTTGTTTTACCCACTTATTCTTTAGCATCAGATTATTTAGTTTTCAATTAATTTTAGGTCTCCTTTGCTCTAGACCTTTATTACGTATAATTTTTACTGTCATGATCTGAAAAAAAATGAATTTACTATTTCTTTTTGCGTTTGATTTTAAGGCTTTTTTGCCCTAATACATAGTCAATTTTGAGTAGGTTCCATGTACCACTGAAAAGAAAATATATTCCTTTCTGTCTCCATTCAATTTTCTCCAAAGATCTAAATCTAAAATCTAAATAGATTCTAAAATTCTATTTATCTCCTTACCTTCTTTCTTATTTACTGGTTCAATTTATCTATTTCTGAGAGAGCAAGGTTGAAATCCCCCACTAGTATAGTTTAGCTATCTAATTCTTGTAGCTCTCTAAACTTTTCCTTTAGGAATTTGGATTTATATTATTTGGTGCATATATGTTATTGATATTACTTCATTATCTATGGTACCATTTAGCAAGATAGAGTTTCTTTATCTCTTTTAATCAGATATATTTTCACTTTTGCTTGATCTAAAATCAGAGTTGCTACTCCTGCTTCTATCACTTCAGCTAAAGTTTAATAGATTCTTCTCCAGCCTTTTGCCTTTATTCTTTATATATCACTCTGCTTTAAATATGTTTCTTGTAAACAACATATTGCAGGATTCTGGCTATTAATCCAGTCTGATAACTGCTTCCATTTTATGGGAGAGTTCAAACCATTTATGTTCACAGAAAAAAAAAATCACTAATTCTGTAATTCCTGCCATCTCATTTTTGCTATTATATTTTCCTCTTTTTCCTTTCCTTCACCAATGTTTTGCTTCTGGCCACCATCTTCCTCAATTTGCCCTCCCTTTCTACATGTCCTCCCCCAAATTTTTCCCTTTCTCCTTCTCCTTCTATTGGTTTTGGTAACTGCTACTTTATTATATAATTTTAGATCTGGTATGGCTAGGTCACCTTCATTTGATTTTTTTTTTTCCATTAATTTCCTTGAAATTCTTGACCTTTTGTTTTTCCATATGAACTTTGTTGTTATTTTTTCTAGATCATTAAAATAGTTTTTTGGGAGTTTGATTGGCATAGTGCTAAATAAATAAATTAGTTTAGGTAGTATTGTCATCTTTATTACATTTGTTCACCCTATCAAAGGCTGGTTAGAACAGACTTAATTTGTGTGGAAAGTGTTTTGTAGTTTTACTCGTATAGTTTCTGATTTTCCCTTGGCATATAGATACCTAAATATTTTATATATAGTTAGTTAATTTAAATGGAATTTCTCTTTGTAACTTTAACTGTTGGATTTTGTTAGTGACATATAAGAATGCTGATGGTTTATGTGGGTTTATTTTGCATCCTGTAACTTTGTTAAAGGCTTGGATTATTTCTAACAGTTTTTAGTAGAATCTTTGGGGTTCTCTAAGTATACCATCATATCATCTGCAAAGAGTGATAATTTGGTTTCCTCATTACCTACTTTAAGTTATTTAATCTCTTTCTCCACTCTTATTGCCAAAGCTAGCATTTCTAATACAATATTGAATAGTAATAGTAATAGTGGGCAACCTTGCTTCATTCCTTATCTTACTGGGAATGGTTCCATTTTATCGCCATTGCATATGATGCTACTGAATATTTTAAAGAAAAGTCCATTTATTCCTATCCTCTCAAGTGTTTTTAATAGGAATGGATGTTTTATTTTATCAAATGCTTTTTCTGCGTCTATTGAGATGATCATATGGTTTTTGTTAATTTGGTTATTAATATGGTCAATTATACTGATAGTTTTCCTAATATTGAACCAGCCCTGCATTCCTGGTATAAATCCTACTTGATAATGATGTATTATCCTGAGGATGATTTTCTGTAGTCTTTTTTTAGCATCAATATTCATTAGGGAGATTGGGCTATAGTTTTCTTTCTCTGTTTTTAACCTACCTCGTTTGGGTATCAGTACCATGTCTGTGTCATAAAATGAATTTGGTAGGACTCCTTCATTCCCTATTTTTTCAAATATTTTATATAGCATTGGGGCCAATTGTTTTTTGAATGTTTGGTAGAATTCACATGTAAATCGATCTGGTCCTGGAAATATTTCTTAGGGAGCTGATTAATAGCTTCTATTTCTTTTTCTGAAATGGGATTATTTAAGGAATTTACTTCCTCCTCTCTTAATCTGGGAAGCCTATTTTTTTGGAGGTAGTTATCCATTTCACTTAGGTTATCAAATTTATTGGCATAAATTTGGGCAAAGTAGTTCCTTAGTATTTCTCTAATTTCCTCTTCATTGGTGGAAATTTACCCCTTTTCATTTTCAAGACTAACAATTCGATTTTCCTCTAATCTTTTTCTAATCAGACTTACCAAAGGTTTATCTATTTTATTGTTTTTTTCATCAAACCATCTCTTAGTTTTATTTATTAGTTCAATAGTTTTGGGTTTTTTTTTTTTTTTTTTTTTTTTTTTTTACTTTCAGTATTATTAATTTGTCTTTTTAATTTTAGAATTTTAAGTTTAGTATTTGATTGGGGGATTCTATTTTGGTCTTTTTATAGCTTTTTAAATTGCAAGCCCAATTCATTGATCTTCTCTTTCTCTATTTTATTCAAGTAAGCCTCTAAAGATATAAAATTTCCCCTTATTACCACTTTAGCTGCATCCCACAAATTTTGGGGAGTGTTATCATTATCTTGAGTGACATTATTGTGTCTATAATTTGCTGTATAAGCCAATCATTCTTTAAGATGAGATTACTTAGTTTCCAATTACTTTTTGGTCTATTTACCTCTAACTTTTTTTCAAATGTAGTTTTTATTGCATTGTGTTCTGAAAAGAAAGTATTTACTATTTCTTCCTTCCTGCATTTAATTTTGAGATCTTTATGTCCTAATATATGGTCAGTTTTTGTATAGGTTCCATGAATTGCTGAGAAGAAAGTATAGTCCTTTCTGTCACTATTCAGTTTTCTCAAAATATCTATCAAACCTAATTTTCCTAGTATTCTATTTACCTCTTTAATTTCTTTCTTATTTATTTTGTGGTTTGATTTATCTAGTTCTGAGAGTGCAAGGTTGAGATCTCCCAATATTATAGTTTTGGTGTCTATTTCTTCTAGCAACTCTCTTAACTTCTCCTTTAGGAAGTTAGATGCTATACTACTTGGTGCATATATGTTTATTATTGATATGGCTTCATTGTCTATGCTGTCCTTTAGCAGGATATAGTTTCCTTCCTTATCTCTTTTAATTAGATCAATTTCTGCTTTTTCTTGATCTGAGATAAGTATGGCAATCCCTGCTTTTTTTACTTCTCTCGAAGCAAAGTAGATTCTGCTCCAGCCTTTTACCTTTACTCTGTAAGTTATCTCCCTGCTTTAAATGCATTTCCTGTAAGCAACATATTGTAGGGTTCTGAGTTTTGATCCAGTCTGCTGTCTGCCTCTACTTAATGGGAGAGTTCATCATTTGTTTCCTCATTATCTACTCTAATTCCTTTAATTTATTTTTCATTTCTTATTGCCGAAGCTAGCATTTCTAATACAATACTGAATAGTAATGGTGATAATGGGCAACCTTGTTTCACTCCTGATCTTATTGGGAAAGGTTTTTCCTATACATTTATTCCTATACTCTCAAGTGGTTGTATTAGGAATGGATGTTGGATTTTATCAAATGCTTTTTCTGCATCTATTGAGATGATCATATGTTTTTTGTTAATTTGGTTATTGTTATAGTCAATTATAATAATAGTTTTCCTAATATGGAACCAGCCCTGCATTCCAGGTATCAATCTTACTTTGTTATGGTGTATTATCCTGGAGATGATTTTTTGTAATATTTTTGCTAAGATTTTATTTAACATTTTTGCATTGATGTACATTAGGGAGATTGGGCTATAATTTTCTTTCTCTGTTTTTGTCTCACCTGGTTTAGGTATTATTACCATATCTGGTAATAATCTGGTAATTTGGTAGGCGTCCTTCATTCCCTATTTTTTCAAATAGTTTATATAGCATTAGAGTTAATTGTTCTTTAAATGTTTGGTAGAATTCACATGTAAATCCATCAGGTCCTGGGGATTTTTTCATAGGGAGTTGATTAATAGCTTGTTGTATTTCTTTTTCTAAAATATTTAACCAATATACTTCTTCCTCTGTTAATTTGGGCAACCTATATTTTTGAAGGTATTCATCCATTTCATTTAAGTCATCAAATTTATTGGTATATAGTTGGGCAAAGTAACTCCTAATTATTGCTTTATTTTCCTCTTCATTAGTGTAAAGTTCTCCCTTTTCATTTTTAAGACTAACATTTTGATTTTCCTCTTTCCCTTTTCTAATCAATTTTACCAAGGCTTTCTCTATTTTGCTCTTTTCTTTTTTTTTTTTTTTTCATAAAAAGCAACTCTTAGTTTTATTTATTAATTCAATAGGGTTTTTTTTTTTTACTTTCAATTTTATTGATCTCTCCTTTTATTTTTAGAATTTCAAGTTTAGTGTTTTATTGGGGGTTTTTAATTTGCTCTTTTTCTAGCTGTGTTAGTTGCAAGCCGAATTCATTGATTTTCTCTTTCTCTATTCTTTGCAAGTAAGACTCTAGAGATATAAAATTTCCCCTTATTACCACTTTGGCTGCATCCCACACATTTTGGTATGTAGTCTCATTATTGTCATTGTCTTGAGTGAAATTATTCATTGTGTCTAAGATTTGCTGTTTCACCCATTCATTGTTTAGGATAAGATTTTTTTAGTTGCCAATTACTTTTTAGTATTGAATGAAATATTTATTGCATTGTGATCTGAAAAGGATGCATTTACTATTTCTGCCTTTCTGCATTTGAATTTGAATTTTTTATGTCCTATGTTTGTATAGGTTCCATGAAATGCCAAAAGAAAGTGTACTCATTTCTGTCTCCATTCAGTTTTCTCCAAAGCCCTATCATACCTAACTTTTCTAGTGTTCTATTTTTCTCTTTAACTTCTATCACTCCAGAATTCAGGTATTTGACTTAGCCTTGTTTGCAAGGAAAACTGGAGAGAGTTTGGGTAATTTGTGAGCTTTTCGCCATCACCTTACCTCCTGCCAACATATTTGAACCCAGATTTTATTAGCTCTGAGTTTAGCTCTCTGTTTACTTCTCCATGTTCCTTCTTTTTTTTGCCATCTTAATTTAAAACAGATGTATGCATTCATAATACATATTTATATGCTTCCATATGTGTGTATGTATATTCTCATATACAAACTTACCTATATATTATATACTTGATACCATATCATTCATTATTAATCATAATGCATAATAAGGAGAGACAAAAGCAAAATAACTTATAAATCAAAAGTCATTGGTATGTTAACTCTGAAAGTGTTTTTTTTTTATGCTCTGGAAAATTTTTCTGAGCTTTCATATTGGGGAGATTTAGTTAAGGAGTTTCTAAGAAACTATCAGTTTTCCTCTATTGACCCTTTCAGGAGTCTGGTAGAATTAAAGGAGCATAGGCTTGGGAGTCCTCTGTCTACCAATGCTTGTATGAAATTAGGCAAATAGCCTAATGTCTTTGGACCTCAATTTTCTTATCTTTAAAATGAGGAAGCTGGGCTAAATGATCTCTAGTTCTAAATCCTTGTTTGATTGTATGATCCTATTAATTCACAGTACCCTTCAAGTTAAGGGGATCCTAGAGCAACATTGCTGAATTTTTGTTGTTTTTATACCTTTGTAAACTGACAAAACCTACAAATTAGGAGTTGATTTGTTTAATTGTCTAAACTTAAGATTGATGTAGAAAACATCAAAAATGCATATTAAACTTAAAAGTATATCTGGTACTTTTATTTGCTTAGAGAGCTGGTTGTTAAATGTTTATCATCACAGCTGTTGCTGTGGAACTAGTCTTGTTGATAAAAAATTGCTTTTTTAGAAGCTTTCCCTAGTACAAGCAATGCAGTTAAGTGTTTGAATTTCAAAGGGCTTCACTGCACTTAAAGTAAAGAGGAGGAAGTTGACCTGTCAACATATAAGCAGATTAGCTGTTCCCAACAGTGAGTGTTTGAGACATCAACAAAGCAAGTGCTTAAACTGAATAGATCTATCAAAATTGAATGAAATAGTTTTAAGATAATTAATCTGAAGGTATTTGGAAATTAACTGTGTTCTGTTAGGATTTTATTAAAAACAAAAACTAAAACTAAAACAAAAAACTAGAAGTCCACTTGTCCCTTTCCAAAGATTTACTATAAAAAATATAATAATAAGGCTTTCTACTCAATGCCTTCTTTTATCTTAAGCTGGGAACATAGATTGCAAAAGACAAAGATCAAATATTAAAAAGTAAATAATTATTTATCTTATATAGAATCCATGAAAATAGAGAGGGTAATTAAATTGTGGGGGTTTAATTTAGAAAAGAGAATTTTAAGATGATTTATGGGATTAATTTTTATGAATTAAATTTCAAACAATATATAACTTATATCAAATATCTGGATAAAACTTCTTCCAACATTTATACTTTAAAAACTGCACTTTACCAAACTTTGTGCATTTTAGGCATGCATGGTTATAGTCTCAATTTAGTGGTAAATCAAGATTAAAATAAAACTTTAAAATATGGATTATATAGGTTTTCATTTAAAATAGTTCTATGTCATTTTAGAATACAAATACTTTTCAAATAGTACTACCTATATCACAAAATAAAAATCTTTAAATGTATCCCTTTTTGTGTCCATGGAACCATGTATACATATTTGAAATTTGTCATTGATTTTGATATTTACTATGGTTATAAGAGGTGATACGTTTTATATATAGTTTTATGATTTCAGAGATACAAATGATATTGGAACTCACTTGAAATCAAATTTTCTCATTCTACAGATTGGGAAACTGAAATCTAGAGAGTTGGAGTGACTGGTCTAGGAATATCTAGGTGATTTCTGACTATCATCCCTTTTCTTTTCATTGTTTTTTTTTTTTTTTTTTTTTTTTTTTTTAATGGCAAGCAGGTATTTTTTGAAACTACAGTTATTTATAAACCACCTATAATAATGTAGAAATATTTCAATCTATGTCAATGAAATTAGACTCAAAATAATGAATTAATGCATTCTTTGAAATATTTTAATATATCTTTAGGGCTTATGTGTTAAATATATATAATTTGAAGGCAACACTGGGGCAATAATTCTATTTTGCTCATTTATACATTAATATTTCCATTGCATGATAGAGTATGTTTTTTCACACTTATACATTATTTCCACCAAGAGATATATAGATATATATCAAGGCCAGACAGGCAGAAAACTCATTCCATAGTGTTTGGGCATTAACATGAATATAGAAAACAGGGATTTTAATTGTCAATGAATTTACAAGCTAATTTGATATGAGAAAGAAATACATATTTCCATTCATAAAATCAGCAAACTTAGATGGTTAAAATGAACGATTTTTTCAGTTTTGTTCCAAGTTGAAAATTTTGTGACTGATTTAGTGGGACTTTGGATTAGGAGAGGAAAAGACATGAGAAGAGAGAAGACATCAGGAGAATAGGGGAGATAGTTCACTATATAATCTTAGACCAGTCACTCCAATTCTCTAGATTTCATTTTCCCCATCTGTATTTTTTCACTTGGCCCAAATTAAATAATTATCTATGCTATTATGACTTTTTGTGGCACACAGTAAACTTTTGATAAATGCTTGCTTGTTTAATTTCTGTAGCCTAAGGAAGGGTTCAAAAAACTTTTCCTAGTTTCTATAAACTAACTGAAATTGTTACCATGCCTGACATTTCATCATTACAATACTTTTATTTTTTTGTTTTCAGAAGGTTTCTTCAAAAAAAAAAAAAAAAAAAGACTGATACATTTAGCAAATTAAACTATCTGCTGCTACAAGCACATTACTTTACTTCAGTTTATAAGCAAAGATGGATAATCAGAGAAGAAGTGATGATCTGGGGAACTATAAATAGGAGTAAGAAACCAAAGCAAATTCCTTGAGCAAAGAGCAATGACAGACAAAAAGAGCTCCCCAACGTGTAACCACGTTAAAAGTTGCCAAGCATGATGAATGAAAAAAAGGTCCCATAATTCTGAGCGGACTCACTGTTAGGGAAGTACTGTGACTGAAGACAAAATAGACCCATGAACAGGAAGTGTTTAAACAATGTGGAAAGTACTATGTTATAGAACATAATGATATTATTCTGATATTTCCATTCATGAGGAGTTTGTACATTCTAGGAAATAGTAGGTAGTAAAGTGAAAACAGTTCTCAAATGTTATCATTACAAAATAAATTTGCCTAATTAAACTTAATTTGAGGGGATTATTTTAATGTATCTTAATTGATGGATTGCCAATAAAAAATCCAGTGATCTTACTTATCCACACAAATTCCATGTTGTAACAATGATAAATTATTTTTAGTATATGAAACTATGAAAGCATTTTTATATTTTTGATGAGTGTTCATGATTTTAAAATATGATACATAATCCCATTTTTGAGAAGAAAAGGGTAACATAATGTTTCTATATTACATATATTTTTGTATGAACACAAATATATTTATACAAAATGATGGAGTATGTTTTCAGATAAATGAATGTCTCCAAGTGCCATTATCACTTGCAGAGTTCTAGGGACAGATGGGGATAGGAACACACCCCCATGGCTTATGTACTTGATTGAGCCTATTAGGAAATTGTACATGTTTTCATGACCACTATATAGCATAATCTCTTTAACTATTACTTCTTGCATATGAAAATAAATTTACCTGAAAGGCTCTACAGCAGCAAAAAAAAAAAAAAAAAAAAAAAACTCTTGAAGTTTCCTATATAAATAAAATGCAAAGCAACTATATATTTACTCCATGGATTTTAATGGCCTTTCTATATTTTAAAACCTACATAATAAACATGTAGTGTTGGTTTTTACAAATATGCATATGAAACTGGGAATAATATCTTATAGATATAAACAGAAAATTACCAAATATATACTTAACTAATCTCAAGTAGATGTCTCTAAGGATTTTCCCTTTTTAATCTGTTGAAGCAATAATGTATAATTTATAACATTACAAAACACTTTCATAAAATAGGAAATGAGTAAATTAAATACAAAAGATCTACATTATGCAAATCAAATATTAAAATCCAATAATTCATAATAATATTTATGTCTTTTAGAAATTCAACTTTTTGTCTTTCAACCCACAATTTATTCATTCATATGCATACAAAATCAACAACCTCTTGTTGATTTCTTCTGAAGTTCTCATAGGTTACTGAAATATATAGGTAATAAAATATAGGATTGAAGAGATCTAGAAGGAATAACTCATTCAATTCTATTCCATAAGGCAGAAAATAAGTTCAGTAACTACTGACCATAATATACTCTCTCCCTGAAAATCTTTAGATGGGTGGGCTCCATCTCACTCTAATATCCATTCCAGTGTTTTTATTTGTTTGCTTGTTTTTGTTTATGTTTTTGTTTTTTGGCTCATCAAGATGAGACTTATCAAATATCTAAATATGTAAAGTATTGTATCAGTGACTGATGGGAGATATAAAATATATGTGTCGTGATCATTTTCATTTGTAGATTTATTAAGATATAGGACACATATGCTGATAATTATAATTTACCTTGATATGTGATCAGTGTATTGAAGGTGCATGAAGTAAATTGCTATATGAGATCCTACAGTGATATTTGTGGATAAGAAATAAATTGCTGCTACTTATTATACCAGGCACACATATTTTAAAGATTTATTTCAATGTGGATATAGTGACTAAGCAATCCTCCTCTTTTAAAAAAAAAGTTATATATTTAATGTTTAAATAATAATCAAATGGCATGGATTATAAAAACCAATTACTTCTCCCCAATTATTCATTAAATAACAATAGCACTAAGTATTCATGTAAGGCTTAAAAATTTGCAACTTATTTTACCTACATATTGTATACACACACACAATTCTTTAAGGTAGGTATTTTTGAGATTATTGTGAACATTTTACAGAGAAAGGAAATAATGCTCAAAAATAATTTATCTATGTCCACAAAGTTAGGAAGTATAAGATGTTGAAGTGGAATCAAAATTTTCCTAATTCCAATTCTAATTTTATCAATACCTGCGGTTTGAAAAAAGGGATGTGAATGTGTGTGTGTGTGTGTGTGTGTGTGTGTGTGTATCTGAGCCTTTTAAATATCTGTTTCAATTGTTAGTTCTAAAAGGACTTAGCACAGTGTGAGTATGGATATAGTATAGCAGTATGTAACATTATTAGATTACTAACCCATCCAATGTCAGTCATGGGTTCAGTAAAAAAATAAAAAAAAAAAACATTTTTGGCAAAACAATATTAGAAAAAGGCAGTTAGTGTCATAAAAAAATATATTACAAATGAATGCTTCATTCAAAGGCAGTCAGAATAAAGCCCATAAAAACTTATGTTTGTGTGTGTATAAGCTTGCATAGATTTGTATTCATTTGTTTATTCATTTGCTTACACAAAAAAAGAGATGATATGTGGAAATAAAGTAGCAGTTATGCTACATAGAATTATAAGGTTGGAAAATGGTAAGCTGATTGTGGTTAATTGGCTGAAAAAAAATTGGAGTGGTTTTTGGGACCAGATAGAATTGACAAAGTCAGTTAATAGTATTATTTTGAAATGGTGATAGTTGAAAAATATTGTAGAAACATTTTTTCCTAGGTTCTAGTAAAACATATGTAAGTAAAGATAACATATACTTAGAATTAGGATACAAAAATCTTAAAATAATAAAATTGGAATTCAATAGTCAGAAACATAATGTCTTATACTTGGAATTTTAAATCAACTTTTCAAGTACAGGCAAGCCAAGTATGGGAAGATAGAAGTTTGGAAAATATTTCCAGGGTTGGTGGTGAGTTGTAAGGTCAATGTAAGGTAGCAGTGCCTGTGGCAGCCAATGATAAACTACTCAACCAACAAGTAAATAAATAAGATATGATAAAAAAAAACTAATAAAATTTGGGCCTCTATTAACAGAGGGAGATTCTAGGAAGAAGGATATATTTGCCATGAAAACTCCATAAGAAGTCACAAAAAGCCAGACTCAGGTGAAAGATGACTGAATGAATGAAAATACTTTTATTATGCTCTACTTTATTGGTATCCTCAATATGGGGCTAAATTCTTGACATCAGAATTTAAGAAGATGTACAGAGCAAGGATGATCAGCCTGGAGTAGAAAAGCCTTAATTAATTGGTTTAATATTGACAACTGTGATCAATTATTAAATGAGTGCTATGGCTAGCAATTACATATTAATAGATCTGTTATGTTTGTCCTCAGAGGAAGGAACTAGGAATAATGAGTAGAAGATGTTTTTGTACTTCCCTTCTCATTGTTGAATTCTGATTGTTGTATATATGGTAGTGTAACTAACAAAAATCAATGGCATATATGATATACTTTTAGGTATATCTGTATTTTAACACAGATTTGTCTCATTACTTTATTCAAAAAATTTTACTGACTCCATATTTCTTCTAATATAAAATATAAAATTTTAGTCTAGTATTTAGAGCCTTAGAGATATTCACTTTTTTAGTCTTACTTCATATTATTTCATTTTATTTCTTATTTATTAACTCTTCCTTGTAGGCACAGCTCAAGTGCCATCTCCTGTACAAAATCTTTGCTGAACTTTCCATTTGACAGTGTTTGCTTACTCTTGAAAATTACTTTTTATTGCTTTGTATATATATATATATATATATATATATATATATATATCATTTTTTTATTTCCTTATATATCAAATGTCCTCCTTTTCCAATACAATATAATGTATTAGAGGAAAGGAAGAATTTCATTTTGATTTTATAGCCTCAATGATTACAACATTAATTGCACAAAGTAGGCAATTAATAAATATTTGTGAAGGTATGTGAAGATCAGAATATTATTTGCTATTGGGGATTTCAAAAGAAATAGAAGACCTGATTCCTTCCTTCATACTCCTGGTTAGTTAGACTAAATAAATTGCAGTGAACATAGACAATTTTACCTTTTATTTCCTATGTACAATTAATGAATACATAAGTCTCATAAATTTGGTCTTTAAAATAACTGGCACATCCATATTACTTTTTGTCCCTATTGTCACTATCTTAGTTCATGGTCTAACATCTGAGAGAGATAAATTTATGAGAGTTGCTAGTTGTTTCTTTGTTTTTTCTCTTTGGTTGTTTGTTTAAGAGGGAAGGAAAGAGTTTAGGTGACTTAAATATGGATGTATTTAAGTTATGTTGATATACTCAATGGTAAATGATTTATATTTAGTGGAGATATAAACCTAAAGCCTTTGTGAGAGAACAGTTGAGACTTTTTGGCATAGATATGATCATTAAGTGAATGAAATAAGAACAGTTCATGAACTAAAAGAGTGATGACTTAGAAGAGTAAGGGGGAGAAGAACAAGATCTAGAAGTCATTAAATAGTAAAGAAAAGTCACTACCATAAATATTGACTATAGGTTACTGTGTTTGAATAGAATGTGGCTATTATGGGTCTTTAAGAACATATTTTCAGTCATGTGATGGAGCTAGAAACCAAAGTAGAAGAGAATAAGCAAATAGTGGACAGTCAGAAAATAAAGGTCACTAGGTATAAACCATTGATTTGAGAAGTTTGGCAATCAAGGAAAGAAGAGAAAGGAATACTTTGGGTCAAATGAGGAAATTTTAGGGATTCACTTCTTTAAACACATATAAAATGACTAAATACCCACACAATACACTGATATGTTGCAAATAATGTTCCCCAAAGTTTAGTTAAAACAAATGAAAGAAAGATAGGTCCAGCCAGAATCTTTTTTGCCTCCCAAGAACGATGGATCAATCAGACATCTAACAAGCATTTTTTAACCATTTATTACATGTTATGTCCTGGGTTAAGTGTTAAGGATACAGTGACACAAGTGAAATGTTCTTTATCTGCAAGAGGTTTATAATACAGCAAAAGAGAGGTATGTAAACATCTAAGTAAAATAGAATGTATATAAAATTAATAAAAGGTAGTTTTGGGAGGGAGTGCACTAATAGCTAAGGAGCTGAGAAAAGTTTGATGATGAAGGTGACTATGAGCTAAATATCAAGAGAAAAAAGGAATTCCAAGGAAAACACTGAGCACATTACAGTTTGGTAGACATTCAATGCAATGACACAGAAACTGGAGATTGAATGATGTGTATTAGAAATAGAAAGTAGGACAGTATGAAAATCCTAGAGTGAGAGGAAGGGAATTAAGTATTAGAATTCTAAAAAGGTAAGAAAGGCTCAAGTTATGAAGAGATTTTCATGTTAAAGAAAGGCATTTATATTTGATTCTTTAGGTAATAGGACCTTGTTAAGTAGGGAGCTGACATAACCCAAACTGTAATTTAGGAAGCTGATTTCAGCAGTTGAATAAAGGATAGATTAGAGGGTGGAGAGGCTTAAGGTAAGGAAAACAAATAGGATACTGTTTCAATAGTCCAGGCAAGAGGTGACAAGGGCATGAACTGAGGTAGTGGTTGTATGAGTGTGGAGTGTGGAGAAGGATATATATGAAAGAAATACTATAGATATAGATGTGATAAGGTGTATTAGCTGATTGAATATGTGTGGTTAGTAAGAATAAGGAATTCAAAATCACAATGAGGTTGTAAGCCTGAGTAACTGGAGGGATGATGTTAGATTATAAATATAAAATATCTATTAGTTATTATTGATTTTCCATCTCTAGTTAAGTAAGTAATTAGTGAAGAGGAAAACTAATACTAAAGACAAATATATAAAATAAGAATAAATATTTTAATTATTTGATAATAGAGCCAAAATGGAGATTTAGTTCACTTCTTGATTATGTGAGCATGGCAGCATGCAAAAAGAAATGATTTGTTACTTATTCAATTGAAAGTTGTATTTCATTTCAATTTAGTTTCCTAGTTACTGTCAAAATATAAAAATCTAAAAAACTTTGATCTTTGTTAACAACTGGATAAAATAATAAATTTTGGAGAGCCATAACATATTTTTTTCTTTTTTTTAATTTTTAAAATTATTTTTAAATTTATTTTTTTTACATTTTTAATGAATTTTATAATTACAACTTTTTTTTTTGACAGTACATATGCATGGGTAATTTTTTACAACATTATCCTTTGCACTTACATTTATTCCAAATTTTCCCTCCTTCCCTCCCTTAGATGTCAGGCAGTCCCATACATGTTAAATGTGTTACAGTATATCCTAGATACAATATTTGTGTGCAGAACTGAATTTCTTGTTGCACAGGAAAAATTGGATTCAGAAAGCAAAAATAACCTGGGAAGAAAAACAAAAATGCAAACAGTTTACACTCATCTCCCAGTGTTCCTTCTCTGGGTGTAGCTGATTCCATCAATCAATTGGAACTGAATTAGATCTTCTCTTTGTTGAAGATATCCATTTCCATCAGAATACATCTTCATACAGTATCGTTGTTGAAGTATACAATGCTCTTCTGGTTCTGCTCATTTCACTCAGCATCAGTTCATGTAAGTCTCTCCAATCCTCTCTGAATTCATCCTGATGATCATTTCTTACAGAACAATAATATTCCATGACATTCATATACCATAATTTACCCAACCATTCTCCAATTGATGGGCATCCATTCATTTTCCAGTTTCTAGCCACTACAAAAAAGGCTGCCACAAACATTTTGGCACATATAGGTCCTTTTCCCTTCTTTAGTATTTCCTTGGTATATAAGCCCAGTAATAGCAGGGCTGGATCAAAGGGTATGCACAGTTTGATAACTTTTTGGGCATAATTCCAGATAGCTCTCCAGAATGGTTGGATTCTTTCACAACTCCACCAACAATGCATCAGTGTCCCAGTTTTCCCACATCCCCTCCAACATTCATCATTATTTTTTCCTGTCATCTTAGCCAATCTGACAGGTGTGTAGTGATATCTCAGAGTTGTCTTAATTTGCATTTCTCTGATCAATAGTGATTTGGAACACTCTTTCACATGAGTGGAAATAGTTTCAATTTCTTCATCTGAGAATTGTCTATTCATATCCTTTGACCATTTATCAATTGGAGAATGGCTTGATTTCTTTTAAATTAGAGTCAATTCTCTGTATATTTTGGAGATGATGCCTTTATCAGAACTTTTAACTGTAAAAATGTTTTCCCAGTTTGTTACTTCCTTTCTAATCTTGTTTTCATTAGTTTTGTTTGTACAAAAGCTTTTTAATTTGATATAATCAAAATTTTATATTTTGTGATCAATATTGATCTCTAGTTCTCCTTTGATCACAAATTGCTTCCTCTTCCACAAGTCTGAGAGATAAACTATCTTATGTTCCTCTAATTTATTTATGATCTCATTATTTATACCTAAATCATGGACCCATTTTGATCTTATCTTGGTATGTGGTGTTAAGTGTGGGTCTATGCCTAGTTTCTGCCATACTAATTTGCAGTTTTCTCAACAGTTTTTGTCAAATAATGAATTCTTGTCCCAAAAGTTGGGATCTTTGGGTTTGTCAAACACTAGATTGCTACAGTTGTTCATTATTTTGTCCTGTGAACTTAACCTGTACTACTGATCAACTAGTCTATTTATTAGCCAATACCAAATGGTTTTAGTGACTGCTGCTTTGTAATATAATTTTAGATCAGGTAGCTATGCCACCTTCATTTGATTTTTTTTCATTAATTCCTTTGAAATTCTCGACCTTTTGTTCTTCCATATGAATTTTGCTGTTATTTTTTCTAGGTCATTAAAATAGTTTCTTGGGAGTCTGATTGGTATAGCACTAAACAAATAGGTTAGTTTAGGGAGTACTGTTATCTTTATTATATTCGTTTGGCCTATCCAAGAGAACTTAATGTCTTTCCCATTATTTAAATCTGACTTTATTTTTGTTGCAAGTGTTTTGTAATTTTGTTCATATAATTCCTGACTTTCCTTTGGCAGATAGATTCCCAAATATTTTATACTATCGACAGTTATTTTGAATGGAATTTCTCTTTGTATCTCTTGCTGTTAGATTTTGTTGGTGATGTATAAACATATTTTTTTCAATAACATATAATGTATGGACTTCCAGATCATAGTTCATAAACCTCTATATTCTTATATTGTCATATAAGAACGTCCACTTATTTGAAAGAATAATTTTTGTCATTCCTTACCATAAATTCTTACCAATATATTATCATGTTATCCCTGGATATGGACAGTCATCTAGGAAGTATCAAGATTAGGAGTTGAGTTTGGCAAGAGGTGTCTGGCAGATACTACAAATATATGTAATCAATGGGTTAAGTTTCAGAGGGTGATTTGATTCAGGAAGGTGATACTGTGGGTACAGGTAGATAGGTAGATTGATATCCCCTTCAGAATAAAAAAAAAACAACAAATAATATTTTTGTATATATATACATATATATATATATATATATATACATGTTTGTATGTATGTATGTATGTATGTATGTATATATTTTTCTGTCTTGGACTATGTGCATATATTCTATGCCTATCAAGGAGAATGTCTGAGAATGTACAGATATCCCCTATCTACTTCCATTTATATCTAAGTCATTACTTGATTGATTTCTCCAATTTGTTGATGAACTGGAAAACTGATAAGGAAGGTTGCTAGACCTGGTATTAGAAGAAACAGCTTCTGGCTGGTAGAGTCTTTGGAGATAGCTCTTCAAAATACTAAATGTGACTCTAGTTGAGGGTTGGTAGTAGAATCCTCTCCTACACTGGCCCAGTGGTAGAGTCAGGGTCTAAAAGCTCTAATTATTGACTTAGAATGTGGATCAATAATCATGTATATATTAGGGTAATCCATATTCTGTGATTCTCCTTTTATGTTTCTTTTCTCCTGGGCACATTTGTAAATATCAAAAGTTTCTATGAGACCTGTAAATGTCAGTAACATAAACAGGATCATCCAAGCCTATTGTGATTATAGCAGCAGTAGGATTGAGTTTTTATCAAAGAAAGCTTCATCATCAAACAGCAAAGCATTTGGAAGATATTATTTGATTTGTCTGTACAACAAAAACTAAAATGGAAGGAATGTTAGTGCCTGATTTTTTGTTTGCAGATGATTCTGCACTTAATGTAGCTTCCCAAATTGAGATGCAACAAAGTATGGATCAATTTTCTATTGCTTGGTACTAATTTTGGCCTAACAATCAATACCAAGAAAACACAACTTCTCTATCAGTCAACTCCACAGCATCCATATGTGGAATCATCAATTACAGAAAATAGAGAAGTTTTGAATGGTGTGGATAAATTCACTTACATGTTGATAAGGATGTAGACACACATATTGCCAGATCCAATTTAGTGTTGCAAGCCTCCAAAGGAAAGTGTAGGAGAGAAGTATTAGACTGATTATTAAAATGAAAATTTACTGAGTCATGGTGATGACCTCATTGCATACCTTTGAAATCTAGATAGTATAAAAGTTCCATGGCAGGAAACTAAATTGCTTTCATGCGAATTGTCTTAGGAAGATTCTGACATCTGATCATCTGACAGATACTGGTAATTCAGTGAGCAGCAACTTTTCCAAATGTCACCATGATGAAGTCAAAGAACAAAAAAAATGATAATTAAGGATACTTCTTTATTGAACAATCAGACATTAGAGCAATAAACACATAGAAAACTGGGATAGCAAGAAAGATCATCAGTGGCCTCTGATATTTTCCTAGCCACTATACTAGATTATGATTGTAGGATAAAGTCTGGATGCAAATCCTGCTCATGAACTGTTTTACATTATTGCAGTATGAAAACTGGCTGAAATTCCTAGAAATGTATACTTTGAATAAGAGAAAACTCATAATGATAGCAGTAAGGATCGTATATAGTAGAGATAGTGTATTTGAACTTTTTCTGTTTGGTCAAAAAAACAACTAAGGAAAATGGTAAAAAGTTGCAAAGAGGAAACATTTAGATTTAATGACATAGGAGGGTGGAATGGGCAACTTCCTGACAGTTAGAATCATTCAAAAGTTGGGTGATTCCTGAACTATCGTAGGGATTAGTGTTCTACTTCTCCTTTGAAGTCTATTAGTGATAGCTTCAGATATGTTACAAAGGATAATTTTTCAACAATGAGTGGGACTATATAGCTTCTGTCATTTCTTCCAATTTAGAAATTGGAAGCTAGGCTTTGCAGATGTCATTGTACAACTCTAAATGGCTTTGTGACCCTGAGGAAGTCACTGTATTTCTTAGTTCTAAGCAACTGTATAATATTAGAAGTGTCAGAGAAGATACTGATTTGCTCTGGTAGAGGAAATTTCTTCACTTAGGTATTTCTTATACAAAGGAAATCACTGGTCCAGATACCATGAAAACACAACAAGTTTTCATTTTTTTCCCTTTTGGTTATATTTATTGTTTGTCATGTATAATATCTTCTGACTCTTGTCTGAAAGGAAATTGTTATGATATAGAACCATGAAGCTTCTATGAAGTATATAGACCCTTGGCAATTCATTTCTTATTCCAGTACAATTGTTTCAAACATACAAGTGTTATTGATTGTTAAAATATATCCTGATTTAATTGGAATTTTAAAAGTTTTATGAAGCTCTTCATAGACTCTTTTCACTCTTCCTCTGGAAGGATAGAGGAGGGAGTATAATTAAGGTCCATAACTAGTAGCTGACTATGTGATAATATTGCGGCAAAAAATGAGCATGAATTCTATTAGGTGAGGTATCTAAATGTCCTAAGAAATGATGTTTCTTTTTGACACATGAGAAAACAACTTTGTCATAGGATCATAGATCTAGATTTGGAAGGTACTTCAGATGCCACTTAGTGCAAACCTTTAATTTTATAGATTAGGAAACTAAGACTGAGGGAAATTAAAATGATTTGCCAAAGGACACATAAATGGTACCCATGAAAGATATAATTTGAATTAAAATTTTATTCTGGAGTCAGGACATTATCCAGTAAATCAGCTCCTACATATATATGTATATATATATATATATATATATATATATATATATTAAGAGAACTTCTAAACTAAATTTCCATTTAATTGCAATCACCTTTTCTTCTTCTAATTTCACTTATGAGGAAGAAAATGGCAAGAAAGTATGACTAATTCCTTGTTTGCTCAACATATTCATATAAGAATATGAGAAGCATTGTAGATTTGAATAAGGAGTTGAAAAGATATGATTGTTAACCATTCTGACACCATCATGAACAAGTATTTGTAAGTTGTGGATTATCTAAGCTAGAATATCTACACATATATTTTATAAGTAAAAACATAAATGAGAGTATTAAAGTGGAGACAAGTAGCAGCCAGATTGTAGAGTGGTTATATTGTTAGACTTGAAGTTAAATAGAACTAAGTTCAAATTCCACCTAATTACAATGATTGCCTCTAGTTCCCCTGCTAGAGTCCCTTCCAGTTCTAAAGGTGTACTCCTCTGACCTTGCACAAATCACCTAATTTCTTTTGATTTCAATACCTTTAGCTTCAAAATCAAAAGAATTACAGCATCTTCCTCACGGGATAGGGCTGTTATGAGAATTGAATAAGAGGTAATATTTAAAATACCTCACAAATATTAAAATATTATGCAAATGTTATTATTATTATCATTGTTATGTTATATTTTGTTGCCATAGCATTTCCTAAATACCCACCTTGTATAACATATAGAAGGTGGTACCAACCTGGAAAGTCCCAGCAGCTGAATACATATTTGTCATTAAAATATTTACTTCCAAGACTCACTATCAGAAGGTTAACTACCAAGTAATGAATGTGTGTGATAACAGAACCTCATGAAGAATTACTTCTAAAAAATAAGGAAGTCATAATCTGTATAACATCTACCAAAGAACCAACTCTTAGTTTTATTAATTAATTCAATATTTTTTTTACTTTCAATTTTATTAATCTCACCTTTTATTTTTAGAATTTCAAGTTTCGTGTTTGTCTGGGGCTATTTAATTTGTTCCTTTTCTAGCAATTTTAGTTGTAAGCCCAATTCGTTGACCCTCTCTTTCTCTATTTTAATGCAAATAGGCCTCTAGAGATATGATACTACCCCTTATTACTGCTTTGGCTGTATCCCACACATTTTGGTATGATGTCTCATTGTCATTTTCTTGGGTGAAGTTATTGTGAGCATTTACAAGTCGCAAAGAAAATGATTCTCAATCAAGGCTTTTTTTTTTTTTCTTTGATTGATTGTCTAGACTTTACAAAATGATGGTGAAAATTTTAATACTATGGATTAAATTCAAAGGGCATATCTTATTTTAAGAAAATTTATCATTAATTATCTACCATCATATCACTGTCTTTCTCTTATACCACATATTGCCTCAAAAGTGTTTTGCTTTGTCAGAAATTGAATCATGGCCTTCACCAAGAATTCTACGACTAAACGATGAATTTGCATGTAAAAATGATAGAAATTGGACAAAAATGGTGCAGGTTATAGGGGGGCTTTTGAATAAAGAAAGTTAGATGATTAACATGTAGGAATTATAAAAGCAGAATAATGAAGAAAGGAAACAGAGGAAAGGGTGAAGGAACTTTTTGATAAAGTGGTAAAAGAAGTGAACTATATTCTACATCTTGTTCTCTAATACCATAGTTCTTGCCATGATGACAGAGTAAGTAGACATATTGTTGTTCAATTGTTTTCTGATAAACATCAAGTGATGCATAAGACAGAAATATATGATTTCACTTTGAAAAAGTATTCATTAGTTATGACCAGCAGGATGACCATAGAGAGGCTTGGAAAGATTTACATGAACTGATGCTGAGTGAAATGAGAAGAATCAGGAAATCATTATACACTTCAACAACAATACTGTAGGAGGATGTACTCTGATGGAAATGGATATCTTCCACAAAGAGAAGATCCAATTCAGGTCCAATTGATCAGTGATGGACAGAATCAGCTTCACTCAGAGAAGGGACACTGGGAAATGAATGTAGACTATTTGCATTTTTGTTTTTCTTCCCAGATTATTTTTACCTTCTGAATCCAATTCTTCTTGTGCTACAAGAGAACTTTATGGTTCTGCACACATATATTGTATTTAGGATATACTATAACATATTTAACATGAATAAGACTGCCTGCCATCTAGGGGAGGGGATGAAGAAAGGGAAGGGAAAAGTTGGAACAGAAGTGAGTGCAAGGAATAATGTTGTAAAAAATTACCCATTATCCTGTCAATAAAAAGTTATATAAAAAAAGAAAAAAATATTCATTATAATGGAGATTTATTTCAGAATTCAAATAAAGGAATGATTCCCTCTAAATTATGACAGCTTTTAGATGAACCTGTGTGCATAGAGCATTGTTGTGTTTGAAAGAAGTATCAAGACATTATGGAGTCTCCTGGAAAAGATCAGTAATACTCAAAGGAATTTGGCCTGTCCATCCAAATGAACAAAGGAAATACCAAGTGGATAAAATGTCAGATAGGTTTCAACAGGAATTTGAACAGTATTAAACTATAAAGCTTTTCCAAAACTCTGTCACTGGCTGTCTGTCTCTGCCTCTCTCTCTCCATAATGTTTTTTTTTTTTGGCATTGAAAACAAAACAAAACCAACCCCCAATAAAAATGGTAATTATATAAATCTGGCATTAAATAAAATCCATTGCAATTCCCCAAATAAATCTAAATTATTTTTCTCCTTTTTAATTATTGTCCTAGATCAATGTCTATCAGATGGATAGAGTCATATAATTGGATATTTGTCTATCTATTTCTTAGATATACAATACAGATAGACATAGAGCTATGCTAAGGAGAATAAAGATAACTGCTTTGTGGAATTATAGATAACTCATACCAAGTTTCTAATAACAATAAAATCCTATGTTTTCCATAAGTTTCACAGATTTCATTTTATAGTAGCAAGTCCTAGAATACTACTTCTTGAAAACTAATAGTAAACATCTCAGAGTGGGCAATGAAAATTTTGCACAATGGGTGGGACTATTCTATAGATAAAAACAATGAATTGTGAAGGAGAATAGAGGGAAAGAATATGATCAAAATATTGCACAACCAAAAGAGAAAATGTGATCATGTAAGAGTGAGAGATGACAGATGGGTGGTCAGGTCATATATTCTTAGGGCTAGGAGAAAGTGAAGAAGTCCTCAAGAATGTTGGGTGAGATACATGTGTTATGCTTCTGTAGTAAACATTTGTAAGGATAGAGGATTAGAGTTGAAAAATTTTAACAGTGATTTAAAGATCATGTTGTGTTTCGTTGGAGATGTAGCCTCTGTCTCAAAGCAGATAGGTATAGAACTGTCTCCTGATTGGTGGAGATATATGCTCTTCCCTATGTGACAGGCAGGGAAGAGTTGAGAGAACACAAGAAATTGTTTATTTTTTTTTATTTTTAATTTTGAGTGACACAAAAACATTCCCATGTTACTGGAAGGGAAATAGTTTTTCTATCAATTAGTCCTTGCTATATGTGAGGCTCACACCTAATAGAGAAAACTTTTGAACTGAGATCATAGATCCATTTGCCATCACATCTTGCTAATCATTATAACTGTGTGTGTATACAAAGGATACATATATATATTCTTTTAAGTTTTCATAGCATTGTACATATATTATCTCATTAGAAACTTCTAATTCTGAAAGGTACTTACTTCTTTAACAAATGATACTTTTTAATACTGTGATTTATAAAACATTTTCTTCAGGATAGCCCATAAAGTAGATAGTGTAACTACTGTATGTCCATTTTACATGAAAAAATTGAGATTCATGGTTTTCAATAACTTGAAATATATCATATAATAAATGTTATTGTCAGAACTTTTAGCTCAAATTCTCCTCACTAGAATTTCAGGGTTCTTTATATTATGTGCTATATATTACTTCTATATTTATTTTGATTTTGTTTATTTATGCAAATTCGTATAATTAAACTTACCATTTTTCTTTTAAAAAACTGAATTCAGTGATATTCTTATAAATGGATAGATGTATGTATGTATGAGTGGGTTGATGACAAGGATATTTAATAAGCATTTACCATGTTTCAGGCATTATCCAAAGCACTGGGTTTATAAATACAAGCAACAGTTTTTGTACTCTAATAACTTACATTCTAATAAAGAAAGACATCACATAAAGGAGTGCTGAAGAAAGGAAATAAGGTGCAGGAGAACTGCAATAGGGCCTGGTTTCTGACAAGATAAGGCACAATCCACACCTGTCAGAATTAAGGGTTCTAAGGGCAAAGCCCAGGGTTTTGTTGGAAAGGAAAGGAGGAATATAGGATTTATGAAAAGTCACAGACAAGAATCATACAAGAAAAGAGTCAGAGGGACAACAATCCCCATTTGTGAAGGGAACCCTGTATGAATTTGGTAAGGTATCCATCATAGTATCTAAATCATATACTCATTTTATTCAATCAGTTTCTATTTGAAGATCTTGTAATGTTTGCCAAAAATATAGTCTATAAAATGTTTAACTGATTTTTAAATTTTCATCTGTCATTAATACTTGACAACATTTTTTTAAACTCTGAAGACTTATATTGTGTTTAATACTCATAAAATTATCTTCCTTAATTTTTATATTTCTAAAATAAGATTATACTTAAAATTTTAACTGAAATAATTTTCTTGAAAACATATGAAACATTCTAGAATTTGCATTAGGTCTTGGTCTGTCTGTATTGTCTTATATGAGAAATAAAATGGAAATCAGGAATTCCAAGATCTATTAATATTAATAAAACACATCTATAAACATCTATATCTATATCTATATATCAATATACTATACATTTTGATAGGATATGAGTGAGTATAGATATACAAATAAAACATATACATATATATCTATATGTATACAAGTATATACATACCATAAAATGTAAATTACATGTGTGTTTATATACTTCTTTGCATGTGTATATATGCATGTGTGTATGTATAATATATGTCCAGATATTTCTCTACATTTGACACTAGTTAAATGAAGACAAACTGAAAATTTATAATTGAATTTGGTCCAACTTTGGAGCTGTCAATCTAACTGAAATAGGTGGGGAGGGGGATCCCAACTTTTTCTTAGAAACTTTTTTTTAACTCTTCAAAACATATTGCCTGATGAGAAATTAGCACTATTGAATAAATGACAAAAGCAATTATTAAGCACTTATTAGGCAAATATTCACTTAAAGTACTGGAGTTATAAATGAAAAATCAAGAATCTCTGTCTTCAAATGCTTACATATCAATGAGGGAGAAAACATAAAATAAGAGGAAGTGAGAGTAAAGTTTTGGCTATCTATCATACATGTATTTATCCATCCATCTTTATATATATATATTTATATATATATGTATATATATATATATATATATATATATATATATATATCCATCTGCCTGATAAGTCTTATCTACTCACATGTACATGTATATATGTATATTTTATGTACACACACTTTTAAAAATAGACTCAAAATTCCACATGTAAAATATTCTAGATGTAACTGACATATAAAAGATTCTAGATATAACTTATGTACTTCAGCACTAATTTACTAACTTCTAAACTCTCTTCCCTCAAATATACCACAATAGCATTATTAAAATAATAATGTTGATATAAAAATAGATATATGCCTAATAGGTATTTAACTAATATGGCATTCTTTGCTTATAACAGTGATGTGGTAATTAAAGCATGTCAAAAATAAAACAACTATACTAGAAATCTAGTTTATGACAAAAACATTAGCCAAATTTTAAAATGTAATTTAACAGCCTCAAAAATGGAAAATTGTGTTTCAAGTTATAATGATTTAGCTCTGAATTCCAGAAATAGCAGAAGAGCTTAGGCAGGATGGCAGTGGCTCCCATATTCATGCATTACATATGCACAGAAGTGCTATGACAAATACATTTAAATATCTCTAATGCTGTGAAACCTGCAGAGGCAATTAGTGGCAATAAAATTTGTATTGAATTTGGATAAATTTTAGACAATTAGCTGTCTTCTAAATGTGATTTCTGGCCAAGTAATCCATAGGGACACATGACTTATCCACATTTATTACTCATTATAGTAGAGTAATTCCTGTCATAGCTGCAATCAAGGGATTTATCATCATAAATTCAGATCAGCTAATGGACTGAGTAACCCTTTTCTCCTAGCAGAAATCCCTAGGTAAGATGTATGAACTAGACTGACCATATTTCAATATATACTGAATGCATACCTTAAAAATGTACAGGGGTGCACAAACTCACTCAGAAAGAGGGGGGAAGATCAAAGCATCTTTCAATTGGAATGAATCTTAGAAATTCATCCCTGTCTTAGTGAGACAATGAGCTAAGTGCGTGATATAAAAATCATAAAGGATAATCGATAGATGTCACATATAGCAAATCACATGATTTTATCAGAGGAACACAAAGAGCTCAAAGAAACCTTGGAAGCAATTCTGCTTTAACAAATCAGATTCAGATAAGGAAAAAAAGGCTGAGAGTTGAAGTGACTTACCTACACTCATACAAAAAGTGACAAAAAATGTGCTCAGGCCATCATAATCCTTCAGTTTGGATATTACAAATGTTTCCTAATTGGTCTTCTTTCCTAAAGTCTCTCTGCACTCTGATGCATATTCCATACAGCTGGCAAAGTGAATGGAAGTTCTTATTGATTGAACTTTTTCGTCTTTTCATTTAGGATGAAATATAGATGCCTATATTGAGCTTTAAAAGCCCTACAGAATCTGATTCCAACCTATCTGTCCAGCCTCAATTGGACATAACTATTCTTCTATATGATCCCATTTTGTCAAATTGTCTCTATGATGTTTTTTTAAACACATCATACCATCTTCCATCTCCAATTCCGGCTGTCACTCATGTCTAGAATGTTCTCACTCCATTAGATTGTGAGTTTCTTGAGCATAGGAATTATATATTACCTCCTTTTGTGTCCCTAGTACTTAGTATAGGGCCCTGCTCATAGTAGGCCCCTGAAATGTTTATTGAGTTCTCAACCCTGCTTCACAAAATCTTTCTCTTCCTTCAAGATGCAGTGTATGACCTTCCATAACCACAGGGCTCAGCACTTTGAATGGATTTGATAAATCCTCATGAACTATAGATACATCATTTATACTGTCTTCAGTTTGTCAGCATTAAACTGGAGTTTCCCTTTCAATTGCAGCTATCTGTTGCTTTTGGTCAACAGCTTTTTAGTTCCTTAGATTGGGATAGGAGTTTCTATATTATCTCCTTGTGCATAAAGCAAGTATATGCCATTAGACATTGATTGATAGAAAGCATATAGGAAAATTTTTTTAAAAGCTCCCATCAATTTTTATTTTTTCCATTTTTGACTTTCAATTTTTTTATTAATTTTTTATTCTATCACCATCACTTTCTGATAATCCTTAAATATTATATAATCCTTTAAAGCTATAGACATATCTATGTGTAAAAAAGAGTCTAGATAAAGATGGCATGTAGAAGAATCTAAATATAACTTTTTATGCTTTTGCATTGAGCAAATTAAAAACATTAAGTAAAACAGTAAGTAAAACATTTCCTCATATGTACCATTTCATTCATGAAATTTGGTTGTAGATGTAGTAAGTAGAGGAAAATGTGCTTCTTCATCATTGCTTTAGGGAGGAAGAGAGTCATTTTTAATTGATTTCTGCTATTTTATTGTTTCTTTCATTTAGATTATTTTGGACATAATGTATTATTGATTTGGTTTTACTTTTTGTACTCTATAGCAATTCTTTCAAGAATTTCCAGTATTTCTCTCATGCCAGCTATATATAATTTCTTCCATTTTCCTCTACATTCTATTCAGTTTCAAAATTTTGTACTGAATTCCTACTATGTGGTCAACACTTTGGTCCTTGTAATGTTTGCTTCTTGTACTTAGGAGTTCAGGGCCTTTCTTTATTATCCCCCTAATGCTGTCCCAGGCAAAGGGGGGGGGGAATCCAGGAAAATGCATACAAGCTCACACAGGAGGCTGAAGGTCATTTTTGTTTATACATGAGACTTCTTCTTCCTCATCTGTCTCAGGAGGTGCTGATGCTCTGGAGATAGCAGCTTGCTGCTTATTTCCTAGCAATGACATTTCCTGTCAGCAATAGAAATGGTGAATCAGTGCAGATTATATGAGAAGTGACCTAGAGCTTTTCTCTCAATTCAAACCACATTATGCTGGTGTCTGCTGAAAAACAAAACAAAAAACAAAACAAACAAACAAACTAATTATGCTCGTTCGTTCGTTCTTTCTTTCTTTCTTTCTGGTCATTTTTCCAACACAAAGTAACTCATCATTTCCTTTTACCATTGTTTAAATATCAAAAAAGTCCTATTTCATGCATCAGTTTTTCATTATAATTTTTTTATGTGTCATGTACCTATAACATAAGATTCTTTTTCTATTTTCTAATTCAAGTTCAGCCATCAGTTGTTACTAGAAATTCAGGTAAAAATACACCAAGAGATTAAATTAATAATCCAATGCAATTAATATCCAGGCCCTTCCCAAGTCATATTTTGTTGCTGCTACTATTGTTTTTGTTAATCACATGGCAGTTTTATCTCCTAATTAAAAGACTGATAAAACATATTTATAGAGACATTCTACAGTTACTACTATGAGTGATAGAACAAGATGGATAAGCATTGAGGTTAGAAGAGCACTGGAAGCCAGAAAGCAGTTTTCTGGTGCACTTACATTGTTCTAAATCATTTATAGTTCTCCCTTGAATCAAAAATTGGCTGACACAAGTGTGGTTACCTCTCTGCAGAAACAAGGTAAAGTATTGAAGTACAGGTAAGATTTGGATAATCAGAGTGCATAGGAAGGTAGGACAATATCCCAAAAACAATCCCCAAAATTAGAATGACAAGAACCAAAGACAAAGAGCAGAATCAATCAAACAACCAAACAACAAGCATTTATTAAGACTTTTCAATGCCAGGCTTTATGACAAGCACTGGGATAAAAAATAAAGATAATAATAGTCTCTGCCCTGGAGGAATATTCATTCTTAAGGGAAAGAAGACAGGAAACTAAATAGGTTGATAAAAATATACTTACAGAACAAAAGATTACCTTAGGAGAGAAGATTCTAGCACCTGGAAGTTGAGGGAAGGGGTTGAGAAAGCTGATTCTTGAACCAAGTACTCACTTTTAAGAGAAAGATGTGTGGATCATATCATTCTAATGCTGTTTGTAAGTATATAATAGAGTTTGTAGGTAGAGAATAGAGAATTATGCATAGTTGAAGGAGTACAAGGATGCAAATGTTGCCTCTGATATGTAGTATATGACCATCAGGAAGTGATTTAGACTAGGTGTACCTGGCAACTAAGACTAAGAGTTAAATCTGAGAATTCCCTACATTGATAAAGTCAGAAGCAGTGGTAAAATCATGTTTCTGTAGTTAGATATGAAATATAAGAACAGAAATGATCCATTTTTTGATATAGAAGCAATAAAACTAAAATATTGGCAGGCTAAATTAATGTATCAATGAAGATTAATTTTATCCAATTAGTTATCCAACTAGCCAAGGTTATTTAGTATGAATAATATTTTTCCTCTCTAATTTTGATTTCATTGATGTAATGAATTCCTGATAAAAGAAAATTTACAATATTCCTCCAGTACAGATTTCCAAATGTTCTTTTAGAGTTGCCTGGCTCACTGAAAAGTTGGAAGACATACCCAGAGTCATAAGTTAGTCTATTCTCTGCCTCACTCCATCCTCCCACCTCTGGATGCTAGAGCCATAATTTAAATCAGATACTTCACTCTAAAGTTAAGATTAATTTGGATTGAATATGAAGTCAAGAAAGATCTGAAATATATGGTGCTATATATATGGTATCCATTATGAGGAAATCTGGGGAAATATTGAGGCACTTGTTCATTTGTGCTGTTCTCCTTTTATTTGTTTAAATAAAGAAAGGGGAGGTGTATCATGGGAAATTGAGTAAGAACAGGGCAAGAAATAAACCTATGACCACTTCCAGTCATAAGTACACTTACCTCCTAAAGAGGTGAGACAACACAACCATATACATTATGAATGACAGCATATAGCTTGCTTCAAACATTATCATAATACAAAGGAATAATATTCTTTGACTCAAAGTCAGGTTGTCAATCTTGAAAGATATTAGTTTAAAATAAGATATATTTTTTATAGAAATAATTCTTTGCAATCATTGAAAACACTATGCAATTCAGCAATACAGTGCATTTCTCATATTCTATTAAACTCTGGGTCTAAATCATTATTGACAGTGTCTACCTATGATATCCTTGATGGTAGACAAACTCTCACACCTGCATGTCATGGATTCAAGTCCTTGAATAGCAGATACCATCACTGGCACCATAGTCAAAGTCATTATAATACCAAAAATATTCTTAATGAAGAATCAGGTTGATTATTATCATAGGACTGGCCCCATTCTTTTGATTTTTGAAGGAGTTTCCTTTGTTTCTATCAATTAATAACAAAAATCACCACAATCACAATTTAGCAGTGTGTTTTTGGCTAATCTGTTTTGCATAGCAATGGATTTCCTTAAAGAGATTGTGGTGCTCTATGCAATCAGTACAATATTATCCACAAACAGGGCCCATAACAACCTAATGGACATCTCTTTTGTTCATGAGCACGATATATAGATCATGACAGCTGTAAGCACATTTAGAGACTAGGGACAGTTTTTGCCTTTATATTATTGGTGTTTATTACAATACCAGATACATAGTGGATACTTGATAAATGCTTATTAACTTAACATAAGCATCTCTTTGTACATGTTTTTTGATGCTGTTATTTAGATGATTATTGAATAAAATCTTTTTGTTGTGCAGAACATGTGAAAAATCTTGTAAAATATTGGAATCACCTATTCTCTTTCCTTTTCAATAATTTTTGTAAGAGCATAAATGTACTTGAGGGGAAAAAAATTGACAGTGACAATCTTCTTATTACCTTCCAATGTTTTCATCAAGAATACCTTTAATATGTAGATTATTCTCATGAAGATTGTATAGAAATGGAAAAAGTAGTTATATAAAAGTTAATAGTTACTGCTATTTTCTCCATAATTTTTGTAAAAAAAAATATGTGATTTATTACATTCTTTTTGAATTTTTCCTTCTTTGAAATGTATTGAATTATAAATACCTTTATAATTGTGTTAACTCCAATACACATTTCTTCTCTATCTTTTTCTTTCTGTAACTTTTTGAAGGTATGTTCCCCCTTTTCAACTTCCTATTCTTAAATACTATTTCTATAATCTCATATTTCACTGAGTAGTGAGATGTTGTAATATGCTGATTCCATTGCCATTGATGAGATTTTATTGCTATAATGCACTTTAAAATATGTTTAATTTCTTAAATTTTTTTTTCCTTTCAATGTATTCCATATGCATTTTCAGGATGATCTGGATTAGACATAATTCTTTTTTGTTAGGTATTTCAAGGAAAATGGTCAAATGTCTCAAGAAATAATATGCCTTGCTGCCTTTTGGCACTTGATGAAAGCTACAACACTCTTTTATGCTCTTCTCAAAGAACTAATGAACCTTCATGTCACTTAAAATTTTTTTATTTCCACTTTTAATGAGAAAATAAATCTGAGTACAATTCAGTTCCACTAATATTCTAACTTATTGCTCATTGGACAGAGATCATATATTTAGAGATCCAATAATTAAATAAGTGCTTGTGGATGGACAGAAAACTAATTCTGCTCCTTCTTTTTTGAGAAACTGAATTAGATCTTCTCTTTGTTGAAGATATCCATTTCCATCAGAATACATCTTCATACAGTATCATTGTTGAACAGAGGCATTTTTGAAAGGCTATTTAATAGACAAGAAGAGCTAAATTATTCATTTCTTCTTTACAGCCATAAATTTTTCCAGATCTAGGTAACCAGGTCCTTGAATAACAGACACTGTTATTGGGGCCATGGTCAAAGTCATTATAATACCACAAATATTCTTAATGAAGAACATTTTAATTATTACCATAGAACTAGTCCCATTCTTTTAGATTTTTAAGGAATTTCTATCAATTAATGACAAAACCCAACACTACCACAACAGAAATGTTCCTTTTGGTTTTTCCCATACAATAAAGTAGTATTACATAATTGAAAGAGAACTAACTTCACTCAAAGATGTGAGTTCAAGTCTCACCTCTAACACATGACAGGTGACACTGTTGCCAATATGAACTGAGACAAAATTTCTCTCCATTTCTCAGATCCTGCTAGACATTTTGGATGTCATATAGTCCAAATCTCTCATTTCACCAATGACTGATGCTCAGACATAGTAAGAGGCTATGCTAAACACTATTTGGAGATGGAATCCAACAAATGCTTCATTCCCTTTAAGCATTTTTTTTTTTTTACTAGAAGAGGCAACTGGCTTTAAAGCACTATCCAGACTTTTTTTTTCCATTTCCTTTGTAAATCATTCATTTTAACTTAGTTGGCATGATTCTATTTATAGAGATTCAGAAAATCTGAAAAAAATTATGAATATTGTTTCAGATAGATAATTGAGATTCAGTGCCAAAATGTTTTTTCATGTGATCATGAATGTTTTAATCCACTATGTCATATTATTTTATTATAAATGTTTATATATTTTTCTTTTTAGTGCCATAAATTGTTACTCCTTTGAATAAAGCAGATCTATGTTGTTGCTGGTCTTTTGTTCTTGAAGAGGACCTTGAGATCAAGAAGAAATGTATTGACAAGCAAATAAACTGGTTTTAATTGAGAGAGGACTGTGTAAAGTCAGCAACCTCACTCTCTCCTCAAGAGTCATCTGGGTCAAGTGACAAAATATAGATGATTATGACTGGAGATGGCCCCAGATGCAGTGAGAAACCTTGGCCTTTTTAAGCTAAGATCTTCCCTAAGTCTCAGGTTGTCTGAGAAAATACCCATTCAGTGATTAAAGCTAGATAGAAATGAAGCAAATAATTACCTCTTTCACTTAGTTTAAAAAAAATCCATCTGGGAGAGAAAGACCCTCATGGTTTCTGATCAAAAAAGAAACAATTGCCATTTACACTCATTTTAAACCATCAAAATCCAAACAATGACAGAGTAAAGCTTGGGTTGGCCAATCAATGAGACAAGACTTGCAAGTCATGACTTTTTACTAATGTCATGCTTTGATTTGAGAAAGGACAAACAACAGCCTGTTAATTGTAGTAGCTGCCTTACTGGGGACCCAAATGGTCAGTTTTAGTTGAACCATCCAGTATTTCCTTTCTTCCCTTTTTTCCCTCTTTTTCTCCTTATCTCCCTTTCTCCTTTCCTTTCTTCCTCTCTTTCTCCTTCCTACCTTCCTTCTAAGATAACTTGGGGTTTGGGGCTGGATTCATTTGTTATGGACTGTATCTTAAACCCAAAGCACATACATTTTTACTGTACACAAAGGGAAAACTGAGTATTCTTTTCTTTCTTTCTATTGTAGAATTTTTTTTTTTCATTAAAGTTGGGAACAATGGAGTCAGAGAAGAAGCTAACATAGGGATTTACTAATTCATGTTCAGATCTGAAGAATTAATCTTACCTATTATTTCCACTTGGTTTCACAAAAAACTTAGATTCTTAATCACCTCTTTTTCCATAATTATTCTACCTTACATTATATTAGTGCATAAGCTTGCTATTTCCTATTTGACCCATTTTACATTTTCTTTGTGTTAGATTTCTTGCAGTCATATAAATTAATCAAAGTTTTCTACATTCTTCTTTGCTGTGGACTTTATGTTTTTGTTTTTGTTTTCTTCTAAAAACCATGTAGTACAGTTTTTGTTTTTGTTTTCATTTTTGTAGAATTGTTTATTTTGTAATTTGAGCTGGGAAGTTTCCATACTGTATTTCTTTAACTTTTTGATTTGTGTTTAAATAGATGTTAAGGAAACTAAATCTTATATGATGGTTTTCCAAGTCCTTTTCTGTATATTCCTTTATATTGCCTTTAATTGGGCGTTATGACATAAAATTATCTATTGCCTACACCAATTAGATACTGATGTAATCTTCCAGTACATTTCTTCCCAATATTCAGAAGAAGCATTTGGTAGCATTTGGAATCTTTTTTTTTTTTTTTTTGGGGGGGGGAATACACCTTAATAACTCCTCTTTTTCTCCTATGAGTCTCCCTGCCAGAGCAATAGCGGTTACATACTGAGTAGTGTAAAACTTGGGATTTTTTTACTCTTATATAAAGTCTTGTGGAAGGGTTTGTTAATTTTTTTTTGGCTATATTTCTATTTATCTATTTGTTTATTACAGATTTCAGCTTTATTGAATTACTCTGTTTTGTTATTGTTGGACTATCTATTAGATTTATGCTGTAATAAAGGGTTTTTTCATAATTTTATTTAATGTGCCAGTTTTGCTTATGTCATTTGTTTCATTAGTAAGCACATTTTTTGTGGGTTGTAATGAGGGATGATTTTCAATAACTTCAGATTCTTCAATTTCCTCCTTCAAATTTCCTTTTTTCCTTTTTTTTTTTTTTTTTTTGAGATTCAAAAGTCAGTTATTTGACTCTCTAATTTTGTGTAATCTCACTTTAGGGATGAATTTATTCTCTACAATTTCCATATATTACTTGTCAAAAGACTATTGTATATTTTGGGCATGAGAGTATTATTGACCAAAAATATCATATGTGGCATGTTTAGTTTTAAAGTGGTAAGATCTTCTTTGCATTTTAAGATAAGATTCTGTACTGGGGTACAGTGAATATATTTGTATATTAAGTTCATTTTATTGATTTTTCTACTTTGTGGTCAATACCATGTATAATCAAGCATTTCCAACAAATTAAGTTTTGAAATTTCCATTTTTTTTCAATTGGGGTTCATTTCATTGTGGCACTAGAAATGAAACTCTTGTAGCTGTTATTCTCCATGTCAAATGTAATATTCCAATATTTTGGAGTAGGTCTAGGTATATATCTTAGACATAGCAATCTATTTTATTAGTGTGCTAAGTCATTCAGTACTGTCATCAGAACCTAATTTTCTAACATTATAATTTCTACAGGGCCTTCAGCCTTCATAGTTACTGTAATGGTCACAAGAAATATGAATTCTTCACTATAGTTTGGTTGTCATTCCTTACTTGCTCTTTTCTTCTCTTCTAATTTGACATGGACAGGGGTTGGGTTTTGATGAGAATATCATTATTATCATTTTATTCTTTAAAAACACAATCAAAAGAAATGAACACCTGGATATAAAAGAATGATGCCTAAGATGAATATTGAAATTCTCCAAGAAGTTTGCAAATCTACAGCAGTATTGTATACCAGGATATTACAAGCTTGGGGTGGGGTTGGGGGAAGCACTAAAACATAAAATGAGCTTCTTAGGAACTACCACTTTGCCTTTGGGGCTTCTTTTAATATGGGAGAAATATAAACACAACACACCCTGGCCAACCCAGCCTGGCCTTTGTATTACTGGGTGTGTACAACTGTTAGTTCCCTGGGGTTATAGATTCAACATATGTTCTAATAAAAAATTCATTCCAGTCTCCTCTAATCAAATTTATAGATTTTTCTTCATTGTCTATTGACTCAGCTTTTGTCTCCTTACTTCTCCTCTAAGTTCCACATAATGGCGGAATATCCTAGAAGGAATTATTTGAGAGTATGAATTTATACTAAATACTTAAACAAAAGAACAAGAGGAAAAAAAAGGAGGAAATGAACTTCAGCTCCCTTTAAGCCAATGTTATGTGGCAAAAAGACTCCAGGATTTAGTAGATAATTTTCTTAACTCACTATGAACCCTGGGGTAGTCATATTTTTTGAACAAGTTCAATGAAGGAATTTATTTTGCTAGATAATGAATATTTGTTATAAAGAATGCCTTTCTCTGGTTTCCTTCCTTCCCTGCCCCTTCATCTTTGCCAGTGGAGTCAGTGAGAAGAGGAGAAAAAATAGATTTCTCTTCAATTAAAATGTTTTAATTATTAAAAAAAAAAAAAAAAAAAAAAAAAGTTTACTTTGCCTCATTGGGCCTCAATTTCCTTATCTGCAAAATAAGAGGAAAAGATAAATAGTTTTTAAGTTTCTGTTGCTCAACATCAATATCAAGGTAATGATCAATATTAGTCTACATAGATAGTAGAGAAAAGAAAGAAGCTCAGAATCAGGCCACCTTAGACTGCACCGATAGCTTGCTATACCTATATCCTAATGGTTGTGCAGCTTTATTTCTCTTAAAATTAAACTTTTAGGTTACCTGATAATCCCATCTCAGGAAATGAAAAGATACTGTGACACACAGTAGTTACTTTAGTTCTGGAGAAAGGCACAGTGCAAGAAGACACAGATGGCATAGGAAAATAGATTGAAATCTTGAAGGGACCTTAAAAGCCAGCTAGTACAATGCCTATATTTTATATAGATAGAAATTGAGGAGGGCAGAGATGTTAAGTGATTTGTCAATCAGCATACAGGTAATAAACTCTAATCCTCTGACTCCAAATCTAGCAGTCTATCCCCTGTATCATGCTGAATCTCCCCACTTACCTTGTTTTACTTGTTATGTGTAAACCCAGCCAAGCTATAAAATTGTTCAAACTCCAAGAATTACTTCTCTTTAGCACCTACAACCAATTGATGTCCAAATTCTTTATCTACATGCTTGTGTCTTTGCAGAATATCTTCCTTCTTTTTAATTGTCATGTTAGGAGAGAAAAGAAGATGTTAGGCATTTAGCATAACTTTCTGAGCTATAATGACATAAACTCAAAAATTAAGAAAGGATAGCAAAGGACACATATCTTTCCATTTTAGGCTTGTAATGTACATGATGAAATTTCTAAATGACTGGGTAAACTTAGTGAAAATAAAAGTTGTTTTGTTTTTGTCATGAGGGCACAATATGATGAAAATTATTAACCAATCATTTAAAATAAGTATAAGATTCTTTCTTCTAAATATATTTAATTAAAAAAATTATGTTTTTCAAAGTTATTTTATACAATTGCAATCATTTAATCCTAACAACAATCACATGATGGCCAAATGGCAATATCACTATCATAATTATAGATACAGAAGAAAATAAGCCAGAGAGATTAATAAGTATTTGTCCAAAATCATTCAATAAATAAGTTTTTATCCATGACAAAAACTCATATTTATTGTCTTTATCTAGAACATGCTGACAGTCACATAAGTAACATTTCTAATGTCCACTTGGCAAAACTTAATTGTATGATAAAAACCAGTAGTGCCTTTAGCATGTTGTATGCATATGAAAATTCATTATGCTTTTATTTATCTTTCTTAAGACACATTGTTGTTCAGTCATTTCAATTCTATCTGTCTTTTTGTGACCCCATTGTGAGATTTACTGGTAAAGTTATTGGAGTGATTTGCCATTTCCTTCTCCTTAAGGCATATAGACCATCATTAAAAGTAATTCAATAAGCTTTATATTATTTCCTCACTAGTTCTCAAAGTATGGTAGAAAGAAAAGTTCAGAATTGAAATGAGGATAGAAACAGAACTTTGCATAGCAGTGCCAACATATAAAAAACATTGACAGAATTTAAAAGTCTCCAAGAAGTAGAAACAATTGAATTTCTATGTAATCAGCAAAAATAATTAGGTAAATAGGAAATTATCAGAAGCTTCCTCCTCTGATTCATATTTGTCCTCAAGTAGAAAAATATATCATAATTTTTACTATTATTTCAAATAAATTGACCTTGTGATCTGTTTATGTTTTGGTCCATTTAAAGTTTAGCTATTGACATAAAATTTAAAAATTGTATACAGTTTGATGTCTAACTATAGAGGGCATATTTTAAATAGTACACAAATTTTGAATTATTGAATGAGAGAGCCACAATGACATAAATGGTGATTTCTTTACTCTTGTATACTTAAAAAGGAAGTATTTAGAGTTATTATTAAATTATATATAATAAACATGTACATGTTTATATATTCATATACATATGTTCATATACAAACATGTATGTATATATAAAAGGTAAGTGTTCATATATTGTGTGTACATATGTACATGCATACAAAAAATGTATGTATATATGAAATGATGCATTTCTTTTTTGGTCTTAACTCTGATATGTATTATAATTACATTTGGGATGGAAGGTAACATTTTTTCCTCTTAAATTAAGAACAGTCTAACCAAAATTATAAAAATATATATTTTGAGTATATATCTATATATTCCAAAAGATCACTTTTAAGACATTATCTTATTTACAAAGAATTTTAATTAATTAAACTGGCAGATATTTGCATTTTATGATAAATTTAATTTCAGGATTGTTTCTCATTTTGAAAAAAAAAAAGAAAAATCGATTGATCCTTTAAAATAATATGAAGATTTCCTTTCATTTATTATAAACTAGTCGACTCAGAAATTACAGGAATTTGGTAACAGCATTTTTATTTGTTTCAAGCTAAGGCAAAGAGGAAAAAAAAAACTGTATTTCTGTTTTCTTTTAATATTCTTTTAACCACAGTGCCAGTAAGTAATACTCTCTCTCTCATGTAATGCCTCTGGTGACAGGAATCATTAATCCCAGGTATCGAAAATTATTTAAGATTGAGGTGCCACAGTTGTACATATTGGTTCAGTCTCTAGATCCCTAAGAAAAGATTTAGTGCATTTTCAAAAGAATTTTGCAGGTAGGAGCCCAAATGGATTTTCAACTAGGCCTCAACCTTTTTGAAACCTACTGATGTTGAATAGTCTTTTACAGGTTGCCATGCCAACTGATACCAGAGGAACACTCTGCTGTGTGTTCATCCCCTAGAAAGCTTCACCAGATGTCTTCAACAAATTGCTATGAAAAGACTTTGGTCTGTCAGCCTTGTTAGAAGATAAAAATCAGACTGAGACGCCCCTGTCTCCACTTCTGATAAAACTAACCCATAAAATATGTAGACCTGCTCTACTCTCACAGTAACCAGTGAACCCCCCCCCCCCAACCCAACTCTCCTTATTTCCTGTAACAGGATTTTTAAAATATTTATGTTCTTATTTCTACATGAAGCAGAGGCCATTATGCTTTGCAGCTGACATTGTCTGGCAGTGCAGGGTTTGAAGCATCTGGCTGGCAGCAAAGAAAGAGAACAAGTTGATAAATTATTGATTTACATAAATCAACACCCTTTAAATATTGGTCTTTGGAAGAAAAAAAGCTTTTGTATTATTTCAAGTTGAGAAGTGTTAAGATGATAAATACTGAGTCAGCCACATCATGATTTTATATTTCTAATCAAGCATATATAGGTATCACATAAATATATATGGTGCAGTCCATCAAATATAGTTATAAAGGTTCAGATTCAGTTTTCTTGAAGATCTTGCTGACTAACCATGCTTTCTTCTTCTTCTTCTTCTTCTTCTTTTTTTTTTTTTTTTTTTTTTTTAACAGCTCTTCAGTTGGAAATCTTTCTCTATTCTAATGTATTTTTAAAAATTAACAATTAAGGAGGGGGGTAAGGAGGAAGAAAATAAAATTGATCCTAAAATAAGAGTAATAATACTCATTTAAAAATATGAGTAATGCAAAATAGTATGCACAAAATGTAAAGTCCCATATTTGTATGTACCAAATGGCATCCTGTATGTTTAAATTGTAGGGTTGTACATGCAAATGACTCATTAACTGGCAAATTACCTGTTTGCATATGTAGTTATTCCACACAGTATGAAAATGTGTGAAATTTGCATATACAATTGGTGCTCCTGCATTTATTATGCCTGATTTTAAAATCAGAAGCTAAAAGTCTTAATGGAGTAATAGTAGCACAAAGGATTTCAAAGTTGTCTAAATTGTGTTTTGGACCCAGTTTTACATTCTGTGAAGACCAAAAGTCTAATGGGAAAATGAATAAAACTTTATTTTCTATCAATAGCCTAATGTCATTTTTTTGTTCATTATTAATGTAAGCTTAGTTTTGAAGTAAGTTAGCAACAGCATGAATTATTGGAGTTTTTAGGTATTCTCATCATTAATATAATCAACATTGATCAGATCTTTCCTAGAATACAATGGTTATATCAATGTCAAAGCCAACAGTAAATTTCATATATTTGGTCAAATTAATTATTTTTTTAAATTACAATTTTGTGGAATTAATTTTGCAAGTAATACCACTTCTTGTAAAAATCATTCCCTCTGGCAAAAATTAATCTGACATTAAAAAAAAAAAGAGGCAAGAAAAAGCTTTTACATTGGAGAAGAAGGGGACTGAGCAAATCTTCCTCTCATCAGAATTGACTCAAAAAGAATAACATATAAATCAATATGGGTATAGAAATCTATCTTAGCCTGCAGGGAAATAGAAGGGAAGACAATGATAAAAGAGAGGACTTACTGAGGGTGGGAATGGTCAGTAGCAAAGCACTTTTGAATAGGGACAGGTTGAAAGGAGAGAAAGAATAGAATAAATGGGAGGAAATGTAATTAGCAATAGCAATTGTAAAAATAATTTTGAAGGTTCTCTGAAAAGGCCCTATTTCTAAAAAATAGAGGAAATTAAGTGAAATTCATAAAAAATTATAAAAAAATAAGAGCTATGCCCCAATTAATAAATGATCAAAAAAATGCAATCTATGCTCAAAATCCTTTGACCTAAGAACATCTACAAGGCATGAATACCAAAAGAATTTTTTTTAAAAAAGCAAAATTACTTAATGTACCAAAAAAAAAAAAAAAAAAAAAGTATTTATAGTAGCTCTCTTCTCAGGGCAAAATAACTTCAAATCGGGGAACGGCTGAATAAATTGTGGTGTGTTTTTGATAGAATGTTATTGTTATGGGAAATGATAAGCAGGATGCTATTAAAAAAAAACAAAACTGAAAAGTCTTTTGTGAACTCAAGCAAATTGAAATGTACTGAATACAAAGTAATAGTAATGTTCTAGGATAACCATATGTATTTACAACTGACATTGAAATTTTCAACAGTACAATGATCCATAACCACTCTGAAGGACTTAGGAGGAACACATCCTATTCGTACTCCAACAAGGAACTGATTGTGTCTAGATACAGATTGAAACATTAAAAAAAAAAAAAAAAAAAAAAAAAGTTTAAGTAATTCCTATTAGCTCTTGGATAAAATATAAATTCTTCAACTTAGCACTTGCAGCCTATCTCCAAAAACAAACAAACAAACAAAAAATCCTTCATTTTTATTTATTTATTTTTGCATAATATAATTATTGTGGAAAGAAAATTCAGTTTTGAATTTTTGATGGGATTCACAACTGAACAGGGCCATTTAAATCATAAAGAATTGATTAAAAAGTCATGAATTCATAGGTGGGAATAACAACTATGAATTATAAATTGAAGTTTGAGGAGTGCCAAAAGTGTCTTAACATATAAATAGAATTCTTATGCATGGAAGACTATGGGCAGGCTTTTCTTACTATTCATTGAATATAGAATAAGTAGAAAGGTTCAAAGTGAAGGTAATTTGAATAGACAATTTAATTATTATTATCCTAGTTAAATATGAGATTTTAATTCTTCCTTATATATATATATTTTTAAAAACAAACAAATAAACAGCAATAAGTCAACCTAGAATAGATTTTCCTTTATCTGGGATAATTTGAGTGATCCAAAACTACCTTTCTCATAGCCAACCCTTTTCTTTTTTTTTTTTTTTTTTTTTTTTTTTTCCTCTCTGGAATGTCAGCTTCAAAGACAACAAATATTCTTCCATTGTGAAAGTTTTCTTTGTGACTCTTCTTTTTTGGCTTTCAGTGAGACCTAATAATGCAACCTCCCTTTTCCCATATAGATTTCATTTTCTCTCATTCCCTTTGACTCCCTTGATTTAGAGAAATTGGAATCTTGCTCCTCATTACCACTTCCAGATTCTTCCTCCCTGCTACTAAAACACAGCAACCCAGCTTTTTTGGAGATTCAGTCAATTAATATTCACAAACAGTATCCAATCAAAATCCTGGTAAATGTTCTCTCCTACATCCTAACCTCTCAGTTCCTCAGTTTACTCATTTTCCCATGACCTATTTCTTTAACCTTCATCTACACAATAATATGATCATATTCTTAATTTCATCACCCATAAATATACCACTTCCGTATTCATGGCTTTGAATTTGTCTTATCTAATCATAATCTGTTGTTATTCCACTTCTCCCTTGGCCTTCACATCCCAAAAATCTCAATTGTTCACTTTATTCTTTATCAACCCTACCTTAGCTATGTTTTCTTCCTTTTCCCATCTTTAACCTTGATGAACCAGTTCTATTCTAGAATCTGCTTTTCTTAGTTCATTCCTCCTTTATATAGCACAGATCTTGCCCTGCCCAGGCTCACACTTGAATCTCTTTCATAATGTTCTTCATTTTTTCCTAACTATATGCTGCTGAAAGTATGTGGAGAAAAATCATCAAATTGTGCTAATTGGTTCATCCACTGAAATTTTATGTTCCATAACATTTACCAAACCATTGAAATTCTTGGCACCTATCTAATTAGTTCAAAATCCACTCACCATGAAGATCTTCTCAACTTTTTTTGAACACTTTCACTACTTTATCAGTTGGGGAAATTGGCTCACATTTTATTGGAAAAAAATTTGGAGGCTATTCATAAAAGCTCTTTTTTATTTCTTCCTTATATCATATCACCCAGTTGCCTTCTGCCACTATCTTCTCCATTATCTCTGTCTCACATGAAGAGGTGACCCTTCTTTTTACCAAAGCAAAACCATTTATTTACACAAGTGATTCCATTACATCTCATTTTCTTCAATAGCTTTTCATATCTATCACACCCACTTTCACCCTAATCATTTTGTTTATGAGCTGCTTCCAAAGTTCTTTTAAAGATGACCATATCTTTCTCATTTTCAAGAAACAAAAAATCTTTACTTGTTTCATCTATCCTTCTATTATATCTTATCTTTTGTGACTGAAACTCCAAGAAAACATTGACAATAGATGACTTCATGCCTTCCTTTCTCTCTCTTTCTTTAAATATTCTAGAGTCTAGCTTTCAACCTCATCTTTAACCAAGTCTATTCTCTCCAAAATTAGTGATGATCTCTTAGTTGCCAAATCTAATGATCTTTTCTCAATTTTTATTCTTCTTGACTTCACAGTAGTCTTTAGTATACTTATTCACTCTTTTCCTCTTTGATAATCCCATATTGGTCTTTGAGATATTACCCTTTTCTACTCCTTATACCTATTACTTATCAATCTCTTCTTAGTATCCTTTTCTAGATCCTCATATAAGCCACAATCAACCATGGATATCCCAAAAGACTGTACTGAGGCCTCTTCTCATCTTTCTCTATATTACTTTACTTGGTGAACTCATCAGCTTTCATGTATTAAGTTATCATTTCTGTGTTGACAGTGATAAAATGTACTTATCTAATCCAAATGTTTCTGTTGACTTCCAATCTTGAATATTATTTCTCCCTTTCTTCTCCTCAAACTCTCTTTATTTTCAAACTTTCCTATAATTGTAGAGACACTGCTATTCCCCCAATCTCTCAAGCTTGCAAACTGTCATTTTCAACTTTCCATTTTCTCTTATCACCTATATGTTGCCATTTTTATGATAATTTTACCTTCATGACACCTCTCACATATATACCCTTTCCTTATTTGACATTGCCACTACCTTGGTATAGGTTCTTATCATATTATACCTGGGATTATTGCGACAGGTTGGTCTGCCTGACATAAATCTCTTCCCATTCTAGTCTATTCTCTATTCAGCTGTCAAAATGATCTTCCTGGAGCAATATCACATTACCTACTCAATGAAATAGAGTGATTCAATATCACCTCCAGAAATCAAATTGGCATTCAAAATCCTTTATAACCTAGTCTTTCTCTATACCTCAATATATTCTAAAGTGATACTGAACTTTTAACTGTTCTTTCAACAAGACACACTATCTCCCATCTCTGAGTATTTTCAATGACTGTCCTCTATGCCTTATAATGGCATTCCTTCTCATCTCTGCTTGTTGGCTTTCCTGGATCTTTTCAAACCTACTTTATACAAGAAAGCTTTCCTAATTCTTGCTTTTGTTGGTTATTTCCAATTTTTCCTATAAATAGATTATTTCTACATAATTATATGTTGTTTTGGCCATTTGATAGTGAACTCCACAGGAACTATCTCTAATATTTTTTGTTTTTGTTTTTGTTTTTGATTTAATGAACCCCAGCACTTAGCACAGTGATTGGAATATAGAACATGCTCAATATTACTTATTAACTGACCATATCTACAAAACTATTAGACTGAGATAGTCTTGCTTTTTCTTTCCAGCTGTGAAGTCCATGGCACAAGTTCACCATCCACATCATGGGCATCATATACTAAGGTAAAGAGAAAGGAAAATGTCCATTCCTCTCTGCTCTTTTAGATCTTATAAACCTCATAAATAGCTGTTAGTTTTAGTCTTATTTTGTCTTTTACAATTCTAGCTCAGGTAGTAAAGTCTTAGGATGCAAGGAAATCAAACCATGAGAACTATGGAGCCAGGATTCCAGACTAGATGTTGCTGCCGCCTCAGCAGAAAAACTCTGAAAAACCCAGGGGGCTCCAAAATTAGAATCTAGAGAGAATGAAACTGTTAATTTAATCACCATTTCACTTCCAAAGATTGAATTGTTAAAAAGTAGGATTATGCCTTCTAGATGTTGGGAGCAGTGCTTGAATGTTTGTACTTGATATATAAGTAAATATTCTTTGATAGAAGCAAAACTGACTTTTAAATGGTTAGTTGGGATTGGGGATCTATGAAACTCTAAACTGAATTAGTAATCTTAAAGGAATAAGACAAAGACTAGATACCCCTAACCCACTAAAAGATTCTGGAGGACCCAGAGAAAAAGAACAAAATGTAGCATACTGATGTCTTGGGCATTAAGGCCAGGACAACAACTTTTACCTATTTTTGCTTTGGAAGTTTTTCATGTAAAATATTTTCAGATTAATGGCAATGTGATATGCTGAAATTTCTTCAGTTTAACCATTTTATACAAGATAACTGCATTAGGCACTTGTGAAAGAAAGGACAAAAAAAGGAAAACTGTCTTTATCCTTAAAGAGTTTATATCCTCTCTTTTCTCAATTGCAACATACACACACACACACATACACACACAAACACACACACACATATATTTGGACATATGAGCAAATCAATTTTCCTCAGTATAGGTCAAATCTCTGTATAAAGGAAATCATCACAATGAAAGTTTTTCTTAAGTGTATTTCCCAGCTCCACTTCATTGCTTCACTTTGCTTCAATGATTTAGGTAAAGTGAGATTGCCTGCCATTTATAATCTAGTATTTAGATGCTAGAGACTTTCTCTAGCTCTCCTCTTGCAATACTCTAAAATAAAAATGTGATTAACACCGTAGTTTTCCCTAAACCTATCTTTATACACTTATTCATCTAAATCACTTTCTAGGGAACTCAATGAGACTGAAGGCCTATTCTATTTCTTCCAAATTAGGATGGCTATTTTGGAGGGCATGGGGAAGTCACCGAATCATACCTTCTTCTGAGTGTGAGTAATATTCATGGATAAATATCGTCAATGACATTACATATTTTTGTACCTCAAAAAAGATTAGCCTTTTATGCCTCCATTTATTTTTTTACCCCTCTTGTGGAAGCTGGGCTCTGCTGCCATCAGCAGTGTTCAGGTGGGAAAGTTAAACTATTGAGTTCTTCAAAGTTGTTTTGTTGTACTAAGAAGAAGGGACTTTTGTGAGTTTTACAATGCTGATAATGATAATGAGAAACCAGCCCTTCAACACAACTGTATGCTGAATATATGTCCAGCATCATGCTGTATATGGGAAGAAAAGGAAAAAATTAAACTCAAGGAATTTATAATATGGTTCGTATATTCTCAAACATTTTTGTGGCATAGAGTCCTCTGGTAGGCTGTTGAAACCCTTATTAGAACCATGTTTTTGATACATAAACAATTATATTGATATAAACAAAAAAAATTTCCTCCACCCAAGTTTGTAGACCACATGAAATCTATCTAAAAACTTTAAATTAATAAGCCTTGCTGTAAGAGGAAAACAGATCTTGGCCAAATATTTAAAGCTCTTTCCTAATGGAATATAAGTACCTTGAGAGAATTATTTTTTCTCATATCCTCAGAATCAAACTCAATGCTTGCCATGTGGAAAATGTTTTATAAATGCTTAATTGAATAATTTCTGGATCTTCTAATCTGGCTTTATTTTGTGCTTCAATAATACATTTTACATTACTCTCCAATTACATATTGGTGCCACTAAAATGAAATGTGACTATATTTTCAAATGATATTCCTTACTTTTTTTCTTCCTATAAGATCCTTCTTTTTCTTCTGGGATTAGCTCAGGTACTTTTTCCATACTTAAGTCTCATTCTAGCACACAATTAGTCCTCAAATTGCTATATGTTTAATTAATAATACACTTGTTATACTGCTCCAATAGAATGTAGAATTCTTGTGTATAGGGATCATAGATTTTGTCTATGTCTCTTTAGAACCTTGAAAGGTATTCATGAAATGTTTAATTAAGTTGATTTATTTTTTGTTCTACAAAAGTGAAAGGAATTGTAATTTTATTTTAAAGGATTTTTCAAAAACATAATTATGTTAACTGATTTTTTTAATATATGAAATCTCTGCTTTCTTTGGAGGGAAAAGATGAGAAGAAGGGGAAGAAAGAGAGAGAGAGAGAGAGAGAGAGAGAGAGAGAGAGAGAGAGAGAGAGAGAGAGAGAGAGAGAGAGAGAAACAGAGTAACAAGACAGAGAACGATGAGAGTCAGAGACAGAGAGACAGAGTTAGAAAAAAAAGAAGAGACAGAATGTGGGGCACTATTGCATTTGTCATCAAAATAAGTGATCTCTAGCAGTCTAGTAATGTCCTTATTGTTTGAAGTTCAACTGTGACAGAAAAAACTATGTGTCATCAGGGTAATGGAACCTGCTCCAAATTTCAAACCTTAATCATCAATCTTGCACATACTTTGTCAATCCTCTCTAAGATTTGTGTACTAAGGACGCAACCTTGCTGTCACTTGTTATTCAGATTTTTTTGGTCAGTTCCCAATTGTATGTTTTACTTAATATTTACTTTAAGTCTTGTAATGAGAATTTATCTGACAACAGCTTAGGTCAACAAGAATCTCTCTTGCTTATGCTATTTAAAATATATTTCAAATGAAAATTTATCTTTCCTGTTGCAGAAGTTAAAATAGAAAGCAGACTAGAAATGAGTTAGATGTATACAATGTTACACTGAAGTAGTTTATGCAAAATCCTTGATATCTGGCTATATCTAACTATGTAAATAAAGACAGTGCTATGAGAGGAAGGTAGAATTTTTGACAATTCTTTTTTTCTTCAAAGTAAATGAGTAGTTCAGCACTCTAATTATGTTTTATGATAGTTACTAAGTGTGTCTTTTTTGAAAACTGAAGATTACTTGTGGGTTATACTCTTATTGGACCAAAAATATTCTTGGATCTTGGCTTCAAATCTTTCCAGAACTTTTGCAAATCACGTGATTTTAATTTTTGATTGGTGTTATCACAGGTCTACAATATGCTAGTGATTAGTATAGAGGTTCTATGCCTAATGGAGCTAGTTGCAGGCATAATATTATTTTTGTCATGTATGTATCTGCATAAATATTTTATGCATGCATATGCAGAGAAATGTATATTATATATATAAATATATATACACATAAATACATACACACATATACAGATATCTCCATAGAGAAGTAATAGTGTGAGAGGAAATGCACAGATGTCAAATTTTTCAAAGTTTTATTCTAACATTATTAATATAATCTAAGTCAAACTAAACTTAAAAATAATATTTCTGTTTGAGGGGCACATCATTTGTGCTCAGGGCTCCATGCCTTCCATGACAAAGATTGTAGCTGCCTTCCTATACTAGAAACATCTTGAACACCATTTACAAGAGAACATGATATTGTAGGGAGTGCTACATGAGTGATTTTTAATACCAAAGAAAGCAGTTCAATATGAAATCTGAGAAAGGAGCCAGACGAAGATTTTCCTCTTAAAAGTATGAAGTGTTCTTCTTCTTAAATGTCATTATAGTTTATCACTAGTGTTTTTAAAATATTACATTAATAATAAAAATTCTGAAACATTTCTTCTGTCCTTAAATCTATGAGATTACCATGACATTCTACCATTAACATTTGAAAGATCTAGATATCTGTTAGTTTCATTCTTGAAATATTAGGCATTAAATGAATAGGATTGTATAGAGTAGCCATAGCATTCCAGTAAATATCTTACATCTCTCATGAAAAACACCGTTATGTTTCAAAGAGAAACAATGCCTAAAGGATCATAGAGGTTGTCTAATAATAAAATAAAAGGATCATAGATATTGAGTCAGAAGGCAACTTAGTTTAGTCCAAACCCTTTATTTTACAAAGGAGAGAGAGATACAGAGAGATAAAATGACATTCAAAGTCAGATAAGGTAGCAAAGAGCAGGGAGAATATGTTAACAAAGTTCTTCTGATTCCAAATTTTATTTGTTTGTTTGTTTTGCACTATAGATTTTTTTTAAATTATGTATTTATTTTAATACACATTGCTTTATGAATCATGTTGGGAAAGAAAAATCAGATCAAAAGGGAAAATCCAAGGGAGAAAAAATAATAGAAAATAATAAAAATAGCCTGTGTTCATTTGCATTCAATCTCTATAATTCTTTTTCTGAATTCAGATGGCATTTTCTGTCCAAAGTCTTTTGGTATTGCTTTGGATCATAGAACCATAACAAGAACCAAGTCTTTCATAGTTGATCATTCCACATTCTTGTATACCATGCATTCCTGGTTCTTCTTGTTTCACTCAGCATCAATTAGTATAAATCTTTCTAGGCCTTTCTAAAATCAGCTTATTCATCGTTTTCCATAGAACAATACTATTCCACTATCTTTACATACCACAGCTTATTCAGCCATTTCCCAATTAATGGTCATTTACTAATTTTCAATTTTTTGTTACAACAAAAAATAATTGTTACAAACGTTTTTCCACATGTGAGTTCTTTTCCCTCCTTTATGATTTCAGATACAGACCCAGTATAGCACTACTGGGTGAAAGGATATGCACAATTTGATAGCTTTTTGGGCATAGTTTCAGACTGCTCTCCAGAATGATTGGATCATTTCACAACTCTATCAACATTAGTGTCCCAGTTTTTATACATCTCCTCCAACTTTTATCATCTTTTCTTTTCATCTTAGCCAGTCTGAGAGGTGTTCTTGTACTGCTTTCTTTCAACCTTCTGGATAAATACTTGCCTTGTGAGAGTTCTCTATAAAATAGTCTTTTAGGCAAATGTACAATTGGCATTAGATCATTAGTATTGTGATCTCACAGTAGAGTCTGAATCCTTGACATTTTATTTCAAGAAGGATCTCAGTGTTTGGTACTTTATTTTCCCAGGTGATCTTCAAAATCTTTCTAAGGCAAATGAAATGGAAGTGATTCAGTTTTTTTGGCATGGTGCTTATATGCTGTCCAACTTTGATGGGCATGCAACAGTTCAATCAGCATGATGGTTCTGTAGACTTTTTAACAGGCAGCCTAATAACTGTTTTCTCCCATATTTTTCTTTGGAGTTTTCCAAACACCGACTTAGCTCTGGAAATGCTTGTGTCAACCTCATCAGCTACATGTACATCCCTGGGAAGTATACTTTTGAGGAAATGGCATTCTAAATTTCTTTATTTGGTGTAATTGATGGTTCCATAAATAGAAGGCATGGTGCTGATATTATGGGCCAGAACTCTGTACTTAAAACAAGGATTCTTACAAGGTATTAAGTCAGTGGAGTTGATAAGACAATGGTTATCTAGTTTAGCATGGTGATTCTCTTAGTTCAGTATGACTGATCTAATCTTACAACAAATAATGGTTTCCTAGTGATATAATGATTGGTTTATATTCAGTGTAGAGCATATAAGCTGGGACAAACTCATCCAGGGTCAAAGACAGATTCATTCACTTCATTTCACAGCACCATGGTGGCTGGCCTTCTGTATTTTCTCCACTGAGACCAAGACCAAGATTAAAAAAAAAAAAAAAGTCTGAAAGGCTCTCCAGAAAGCTAGCCTGGGCCCTAATCAAGGAAACTAGATTGTGAAGGAGTTAATAAAGGATTTGGACTTTAACATCTGGCTATTATTGTGGTGATTATTCTACTGAAATGAAGGCTGCTCCAAGACCTCCAGAAAACTAACAAAGATGCTACCAGGAAGAGAACCACTGCTTTCTTGATTTTAATTATCCAAGCAAAATTAGCACAAGCAGAATAGAATCAATTCATTATTTATTTTATCTCAGCCTCAGATTGGATGCACAATCTTCTGTGAAGAATAAGTCATGCAACAACTCTCCCTCCACTTTAGTCAGTTTGTGGCTTTTTCAAATTACATAACTTATCATGAGTGCACTAGTTGACTTTGATGCTATTTTTCATCCTTATTGAAGAAGTTTAACAGTATTGCTGAAAACATAATGTTAAAAAGCCTAGGAACAAACACACATTCTTGCTTCACTCCATTAGTGATTGGGAAATCATAGTTGTATTGATCATTACCTAGATTTTGTGCAAGCATGCCATTATGGAACTGGTGCATGCTATTGATGAGCTTCTCCAGACAATCAAATATTGTCATTATTTTCCATAAGCTTTCATAACTGACAGTAGCAAAAGCCTTGTTCAGATCAATTAACATTATGTACAAACATCTATTCCATTTCTAGTATTTGTCTTGGAGTCTTCAGTCAGTAAACATCATTTTGCTGTTCTTTGGTCCTTTGTAAAGCCACTGCAGCCCCTCCATCTAGGATCAAACTATTAGAAAGGATTCTTATAAATCTTACTGGTAATGACTAATAGAGAGATCCTTGTATAATTGTCATAGCACAATTTTTTTTTCCTTTTCCTTTATAGATAGGGACATCTTTGATCTCCTGAGCAATAACTGTCTCTTGCCAAATAACCCAGAAAATTCAAGTCAGCTTTTGGACAAGCAATAGACACCCTGCATTGGAAATTTCAGCTGGAATAGAATCAACACCATGAACTTTGCCACATAAGAAGAGCCTAATGATATGGAAATTTCTTTAATTGGAAGTTCAGCTAGAGAGGGACTGATTTTAACCTGAGGAATATGGTCAATGGTTTCAGCAATGCTTGACGATGGTCTGTTCAGAATACTATGGAAGTTTTCTGCAAATATATCCAAGAACTTGGGAGAATTCTTAACATTGATCAGTGTGGCTCAATCAACACTAAATAGTAGAGATGCATCAAAGATTTTTGACCTATAAGGAGCTATCAGAGCAATGTAAAAAAAAAAAAAAAAAAACATTTTGAGGTGTTACTATCAGTTATAAAATTGAATTTCATCTGACTTTTTATTGAGGCAAGAACCCTGCTAAGCTTTGCTTTCACTTTAATTTTGATGGAGCTAAACATTTCCTTTTTAGACACAGATGAATTATCATGCTGGGAAACCCCAAGAAATTTTCATTTTTCATTTAGTACTTCTGAATTTCCTAACATTTCTATCAAGCCAAACTTGATGTTTGTGTGTGTGTCCTGATCAAGATAAATAAATGTGGTGCTATACACACAATCCTTAAAAATCCCCATGTCTTTTCTGTTCCAGTGTTGGCAAACTTATATTGGCTCAAATTTCCCTTCAAATTATCAACAAACTGTTCACATATAGAGAAATACTCTAAACTGGTGATGTTAAGTCTTTTGATAGTTGTCTTGACTTAGGGTTGTCACTTTTCTTGAATGTTAATATTTAGTTGGAGAGGATAAATATATGATGCAGGCAGTACTCCTTGCATCACACATTGCCTCATCCTCATGTCCTGTCTCTTCTCTTTACAGTGATGACTATTAAAAGTTGGTGCTTATTATAAAAGTGCCTTCTTAGTTATATTACATTTAGATAAATGGAATGAGTCAATGAGACATGAAAATCTTCAGTAGAAAGTGACCATTGTTATTGCTCTTTCCATCTCTATTATTCCCAAGCACTTCCTGATACACACACACACAGACAATGGTCTCACACAGACACACACATTTATATACATACACACACAAATATGTATTATGTATATATGTGTGTATATGAGTGTTTCTAACTTAGCTATGAGAACTATTTTTTGTTTTTCTTCTAGTTTTTTAAAAGTATAATTTTATAATATCCATTTATAATATATTACAGAATGTGGCATAGAGTGCCTAGTTTCTACCAGTTTGCTTTCTAATGTTTCCAACAATTTTTATCATATATGTAGTTTTTTTTTTTCCTTAGGTATTATATTTTCTACTTTATCAAATAATGGATTATTTATTTCTGTTTTTCTGAATCTCATTTGTCTAGTAAGTTATTTTGATCTTTCTATTTTTTAAATAGGCATTTAAAATAACTGCTTCTTTATAATAGTTTGTGATCTAGAAGTATTATTCCCCCATTCAACCTTAATTTCATAATTTCCCTTGATATTCCATATCTTTTGTTTTTTGAAATGAAAATTTGTTAATATCTTATAAATTTTTATATTTTTCTTGGCAATTTGGAAGAATATTAAAACTGTTAATGTTTTGGTTAATTCTGTTATTTTTATTAGATTGGCATATTCTAGCCATGAATATTGTATATTTCTCCACATATTTAAATTGCTCTTCATTTCTTTAAGGAAAACTTCCTATTTTGAAATAGTAACAATTTTTAAATTTTAAACTATTTTGAAATATTAATATTATCTGATTCCAGATGTTTTGTGCATTTTATAGTTGTTTGGTATATGATTTTTCATCTGATTACTGCATTTTGTATTTTATTATGATTATATAAAAATGCTCTTTAGTAGCCTACAACTTAGCTGAAACTATTAATGGTCTCAAATGCTATATTTTCTAAATTCCCAGGGTTGTCTAAGTAAATAATGATATCATCTTTTTTATTTTCTCTTTAACTATATTTATTTATAACTCATTTCTCTTATTTTATTGCTGTACTAACATTTCCAAAAATATGACCTTTTGGAGACTAAGCATTCTTGCTTAACTTTTGTATTTTTTGGAAAGAGGTTTTGTGTATCTCAATTGCATATAAGGCTTTCTTTTAGTTTTTTGCATGATTTTTATATATTAAAAAAGATGCTTTTATATCTATAATTTGTTGGGTTTTTGCATGAAAGTATAAGCAAGAGGTATTCCTCCTCATCTATTAAGATAATCACATAATTTGAGATGTTTTGGTTTTTAATACAATTAATTATATGGATTGTTTTAGTAATATTATAACATTCTCATATCCTTGGGATAAATCCCATTTGTTTGTTCATAATGAATAATTTATTAGATAGATTGCTATAATCTTTTGGATAAGATTTTGTTTAAATTTTCTGAGTTACTGTTAATTACGATATTCCTATCATTTTCTTTCCATATTTTATCTTTTTCTGCTTTAGATATTAGGACTATATTTGTTTTATAAAAGGATTCTTATAGTATCTTTATAAATTTTTGAGAATAATTGTGTGTGAATTCTAATTTGTTTTAAAAACCTTGCAGGAATTCTCCTGCTAATCCATCAGGGCCAGGAGGATTGTTTTTTTTTTTTTTTTTTTTTTTTTGTTTTTTTCTCTTTTTGTTGTTGTTGTTGTGTTTTGTTTTTGTTTTGTTTTATTTGTTGGTTGGTTGGTTGGTTGGTTTTTGTTGGGTTTTTTGGTTTTTTTGTTTTGTTTTGTTTTGTTTTGTATTCCTTTACAACTCAATTTAATTTCTTTTCTGAGATGAATTTATTTAGGATCTCTATATAGTTTTCTTGTAATTTTTGGTAGATTATTTTGAAAGATTTGCTATTTTGTGTCTACAATTTTAGTAGATAATAATTGTGAATGATATGTGCTGATAATTCTTTTTATTTCTTCTTGATGTGATTTCATCTTACTCATTCTTTTATTAATTCTTTTTTCTGGACTCCTCTTTTTAATTATATTAGATAAGGATTTACAAATTTCATTAGTAAATTCAAAGAGCTGATTTCAGTTTTATTTACCAATTGTATAGTTTTTTCCCCCTAATTTGCCTATATCTACTTTATAATTTTTTTGTGCTTATTTTAGGTTTCATTTGTTGAATTGTTTTCTTTTTTCCCTATTCTATTAATATTTGATTGAAAAAATATTATTTCACTTTTTATCAGAGAAATGCAAATTAAGACAACTTTGAAATATCACTTCACACCTCTCAGATTGGCTAAGATGACAGGAAAAAGTAATAACAAATGGTGGAGGTGATGTGGGAAAATTGGGCCACTAATGCATTGTTGGTGGAACTGTGAATGGATCCAACCACTCTGGAGAGCATTTTGGAACTATGCCCAAAGAGTTATCAAACTGTGCATACCCTTTGACCTAGTAGTGTTTCTCTTGGACTTCTATCCCAAAGAGATTTTGAAGAAGGGAAAGGGGCCCACATATGCAAAAATATTTGTGGCAGCCTGTTTAGTAGTTGCAAGAAACTGGAAACTGAATGGATGCCCATAAATTGGAGAATGGATGAATAAGTTATGATATATGAATGTTATGGAATAATATTGTTCTGTAAGAAACTCCAGGAGGATGATTTAAGAGAGGTTTGGAGAGACTTACATGAACTGATGCTAAGTGAACCAGGAGATCATTATATACGACAACAAGATAATATGATGATCAATTCTGATGGATGTGGCTTTCTTCCAACAATAAGATGATTCAGACCAGTTCCAATGGTTTGGTGATAAAGAGAACTATATACAATCAGGGAGAGGACTGTGGGAGATGAGTGTGGTTCACAACATAGCATTTTCACTCTTTTTTTTGTTTTTGTTTGCTTGAATTTTATTTTGCTTCTTATTTTTTTCTAGTTTGACTTTATTTTTCTTGTGTGGCAAGATAATTGTCTAAATATGTATACATATATTGGATTTAACTTATATTTCCACCATGTTTAACATATATTTCTACCATGTTTAATATATATTGGATTACTTTCCATCTAGGGGAAGGAGGGGAATTGGAACACAAGGTTTTGCAAGAACTAATGTTGAAGAATTGTATTTTGAAAAATAAAAAGCTTTAATAAAGAAAAAAAATAAAAGATTTCAAAAGAAAAAAAGAATATGATTTCTCCCTGAGTACTTCCTTACCTGATTTCCAGAAATTCTGATATGGTGTCTCATCATTGTAATTTTCTTTTATATACCTATTAATTGCTTCAATGATTTCTTTTCTTTGACTCATACATTATTTAAGATTTCATTGTTAAGTCCCCATTTCAGAGTTTATCTTTTGGTTGTCCTTCTAGAAATAGTTCCTATTTTTATTTCATTATAATCTGTAAAGATGTATTAAATTTTCCTCCTTTTTTACATTTGTTTACAATGTCTTAGTGCCTTTTGGTACATGGTCAATTTTTGTAAAAGTTCCATATGGTACAAAGGAATGTATATTATTTTGCTGCTACACTTAGAAAGTATTGTAAGTTTTAATTATAGCTTCTTCAGAAATTTGTTGTTACCATTGGCTTAGCTTTCTATTAACCTTTCCTAAACTCATAGGGGGAATTTAAAGTCTGTCAATATTTCATTTTTATATGTTTTCTTAAAAGTCAGATAATGTTTGCTTTATGAACTTGGATGATATGGAATTTGGAATATATGATTTTATTACTGATATTGATTTGTTGTCTACAATTCCTTTCAGGATGCTTTATGTTCCTAATTTATCCACTTTTTATTATTTATATCCACTTTTATTTTTGAATATTTGTTTTTTTTGCTTGGTGTAATAGCATGATAATTCCTGTTTTTATTTACTTGATACATAATGTGTTTTTTCATCCCTTCAGTTTTTTCTGTGCCATATATATATATATATGTATATATATATATATATACATATGTTTATGTATATACACATATATAATTTACTATACCATCTAATTTTGAACTTATTTCTCTACATTTACTTGGAAATTTCTTTCATCTGTCCATTTTCTCCTGTTTTCCCCACTGCTAGTTGTCCCTTGAAGTTTTAATTCTTCAGCCTTCAGGGAAACATAGATTTTTTTTGAGTATCAACTCCCTCATGTTTCAATTAACGTAAGATCTTCATCTTCTTTCACCCATAGCATTCATCAGTGCAACCCCTTCTTATTTTCAAAGTAGATCTTTTTTTTTTCTTTTCCCTCATTTTCAATCTTCTCTCTGTCCTCACCCATAACCCAAGATTTTTTCTGAGAACACAGAAGTCACCTTACCCTCATTCATTGCTGGTCTTTGGTCCTTGCACAGGTCATACTCCTTTCTCTCTCTATGGTCCTTCCCCTATTTCATGTACTGTCACATGTTTTTAAGGTAGTTTGAAAAAAATAAGTTTTGATTCACCTATAGACAAGGTGTTTCCAGTTTCAGTCCATACTGGCCCCTGTCTCTTCATTATTACCTCTACCAGATTTCCACTTATACCTCTACCTCTTTATGTACATTTAGGGGGAAAAAAAATCTCACTAATCTCTCTTTGTCACTGTTGGGGTTGTTATGCATGCCTCTGAAATTCACTTCTTGCTGCTTCCACATTTCTGATTTTGGGGGTTATTTAGAATGCAATTAATCTTTTCCAGCTTAATTTTCATTCTAAAATTCTTTCAAATTCTTTATGTTATTTAATATCTAAATTTTTTTCTATGTGGTTAAATTCAGATTTCAGAATATGCCATCCTGGACTATATCTTGATTTATAGTATTCTTTGAAACACATTTTTCTATTCTAAGGTTTCTCAATTTAATTTCTATTGAATTTTAATATTTTCCCCAATTACATACAATAAAAATAAATTTAACATTTTTTTCCAAAAAAATTCTTTTTGAGTTCTTCTATGGCCTGAGACCAATTCATAATTTTCTTGGAGGCTTTGGATGTAGGAATTTTTACTTTCCTGTTTTCTCAGTGTGTGTTTTGATTTTCCTTGTCATCACAGTAGTTTTCTATGGCTAACATTTTTAAATTATTTTCTAATTTTCCAGCATACTTCTTGCCTTTTTAACTCTATATTTATGTGGGTCTCTGCTTCCCAAGGAGAGAGAGAATTGTTCCAAACTTTAGGTTTTTTTGTGCATCTGTTTTCAGGGGTAATTCTAAGGTTAATCAAGTTTTTTAATCTTCTACTTTACTAATTTTTTTTATTTATTCATTTTTCCAAATTATTCCCTCCCTCCCTCCACTCCCTCCCGCCCCCATGACAGGTAATCCCATACATTTTACATGTGTTACAATATAACCTAGATACAATATATGTGTGTAAATACCATTTTCTTGTTGCACATTAATTATTAGCTTCCGAAGGTATAAGTAACCTGGGTAGATAGACAGTAGTGCTAACAATTTACATTCACTTCCCAGTGTTTCTTCTCTGGGTGTAGTTATTTCTGTCCATCATTGATCAACTGGAAGTGAGTTGGATCTTCTTTATGTTGAAGATATCTACTTCTATCAGAATACATCCTCATACAGTATTGTTGTTGAAGTGTATAGTGATGTTCTGGTTCTGCTCATTTCACTCAGCAACAGTTGATGTAAATCTCTCCAAACTTCTCTGTATTCCTCCTGCTGGTCATTTCTTACAGAGCAATAATATTCCATAATCTTCATATATTATAATTTACCCAACCATTCTCCAATTGATGGACATCCATTCATCTTTCAGTTTCTAGCTACAACAAAAAGAGCTGCCACAAACATTTTGTCATATACAGGTCCCTTTCCGCTCTTTAGTATTTCTTTGGGATATAATGCTAATAACAGCAATTCTGGGTCAAAGGGTATGCACAGTTTGATAACTTTTTGGGCATAGTTCCAAATTGCTCTCCAGAATGGCTGGATTCTTTCACAACTCCACCAACAATGTATCAGTGTCCCAGTTTTTCCACATCCCCTCCAACATTCATCATTATTTGTTCCTGTCATCTTAGCCAATCTGACAGGTGTGTAGTGGTATCTCAGAGTGGTCTTAATTTGCATTTCTCTGATCAGTAGTGATTTGGAACACTCTTTCATATGAGTGGATATAGTTTCAATTTCTTCATCTGAGAATTGTCTATTCATATCCTTTGACCATTTATCAATTGGAGAATGGTTCGGTTTCTTATAAATCAGGGTCAGTTCTCTATATATTTTGGAAATGAGACCTTTGTCAGAACATTTACTTTTAAAAATATTTTCCCAATTTGTTACTTCCCTTCTAATCTTGTTTGCATTAGTATTGTTTGTACAGAAACTTTTTAGTTTGATGTAATCAAAATCTTCTATTTTGTGATCAATAATGATCTCTAATTCTCCTCTGGTCATAAATTCCTTCCTCCTCCACATTTCTGAGAGGTAGACTATTCTCTGTTCCTCTAATCTATATATTATCTCATTCTTTATGCCTAAATCATGGACCCATTTTGACCTTATCTTGGTATATGATGTTAAGTGTGGATCCATATCTAATTTCTACCATACTAATTTCCAGTTTTCCCAACAGTTTTTTCCGAATAATGAATTTTTTTCCCTCATGTTGGTATCTTTGGGTTTGTCAAAGATTATATTGCTATAGATGTACCCTTTTTTGTCCTTTGTATCTAATCTGTTCCACTGATCTACCGGTCTATTTCTTAGCCAGTACCAAATAGTTTTGGTGACTGCTGCTATATAATATAGCTTTAGATCAGGTACACTTAGACCACCTTCCTCTGAGTTTTTTTTTTTTTTTTTCATTAGTTCCCTTGCAATTCTTGACCTTTTATTCTTCCATATGAATTTTGTTGTTATTTTTTCTAGGTCATTAAAATAGTTTCTTGGGAGTCTGATTGGTATAGCACTAAATAAATAGATTAATTTCGGGAGTATTGTCATCTTAATTATATTCACTCGGCCTATCCAAGAGCACTGAATGTCTTTCTAATTATTTAAATCTGACTTTATTTTTGTCGCAAGTGTTTTGTAATTTTTCTCATATAATTCCTGACTATTCTTTGGTAGATGGATTCCCAAATACTTTATACTCTCAACATTTGTTTGGAATGGAATTTCTCTTTGTATCTCTTGCTGTTGCATTTTGTTAGTGATATATAAGAATGCTGAGGATTTATGTGGATTTATTTTGTATCCTGCCACTTTGCTGAAATTCTGAATTATTTCTAATAGCTTTTTAGCAGAGTCTTTGGGGTTCTCTAAGTATACCATCATGTCATGTGCAAAGAGTGATAGTTTGATTTCCTCATTTCCTACTCTAATTCCTTGCATCTCTTTCTCGGCTCTTATTGCCGAGGCTAGCATTTCTAGTACTATATTGAATAGTAATGGTGATAGTGGGCAACCTTGTTTCACTCTTGATCTTACTGGGAAAGGTTGCAGTTTATTTCTATTGCATATTATGCTTACTGAAGGTCTTAAATATATGCTCCTGATTATTCTAAGGAATAATCCATTTATTCCTATACTCTCAAGAGTTTTTAGTAGGAATGGATGTTGGATTTTGTCAAATGCTTTTTCTGCATCTATTGAGATGATCATATGGTTTTTATTAATTGATTATTAATATGGTCAATTATACTAATAGTTTTCCTAATATTAAACCAGCCCTGCATGCCTGGTATGAATCCTACTTGATCATAGTGTATTATCCTGGGGATAATTTTCTAAAGTCTTTTTGCTAATATCTTATTTAAGATTTTACCATCAATATTCATTAAGGAAATTGGTCTATAATTTTCTTTCTCAGTTTTCGATCGACCTGGTTTAGGTATCAGTACCATGTCTGTGTCATAAAAGGAATTTGGTAGGACTCCTTCATCCCCTATTTTTTCAAATAGTTTATATAGCATTGGGGCTAATTGTTCTTTAAATGTTTGGTAGAATTCACATGTAAATCCATCTGGTCCTGGGGATTTTTTTCCTGGTGATTTGATTAATAGCTTGTTCTATTTCTTTTTCTGACATGGGACTATTTAAGCAATTTATTTCCTCCTCTGTTAATCTAGGAAGTCTATACTTTTGGAGGAAGTCATCCATTTCACTTATGTTATCAAATTTATTGGCATAAAGTTGGGCAAAGTAACTCCTTATTATTTCTCTAATTTCCTCTTCATTGGTGGAAAGATCCCCCTTTTCGTTTGTAAGACTAACAATTTGATTTTCCTCTTTCTTTTTTCTGATCAGATTTACCAAAGGTTTATCTATTTTATTGGCTTTTTCGTAAAATCAACTCTTGGTTTTATTTATTAATTCAATAGTTTTTTTTACTTTCAATATTATTGATTTCTCCTTTTAATTTTTGTATTTCAAGTTTAATTTTTGGTTGGGGGTTTTTAATTTGGTCTTTTTCTAGCCTTTTAAGTTGCAAGCCCAATTCGTTAATCTTCTCTTTCTCTATTTTCTTCAAATAAGCCTCTAAAGATATAAAATTTCCCCTTATTACTGCTTTAGCTGCATCCCACAGATTTTGGTATAATGTCTCATCATTGTCATTATCTTGGGTGAAATTATCAATTGTTTCTATAATTTACTGTTTCACCCAGTCATTCTTTAAGATGAGATTATTCAGTTTCCAATTACTTTTTGGTCTATTTACCCCTAACTTTTTACTGAATGTAGCTTTTATTGCATTGTGGTCTGAGAAGAAGGCATTTACTATTTCTGCCTTTCTACATTTAATTTTGAGATCTTTATATATATATATATATATATATATATATATATATATATATATATATATAGTCCTAATATATAGTCAATTTTTGTATAGGATCCATGAACTGCTGAGAAGAAAGTATATTCCTTTCTATTGCCATTCAGTTTTCTCCAAAGGTCTATCATACCTAGTTTTTCTAATGTTCTATTTACTTTTTCTGAGGCTGATTATATCTAGTTGGTTGTGAGGGAATAAAGGAGCTTACACAGTTGTGTGTATCTTCTCCACCATCTTGGCCCCGCCCCCTCTACTTTACTATTGATCTAAGAAGTGCATGTATTATTCTCCTGTATTGAGCACTAATTTGTGAGTTACTACAAGCACTCATTCTGGAACCCTGGGGCCCATAATCGCTCCTGTGCAAGTGTTTCTCCTCACATTGGGACTAAGAACCAGGACTGTGATTTAGATTCAAAATGAGGCAATGCAACAGAGTCCTGCCTTTGGGGCCAACAAAGGGACTCCTATAAATCTCTTTATGACCCATTTTCTTAACTCCCTAAAGTTTCTGTACTAAGAAGTTTGGAAATTGCCACTGCTGCCACTGATTCAATCTCCCCAAGTCCTGTTCCTGGTTGACTGGTGCTTAGTGTACAATGTGGTACTTGACTGTTCTCCTTTCTCGCCATGTGTAACAGACTTTTTCTTTCTATTTTCTAAGCTGTCTTGAATTGAAAAATGTTTCATTCCATCTTTTTCTGGGTTCTTTAGCTATAGAAATTGTTTGAAATCCTCAATAAATGGTATTTGGATGAATCTGGAGGAGATTCATGAGAAGCCTTGCCTTTACTCTGCCATATTGGCTTCCCTGCCTCTATTTTCAATGAGTAAAGAATATTTTTATATTATTTATTGAAGATAATTGTCAAGAAATAGACTTGGAAATGAGAAAATAAAAGCAAACAAATGCTGACCTTAGAAAGTTGCTATGACAAGGAAGAACAAAAGTCATGCTGAAAAGAATATCTTGTAAGATCTTTAAGACATACAAGGGCATGAAGGGCCCTTTCTGGTATGTCAAAACCTCCTAAGTCCAGAAATTTAAGATTTTGGGAAGTGGAGATGGGGTATTGGATTATGCTTAGGAGAGCTAACTGGGAAAGAAACATCAAAGTAGAATCATGCTTGGCCACAGAGGACACAGGCATTGGTTTTATTGGTCCAATTTTTTTTTTTTTTTAGTTTGTTTTACTTTCAGCTTTATTAATCTTTGTTTGATTTTTTTAGGATTTCCATTTTCATGTTTAATTGGAGATTAATAATTTGTTCATTTTCTTTTTTTCCACACTCAGTCTATTGATCTGTGTCTTCTTCCCTTTTATAGATGTATGTATGCATTGAGAGATATACCCCCCAAGCGGGGGAATATTGTCTAATTGGTGTCATTTTCTTTAATGAAATTATTGATTGCTTCTTTGATTTTTCTTTGATCTACTTTTTTTTTAATAAAACACTTAGTTTACAATTAATTTTTAATCTGTGCTTCCATGAACCTTTACTAAATGTAATTTTTATTGCCTTGTGGTCTGAATGTATTTTATATTTCTGTTTTTTTCTTTTTTTTTTCATTTAGTATGAAATTTTTATGCCTTAAATTTTTGGGGGGTCAATTTAAAAGTGGTCAATTTTTGGGAAGGTGAGAAAAAATTATACTTCTTTCTATTTCCATGTAGTTTTCTCTGAGGCATATAATATCTAACTTGTGTAAGATTCTATTCATCTATTTACTTTCTTTCTTATTTCTTTTATGGTAAGATTTATCTAATTCATAGGTGGGGAAAGTTGAGCTTCCCCACTAACAGTTTTATTGTTTCTTTCTGTAACTCTTTTAAGAATTTGGATGTTATGCCATTTAGTTCATATATGCTCAGTACTGACATTACCTCATTGTCTATCATTGCCTTTATCCAAATACAGTTTACCCCCTATCCTTATTATTAATGTCTATTTTTTTGCCTGAAATCATGGTTGCTCTCTTTGCATTTTTTTGCTTTAGGTGAAGTATACATTTTAAGTAAAACACTAGCCAGGAGATAATATCAAGATATCATAAAGATCACACATTGTGACCAAACTGAATTTATTCCAGCAATATAAATCTAGTTCAATATTATAAAACTATTAGCCTACTTGACCATATCCATAATAAAAATAACAGGAATCATATGACGATATCAATAGATGAAGAAAAACTTATTGAAGAAAAAACTATCCCCATTAAAATAATAGAAAACACAGGAAAAAAATGGAGCCTTTCTTAAAATGACAAATGATTTTTAATCTTAAATAGAACTCAATAATGTTTTGTAAAGAGGAAAATTTAGAACCCTTCCCAATATAGTCAGAAGTGAAGCAAGAAAGTTCATTATCACTACTATTTTTTCAACACTGTATTTGAAATTCCAGCCCTAGCAATAAGAAAAGAAAAATAAATTGAGTGAATGAAATAAGCAATGAAGAAACAAAGCTATCATATTTTGCAGATAATAAAATGGTATACTTACAGAACCTTGGTGAATCATCTGAAAAGTAGTTGAAACAATTAACTTCAGCAGAGTTTCAAAATATAAAAGAATCTCATATAATTATCAGTATTTCTACGTAGCAACAGCAAAATTCAGTAGGAAAAGATTTAAAGAGAAATTGGATTATATGCCAAGACAATCCATGGCTTATTTAAATACTGTCACAAAACACTTTTCATACAAATAAAAAAGAAATATTACCTGGTTATTGTTAGATAAAGCCAATATAATAAAAAATTCTATGCTACCTAAATAAATTTATTTTAAGTGACATACCAATAAAATTCCTAAAGCTAGAAAAATATAGTGATATAAATCATCTTGAAGAGCAAATGGTTAGGAATAATCAATTGAATGAACAGTAAAAAAAATTGTGAAAGATGGTGGTCTAGCAGTACCAAATTTCAAATTTTATTTAAAATAATTTGGAAATGGCTAAAAAACAGAGTGATAGAACAGTGGAATAGACAATACCCATTCTATAGTAGGAAAGGACCATAGCAATTTACTGTTTAATAAATAAAAAGAACAAAGCTTTTGGGACAAGAACTTACTATTTGACAAAAATTGCTAGGGTAATTGGAAAACAATTGGGTAGATAATTGGCACAGACTAATATTTCATACTATATCCCCAAACAATATCAAAATGGGTAAATGATTTAGACATAATTGATGAAATCATAAATAAATTCAAAGGGCACAGAATAATTATTTTGTCAGATCAGGTAAAAATTTACAAGTGAACAAAAAATAGAGAGGATCACAGAAAGTAAATGGATGATTCTGATTACAGAAAATTAAAATGGTTTTATATAAACAAAAAATACAATCAAAAATGTGCAATTGAGAAAAATTGCAGAATTTTCTGACAAATGCCTAATTTCTCAAATATATCAGGAATTCAAAAAATTTATAAATGGCCAAATGATGTGAATAGGCAATTTCCCCCCCCTGAAGATCAGATAAACATCTCATTATTTTTTATTAGTATAAAGACATAGTTTTATTATACAGGATCTTGGATCAACATTAATGAATTGCATTATTATTCTATATCTGTAAAAGATAAAATCAAGGCAAGTATATTGGATAAGAACTTTATGAAAAGTTATGCAAGAAGTGAAACAGGCTCATAAATGTTCTGCAAAGGGTTCAAAATTAGAAGTAGTGAGGGAAGAGATAGAAAATAACTGTTTCCATGTTCATTGCTCTCACATTTAGATAAAACTTTCACATTAATGAATGCTGAGGAATAGCTTGAAAGTGAAAAACAAAACAAAACAAAGCAAAAAGAAAAAGAAAAAGAAAAACAAAACAAAACAAAACAGGATGTTGATGATTCAAACCTGAAATTGCATACTGTTAGTTCAAGTAGGTTAGCTGGTTTTCTACATTTTATTGTTATTCCACAGTCCATCTGAATAAACAGTTTTCAGAAAAAGAAATCAGTTATTCAGTTGTTATTCAAAATGTTTTAAATCAATAATAATTACAGAAAAATGCACATTAGAACAACACTGTTGTGTGAGGTTTTTTTATACTTATGTTTAACATGACAAAGAAGAAAAAATGACAAATACTAAAGAGGGTGTGGAAATATAGGTATTTTAAAGCATTGTTAGGAAAGGTGTGAATTGGCAATAATATGAAATAGAGTAATTCACAAATTGAAATAAAGTTATGCCTACCATTTGACCCTGAATCTTTACTTCCAGGTTTTGATCCCAAAGAGATAAAACAAGAAAAGGACCCATTTCTACTAAAATATTTACAGATAATTTTTTTTAATTTCTGTTTTTGTATGAGGATAAATAATGTGAAAATGTGGATTTATCTATCAATTGAGGAATGACTGGACAAGTTTTGGTATATGATTGTGATGGAATACTAGGATCCTGTGAGAAATGGTAAACAAGATATTTTCAGAAAATCTTCGGAAGAATTGCATGCAATTGTTGCAAATTGAACAAAATCAGAACAATGTACACTGTAAAAGCCAATTTTTTGAGAATGATCAATTGCGAAAACCTTAGCTACTCTGATCAAGACAATGATTGATGACAGTTTTAATGAATCTGTGCTGAAAAATGCTATTCAATTCCAGAGAGAGTACAGATTAAAACTTTTTTTTTTTACTATATGTGTTGATTTTGTTTTTGCAATGTAGCCATTATGGAAATATATGTTTGTATGATTACATATGCATAAATAACATCATATTGCTTGCTTTCTCAATGATTGGGAAAAGTGTGGGTAGAAGGCAGAATATTTAGAGTTCAATATAAAAATGAATATTAAAATTTTAAAAAATCTCATTTGACTCTATAATTCCATCTTAAATATATTTGTTCTTTATTTAGTACCTTGATGATAATGTTTATGGATGAAAGTAAAAAGATAAAAATAGGAGGTGAATTGATTTTCTCCATTTTTCTTTTAGCCATAATGAGCTCATCTATAGATTTCTTGAAGTCAAATCAAATTTATAAATTCCTGTCAAATGGCAATAAGACTCTTGTACAACAAATTTGTTTTACTTTCTTATGAAAGAAATTAACAAATATATGTTCTGGTTTAAGAAAGAAAGTTAAGAGGTTTAATTCTCTTATTACTTCCCTATTTATATCAGATTGCTTCATTTCCACATTTAATCAATTGAAATTATCCTTTTTGAAAAGATGACCAATGTAAATGAATTAATGAATAAATAAATAATTTCAGTTTTACTGAAATAAAAATCATGTGCACACATGACACTGTCTCATATCTAGGAGTTGGAAGAAGTAAAATCTTCATACTACAGTAACATTAAGTACACTAAACTGAAAAAAAAAATCAAAGACATTCTGGGCCTCTTGAGCATAACAAATTGTTTCAAATTCTCCTACCAGTTTTGTTAATGATATTGACAACCTATGTTTTGACCTGGGTTATTGTGAGTTTGTGGCTTCATCTGTAATCACATACTGCCTATACATAACCCTTCTCATACTGCTTTCATCTGACTAGAGGAGGAGAAAGCATTTATTGGGAGGAGAAAATACTGTCTTCGTTACATATATGTGTGTTTGTGTGTGTGTGTGTGTGTATGGGATTTGTCCACATAGATCAGATCAAATAGGACAGGGCCTTTATTTATAAAAGATGGATAATACTTCTACCTACAGCTACCTTATAAATTTTGTAGAGTAAAAGTGTTGCTTAAAAAAGAGAAAGATTCTCTATTTCTTCTAGCAGTTATTTAGTCCTTTCAGGTTTTGTAAGTGACCTTATAAATTATGAAGGCATGATGGAAGTGAAAAATATAATCCCGTGAATACTGAGACTATTTTTCATACTAATAGAATTTACTGCAGATTCACTGAACCACTAGAAACTCCAACAATTTCCCAATAATCCTGCCAGAAAGAAGGAAACATAGTAGGATTTTTACAGGGTCTAATGTGTATTGGAATTTTAAAACTCCATCTGTGGACTGGCCTAGTCCTGAAATTCCACTGGCATGCATGCTAATATCTGACAATGATGCATTCTTTCTCTCCCATTATCCCTCCATGTTATGCTTTCCATCTAATTCCTCTACTACCTCTTCCAAAATAATTTCATTGAAAATATAATTTTGAAACTTCCGTTTATTCACTAATTCACCCATTCATTTGTTAAACAGCTACATATAGAAGAAGTACTTTGTATACAATACTGTCCTAATCATTGATATTATGTAAAGAGGTCAAATATTATAGAACTTCCTAAAAGAAGATATTTATCATAACAACAACAATAATAAATATGTTACTCTGAAAATTGAAGACTATGGATAATAATGTAAATTTTTAATAGTGTGATGAACAAAATAGAAAGAGAGTATTAATACACTAAGCATATAGTTGAAGAAATAATATAAAAAATCAGCATATATATAAAAATATATATATATATACCCAAAGTTAAAAGGAATTATGAAAACCAGAAAATTAGGTGTAATTTAAATAAAAATATATTGACAATGACAAATGGAATTATAAATTCTTTAAAAAAATCAACAAAGTCAATAACTATTAACAAACAAGAAAACAAAATTGTTAAAATAAAGAACAAATAATTTGAATTACTGAAAAGAATATTAATAGACATCAGAAATGACCTGTACTCTTTCTGGGGATAGAGGCAAGATAGAAGAGTGAAGCTAGGAAGTTGATTGAGCTCTCCCAGTTTCCCTCTAAAACCACTTGAAACCAAACTTGTGAACCCAGTCTGAAAGAATAAAACCATTCTCCAATTCCAGATAGTTTGGAAAAAATTCAAGAAAGGTCATACTCACTAGGAGAAAAGGGGTATTCAGGCTAGTTCAGACAGACTCTGAGAAAGGTTGTGAGAAAATCTTAATTACATCAACTTAACAACTGAAACCCTTGGTCCTGGTTCAGTAAAGGAGCAAGTTTGTGGGGCAGTCACCAGTTCTAACTCAGAATGCAAACTCTGAGAAACCAGGATGTTTCCTGAAAACAGTAGGATATATTTTCAAAAGTAGAATTAACAAAATGGAAAAAGAGATTCAAAAACTTATTGAAGAAAGTCACACATTAAAAAATAGAACAAGGCAAATGGAGGTTAATGACTCTATGAGACATGAAGACTCAAACAAACTAAAAAGAATGGAAAAAATGGAAGAAGTTGTGAAATACCTCATAAAAAATCAAAAACAAAAACAAAAACAAACAAACCAAAAAAAAAAAAAAAAAAACAACAACCTGGAAAATAAATCCAGAAGAGACAATTTAAAAATAAGAGCCTGGATAGCATTCTTCAACAAATAATTAAGGAAACCTGCCACAATACTCTAGAAATAGAGGGAGAAATACTCATTGAATGAGTCCATCAATCACCTTGACAAAGACATCTCACAAGGAAAAGGTCAAAGAATATGACTGTAAAACTCTAGAACTACACTCTCAAGGAAAAAATACTGCAAGCTGCCAGATAAGAAAAATTAAAATATCAAGGAACAAATTTAAGGATTACCCAGGATCTGGAAACTTCTATAATAAAGGATCAAGGGCAAGGAATACCATATTCTAGAAGGCAAAAGATCTGGGGTCACAACCAAGAATTACTCAGTGAAACTGTATCATCTTTCAGAGGAGATGAAGCAATCTTTAATGAAATAAGAGCCTTTCAATCATTTCAATTGAAAAAAAAAAAACTAAACTAAACTAAGCAGAATTTTTTATTTTATTTTATAATTATAATTTTTGACAGTATATATATTTGACAGCATGTGTAATTTTTTTTTATAACAATATCCCTTGTATTCATTTTTCCAAATTATCCCTTCCCTCCCTCTACTCTCTCCCCTAGATGACAGGCAATCCCATACATTTTACATGTGTTACAATATAACCTAGATACAATATATGTGTGTAAATCCCATTTTCTTGTTGCACATTAAGTATTAGATTCTGAAGGTGTAAGTAACCTGGGTAGACAGACAGTAGTGCTAACAATTTACATTTACTTCCCAGTGTTCCTTCTCTGGGTTGTTTCTGTCCATCATTGATCAACTGGAAGTGAGTTGGATCTTCTTTATGTTGAATATATCCACTTCCATCAGAATATATCTTCATACAGTATTGTTATTGAAGTGTATAGTGATCTTCTGGTTCCATTCATTTCACTCAGCATCAGTTGATGTAAGTCTCTCCAAGCCTCTCTGTATTCCTCCTGCTGCTCATTTCTTACAGAGCAATAAAATTCCATAACCTTCATATACCATAATTTACCCAACCATTCTCCAATTGATGGACATCCATTCATCTTCCAGTTTCTAGCCACTACAAAAAGAGCTGCCACAAACATTTTGGCACATACAGGTCCCTTTCCCCTCCTCAGTATTTCTTTGGGATATAAGCCCAATAGCAGCAATGCTAGATCAAAGGGTATGCACATTTTGTTAACTTTTCGGGCACAGTTCCATATTGCTCTCCAGAATGGTTGGATTCTTTCACAACTCCACCAACAATGCATCAGTGTCCCAGTTTTCCCACATCCCCTCCAACATTCATTATTATTTGTTCCTGTCATCTTAGCCAATCTTACAGATGTGTAGTGGTATCTCAGAGTTGTCTTAATTTCTAAGGAGAAAATTTAATCTACAAGACAGGACTCAAGAGAAGAATAGAAGAATAAATAGAAGAAAAATATCTATTATTTAAAGGTTAAACTGTTTACATCCCCAGATGGAAAATTCATAACTCTTAAGAACTGTATCTGTCTGGGTCAGACAGAGAGAGGCATCATATGGACAGAAGGTGTGGTTGCAAATGAATTATGGTATGATAATATCAAAGAAAAATATATTAAGGAGTGGGAAAAGGTCTGAAGTGGAAGAAGAGGAAAGGGGAGGTATAATGGAAAAATTAGCTCACATCAAGATTCTCAAAAGATATACTATGATTAAAGCAATAAGCATTGTCTTAAGCTTAATCTCATCAGTTTTGGTTCTAAGAGGGAATAACTTAATCATTCAGTTGGATATAGAAGTTTATCTAAAGCTACAAAGAAATAAAAAGACTAAGAGGAAAGAAAAGGGAGAGGCTGGATGGAAGAGAGGGCAGAAAAAAGGTAAGAGAAGGTTGGAGGATGATATAAGATAAGGTAGTGGGTGGGAAAGATCAAAAAAATCTTCAAAACCCTGATGAAGACAGGGTGGAAAGAAAGAGAAAAAAAAAAGAATGGAGGGATATACAAAGCTGGTAATCATAACAGTGAATGTGAATGGGATGAACTGTCTCATGAAACAGAAGTAAATAGCAGAGTACATTAAAAACAGAATCCTATAATATGTCATTTACAAGAAACATAGTTGACACATAGAGACAAGTAAAGGTATAGGTTTGAACAGAATTTATTATGCTTCAACTGAAGTAAAAAAAAAAGGGGGGGTAGCAATTCCAATCTAAAGCAAAAGTAAAAATAGATCTAATTAAAAAGTTAAGGAAGGAAAGTACATATTGGTATAGTGTACCATAAACAATGAAGTAGTAATGATATTAAATATATATGCACCAAGTGTTAGAGCATGGGAATTCCCTGAGAATATATTAAGCCAATTATAGTAAGAAATAGACAACAAAACTATATTAGTGGAGGACTCCAAAATTCTCTCAGAATCAGGTAAATCTAACCCCAAGATAAATAAGAAAGAAAGAGAACAATTAGATCCCAGAAAACCTAGATATTATATACATATATATATGTATATATATGTATATATATATATATATATATATATATATATATATATTTATATATATATATGTTAAATATATGTTATGCATATAGTATATAATAGATATAATAGAAAATTGAATAGGGAAAGAAAGAAATACACCATTCTCTCAGTATTACATAGAACCTACACAAAACTGAGCATGTAGTAGTCCATAAAAAACCTCAAAATCATACGCAGGAAAAGCAAAAATAATAAATACTTCTTTTCAGACCACAATGCAACAAAATGATATTCAGTAAAGGGACAGGAAAAGATGGACTAAAAATTCAATTCAAAATTAAATAATCCTTATTCTAAAAAAATGACTGAGTCAAAAAACATATCACAGAAAAAATCCATGATTTCTTTCAAGAGAATGACAATAATGAAACAACATACCAAAAGCTATGGGATGAAGCCAAAGCAATCTTAGAGGAAATTTTATATCTCTAAATAGCTAAATAAATAAAATAGAAAAAAGACAAGATCAGTGAATTGGACACACAAATACAAAGGTAGGAAAAGAACAAATTAAAAACCCTCAATTAAATACCAAATTAGAAATTCTGAAGTACAAGTACAATTCAGAAATTTCTGAAAAGGAGAGATTAATAAAATTGAAATTAAGGAGGCATGGAGCCAAGATGACAGAGAGGTCACACCTTTCTGACCTTTTCCCATGACCCTTAGTTTAACTAGCAAATCCAGCCTTTGTATTAGTTCTGGACTGGCAGAACCCACAAATATTGAGAGTGTAACAAATTACTAGGAGAAGATAATTTCCAAGCTTTCCAGAAAAGGTCTGTTTCAATCTGGCAAGGAAGGAAGCAGGCCAACCACAAGCAGACTGAGTGTAGCTGTCCATGCAGGCAGTGACAATCCCAGGGCTGGGAGGACTCTGTGTGCTGGAGAATCTATAGGAAGGAATCTACAGAAGTATTGGCTACTCTGCCCTTGTTGCAAGGCAATAGATCTGAAGAGAAATTATAAAACATCCAACAGAAATACAAAAAGTAAACAGTGAATCCCAAAACACCAGATTTTCACACTCCCACTCAGTACAAGATGCCACTCATCATAGCTGTTGTTGGTTGTAGAGGAAGGTTGGACAATCTCCCTTGCCCTAAAAGCAGATCTCATTTTTTTAAAAAAAATGAGTAAAAATGCAAAAATAACTCTGACCACAAATAATATTTATGGCGAAAGAGAAGAACAGATTTCAAACCCTGAGGAGACTAAAAGCAGATCATTTCTGGATGAAGCCCCCAAAAAGACTATAAAATAGTTCCCATAGCACAAAGCTCTTCTAGAAAAAAATGAAATAGGATCTTAAAAAGAAAAATGGAGAAAGAAAATGAGAACTTTGAAAGAGGGTTTTGCAAAGGAAAAATTTTATCAGACAAAAATTCATTACAAAATAAACTTAGTGAAATGGGAAAAGCATATAACTCCTTAAAATAGATTTGACAAATTGGAAAAAGAAAAAAAAAACTCCCTGAAAAACAGAATTTGTGGAAAAAAAACCCATAGAACAAAACAAAAAATTTAAAAATTCAATTGGACCAGTAGAAAAATAACTAAAAAAGGTAATTGAAGAAAATAATTCACTAAAAATCAGAATTGAACAAAATGGAAATGAATGACTCAATGAGACTTCAAAAACCAGTCAAGGAAAACAAAAAACAAAAAACAAAAAAATGAAAAAAAAGTAGAAGAAAATGTAAAATAACTACTTGGGAAAACAACTGACCTGGACAATAGATCTAGTAGAGACAATCTAAGGATTATTGGACTTCCTGAAAACCATGATGAAAAAAAGAGCTTAGACATTATTTTTCAGGAAATCATAAAACAGAACTGCTCTGATGTTCTAGAATCAGAAGGTTAAATAGCTGTTGAACGAATTCATTGAACACCTCCTGAAAGAGATCTCAAAATTAAAACTCCAAGGAATATCATGCCTAAATTTCAGAACTATCAGGCCAAGGGGGAAAACAAAATATTGCAAGCAGCCAGAAAGGAAACAATTCAAATACCAAGTAACCACAATAAGGATTACCCAGGAGTAGCAGCTTCCATCTTAAAAAATGGAAAGGCTTGTAATCTGATATTCTGAAAGGCAATGGAACTTGAAATGTAGCCACAAATAAACTACTCTGCTAAACTGAGTATTTTCTTTCAGGAAAGAAGATGGACATTCAACAAAATAGGTGAATTCCATTTATTTTTGATGAAAAGACCAAAGTTTAAAAAAAAAAATAGAACTTAAGAGAAACATAGAAAGGTAAAAAGACAAGAAAACTTGAGAGCTCTATTTCTGTTATCAGTATATATAGAAAGGCATGTATAATTTGATTTTAGTCTTATAATATAAAAAAGAAACTAGAAGTAGAAAGGGGAATGTACCACAAAAAGGGGAAAGGGGGTAAAATGAGGGAAATTACATCTCAGGAAGAGGAAAAGAAAACCTATTATAATTGAAGGAAAGCAGGGAAGGGGATGAACATTGCATGCATCTTACAGCAGATTTGGCTGAAATAAAGAATATTAGATACATATAGTTTCAAAGAGAAACTTCTCTCCTCTTATAGAAAGTTGGGAGAGAAAAGGGTAAAAGGCAAGGAATGGGCTAAATAGAAGGGAAAAGAGAATTAGTAGGGAAAGGTATAACAAAGGGGGAGGGACTCTAAATGGGGAGGGCTGCTTGAGGCAAGTGGTGCTCATGAGTAAAATACTAGGGAGGAGGGAAAGGGGAAAAAGAAAGAGAAAACTATCATTTCGGATAAATAAGATGGCAGGAAATACAGAATCAGTAGTTTTAACCATAAATATGATTGGTATGAACTCTACCATAAAATGGAAGTGGATAGTAGACTAAATTAAAAGACAGAATCCTAAAATATGTTGTTTACAGAAAGCACATTTAAAGCAGATACATCGAGAATAAAGGCAAAAGCCTGGAGCAGAATCTATTATGCTTCAGGTGAAGTAAAAAAAAAAAAAAAAAACAGAGGTAGCCATCCTAATCTTAGATAAACCAAAAGCAAAAATTGATCTAATTAAATGAAATAAAGAAGGAAACTATATCTTGCTAAAGGGTACTATAGATAATAAAACAATATTGATACTAAACATATATCAAGTGGTATATCATGAAATTCCTAATGGAGAAATTAAGAGAGCTGCAAGAAGAAATAGATAGCAAAACTATAATAATGGGAGATCTCAATCTTGCTCTCTTGGAACTAGATAAATAAGACTATAAAATAAATAAGAAAGAAGTTAAGGAGATAAATAGAATAATCAAAAAGTTATGTAGGATAGATATTTGGAGAAAATTGAATGGAGACAGAAAGGAGTATATGCTTTTCTTGGCAGTTCATGGAACCTATACAAAAATTTACCATATGTTAGGACCTAAAGATTTCAAAATCAAATGCAGAAAGGCAGAAATAGTGAGGGTATTTTTTTTTTAAGATCACAATGCAATAAAAATTATATTCAATAAAAGGCCAGGAGGAAATAGATGAAAAATTAATTTGGAAATGAAATAACCTCATCCTAAAGAATGAATGGGTGAAACAGTAAATCATAGACACAATTAATAATGTCATTCAAAAGAATGACAATAATTAGACAACAAACCAAAATTGGGATGCAGCCAATGTGGTAATAAGGAAAAATTTTATATCTCTAGAAAAAAAGTGGATCAATGAATTGGGCTTGAAACTAAAAAAGCTAGAAAAAGAACAAATTAAAAACCCTCAATCAAATACCAAACTTGAAATTCTAAAAATAAAAAGAGGGATTAAAAAAATTGAAAGTAAAAAACAAAAACAAAAACAAAAACAAAAACAAAAAAACTATTGAATTAATAAATAAAACAGAGTTGTTTTATGAAAAAAAAATCAACAAAATAGATAAAAGTTTAATTTGATTAGAAAAAGGAAAGAGGAAAATCAAATTTTTAATCTCAAAAATGAAAAGGGAGCTTTCTACCAATGAAGATAAAATTAGAGCAATAATTAGGAGTTACATTGCCCAATTTTATGCCAATAAATTTGATAACCTAAATGAAATGGAGGAATAGCTACAAAAATATAGATTGCCCAAATTAAAAGATGAGGAAATTATTTAATCCAGGAAAGTACATTCATACTGTAATATTCACCACAATCAGGAAGGATTATATTGATTCTGCTTGGCCCAGAACTATGGACAATTTGTAGAAGTTACAGAAATTAAGATTTTGGGTTGATACAAGTTAACATTTCATGGCAATTAACATTGTGCAAATATTGTTACTTTAAATAAAATTATTGAGCATGATGTTACTCCAACAAAGATCAAAGCTAAATATTTTACTGAAGATTTATCATGTAGGAGAAATGTGCTTGTTGCCATGGGATAAAATAAGCATTGTCACACCTCTCAATGTTAAGATGGAATTGAAAAATTATTTTGATATGGCATAATTTGCATGAAGCATTTATGCAATAAAAACCAGACACCATCTTTGTAGGAGACTTTTTCCAACAGAATTATCAGAAATTATTAGTTTTCCTTTAAATATATTTTGTTATAAGCTACATAATAAATCATTAGCCTCTTGCAATTAATATAATTCCATAGAAATCACTGAATAACCTTGTGAAGTTTGAGAGTATACTTGATCATTCTCATCTACCTAAAAAGGAGTTTCATTAAATTATAAATTTAAAAAATCATTCATTTAATTCATTATTGACAAGCAATTCATTTTTTAATGATTTTGAATAAGAATTCATTATATTTATGTGTATGTGACACACATACATATACCCAAGAAAATACACGTTCACTCATGCACACCCAAAAATAGTAAACAGGAAGGTTAAAAGTATAAAAAATTAAGAATGTAATTTTAGGCATTGCCATCCATGTGAAATATCTTGACAGATAGATATTTGGAAAACCAAAGTTTTGGTTTTTATGCAACTAATAATTCAGCCTACCATTTTTTTGTCTTTCATCTATTTCCTTCTCCTAAAAAGAACATATTTTTGAAATGTTGAATTTTTCTGCATCTATTTATGCATTATGGCATGTTTATAGATATCTCTGCCTTTCCAGTAGCTAAACTGAGTATCTTTTGATATTTGCTTCTGTAGATAGTTAGCTAGGATATAAAGATCTTTCTATGATGATGGCTATATAAGAACACTTCATTCTACCCAAGCATATAATTTTTTTGGATTTAATTGTAGGCTAATTTGATTCCAATCGGTATGTAACATGACAACAGTAAAGCTTGCTTTCTATTTTGGAAAGTCAATGAAACTCAATGATATTACTTTAGTCCATGTTCTACCCAGGTTTTCTTTGCTAGGAATCTCCCAATGAACACATTTGACATTTCTTTGTAGTAAATGGTAACTTTGTCTCTGTATTATTATGGCTTGTTTTCATTCATACAGTACAATCAGTAGGGTCCTGCCAAAACAATGGGACCATTGTGCTTAAATTCAAAAGTTTCAGAGGGTTAATTTATAAAATACTTTTCTAGAGAAAAGTATCATTCATGAATTGGTGATCCTGACATAACTTATCTAATAAAGTTTTCCTTACCAGAAGAGTGTAGTAATCACATTAAAAAAAAAAAAATCAAACAGACTTTATGAGTACTTCATATAGCTGTCAGAAGCTTGTTTAACACATTATTTGGGATGTCAAAATTCATTCAAGAGGAAAACATTACCTGCAGGCACATAGAAAGGAGACAAATCAGGGGCAGATAAGCAGTCTAGGGGATGAACTGTACAGAAAGAGTGAAATTATATGAGCGCAACACACATTCAGTAATGATCACTGTGTGGTAAGTACTTTAAGTATTTCATTTAAATTGATCAGGGTATGCACAATCCTTAAATGTGGGTTAATTTTAATCAGTTTGATAATTTTGATCCATCAAATGATATATTCTTTACAAGATCCTTGGTGATATATCTAAAAATTTATCTAATAAATAGTTATCCTTTAAATAAAATTTTAAAGTTTTACCTTTTTTAGAAAATTAGCAAGGTTTTATTCTCTTCCCTCCCTCCCTTCTCCAGTGGCAGTTGGAGTAATTTGAAAACTGCTATACTATATATGGATAATCAAGCAAAACAAATATCTACATAGCTCAAAACCTGGAGACCCTCTTGGTTTATTCGTGTTTGTTTGTTTGGAATTTAGCTTTTAGTGCATTCTTGGGGCACTAATTGCTGTGGTGTAACAATAACTATCACCAGCCTTAACAGTAACAGTATGTAATAAAAAGAGACTGGGATGCATATAATGCATGCATGTGCTTCTGCACAGGGAGCTAATCAATAGGTTAACAAGCTATGTTTACATACTTATAGTGAAATGGAAATCAGAGTATATTCATTAAATTCAACAAATTTATTCAGTCTGGATAATTTAACAAAGCAAACTTGTTTCCATAGTATATTGGAATATCTAAATTATCCATATAATTATATCCATTCAAGCCATTTCTGTAAACATATATTAAGCACAAAATAAGTACAAGCCTCTATTGCAAGCACCCTGTTTACAAGACTCCTGCTGCTAAGAAGATCACACATTCTAGTGGGCCATAAGATATTCTACTAGATAACAATCTCCTTGAGGGTAAGTAATGCCTCAATTTTGTATTTGTATCTCCTGTCCATGTAGATAAAATAAGGATGTCCTAGTAGGCCAAGAAAAAGGGCAATTCCCAAGCTAGGAGTGGACCTCTGCTAACTCTAATGACAGGCTATGATAAATAAATATGCTAACATTTTTAAAATTTTTGCAAAGGGTGATTTTAGGCAGTAAAGCAAAACACATCTTTCAGCAATTTGAATGAAAATAAGTCAAAAGTATAATGCCATTGACATATACATCTACTGGCTGATACTGATGACATAGAAAAATATGTACACTCACCATTGACTTTATTTCATAATGTTTGCCCTGTGTTATACACCTTTCCCACTATTTGGATTAAAGAAAATATGGATCACCCAATTCCTACCTGTATAAGAGTATTGGTATTGGAGAAGTGATTTCTATTTTTGGCAAAGTATTCTTAAGTTTTGATACAATTATGGAAAAGTTGATGCAGTTTGTATACAAATATTATATATCAAAATAAATATATATGTATATTTAAATATACACATATACACATATATATACACACGAAATATATATCAACTCCATAGTAGTATCAAAGCCTAATAATATAGCTGTATGTTTGTGTATATATATATATATATATATAATATATATATATATATGTATATGTATATACATATATATATATATATATTTACCCATATATATATATACACATTTATGCCTATTTACATAAGTGTGTATATATGTATACATACATATCCCTATATTCTTAATTTTTCATTGTACCATGGAGTATGTAATATGCATTGGGTGTGTATGCATGTATGTATATTTACATGTGTAGACACATGTAATACATAGTACCACCCCCACAGTACAAACAAATACAAGTGTATGTGTATATGTATATAATATGTGCCCATAACTAGCAATACATATAATATATATGCATATATATTTATATACAAGTATAAATGCATAGACATATGTACATATATAAATGTATATCTGTACTTTATCTTCTGAAAAATTTGTTACTTATGCATAAATTAAATGAGAAGAGTGCCATAAGGGAAGTGCTTTACAAAATATTTTTCTCCATTATGTTAATAATTGATAAATATGCAGATCTTTTTAAGGCTTTTTAAGAAAGAACAATGAATACTTCTTAGCCATTATTTCTCAAGGGATGAATTATTTGCTTTTATTTAAGTTAAAGTAATGTCCAAGGCATTGATTTAATTGAAATAGTGAAGCTAAGCATTACATTAAAACCACTTTTATTGCTATTATACAAATTCAACCTATGGTATTTTTCTATTAAAGATTCTTGTTTACTCTAAAAGTTATTGTCTAATGCAAATTATATCTGCATAAATATAGTTACCCTGAAGAAACCACTTTGATAATTCTAACATAATTATAAGATAAAATTACCCATATGTCCACTCTGAATTCATATGATGCTTATTTCAAAGGGAAAATAGCTCAGCTAAAGGCTGGCTAAATCTAAGTTTAACAATTATCCCAGGATTCAAAGAACAAGTAAATATTTATGATATGGCTAAAAATTAGTGATAGCAATTATTTCACGTTCAGCATGTTGCCATTTTTTTTCAGCAACATTAAACTATAATCATCCAGGGGGAAAATATATTGCTTATATTTCCAAATTAAATTGTGCTTCTTGTTTGCAAAGGGAGTAAGCTGCCAAAATGCATAGACTAATTGCACCAACATATTTTCAGGGTAATATGTGTTAAATCATCACAATATAAAAGCACAGATACATTTTCCATAGGGGAAGAAAATGCCTACAAGTCTCAAAATAGGAAGAAGCAAGGAAATCTTTCTATGGGCACACACATATTAACACACATTGTTCTGCTGCTTGAGTTGAACCCAATATTTCTTTGATTTATTTAAGATGAAACCCCAGATTAGGATATCCTAACAACGGAGTCAAAGTTAATTAGTCTTAAATAACAGGTTAATAATAAACTGCCTCAGGTCAGGTCCACCATCTGGAAAATGGACATTAGTGAGATGTTTAAGAGCATGTCTATTTTTATAGCCAGTGCAAGGGAAGGCTAAGCCCATAATATATGATGGTCCCATTCTATATTTTAATAGTAACCAATAAAATATATAATACTTCCCTGTCCTTTGAAAAACCTTGTACCAAGTTAATCATGATACATAAGCAAAGAAAATTGTTATGATTTTATTTTGTGTAATGTTCTGGTTAGTTTTCTGGAGGTTTCTGGACCAGCCTTCCTTTCAGCAGAGTAATCACCACAAGAATAGCCAGGGATAAAGTCCAAATTCTTTATTGTCTCCTTGCCTGGGGCTCAGCTAGCTTTCTGGAGGCCCTTTAGATGGGCCTTGGTCTCAATGGGGAAATAGGAGAACCACCACAACGGTGTCTGTCTTGAAGACTGTCTCAGTCCCAGAGCTTGTTCTCCAATCTCCAGTCCCCAGTCTTCCCTGAGTCTGTCTCTGGCTCAGTTTGCCCAGTTTATGTGCTCTATTATAATTACATCATTGTAGGTGTGAATCTTGTAGAATAGGTGTTAATCTTGTAGAACTATATTAAATACTAAGTACATGTAATAAACTAGGGAACTATTAATCATCATGCTAAACTAGATAACCATTGTCTTATCAATTCCACTGAAGTAATACCTTGTTGTAAGAATCCTTGCCTAAGTGTATTTCTCCAGAGTTCTGGCCCATTACAATTTTGATCTCCACTATTGAAAATGCCAAGCAAATACTAATCATACCAATGGTCAATACTCTTGAGAGACTGGTTATGCTATGGGCTACAAAATAGAAATGTTGTTTGGAAATGTGAAGCATGAACAGTTGTGGTTAATTATAACTTCATTTTCCCTCCAATCATCTTTGTTGCATGTCACAACTGCATGGGGCATTGGGGCTTATGATTTTGAATTAGTTTTATCATTTTTGAAGTCTAACAGAACAAAGATTTGATAAATGATAAAAAAGGAAGAAAGAAATAATTAAGAAAGTATGAAAAAGAGAAAGAAAAATAGGAAGATAGGAAGGATATAAGAAAGAAGGGAAAAAGGAAGAGAGAAACAAAGGAAGATAGGAAGGAAGTAGGGCAGAAAGAAATGAAAGAGGGAGGGAGGGAGAGAGAAAATGGAAGGAAGGAATGATGGAGGGAAAGAGGAAAAGAAGGAGGAAGGAAAACTGGTTCACTGAAAATCTGTTTCAATGAAATTATTCCTCCATTTTTTGAATCCTTATAGTCACTGAACAACTAGTAAGTAGATCATAGAGGCTACAAAATTCATGAATAAAACTTCTGATATATATATATATTTAATTACTAGATACAAATATATGCATACACATCAAGAACTTTATTTAGAATGTAACTGTCCTACATTGGCATATGAATCCAAATTATTGTATATTTAGTTTTGTTGAAGTACTTTTCCATGGGGCATATAATCCAGAGATGACATAAATAGAACAGAGAGGAAAAAAAAAGAACACACACTCTCCAGACTGATAGCACCTGTTTCAGTAGTTCTAATTCCAAAGACAAAATTACTATTTGATTTATAGTCATATTTCTCACTATGTCATTATTTGATTTGTGAAGGGAAAAAAGTCATAAAACAATGATGTTTCTGGGCAATTCAGCTAGTTTACCTATTTGTGTTGACTACTAACCTCAGAACAGAAAAAAGTGAGGGAGAACAGAGATGGAAGTTTTCCTTAGAAGGGTGACTGGTACATAAAGGAGATTACTTAACTTACTAATATTTGTAAATGCTCATATAAATTATCACTTATTGGAAGAGGGATAAGGATGTGGAATGTAGGAAGACAGTGGAAAGAGAAAAATCATACTAATTTGCAGCATGCAGCAGCAGCAACAGGATACTTTCCTCTGGTGTTCAATGTAATTGCAACAGTGATGGGATTCAAACTGTCCTCCATGTGAAATTCGTCTTTCATCCAATCAACGCAAACAACTAATGTACTGCAAGGTATATTATATCCCATCCATTTCCCAATAAAGTCAGTGGTGTCCAATCAGACACCTATTGTTAGCAGAGAATCTGAAATTGATACAATCATCACATTGATCCAAAGTTGTCAGTCATCTTTTCTTTTTTTATTCTTTCAGAATATGTTCAAAGTAAAGGCTATATAGTCCTATTTATTTCAAGTTTTAGAAAATAATAATTATAGGTTTTTCTAAAAGTTTACAAATGTAAAATTTTTAAAAAATGTACACTCCAAAATATATTTTTATTTGTGCTATCTAAACTATTGGAAATGTAAATTTTCTACAGAAAAGAAATGCTAATTCATGAAACTTTTTCTTTAAATTGAGAATAATGTTAAAGCTTTAATAACTTTTATCTAAAAATTAGAAATTTAAAATTTACATTGGCACATAAAATAAGCATCATTTATAGACATGTTTTGAAATTCCATTTTGTTTTTGTTACATTGTAGATATTGAGTATAGATCTCCAAAAATAGACTGATATATATATATATATATATATATATATATATATATATATATATATATATATATATATATATATATATATATATATATATATATATATATATATATATATATATATATATATATATATATATATATATATATATATGAAAAAAAGTTATAAATGTGAATGAATACAAAACACATTTTAGTGGAAAAAATATATATCCTTTGGCCTTTCTTACCACGTTGTATCTTTTTTCAAGACAGGTAGAATATCATCCTTTTTTATTACTTTTCATATACAATTTAACTCATGTAAAATATCAAATCTTGTATTGTGATCATTTGTTTAATACATATATGTCCGAATTTATTCCTAAAATTTGGAGTGTTATTTCTCATAGAAAAGTAACATAGAGATTAAATGCATGTCAGTTTTCCAGTAGAAGACGCTATATGTCTTTAATGATGAAGATATTGAAACCTTATCATAGTGTTAATGTATTAAAAATCTCTAAATACTAAATTAATAATATCAGATAGTGAATTGTCAGCAGCATTTTAGCATATTTCCAAACCTCTATTTCATGTTTATTCAAATAGCAGAACTATAGTCTTCTGGCAGATTTATCAAAATACACATCTTCCAGAAACAAGTCCTCAGTTGTAATAAATTTGAGATGATAGCAATATTGAAGTACGATTCTCCATTCTAATATAAGGATGTTAAATATATGTATTCTCTAAGAATTCAAAACTAGTGATGTATACCAAGACAATAAATACATTTATATATTTATATATCTATACATATATAATAATTAAAATGGATGAAGTAAAAACAAACAAACAAAAAAACCTCAGTATATATACCCTTTCGATTCCTTTGTCCATTTTGTGCCTCAAATGACTGTTTCCATTTCTTATTCCTCACCCTTCCTCTACTTATTCTTTTCTCCAGTATCTGTTTTCTTGTTCCTTGGAATCCAGTTATATTTTCTGAAATGGCTTGGGAAGCAGATGCTGGCCTTTGGAAATGTGATGTCACTATCCTTTGAGTTAGTGTACAGAAACAGTGATAAAATAATATTCCTTTCAATCCTGGTTTCATATGTTTCATATAGAACAAATGTTCAATGTGGAGCACTTTTCTTGGGTGTTACTCTTAACATTCATGTATCCATCAGAACATATTAAGTAAGTAGAATGGGATCCTAAATTTCATTTAAGTTTATAGCTTTATTTCCAAATAAAACATTCTTGCACTGGGTGGAGTCATGAATACAGGAATGCCAGATTCATTGACGTTTTTTACAGTCAAAATTTCTATAGAGTAGGAAAGCTGAAATATAGATATTCATATTAAGTATAAATGATTTATATAAAACTGCATTTCTAATTCTTTCAATAGTATTTATTAAAAATACTCCAGTATCTTTGCTAAGAACTCATTTATAATGTAGTCCATGCAGTTGCCAAGAGTCAAACATCACTGAATGACAACAACAAAACCATTTATTAGTAATTCTCTAAGCTACAATGCACAAGAGGAAATAAAATGACAATCAGTAACTTAGAAGGGAGGGAGGGGCAACTATGCATTTCAATAGACAGATCCTTGGCTCTGGATTTAGGAAGACAAGAATTCAAAACCAACCTCATATATTTGCTAACTTCATCACTTTGGCAAGTCACAACTACTGTTTACCTTGTTTTCTTGACTATCATGTGAATTTGATAATGTTATACACCAACCAGTGTTGTTTTAAACAATCAAATAAGATAATAATTAAAAAGTGCTTAGAACAGTGCCAGGAATAAAATAAGCACAATATATATGTTAACTACTATTACTCATTCTTATTTTCCTTGAAATGTGCCCATTTTAATTTCAAATTGTAGATTGATTCTTTTCATTTTTAAGACTTTTGTCTTTGTAAATGCTATTGTAATAAAACTCACTAAAATAATAAAAAAAAATCTTCCCTATATATCACCATTCTGTTCCAAGAAAAAAAAAATCCACAAATAAGGATTTGGAACAACTTATTACAAGTTAACAAAATCAATCAATATACACCAGAAATATGATGGATTAGTAGAGAAACAATTATTCCATGAGGGCTATTATAAATAGTGATCTTCATTTACTTGACTCAATTCTATAAGTATCTACTATGTGTAAGGTATTACTTTAGATCCAAGAGGAATAATAAAATGGTAACAATAGTAACAGCTAATATATATGTGTGTATATATACATTTTTACATAAATATATATAGCTTAAAAGGTTTAAGGTCAAAAGATTTAGTCCTGAAGAGCCTTGCATTCTAGCAAGAAAAATGGTATTTTCACAAATAACAGAATATAAAATAGGAAATAAGTGCATAGAAGTGAATCATAATTTAAAGGAATTGTAAAAGATCATTTCTAATAAAAGAGATTAGAGAAATGTTTTAGCAATTATATTACTTAGTCTTTGGTTTGCTCAAATAAGGATATAAATGATCAATAAGTATATTTCTTTCTTGAGTAAAAAAAAGTTTAGATATAGGAAAGGAAAAAAGATTGAGATGTTCTGATAAAGGCCTCATTTCCAAAATATATAGAGAACTGACTCTAATTTATAAGAAATGATGCCATTCTCCAATTGATAAAGCAAAAGATTGGCTTGATCAATCAACCAAACAATAAGCATTTATTCATTCATCTACTATGGTGCTAGACACTAAATTGATAGATAGATAGATGACAGATAGATAGATAGATAGATAGATAGATGGATAGATTAGAGATAGAGATAAAAAGTGATATAATCTCTTCTCTCAAGTGGCTTTCATTACAAAGCGGTAGAAATTCAACTATATGTGTATATATATATATATATATATATATATATATATATATATGCACAAATAAAAAACAAAAAGAATCCTTTTTTAGTTTATTTATTTTTAATACACATTGTTTTATGAATTATGCTGGGAGATAAAAATCAGAGCAAAAGGAGAAACCATGGGATTGATAAAAAAAAAAAAAAAAAAAAAAAAAAGCAAAAAGAGTGAATATAGAATGAGTTGATTTACATTCAGTTTCCTTAGTTCTTTCTCAGTTGCAGATGACATTTTCTGTTCAAAGTCGATTGGGATTTCTTTGGATCATGGAGAAAATATTGAGAAGAACCAAGACTCTCATAAGATGATCATCAGAAATTCTTGCTGTTATTGTGTACAGTGTATTCTTCATTCTGCTTGTTTGGCTCAACATCAGTTGATAAAAATCTTTATAGGTCTTTCTAAAATTAGCTTGTTCATCATTTTTTTGTAGAACAATAATATTCCATTATCTTCATCTACCACAATTTATTCAGTCATTCCTCAATTGATGGGCATCCACTCCTTTTTCAATTTTTGCTACAACAAAAAGAGTTGCTATATACACTGTTGTATATTTGGTTCTTCTCCCTTTTTTGTGATCTCTTTGAGGTACAGACCCAATAATAGCACTTCTGGGTGAAAAGGTATGCACAGTTTGAGATTACATTGTGCATATTTCCAGATTGTTCTCCAGAATGGTTGGATCATTTCACAATTCCAACAACAATGCATTAGTGTCCCAATTTTCCCAGGATTTATCATTATACTTCCTTGTCATTTTAGCCAATCTGAGAGGTGTGAGGTGGTATCTCAGAGTTGTTTTAATTTTCATTTCTCTAATCAATAGTGATTTAGAGTATTTTTTCATATAACTATAAATGTCTTTAATTTTGTCATCTGAAAATGGTATGTTTACATCCTTTGACAATTCATCAATTGAGGAATGACTTGTGCTCTTTTAAATTTGACACTGTTCTTTATATATTTTAGAAATTATACCTTTATCAGAAATACTGGCTGTAAAGTTTTTCCCATTTTTGTACTTTTCATTTAATCTTGTTTCTGTTGGTTTTGTTTATATAAAAACTTTTAAATTTAATGTAATCAAAGTTGTCCATTGTGACTTTCATTACATTCTCTTGGTCTTTGGTCAAAAATCCCTTTGATCTCCAAAGATTACATAGGTAAATAATCCCTGTTCTCCTAATTTGTTTATAGTATCATCTTTCATGGCCAAATCATGTATCAATTTTGACCTTATTTTGGTATGTGAGATGTAGATCTATGCCAAGTTTCTGACATATTATTTACCGGTTTTCTCAGAAATTTTTTGTTAAAAACTGAGTTTTATTCCAGAAGCTGGAGTTTGGGGGTTTATCAAATACTAGATTACTATAGGCCTTGATTATTGTGTCATGTGTGTCTAATCTATTCTACTCATCCACCACTCTATTTCTTAGCCAGTATGAAATTATTTTAATGACCTGCTTTATAATATACTTTTAGATTTGGTACTGCTAAGCCAACAGGCTTTGTATTTTTTCATTAATTTCTTTGGTATTCTTGACCTTTTGTTCTTCCAGATGAATTTGGTTATTTTTTCTAGTTCTGTAAAATAGTGTTTTGGCAGTTTGGTTGGTATGGCATTGAAAAACAAGACCAATTCAGAGAAAATAGTCATTTTTATTATATTAGCTTGGCCTAACATAAACAATGTATATTTTCCCATTTGTTCAGATCTGATTTTATTTGTGTGAGAAGTACCTCCCAAGTATTTTATTTGTATACAGTAATTTTAAATGTAATTTCTCTTTTGATCTCTTGTTGATGGGCTTTGGCAGTAATATATAGAAATGTTTTGTTTTGTTTTGTTTTTTTTTATTTGTGATTTTCTTTCTTTTTTTTTATTATATATATATATATATATATATATATATATATTTTATAATATTATCCCTTGTATTCATTTTTCCAAATTACCCCCCCTCCCTCTATTCCCTCCCCCCGACGACAGGCAATACCATACATTTTACATGTGTTACAATATAGTCTAGGTACAATACATGTGTGTGAATATCATTTTCTTGTTGCACAATAAACATTAGAATCCGAAGGTACATGCAACCTGGGCAGACAGATATTAGTGCTAACAATTTACATTCCCCTCCCAGTGTTTCTTCTCTGGGTGTAGCTACCTCTGTCCATCATTGATCAACTGGAAGTGAGTTGGATCTTCTTTATGTTGAAGATTTCCACTTCCATCAGAATACATCCTCATACAGTATTGTTGTTGAAGTGTACAGTGATCTTCTGGTTCTGCTCATTTCACTCAGCATCAGTTGATTTAAGTCTCTCCAGGCCTCTCTATATTCTTCCTGCTGGTCATTTCTTACCGAGCAATAATATTCCATAACCTTCATATACCACAATTTACCCAACCATTCTCCAACTGATGGACATCCATTCATCTTCCAGTTTCTAGCTACAACAAAAAGAGCTGCCACAAACATTTTGGCACATATATGTTTCTTTCCGCTCTTTAGTATTTCTTTGGGATATAATCCCAGTAGTAGCGCTGCTGGGTCAAAGGGTATGCACAGTTTGATAACTTTTTGGGCATAATTCCAGATTGCTCTCCAGAATGGCTGGATTCTTTCGCAACTCCACCAGCAATGTATTGGTGTCCCAATTTCCCCACATCCCCTCCAACATTTGTCATTATTTGTTCCTGTCATCTTAGCCAATCTGACAGGTGTGTAGTGGTATCTCAGAGTGGTCTTAATTTGCATTTCTCTGATCAGTAGTGATTTGGAACACTCTTTCATGTGAGTGGATATAGTTTCAATTTCTTCCTCTGAGAATTGTCTGTTCATATCCTTTGACCATTTATCAATTGGAGAATGGTTCGGTTTCTTATAAATTATGGTCAGTTCTCTCTATATTTTGGAAATGAGACCTTTGTCAGAACCTTTGTTTTTAAAAATATTTTCCCAATTTGTTACTTCCCTTCTAATCTTGTTTGCATTAGTATTGTTTGTACAGAAACTTTTTAGTTTGATGTAATCAAAATCTTCTATTTTGTGATCAATAATGATCTCTAGTTCTCCTCTGGTCATAAATTCCTTCCTCCTCCACAAGTCTGAGAGGTAGATTATCCTCTGTTCCTCTAATCTATTTATTATCTCCCTCTTTATGCCTAAATCATGGACCCATTTTGATCTTATCTTGGTATATGGTGTTAAGTGTGGATCCATATCTAATTTCTGCCATACTAATTTCCAGTTTTCCCAACAGTTTTTTCCGAATAATGAATTTTTATCCCTAATGTTGGAATCTTTGGGTTTGTCAAAGATTAGATTGCTATAGATGTACCCTTTTTTGTCCTTTTTATCTAATCTGTTCCACTGATCTACCGGTCTATTTCTTAGCCAATACCAAATGGTTTTGGTGACTGCTGCTATATAATTTAGCTTTAGATCAGGTACACTTAGACCACCTTCCTATGAGTTTTTTTTTCATTAGTTCCCTTGCAATTCTTGACCTTTTATTCTTCCATATGAATTTTGTTGTTATTTTTTCTAGGTCATTAAAATAGTTTCTTGGGAGTCTGATTGGTATAGCACTAAATAAATAGATTAGTTTGGGGAGTATTGTCATCTTTATTATATTCGCTCGGCCTATCCAAGAGCACTGAATGTCTTTCCAATTATTTAAATCTGATTTTATTTTTGTGGCAAGTGTTTTGTAATTTTTCTCATATAATTCCTGACTTTTCTTTGGTAGATGGATTCCCAAATATTTTATATTCTCAACATTTGTTTGGAATGGAATTTCTCTTTGTATCTCTTGCTGTTGCATTTTGTTAGTGATATATAAAAATGCCGAGGATTTATGTGGATTTATTTTGTATCCTGCCACTTTGCTGAAATTTTGAATTATTTCTAGTAGCTTTTTAGCAGAGTCTTTGGGGTTCTCTAAGTATACCATCATGTCATCTGCAAAAAGTGATAGTTTAATTTCCTCATTTCCTACTCTAATTCCTTGAATCTCTTTCTCGGCTCTTATTGCCGAGGCTAGCGTTTCTAGTACTATATTGAATAGTAATGGTGATAGTGGGCAACCTTGTTTCACTCCTGATCTTACTGGGAAAGGTTGCAGTTTATTTCTATTGCATATTATGCTTACTGACGGTCTTAAATATATACTCCTGATTATTCTAAGGAATAGTCCATTTATTCCTATACTCTCAAGAGTTTTTAGTAGGAATGGATGTTGGATTTTGTCAAATGCTTTTTCTGCATCTATTGAGATGATCATATGGTTCTTATTAATTTGATTATTAATATGGTCAATTATATTAATAGTTTTCCTAATATTAAACCAGCCCTGCATTCCTGGAATAAATCCTACTTGATCATAGTGTATTATCCTGGAGATGATTTTCTGAAGTCTTTTTGCTAATATCTTATTTAAGATTTTAGCATCAATATTCATTAAGGAGATTGGTCTATAATTTTCTTTCTCAGTTTTCGATCGACCTGGTTTAGGTATCAGTACCATGTCTGTGTCATAAAAGGAATTTGGTAGGACTCCTTCATCCCCTATTTTTTCAAATAATTTATATAACATTGGGGCTAATTGTTCTTTAAATGTTTGGTAGAATTCACATGTGAATCCATCTGGCCCTGGGGATTTTTTCCTGGGGAGTTGATTAATAGCTTGTTCTATTTCTTTTTCTGAAATGGGACTATTTAAGCAATTTATCTCCTCCTCTGTTAATCTAGGGAGCCTATATTTTTGGAGGAAGTCATCCATTTCACTTAAGTTATCAAATTTATTGGCATAAAGTTGGGCAAAGTAACTCCTTATTATTTCTCTAATTTCCACTACATTGGTGGAAAGATCCCCCTTTTCATTTGTAAGACTATCAATTTGATTTTCCTCTTTCTTTTTTTTGATCAAATTTACCAAAGGTTTATCTATTTTATTGGCTTTTTCATAAAACCAACTCTTGGTTTTATTTATTAATTCAATAGTTTTTTTACTTTCAATTTTATTGATTTCTCCTTTTAATTTTTGTATTTCAAGTTTAATTTTTGGTTGGGGGAAGCCTACAAATTTCTAAGTCAGTTATAGGAAGAAATAGACACCAATACTTTATTGGGAAATGCCGATCTTCACCTCTCAGAAAAATCTACCCACAAAATAAAAGAGGAACAAATCAAGGAGATTAATAACATTCTAGAAAACCTAGATATGATAGACTTTTGGGAAAAAAAAACTGATTAGAGACAGAAAAGAATACATCTTTTTTCAGCAGTACATGGCACATATCCATACACAAAGGAATTGACCTTGTATTAGGACATAAAAACCTCACATTCAAATGCAGAAAGACAGAAATATTAAATGTTTCTTTTTTCAGACCATTTTTTCAGACCAGGGAAAGATAGAGTAAAAACCAATTGAAAATTGAATAATCTAATTCTGAAAAAATGAGTGGGTCAAACAACAAATCACAGAAACAATCCATAAATTGATCCAAGAGAATAACAATAATGACACAAGATACCAAAACCTAAGGGATGCAGCCAAAACAATATTTAGATAATATTTTATATCTCTAAATAGCTACATGAATAGAGAACAAGGAGATCAATGAATTGAGCATGCAGCTAAAAATATAGAAAAAGAACAAATTAAAAGAATAAATTCATTGTCCAACTCAAAGGAGAGATTAATAAAATTGAAACTAAGAAAAATATTGACCTAATTAATAAAAGTAAGAATTGGTTTTATGACAAAAATAACAAAAGAAATAAATCTTTGGTCAATTTGATTTAAAAAAGGAAACAAAAAAAAAAAAAACAATCACCTGTTTCAAAAATGAAAAGGGTGAAAAATATATTCAAGCAATAATTAGATGCTATTTTGTCCAACTGTTTGGCAGTAAATCTGACAATCTAATCAAAATAAATGAATATTTATAAAATATAAATCATCCAGATTAATAAAAGAAAAATACAATACTTAAATAGTACCACTTTAGAAAAAAAAATTAAAAGCCATTAATGAATTCCCTTAGAAAAAATCTTCAGTGCCAGATAAATTCACAAGTGAATACTACCAAACATTTAAAGAACAATTGGTTCCAATACTATGTAAGCTATTTGATAAAAGAGATAAAGAAAGAGTCCTGCCAAATTCTTTCTATGACACAATTATGGTAAAATAGGAAGAGTCAAAACAGAAAGAAATCTCTCCAAAGAATATTGATGTAGGGGGCAGCTAGGTGTGCAGTGAATAGAGAACCAGCCTTGAATTCAAGAGGACCTGAGTTCAAATCTGGTCTCAGACACTTAAAACTTCCTAGCTGTGTGACCCTGGGCAAGTCACTTAACCCCAGCCTAAAAAAAAAAAAAAAGAATATTATGCAATAATTTAAAATAAAATATTATCAAAGTGATAACAGAAACTTATCAGCAGGATAATACATTATAGCTAAGTGGTATTTATACTAGCAATGCAGAGTTAATTCAATATCAGAAAAATAATATCAAAAGTGACCATATCAATACCAAAAACAGCAAAAATCATATGGTAATCTCAATACATGCAGAAAAATCTTTTGACAAAATATAGCACCCATTACTATTAGAAACACTAGAGAGCTTAGGGATAAAAGGATCTTTCCTTAAAATAATAAGCAATATCTATCTAAATCTAAGAGCAAGTATTATTTGCATTCCCAAAAAGATCAAGGGTGAAACAAGAATGCCCTTTATCACCAATATTATTCAATATTGTACTAGAAATATTGGCTTTACATTTGATAAATCCCACACTCATTCCTAGGAAGTATAAAAATAAATGGCCTTTTTCCTTAAAATGATCAGTAACATCTATTAAAAACCATCAGCAAGCATTGTATGTAATGGGGACAAAGTAGAACCATTCCCAATAATATCAGGAGTGCAACAAAATTGCCCACATCACCATTACTATTCAATATTGTGTTTGAAATGTTAGATTTGGCAGTAAGAGAAGAAAATGAGATTAAAGGAATGAGAGTAGGTAATGAGAAAACCAAATTACCACTTTTTGCAGATGATAAAATGACATACTTAGAAAACCCTAGAAAATCAAATTAAAAAAAAAAAAAACTACTAGAAACAATTCACAACTTTAGCAAAGTTGCAGGACACAAAATAAATCTGCAGAAATGATTATCATTTTTATATATTACTAACAAAGTCCAACAACAAGAGGTACAAAAAATTCCATTCAAAATAACTTTTGATAGTATAAAATATTTGGGAATCTATTAGCCAAGGGAAAGTCAGGAACTATATGAACACAACTACAAAACATTTTTCACACAAATAAATTCAGATCTAATTAGTTGGAAAAATATCAAGTATTCATGGATAGGCTGAGCTAATGTAATAAAAATGACAATATTACCTAAATTACTCTACTTATTTAATGCCACACTAATCAAACTCCCAAAAAATATTTTACAGACCTATAAAAAATAATGAAAAAGTTCATCTGGAAGAACAAAAGATCAAGAATTTCAAGGGTAATGAAAACAAATGTCAATGAAGTGGCCTCACTATGCCAGACCTAAAACTATATTATAAAGCAGCAGCCATCAAAAACAGTTGGTACTGGTTAAGAAATAGAGTAATCAATCAATGGAATAGGTTAGGATCCCAGGAAAAAATCATCAATAACTATAGTATTCTATTGTTTGCCAAACTCAAAGACCCCAGCTTTTGGGATAAGAACTCATTTTTTGACAAGAACTGCTAGGAAAATTGGAAACTAGTATGTAAGAAACTAGGCACTGACTTACTTAACACTAAGATAAAGTCTATATACTAAGATAAAGTCTAAATGAGTTCATGATTTATAAGCAAATTAGAAGAACATAGGATAGTTTGCCTCTCAGATCTATGGAGAAGGAAGGAATTTTTGTCCAAAGAATAACTGGAACTCATAATTGAACACCAAATAGATAATTTTGAGTATATTAAGTTAAAAACATTTTCTACAAACAAAACTAATGCAGACAAGATCAAAAGGGAAGCAATACATTGGGAAAACATTTATACATTTAAAGGTTCTGATAAAGGCCTCATTTCTAAAAAATATGTGAATTGACTAAAATTTATAAGAATTCAAGCCATTCTCCAATTGATAAATGGTCAAAGGATGTGAACACAATTTTCAGATGAAGAAATTAAATCATTTCTAATCATATGAAAAAAATATTCTAAATCACTATTGACCAGAGAATTATAAATTAAGACAACTCTGAGATATAACACCTGTCAGATTAGCGAAGATGACAGGAAAAAATATTGAAGAATATTGCAGGTGATGTGAGAAAACTGGGACACTGATACATTGTTGGGGGAACTGTGAATGGATCCAGCCATTCTGGAGAGCAATTTGGAACTATGCTCAAAACATTGTCAAACTTTTGATCCAGCAGTGTATCTACTAGGCTTATATCCCAAAGAGATTTTAAAGGAAGGTCAAATTTCTTTTCACAATTACTATTGCTAACTCTTTTTCCTTGTTTGTTTTATATTCTCTTTCTTTTCACTCGGTCTATCCTCAAAAGTGTTTTGCCTTTTGCTACTTGTGCCCCCAAAGGCCAACTCTTTTATCACCCTCCCTGGTTCTTTATCCCCTTCCCTGATTCTTTCCTAAAGTGTACTATAGATTTCTATACCTAGATTGAGTGTGTATGTTATTTCCTCTTTGAAATAATTCAAGCAAGTGAATTTCAGAAAAAAATGGACATTTTTATACAAACAGTAAAATGAGAAGAACCAAGAGAACAGCACTGCATAATGATCGACAATCAATAACTTAATTCTTCTTAGAAATATAATGAATGGTCCAAGACAATTTCAAAAGACTAATGATGAAAAACTAGATAAAGGAAGAACAGATATTCTCTTTTTTTTGTCATTTCCTTTTTTTTATTTTTATTTTATTTTATAATTATAATATTTTTTTTGACAGTACATATGCATGGGTAATTTTTTACAACCTTATCCCTTGCACTTACTTCTATTCAGATTTTTTCCCTTCCTCCCCCAAACCCCTCCCCCAGATGACAAGCAGTCTTATATATGTTAAATATATTACAGTATATTCTAGATACAATATATGTGTGTAGAACCGAATTTTTTGTTGCACAGGAAGAATTGGATTCAGAAGGTAAAAATAACAGTTTACATTCATTTCCCAGTGTTGCTTTTCTGGAAGTAGCTGGTTCTGTCCATCATTAATCAATTGGAATTGGATTAGCTCTTCTCTATGTTGAAGAAATCTATTTCCATCAGCATACATCCTCGTACAGTATCATTGTTGAAGTGTATAATGATCTTCTGGTTCTGCTCGTTTCACTCAGCATCAGTTGATGTAAGTCTCTCCAAGCCTCTCTGTATTTCTCCTGTTGGTCATTTCTTATAGAACAATAATATTCCATAACATTCATATACCATAGTTTACCCAACCATTCTCCAATTGATGGACATCCATTCATCTTCCAGCTTCTACCCACTATGAAAAGGGCTGCCACAAACATTTTGGCACATACAGGTCCCTTTCCCTTCTTTAGTAGTTCCTTGGGGTATAAGCCCAGTAGTAGTATGGCTGGGTCAAAGGGTATGCACATTTTGATAACTTTTTGGGCATAATTCCAGATTGCTCTCCAGAATGGTTGGATTCTTTCACAACTCCACCAACAATGCATCAGTGTCCCAGTTTTCCCACAGCCCCTCCAACATTCATCGTTATTTGTTCCTGTCATCTTAGCCAATCTGACAGGTGTGTAATGATACCTCAGAGTTGTCTTAATTTGCATTTCTCTGATCAATAGTGATTTGGAACACTCTTTCATATGAGTGGAAATAGTTTTAATTTCATCATCTGAAAATTGTCTGTTCATATCCTTTGACCATTTATCAATTGGAGAATGGCTTGATTTCTTATAAATTAAAGTCAATTCTCTGTATATTTTGGAGCTGAGGCCTTTATCAGAACCTTTAACTGTAAAAATGTTTTCCCAATTTGTTACTTCCCTTCTAATCTTGTTTGCATTAGTTTTGTTTGTGCAGAAACTTTTTAATTTGGTGTAATCAAAATGTTCTATTTTGTGATCAATAATGGTCTCTAGTTCTCCCTTGGACACAAACTCCTTCCTCCTCCACAAGTCTGAGAGGTAAACCATCCCATGTTCCTCCAATTTATTTATGATTTCGTTCTTTATGCCTAAATCTTGGACCCATTTTGATCTAATCTTAGTATGTGGTGTTAAATGTGGGTCCATGCCTAGTTTCTGCCATACTAATTTCCAGTTTCCCCAGCAGTTTTTGTCAAATAATGAATTCTTATCCCAAAATTTGGGATCTTTGGGTTTGTCAAAGATAAGATTGCTATTTTTATTCACTATCTTGCCCTATGAACCTAACCTATGCCACTGATCAACTAGTCTATTTCTTAGCCAATACCAAATGGTTTTGGTGACTGTTGCTTTGTAATATAGCTTTAAATCAGGTACACTTAGACCACCTTCCTCTGACTTTTTTTCATTAGTTCCCTTGCAATTCTCGACCTTTTATTCTTCCATATGAATTTTGTTGTTATTTTTTTCTAGGTCATTAAAATAGTTTCTTGGGAGTCTGATTGGTATAGCAAGAAATAAATAGATTAGTTTGGGGAGTATTGTCATCTTTATTATATTCGCTCGGCCTATCCAAGAACACTGAATGTCTTTCCAATTATCTAAATCTGACTTTATTTTTGTGGCAAGTGTTTTGTAATTTTGCTCATATAATTCCTGACTCTCCTTTGGTAGATATATGCCCAAATATTTTATACTATCGACTGTTATTTTGAATGGAATGTCTCTTTGTATGTCTTGCTGTGGGATTGTGTTGGTAATGTATAAAAATCCTGAGGATTTATGTGGATTTATTTTGTATGCTGCGACTTTGCTAAAATTCTGAATTATTTCTAATAGCTTTTTAGCAGAGTCTTTGGGGTTCTCTAAGTATACCATCATGTCATCTGCGAAAAGTGACAATTTGATTTCTTCATTTCCTACTCTAATTCCTTGAATCTCTTTCTCGGCTCTTATTGCCAAGGCTAGAGTTTCTAGTACTATATTGAATAGTAATGGTGATAATGGGCAACCTTGTTTCACTCCTGATCTTACAGGGAAAGGTTCTAGTTTATCACCATTACATATGATGTTTACTGAAGGTTTTAAATATATGCTCCTTATTATTTTAAGGAATAGTCCATTTATTCCTATACTCTCAAGCGTTTTTAGTAGGAATGGATGTTGGATTTTATCAAATGCCTTTTCTGCATCTATTGAGATGATCATATGGTTTTTATTAATTTGATTATTAATATGGTCAATTATACTAATAGTTTTCCTAATATTAAACCAGCCCTGCATTCCTGGTATAAATCCCACTTGGTCATAGTGTATTATCCTGGGGATGATTTTCTGAAGTCTATTTGCTAATATCTTATTTAAGATTTTAGCATCAATATTCATTAAGGAAATTGGTCTATAGTTTTCTTTCTCAGTTTTCGATCTACCTGGTTTAGGTATCAATACCATGTCTGTGTCATAGAAGGAATTTGGTAGGACTCCTTCAATCCCTATTTTTTCAAATAGTTTACATAGCATTGGAGTTAGTTGTTCTTTAAATGTTTGGTAGAATTCACCTGTAAATCCATCTGGTCCTGGGGACTTTTTCTTAGGAAGTTGGTTAATAGCTTGGTCTATTTCTTTTTCTGAGATGGGGACTATTTAGACTACTTACTTCTTCCCTCAGTTAATCTGGGCAAGCTATATTTTTGAAGGTATTCTTCCATTTCATTTAAGTTATCGAATTTATCTGCATAAAGTTGAGCAAAGTAGCTCCTAACTATTGTTCTAATTTCCTCTTCATTAGTGGTGAGTTTCACCCTTTTCATTTTCAAGACTATCAATTTGCTTTTTCTCTTTCCTTTTTTTAATCAGGTTTACTAAGGGTTTGTCTATTTTGTTGTTTTTTTCATAGAACCAACTCTTAGTTTTATTAATTAATTCAATAGTTTTTTTACTTTCAATTTTACTAATCTCACCTTTTATTTTTTGAATTTCAAGTTTTGTGTTTGTCTGGGGATTTTTAATTTGTTCCTTTTCTAGCAATTTTAGTTGTAAGCCCAATTCGTTGGCCCTCTCTTTCTCTATTTTATGCAAGTAGTCCTGTAGAGATATAAAACTTCCCCTTATTACTGCTTTTGCTGTATCCCACACATTTTTGATATGATGTCTCATTATTGTCATTTTCTTGGATGAAGTTATTAATTATGTCTATGATTTGCTGTTTTACCCAAAAATTCTTTAGTATAAGATTATTTAGTTTCCAATTATTTTTTGGTCTATTTTCCCCTGGCTTTTTATTAAATGTTATTTTGATTGCATTATGGTCTGAAAAGGATGCATTTACTATTTCTGCCTTACTGCATTTGATTTTGAGGTTTTTATGCCCTAGTATATGATCAATTTTTGTATAGGTTCCATGAACTGCTGAGAAGAAAGTATATTCCTTTCTGTCTCCATTTAGCTTTCGCCAAAGTTCTATCATATCATATTCTCAATGAAAGTTGAAAAATAATACTTTCTCATTTTTGTGTTTTTTTCTTTTAGTTTTTTTTGTCTTTTGTAATATGACTAATATAAAAATATGCTTTTATATGAATCCAATTCACTTGCATATCATCGTATCATCTCCCTGATGCCATGTTCCTCTTTGTGACTAAGGATAAACAACAATCTCTGTGAACAAAAATTGGGCTACAAACTGGAATTGGTCAGTTAGAAGACTCCCTCCTCCCTCCCTCCCTCCCTCTCTCTTTCCCTTCCTTCCTTCCTTCCTTCTTTCCTTCCTTCTTTCCTTCCTTCCTTCCTTCCTTCCTTCCTTCCTTCCTTCCTTCCTTCCTTCCTTCCTTCCTTCCTTCCTTCCTTCCTTCCTTCCTTCCTATCAGAAAGCTGCAATGATTATAGTTTGATATGAACTTGGTAGAATCAATGCTATTTAGGAAATAAACTAATTTATGAACCTAGTCCTATCTGTACACACACACACACACACACACACACACACACACACACACACGTGTGTTTATAAAAAAGTAAAATAGGTAACAGGAGTGGTAAATAGAAATATATTTGAGATAGCATTTCCTGATAAGGGGAGAGAACAAGCTGACTTTCAAGTTCCTACCTCATACATGAACACACACACACACACACATACACACAGAAAGAGAGAGAGAAAGATGAGGAGGAGGAGGAAGAAGGAAGGAGATAGAGGAGGAGGGGAGAAGGGAGAGAAAGAGGAGGAGGAGAAGGAGGAGAAAAAGGAAGAGGAGAAAGAGAAGGAGGAGGAGAAGGAGGAGGAAAAGGAGGAGGAGAAGGGGGAGGAAAAGGAGGAGAAGGGGGAGGAAAAGGAGAAGAAGAAGAGGAGGAAGAAGAGGAGGAGGAGGAGAAGGAAGAGGAGAAAGAGAGAGAGAGAGAGAGAGAGAGAGAGAGAGAGAGAGAGAGAGAGAGAGAGAGAGAGAGAGAGAGAAAGAGACATTATTCATGTATTCTATTGAGGTCTTGAAATTTCTTGCTATAAATCCAAAGTTAAAATTGAGATCTCATAATTTCTTTCCCATTGTTTCCTTTATTATTTGTTGACCTTGGCCAAATTGTTTGATTGCTCTGTGCTTCACTTTTCTAATTTATAAAATGAAGGAAATGGATCAGATGACCTTTAATATCCAATCCAACTCTATATTAATAATTCTATAACCTATTTGATTTCCTCAAGTCTCTGTTTTAGGAAATGATGAAAAAAGTATAGTCTAACTACAGGAATACCAATAAATCAGAAAATCTGTATTCTAGTTCAGTTGTCTAAATCTGGGCAATTCAATCAACTTTTCTTCATTTTTTATTATATAATAGGTACTGTTTTAAACAATTAGGATATAAAATAAAAGCAAAATAGTTACTACCCTAAAGAATCTTACATTAGAAGGGGTAAAGATCCATACATGAAATATAAGTAAGTACATACAAGAGTTATACTGAGAAGAATCAAGGTAACCATTAGATAGAGAGCATAGTGGATGGTTGTGGAGAGAGAAGGGGAAGGAAGAACCAAGAAAAGTCTCTTGTGGAAGGTTACACAACTTCTGTGGGCCTCATAGGAAAATGAATGCTATTTGTTTATTTCTACATTATAGTGAAGATTAAAAGAAAAATGGACTAAAGCATTTAAACTTGCTGGATAGAATATAAACTCAGGGATTCGTAAAATAGAAGAGTGGTTTTTGAAGTAAAATTGAAGTGAAATTTTTGTAATTCAACATATTCTGATTTTTGATTAGACATATTTTCAATAAGATTGTCCTAAAAATTATGAATTATTTGTATTATTGTAAATTGCATGGTTTATTGGAAAGTGTGTCAGAAAAGCAACACATTTCTCTGGGTCATATTGAACTATAAAATATAAAATACAATTTGGCTAGAAGAATTGTGAAATATCATCCAAAATTAATAATTTGGTAAGTATTCTTCTATAAGAGAAGATATGGAGATAAATTCTTTATATACTTAAAACTCTCACTGCTCTCCTCCAAATGCTAATTTCTCCATTAATCTGCAGCATGAAATAATAGAACAGTGAAATGTCACCTCTAAAAGACTGTAGGATACTTCTTCCTCATTCACTGTTTTGAGTATTAGGTAATGCAGCAAGAGATATAACTTATTGCACTATAGTTGGGTAGAGAATTATTCCTTTCTCTGGCTAGAGTAACCTAATTCTGTCAAGGAAACTATATAGATGGGCAAAATAAGAAAGTGCATATGAATCAAATAAGAAAATCAATACTGTGTGTGTGTGCATGTGTGTGTGTGTCTGTGTGTCTGTGTTTGTGTGTGTGTATTTATCACATATGGCTTTGCCTATTAATGTTTCAGAAATATATTATTTGTCTTTTCATCAATTCATGCTTGTCTTTGTCCCTGCATAATTTATATATATAAAGGAATAAGAGTGTAGCTATTTTACTAAAGCTGTGTTGTCCAAGTGTGTACCACAGGTGCAAAATGTTTCCTTTTTTTCCTCCTGTTGTTTCAACGCTACTTAATGACTAAAAACTGAATACCAAGAACAATCATGAGCACTTAAGGCCCAATTCATAAAAAATGATGCAAGCCATTTATGCACAAATGTTGCTACTTTCATATGGAAACAAGGTACATAAAGAATTTCCTTTTGTGATTCATAAACCCTTTTTAAGGTAATTTTGTTGCTCAGTTTTGTACCTCAGGAGAACAAAACTACAAGAAGGGGAAGCAGGGAAAAAAAAGTAGAGGCTACTAGTTTATTTTGGGGTCTATTTGCATAAAATATAGCATTAGCAGCTTTTATGTCTCCAATATTAATTATGAATCTATCAGATAGTGAAATTTGGATTGTGTAGTTATTGCCAGCTTCAGGTTGAACATAAAACATTTACTTTTAACATTTCATAAAAAGGTCTATCCAGGTAGACCCATGAGGAATCTTTGTGATTCTTCATCCAGTTTTTTCACAGACATTTCAAGTAGATTTAGTGCTGATCTAAATGCTCAGAAACTGTCTCCTCAGTCCCCAAGCTGGAATTGGACAATCGGAGGCAGGTCTTTTATTCAATAACAAGTTTAGGAAAATGGAAAAGGAGGCAAGCTGAGTTTGATGTTTCTCTTTGGGAATACTCATAGTATGGTTGCATGTAAAGGGATTAGTATGCTGAACTGAGATAATTCGAGAAATTCCTAAGAAGTCAATTATTTATTACACTGTTGTTTATTTTCAATCATCATTAATTCGGAGGCTTGTAATTATATAAAATTTGTAAGAGAATGGAAAAGAAGTCTGACACTAAACATGTATTGGTTAATTTGCTATCTGGAGGGGAGGGAAGGAGGGGAAAAATTAGAACAAAAGGTTTGGTAATTGTCAATGTTGTAAAATTACACATACATATATATGGTAAATAAAAACTACTAAAAAAAAAAAAAAAGAAGAAGGCTGACTGATTTGTAATATTATGTAAAGACTATGGGAATTTGGATTTTGACCAATACTTGAAATCTAGGGGGGAAAAAACAAAACAAACAAAAAAAAAACCTTAAAAAATTCTTCCATACCAAAAATTTCTTAGCCTCAGGCTTTCTAGTAGCAAGAATTACTCTTATTTCATAGCCATCTTGGTTCTCATTCATTTCTTAAGGAACTTGTTATGTAGGTCATAATACAACTCTACTTCCCCAATACTATCATATTTGAGTATATTTGAAAGTGCTATAAAATTAATTGAATTCAAAATATACTTCTTAAGCTATTGTATATGCAGCACTGTGGTAGGTACTGGAAACACAAAGACATAAATGAAACTATCTCTAATTTTTAAAAATATATTTTAAACTTAAATATAGAATAAGAAAAGAAAAAATGCCATATGCACAGCAGCACATGTGAGAGGATTCAAATTATAAAACAATAAATTTCTATTTCTAGAAAGCCTATGTAATAAATGATACACATTTTCTTTGAAGTTGTTAATTCTTCTTTGCTTCCTTATAGGTTTTCTTTTGTTCTCTGTTGTAAACTTTTTACTCTATTTTCCCTGTTTTCTCCCTTCTCTTGCCCAAGAGGACTACAATTAAGCATAGATAGGGAGAAGAAAGAGAGCCAAAGAGAATATATATATATATATATATATATATATATACATATATAAATACTTATATACATAGATACATATGCATACAAATAAATATAGATAATCACTCACATGCTACACATATACATTCATATGTATGTATGTAAAATTACTAAGCTCCTTTTCACTTAGCTTTAGTTTCTCTGAAGGTGAATAACATCTTCTATTAGAAGTCAGACCTTTTTATATTTTTTCTAAATCTATCAGATCATCATTTCCTCTGCCACAGTAATATTTTAACTTTATATTGTCTAATTATTTTAAATATTCTAAACAATATTAATTAATGGCTGACAAATATTGTGGCTGACATAAAGTGTCATTTCCCTGTTTTTTCTTTGATTAATTTAATTTTAGCTTTAACTTTGAGATCATGATTACTACCCTTGATTTTGTTAAATAATAAATTATACTGCTAATCTTTATTATATGATTGTGTATATCTCTCAGTTTTCTAACATTTCCTTAAAGCAGCATATTGTTGAGTTCAAATTTTTGAGTGTTTCCATTTAATGGATGAAATCATTCAATTATTTGTTTCTTTTTCTCCTTTTTATTTTTCTCCCTATTGTACTCATCCTATTCCTATCATTTATCTCCTCTACTTTATTTTTAATCATTGATTTTCTCTCCTATTACTCAATCTATGCCCCTCCAAGAATTTCTCCCTTATTCTCTTTTCCCACCCTATCTCCTTGTCTTTTTTGTTTCTATCTCAATTTTGAAGACTTTTATAACGTTCCAAATATATCTTTATCCCATTCTATACAGGATATTCTTCGATAACACTGCCTAACTTTTTTCTATAATCCTCTTACTTCTTCATAAATTTAGAATACTTTTGTTCTTTTCCAAATATAGGTTGTACTTTCTTTAATCCAGATTTGATGTGAATAAGATTCCTTCTAAATTCCCTCATTTCTCCTCGCCTCCATTCCTATCCCTAAACCTCTTATTTTTTTTCTGAATTTAGAAAACAATTTATACATATACATATGTACAGTACCCCCTATACTCTAATATATTAAAGTATAGTTCCAGAACTAATTCCTCTATATCAATTCTCCCTCTTGCACCTCATTCCTATAAGGTTATTATTCTTATTTACTTTTTTCCTATTTTGTTTTCCTTTTTATAATCATATCATACTCACACCCACTCTAATATTTCCTTTGGATTACCAAATGGCTAATGTCAATCTTAAACATACAGTTTACATTTCCACATATAAAAAAATGAACAGTTTGTAATTATTGAGTTCCTAGTAATTAGTTTTTGTTGTTTACCTTATTTTTCTCTTGGACTTTGTATGGTGGATTTTCTATTAAGTTCACATTGTCAACTCAGTAAATAACCCTTTTTTCCCCCTTATTAAGATTTATCCTGAAGTCTGATGGGTATGATATTTTTGGCCACAACTCCATTTATTTTTCTCTTCAATATGTATAGTGCATAAGATCTGTGCAATTTTAGTGTAGCCATTGCTAGAACTTGTATAATTTTAATTGTGATTCCTCTGTTTTTGAATTGGTGGGGTTTTTTCGTTTCGTTTTGTTTTGTTTTTTTGTTAATTTGTCTTTTTTATTGGTGCTTACAGTATTTTTCTCTTTGACTTTGGGATTTTGGAATTTGCTTATGTTATCCCTGAAGATTTTTTCTTGTCTATCTCTTTCATGTGGTGATTGTGAATTTCATCTATTTCTATTTCTAATTTCCTTCTTGATCTAATACTTTGAGACAATTTTCTCTAATTACTTCTTATATCATTGCATCAAGATTCTTTTTTAAATCATACTTTTCAGATAGTCTGATTATTCTTATGTTGAATGACAAAAAAGAAGAATATGAGATTTATAATAAAAGAACAATTAATCTGGAGAACAGATGAAGAAGAGAAAACAGTTTATTTTATTATTTCTTATAACTTCACTGGCTTCCCCTTGATGAATCACAATTTTCATATAAGTCACTCCTTAAGATTTTGAAACTCTTTTTCTCAGTTGGTTGACTTTCTTTTCATAATTTTATTTTTCTTGGATGTTCTTATTTTTTTTTTAATTTTCCTTCAGTCTCTCTTACCTGACTTTTAAAGCTTTTTCCATGAATTCATTTTGGACAGATGATCATTTGACATTACTCTTTGGGGTAGGAGGGGATTTTTTTTTTCTCTCTAGTATTCTTCCCCAATGGTGGACCCTAGTTTTTTCTATTCCCATAGTAGTTGACTGTGGTTGGATTCTTTCTCCTTTGCCTGCTCATTTTCATCCATTCATTCATTCACTCATTTTTTTCTTTCTTTTTTTAAATTTATTTGTTTGATCATTCATTCATTCGTCTATCTTTTTGTTTATTATTTATTATTTATTTATTTATATATAGCAGCTTGTTCTCATAATTAACAGTAATGCTAGGGTGTGTGATATAGTGCTTCTGGCCTCAGGTTCTTTGTACTACTATATATTTTTTGAGATTTTATCAGGGGCCAACCTCTACACTCCTTTCTACCTTTAAGTCACAGCTAGTCACTCTCTCCCATATCCACTACTTCCTCAAATCTCTCCAGTGTCTATAACCTTTAGTTCTCCTCTCTGACTTAGAATTGAAACCAAGAACTCAGGTATCCTGTAAGTGCTTATAGCCAGCATCTTTCCTGTCCCATTGCTTTTGCACTCACCTGGTTTGGCAGCACAGCTGGGCCTGACATACCTGGTCAGCGGAGATTCCCTTTTCCCCTACTCAAATGCCTGAACTTCTACATTATCCTGGAGGTAAAATTTTCTGTGGCTGAAGCTTTGACTACGTCCCAACTCAGCTACTCCCAGGAATCATAACTTGCTTTTTCAGTAGAGATAACCTAGAATTGTTTAAACTTCAGTGGGGTCCAACCTCCTTTCTAGGATCTTTCTTATGATTTTCTCCAGACATCCCAGGAGGACTATTGTTCTGCCTCAATGCTTATTTATTTTTGCTGCTTTATATTCATTTTGAGGTCCTATTTTGTTTTGTTTGTGGAGAAAATCTTGAAAGCTTGGAATTTTCTGACCTAATCCACTATCTTCCTAGAATCATTTCTCAATCATCTCTAATTTTGAGGAACATATATTTTACTAGTTTTAGGAAGGTGGTGTAAGTAGAGAATTTTTTTTTGGATCATTACAGAGAAACTAATTTGATGAAGAAAAGAATGCAAAAAAGTGCTGATATCAGGGAGAATATATTACTTAAGCTGAAGAAATTAGCAACTAGAATCTAGAAACAGAAATAAGAAGAAAGTCCATGTTAAATATAGCAAAGAGGTAAAGAGATAGCATATGGAAAGTCAGGCTTAGGGGAAAAAAAGCTAGTAGGAGAGCTTGATTACATGTAGTATACATAAAGAAAGTGCAGTAATATGAAATACCTGGAAAGAAAGCTGGGAGGTATTTTTATTATCATGATAACAATCATAATTTCAGTCATTCTTCATATTCTTGACACTTAACTCTACATTAGCAATCCCTCTCCATTGTATCCAGTGGTGTCTTGGTAAATATTCAACAATCTACTCTCTGAAAATATCACAGCCTATTTTCAAGTTTAATCTGCATTATTAACATTTTTCTGTTACTTTTATAAGTTTTTTTCTATTATACCCTATTTATATTGAAACTGGCCTGCTAATTGTATAGCAAATATATAGCTATATAACAACAAATAATGCACTCTTAAGATTTAAAAAAAAAAAAAAACAAACCCTTAAATGCAACCCTAGTTAAAAAATATCATGAAGTAACTTTGGAAAACTTAAATGTTCTGTTTATTCAAATATATTGTATATGTGGCCAGAATTATAAGTTATCCTCTTACCCCTTTTCTTAAGCTTCTGTGTGTCAAGAATCAAGAGAAAAAAACTGAATTTAAAAAAAAAAAACTGTTTGGATGAAAATCTTTACTGCTGCTTAGATTCATCAATGACCAACAAATTCTAATAACATTAAAAGCAATCTTCTTTCCAAGTGGATAAAAAAGAGGAAAATGTCATATTTATATTTCACAGCTTGAAATGACACCTGTTGTAGAAGAGAATGGTTATTATTTTAATTGATTTACTTGCTGTTATTATTTAGTTGTTAATTTGTGAAAATTAACACAACTTTTTAGAAGTATGGAATTGTTGTGATTGTTTTCTAAATTTTCCCTGCAAGTGTTAATGGTACCACCATAAAAATCAATGAACTGAATATGTCATTGAAAAACAAAGAAAGAAAAAAAACCTGGCCTGCTAGATATTCTCTGAATTTTACATATTTATGAATTTGTATAATCTGGCCCTCATATCTTTCTTTTCCAGTCTTTAGCTTCTTTCAGAACTCAGGTGATATCTTTTTTCCATTCCCAAACCTCTTTTCAATACTCTCCCTGCTCCCTATTAATACCATTATTGGTCTTCTTAAAATTACTTTTGTTAACCAATATGTTGGCACATAAAAGGTCACAGTAGATAGAGTACTGGGCTTGAAATCAGGAAGACTCATCTTCCTGAGATTAAATCTGGTTGCAGGTATTTACTAGATGTGTGATCCTGGGCAAATCGCTTCACACTGCTTGCCTCAGTTCCTCATTTGTAAAACAGGCTGGAGAAGGAAATGACAAATGATTCTAGTATCTTTTCCAAGAAAACCCTACATGAGGTCATGAAGAGTTATATGTGTTTCATTCCACCCATTCCATGCCCCTCAAAAGGCAGGAGCTATTGTTACTTTCTTTATACTCCCAGTTTAGCACAGTAGTCTGTACATTGTAGGAAGATTATAAAAGGTTGATGAGTTGTAACATGTTGAGTTGCCTCAAAGCAGAGATGGGAAGAGGAGGATAGGAAATGAGAAAAAAAAGAAATAAGCTTGTTAAGAACTTACTATGTCCCCAGCAATGCTAGGCACTTTATTAATATATTCTCTTTTGTCTCTCTTCCCTCTGCACCAACTAGCTTTGAATGGCTGATTTAAAAAAAAAAAAAAAAAGACACCGAGGAAGGAAATAGTTGTAGGGTTGGTGGTATTAGAAGGGACTAAAACTGTCTAAATATTAGCAAGCCTTTTTTATTCTGCTAATGATAGAAAAATTGAGAAAGTGTGAACTTGCCTTGTTAATTTTATCTTTCAGTATATTGAATTATCAAAGGAAACTGATTATGAGGTTGATCATGATCAATAACTGAAAACAAGATTTGGAGTAAAATGTTCATAGAACATGAGGTTTCATGAAAGAGAAGGAAGTTAATACAAAGCATAGGTTTTAGGAAGGTATATTTCTAAGAGTATAGGGCAGAGGAGAGACAAAGACAGAAAGATACAGAGACACAGAAATTCAGAGAGGGAAAGGGAAGAAGGAGGGGGAGGAGGAGAAAGGAGAAGGAGAGAGAGAGAGAGAGAGAGAGAGAGAGAGAGAGAGAGAGAGAGAGAGAGAGAGAGAGAGAGAGAGGAGGAAGCAAAGGGAGAGGAAAAGAGAGAGGGAAAGGAGAGGGAAAGGAAGAGGGAGAAGGATAAGGAGAGGGAGAGGGACAGGGAAAGGGAGGAGGAGATGGAGAGGGAAATAAAGATATGATATATACATATATACACATATACACAGACATATATATACCCATAAATATATAGATATCTATAATCATTCACACACACACAAACACACACACACACACACACACACACACATATATATATATATATATATATATATTTATATATATATTTATATATATATTTATATTTATATACATTTATATGGATATATGTAAAACTCGACTGTGCTTTGTTTCTCTGAAAGTGAATAGCATCTTCTTTTAAAACTCCATGTCTTAACTGGGATAATGATACATTGTTGGTGGAGTTGCGAAAGAATCTAACCATTCTGGAGAGCAATCTGGAATTTTGCCCAAAAAGTTATCAAACTGTGCATGTGCTTTGATCCAGCAGTGCTACTACTGGACTTATATCCCAAAGAAATACTAAAGAAGGGAAAGGGGCCTGTATGTGCCAAAATGTTTGTGGCAGCCCTTTTTGTAGTGGCTAGAAACTGGAAAATGAATGGATGCCCATCAATTGGAGAATGGCTGGGTAAATTATGGTATATGAATGTTATGTAATATTATTGTTCTGTAAGAAATGACCAGCAGGATGACTACAGAGAGGCTTGGAGAGAATTACATGAACTGATGCTGAGTGAAATGAGCAGAACCAGGAGATCATTATATGGTTTAACAACAATACTGTATGAGGATGTATTCTGATGGAAGTGGATATCTTCAACAAAGAGAAGATCTAATTCATTCAGTTCCAATTGATCAATGATGGACAGAATCAGCTACACCCAGAGAAGGAACACTGCAAAATGAGGTAAACTGTTTGCATTTTTGTTTTTCTTCCCAGGTTATTTTTACCTTCTTAATCCAATTTTTCTGGTGCAACAAGAAATTCGGTTCTACACACATATATTGTATTTAGGATATATTATAACACATTTAACATATATGGGACTGCCTGCCATCTAGGGGAGGGAGTGGAGGGAAGGAGGAGAAAATTCAGAATAGAAGTGAATGCAAGGGATAATGTTGGAAAAAATTACCCATGCATATGAACTGTCAAAAAAAAAGTTATAATTATAAAATTAATAAAAAATACAAAAAAGTCCATGTCTTTCCATATTATTTTCTAAATTTATCAGCTCATTTCCTACACCACAGTAATGTTCCAACTGTATACTGTATAGTTATTTTAACTAGTTTAAAGCAATATCAATTAATACCTGTAAATATTAATGTGACTGACATATAAACTATATCTCAATGTCAATATATGGCAAACTATGCAAAATTTTATTCCTAACAGAGGAAGTAGAATGCTCAGGTCTGAATAGGTAGTCTCAGTCACTGTTATAGACACAATCTATGTGTAAAATTCACTATCATCCAAGAGTCCTAACAAGAGGGAATTTGTATGGCTATTTTCATTAACAATAGAAACCTCCTAGGCCATACCCATCTTTTATTTTTTTTAAATAGTTTTTATTTACCAGATATATGCATGGGTAATATTACAGCATTGACAATTGCCAAAACTTTTGTTCTAATTTTTCCCCTCCCTCCCCCCCACCAGATGGCAGGTTGACCAATACATGCTAAATATGTTAGAATATAAATTAAATACAATATATGTATGCATGTCCAAACAGTTGTTTTACTATACAAAAATAATCAGACGTTGAAATAGTATACAATTAGCCTGTGAAGGAAATCAAAAATGCAGGAGGACAAAAATAGAGGGATTAGGAATTCTATGTAGTAGTTCATAGTCATCTCCCAGAGTTCTTTCCCTGGGTACAGCTGGCTCAGTTCATTACTGTTCTATTAGAACTGGTTTGGTTGATCTCATTGTTGAAGAGTGCCATGTCCATCAGAATCGATCATCATATAGTATTGTTCTTGAAGTATATAATGATCTCCTGGTCCTGCTCATTTCACTCAGCATCAGCTCATGTAAGTCTCTCCAGGCCTTTCTGAAATCATACTGCTGGTCATTTCTTTTCTTTTTTTTTATGACAAGATAGTCTTTATTGATTAGAAAAGGACACCTAGATGTCTAGGTCAGCAATATCTCCCTTATTGCAAGGAGGCATAGCTTGAGCTCTTTATTCTATACACAACAAGATAATAGAACTGGATTTGTATCCGATAAGACTTTTTTTTTTTTAATCTAATTTATTTATTTATTTATTTTTTTAAATTTTTATTTTATTTTATAATTATAACATTTTTTTGACAGTACATATGCATGGGAAATTTTTTACATCATTATCCTTGCACTTACTTATATTCAGATTTTTTCCCTTCCTCCCCCAACTCCCTCCCCCAGATGACAAGCAGTCTTATATATGTTAAATATATTACAGTATATTCTAGATACAATGTATGTGTGTAGAACCGAATTTTTTGTTGCACACGAAGAATTGGATTCAGAAGGTAAAAATAACAGTTTACATTCATTTCCCAGTGTTGCTTTTCTGGATGTAGCAGGTTCTGTCCATCATTAATCAATTGGAATTGGATTAGCTCTTCTCTATGTTGAAGAAATCCACTTCCATCAGCATACATCCTCGTACAGTATCCTTGTTGAAGTGTATAATGATCTTCTGGTTCTGTTCGTTTCACTCAGCATCAGTTGATGTAAGTCTCTCCAAGCCTCTCTGTATTTCTCCTGTTGGTCATTTCTTATAGAAAAATAATGTTCCACAACATTCATATACCATAGTTTACCCAACCATTCTCCAACTGATGGACATCCGTTCATTTTCCAGTTTCTAGCCACTATGAAAAGGGCTGCCACAAACATTTTGGCACATACAGGTCCCTTTCCCTTCTTTAGTAGTTCCTTGGGGTATAAGCCCAGTAGTAGTATGGCTGGGTCAAAGGGTATGCACATTTTGATAACTTTTTGGGCATAATTCCAGATTGCTCTCCAGAATAGTTGGATTCTTTCACAACTCCACCAACAATGCATCAGTGTCCCAGTTTTCCCACAGCCCCTCCAACATTCATCGTTATTTGTTCCTGTCATCTTAGCCAATCTGACAGGTGTGTAATGATACCTCAGAGTTGTCTTAATTTGCATTTCTCTGATCAATAGTGATTTGGAACACTCTTTCATATGAGTGGAAATAGTTTTAATTTCATCATCTGAAAATTGTCTGTTCATATCCTTTGACCATTTATCAATTGGAGAATGGCTTGATTTCTTATAAATTAAAGTCAATTCTCTGTATATTTTGGAGCTGAGGCCTTTATCAGAACCTTTAACTGTAAAAATGTTTTCCCAATTTGTTACTTCCCTTCTAATCTTGTTTGCATTAGTTTTGTTTGTGCAGAAACTTTTTTAATTTGGTGTAATCAAAATGTTCTATTTTGTGATCAATAATGCTCTCTAGTTCTCCCTTGGACACAAAATCCTTTCTCCTCCACAAGTCTGAGAGGTAAACCATACCATGTTCCTCCAATTTATTTATGATTTCATTCTTTATGCCTAAATCTTGGACCCATTTTGATCTAATCTTAGTATGTGGTGTTAAATGTGGGTCCATGCCTAGTTTCTGCCATACTAATTTCCAGTTTTCCCAGCAGTTTTTGTTAAATAATGAATTCTTATCCCAAAATTTGGGATCTTTGGGTTTGTCAAACACTAGACTGCTATTTTTATTCACTATCTTGCCCTTTGAACGTAGCCTATGCCACTGATCAACTAGTCTATTTCTTAGCCAATACCAAATGGTTTTGGTGACTGTTGCTTTATAATACAGTTCTAGATCAGGTACAGCTAGACCACCTTCAATTAATTTTTTTTTTCATTACTTCCCTTGCAATTCTCGACCTTTTGTTCTTCCATATGAATTCTATTGTTATTTTTTCCAGGTTATTAAAATAGTTTCTTGGAAGTCTGATTGGTATAGCACTAAATAAATAGATTAGTTTAGGGAGTATTGTCATCTTAATATTCGCTCGGCCTATCCAAGAGCACTGAATGTCTTTCCAATTATTAAAATCTGACTTTATTTTTGTGGCAAGTGTTTTGTAATTTTGCTCATATAATTCCTGACTCTCCTTTGGTAGATATATTCCCAAATATTTTATACAATCGACCATTATTTTGAATGGAATTTCTCTTTGTATCTCTTGCTGTTGGATTGTGTTGGTAATGTATAAAAATGCTGAGGATGATCTAGGAGAAAAGTTAAGACCAATTGTGTTAAATTTTTTATCCAAAGTGTTGAATAAGATTGTAATATGAACACACATATGCTTTAGAAAAACCATTTCATTAGTGTGGAAAGATTTCAGGCAGAGAGACCAATTGCAAGACTATTATAATAGGACAGGCAAGGAGTCATTGGGGACTAAACTAGGATGGTGACCCTATGAAGGAACAAAGGAAAAGAGGAAAATATTTTTCAGGGGAGATATGGTGTAATGAAAGGATTGTAAATTGCTTAGCTATATGGAAAAAGTAAGAAGGAAGAGTCAGGAATGCTACAAAAGTCAAGGTCCTGTGTAACCTGATTGAAAATTTTATCGTTCTTGAATAGAATAGGGAATTTCAAAAAGGATTAGGCTTTGAGGGGAAGGATAATGAATTCTGTTTGGTTTATGTATTTAAGTAAATATACTAGAGTTCCATAAATATTATATTTTCATATCATTGAAACATGAAATATCTGATTTTTCTTCTATTTCCCTATCATTTAAAGATTTTTTTTTATTTTTCAACCATGACAAAAGTCTAACACATCTATCTCTTATACATGTACTTTTTTACTCAAAGCTTTTACTTTAAGTTCATGACTTACTCTGTCAAAAAATTCAGTTTAAAATCTCTACCCTGGCACACAAATTTTTCTTTATTTGTCTCTCAATTTATTGTCAGTAGTGACCATATGCGCTTCTCAAACCTATCTACTTGCTGTTCCAAAAGCAAGCATTTTTTTTTTTTTTTTTACTTCTAAGCTTTTGTTTTTACTTTTATCATCTCCTATGCTTGGAATACCTTCTTGTGAATCTCTGTCAATTATAAGCTTAATCATGCTTCAGGCACAAATTAAATATCACTTCTTATAAATTGTTGTTCAAGTTTTAACACATGAATAGTTGTGGCCAATTCTTCATGACTCAGTATGGGATTTTCATGGCAAAAATATTGGAGAAATAGGCTACTTTTCTCCAGTTGTTGTTTTTTGTCCTTTATTTTCAAAGGGGATCATTTTCCTAAGGAAGATAATGCTATGTCTTGCAAATGAATTGGATTTAAGTGAGGGAGATCACACATGCAGAATCAGCAATTTCACTTTGTTTCAGAGCCATCTGCATCCAGTGGGAAGATATAGATCAGGATGAGTGGAGATAGGCCCAGATGCAGTTGGAGACCTTGTACTTTTTAAACTAAGATATTTTTTCAGATTTTAGTTTGTCTGAGGCAATAACCTGTCAGTGATTAAAGCTATATAAAATATTAGGCAATAAATATTTTATTTTACCTAGTTAAAAAAAAATCATTCTGGAAAGGGAAGACCCTCAGGGTCTATGGCCAAAATAAGAACAATTGCAAATTATCTTGCAAGATTTCATGAGTCAATATTTATATTCCTTTAGGCCAGAGCACTTCAAGTAAGTGTATGATACCCTATGTGGAAAAGGGAAGAAAAGGAAAGGAAAGGAGAGGAGGGAGAGATAGAAAAAGAAAGGAAAAAAGGAGGGAAGCAAGTAAGGAAAGAAAGAAGTAAGCAATGAAGGAAGGAAAGAATAAGAAGGAGGGAAGAAAAAATAGAAGTTAGGAAGGAGGGAGCTAGCATTGTCTAAATGGAACTGGTTAGTTTTGTCCCCATTAGGGCAACTACTACTATTCAAAGGTTGTTGTTTGTCTTTCATTCTTAAGGAATAACATCAGGAAAGAAGTGTCATGACTTGCAAATGAATTGGATTTAAATGATACAGGGCTGTGCAAAGTCACCAGCTACATTCCTTCTGGAGTCATCTGGATCCAGTGGCAAGGTAGGGTAAAGTCATATTTAAACAAAAAGAAGAAAAAGAAAAAAACAAATATAAACCATATGATTGAACACAACATCTGTATAATTTTAGCTTTATATTGGTTTCAGTTCTATTTTGTCTTTTACTATAGACTTGGCATAAACACACATGTGAGTTCTAAGTGTGTGTTATTCATATGGAAAAACAAAACAAAAGACACACAAACATAATCTCACAGTGTAACAGTTGAAGTTATTTTTAAAGCCTTCAGAAAAAACAATATTAATATTGAAGTTGCATAAACTTGACTTGAGAAGTTGAAGCCAGATTTTAAGATGGTGGAGTCAAGTCAGGAAGCTGCTTGAGCTCTCCCAGTTTCCCTCAAGAAACCACATGAAACCAAATATCTCAATAAAACCTTACAAAGTGAAATCTCTCTCTACTCAAGACAGACTGAAAAAGCATCAAGAATGGTCAGTCTCACTGGGGTGAAAAAGTTTTTAGCCCAAGTCAAATAGACTCTGGGAAAGCCAGTGAGAAGGTCTTAATCACAGCCAATCAGCAACTACCACCCCCAGTCCTGGCTCATTAGAGCCCAAAATAAGTGGGGCAGCTTCCAATCCCAGTTCAGAAGGCAAACTCTGGAAATCAGACTGTTTTCTGAACAGAAAAAGCAAAGCTACCTCCTACAAATATAAGGGCCTCTGTGCTCAAAGCCAGACTGAGAGCTGCTCAAAAAGCACCATCTTTACCCCAGGAGTAGAGCTCTACCTTAAAGGTTAAAAAAACCAAAAAAACAAAAAAAACAAAACAAAAAAAAACAGAGGAAATATAAAAAGAAAAGGAAAGAAAATGATCAAGGAACAGAAAAGAACCTTGACCATAGAAGCAACATAGAAAGAGGGTAGATCAAAACACAAACTCAGATGAGGACAAAATGTCCACAAAAGAAATCTCTATAAATTAATCTCAAGTCCAAAGAGGCTTTGGAAATGCTCATAAGACTTCAAAAGGCAAATAAGAAGAAAAAATGAGAAAGATGAGAGGTATGCATGAGAAAGAAAGCAGTTTAGAAAAGGAAGGAAAAAAAATTGTCTGAAGAAAACAACTCCTTAAACAGTAGAATAAACCAAATGGAAAATAAGATACAAAAGACAACTTAAGAAAATCCCACATTAAAAACAATAGTAGGGCAAATGGAAGCTAATTGTGAAAAATGGAATCGGTCAAACAAACTAAAAAATGGAACAAAATGTAAAATACTTCATTGGAAAAAAAACTAGTTGATCTGTAAAATAGATCCAAAAGTGACAATTAAAAAAATTATTGACCTATCTGAATGCCTTGACCAAAAAAAAAGAACCTAGGTAGCATTCTACAAGATATCATTAAGAAAAAAATTACCCTAAAATTCTAGAAACAGAGGGGAAAGTGCTCATTGAAGGAATCCATCAATCACGTTAAGGAAGAGATCCCACAAGAAAAACACCAGGGAGCATTGTTGTGAAACTCCAAAACTATAATCTCAATGAAAAATACTGCAGGCTGCCAGACAAAAACAATTCAAATATCAAGGAGCAGCACTCTGGATTACCCAGGATATGGCAGCACTAAAGGATCAGAGGGCCTGGAATACCACTTTTCTGAAGGCAAATAACCCGGGGTTACAACCATGAATTAACTATGCAGCTAGATTCAGCATCATATTCCAGGACACAAGATGAAGCTTTAATGATAAGAGACTTTCAAGCATTTCTACTGAAAAAAAAAACAAAAAAAAACCCCAAAACCAGAACTAAACAGAAAATTTGATCTGCAAACATAGGACACAAGAGAACCATAAAAAGGTAAACAGGGAAATTATATATGCATATATACCTATGTATCTATAGATAGATAGATAGATATAGATATAGTTGTAGATGTAGATATAGATATGTACATATCTATATCTACATCTATATCTATCTATCTATCTATCTATCTATATATGTATATATATATATATATATATATATTTTAAAAGATTAAGCTGTTAATATCCATGGTTAGGAACACAATAACTATAATTCTTGTAACTATCTCTGTCACTGGGGCAGACAGAGGGGAACTTCTCATGAACTGAAGATGAGGTTGTGTGCTGGAACTCTATCTTCCCAGAAATCAACCGGAGTCAGGATCACTAAACGTCTTTATTCTTGATTTTTACCGTCCCCTCCAACGCCAGGTCACAAGTGCAAGAGAGTGTGAGTTCCATGACCCAAGTTTCTCCTGCTCCACCTACTCCTCCCACACAAGTCACTTCCCCCATCTTTGTCCCACCAATCAAGTCAGCACAGAACAGCTGGGGAGGGTCAACCTTCAAACAAGTTAATAGGGAACCATCCAATTGGCAATTAGTCTCACGTGCTTCATTATCCAAGTGCATTGCTCAGTTCTAGCTCTTTACATCTCCCGCTTTCTTTTGTTTTAGACCACAGGTGGTCGTGCCATCCCTGACTTTTCAGGGAGGTGAGAACCCCAAAAAGGAGGTGATCATGCCCCCCCTGATTTCTCAGGAGGGGAGATGAAAGCACTAAAAAGGAGATAATCACATCCTTCCTGACATCTCAGGAAGGGAGATGAAAAGCACCAAAGAGAAATGGGGATTTGCTAGCTGGTTTCTGGGTTGAAGGGCCTTATTAGAGACAAGTATGCACAAACCCATCGACATGAGAGGTATTACACAAGCACATAGCAATAACGAAGAGGCTATTAGTGATGACTCTCCCCATAGTCAGTGCAGACTCGATGTGGTGTAACAAACAGGAATTGTACATGCAAGTAGTATATAACAAACAATATAAATCAACATGGTATTGTAAGAGATTTCCAGAAGTCCTAGAAGGAGAGTATGTAAACATCAGTCACACATACGCCTTCTTCAGCAACCAAGAGATAGTCCAAAACCAATCTATTGTCCATTGCTTCACATGTTAGGGAATCCAATGATCCCCACAAGTTTTTGAAGTCCCACATCAGTCTTTTTATATGTTAGGGAATCCAATGATCCCAACAGTTGTGAATTGTGCTTGATACGATGACATCAAAGAAAAACACATTAAGGGATGGAGAAAAGTCTGTGCCAGAAAAAGAAGAAAGGGGAGATATAATGGGGCAACCAGTTTACATTAAGAGGTACAAAAGACCCATTACAATCCAAGGAAAGAAGGGAGGGGGATGAGTATTGTCTGAAGTTTGATTTCATCAGTTTTGACTTTAAGAGAGAATAATTTAATCATTTAGTTGGGAGGGCAGAAGCACTAGGAAAACATGTAATAAAAGGTAGGGAATGATTGATAGAAGATAAAGGAGTGGTTGGAGTGGGTTAAGAAACATTAATAGGAGAAGGAAGAAGGGTGTTAAGAGATAATATAATGGGCAGTATGGATTTAAAAAACATGATTGAGCATAGTGTGAAAAGAGAACAAAAGTATGTACAAGGAAGAAAATAGGATGGAGAAAAATATAGATCTGGGAATCATAGCTGTTAATATAAATGGGATGAACTCTCCCATAAAGTAGAAGCAATTAACAGAAGGAATTTTTTAAAAAGAATCCTACAATATGTTGTTTACAAGAAACACATTTGGCACAAAAAGACAAATACAGAGTAAAGGTAAAAGGCTGGAACATAATTTATTATGTTGCAGCAGAAGTAAAAAAATTAAAAAGCAGGCATAGCAATTCTGATCTCAGATAAAGCAAAAGTAAAAATATATCTTATCAAAAGAAATAAGGAGGAAAACTTCTTTCAGAATTAGACAAATGTAACCACAAAATAAACAAGGAAAAAAATAGGGAGGTTAATAGGATACTAGAAAATCTAGATAGGATAGAATTTTGGAGAAAAATGAATATGGACTGTAACGAATACACCTTTTTCTTGGCAGTACATGCTGCTTACACAAAAATTGAGGATGTATTAAGAGGCAAAAAGCTCACAAAACAAAATCAAAAAGGCAGAAACAGTAAATGCTTCCTTTTCAGATCACAATGAAAAATATTATATTCAAGAAAGGGCTAAAAAAGATAGATGAAAAACTAATTGGAAATTAAATAATTTAATTCTGAAGAATGAGTCAAACAACAAATCACAGAAACAATCCATAATTTCATTCAAGAGAATGACAATACTGACACAACATACCAAAACCTTAGAGATGAAGACAAAGCAGTCCTTAGGGGAAATTTTATAATTCTAAATATCTACATAAGTAAAATAGAAAAAAAAAAAGATCAATGAATTATTTATGCAACTAAAAAAAAAGCAAAAAATATTAAATTAAATTAAATTAAACCCCCTAATTGACCATCAAATTAGAAACTTTGAAAATCAAAAGAGAAATTAATAAAATTGGAATTCAAAATTTTAATTAATTATTTTATTATAAATGATATATATATATACATATATATAATATTTATTATAAAGTATAAAAATTTAATTAATAAACTGGTCAAAAATCTTTACAGCCAGTATTTCTGATAAAATTATTATTTCAAAATATCTAAAAAACTGTGAAAAATGGATAAGAATATGTTATTTCCCAATTGATAAATTGTCAAAGGATATGAACACATAATTTTCAGATGATGAAATTAAAGTCATTCATAGTTATGTGGAAAAAATGCTGTAAGTCACTACTGATTAGAGAAATGCAAATTAATACAACTCTCAGATACTATCTCACACCTCTCTGATTGGAGAAGATGACAGAAAAAGTTAATGATAAATGTTAGAGGGGATGTAGAAATATTGGAAGATTAAAACTTTGCTGGTGAAGTTGTGAACTGATCCAACCATTCTGGAGAGCAATCTGGAACTATGCCTAAAGGGCTATCAAACTGTGCATATCCTTTGACCCAGCATTGTCAGGGTCTGTATCCTGTAGAGGGCTGAAACTCCAAAAAGTATGCTTGAATAAGACAACCAAGAATTTAAGACTAATTACCTATCCCATATGAGACAATAACTCTATTATAGCATATGTTTGGATAAATGGGTCTTCTCACTCTTGGTGCTTGCTGAATGTTTGGTATTAAAATAATCATAGGCAAGTATTAGAGAGGGACAGAGGTTGGCCACTTTTTGGCAGGAGGAAGAGGAGAGAGGTTGGTGGCTCTCGACTCAAGAATCCAGGATTCTACTGGCTGCTTCTATTTCCCCCTAAGGACCAAGTACTTTGATTTATCCTGACTTTGGTTGACCCTGAAGCCCTTCAGAGAGCTTGCTCGTACTCTACAGTATCCCAAGGAAATTGTAAAGGAGGGAAAAGGACCCACATGTGCAAAAATGTTTGTAGCAACTCTTTTGTGGTAGTAAAGAATTGGAAAATTAGTTTATAGATATCTCTCAGTTGGGGAATTGTTGAAGAAATTGTGGTACATGAAGGTAATGGAATATTGTTCTGTAAAAAAATGATGATCAAATGTTTGTTGTGGCCCTCTTTGTAGTGGCCAGAAACTGGCCTATAAATTGGAGAATGGCTGAATAAATTGTGGTATATGAATATTATGGAATATTATTGTTCTGTAAGAAATAACCAACAGGATGATTTCAGAAAGGCCTGGAGAGACTTATATGAACTGATGCTGAGTGAAATGAGCAGGACTAGGAGATCGTTGTATACTTCAACAACAATACTATATGATGATCAATTCTGATGGATGTGGCCATCTTCAAGAATGAGATGAACCAAATCAGTTCTAATAGAAAATTAATGAACTGAACCAGCTGTACCCAGTGAAAGAACTCTGGGAGATGACTATGAACCACTACATAGAATTCCCAATCCCTCTATTTTTTGTCTGCCTGCATTTTTTATTTCCTTCACAGGCTAATTGTATACTATTTCAAAATCTGATTCTTTTTGTACAGCAAAACAACTTTTTGGGCATATATACATATATTGTATTTAATTTATACTTTAACATATTTAACATGTATTGGTCAACCTGCCATCTGTGAGGGGAGGAGGGGAAAATTAGAAAAAAAGGTTTGGCAATTGTTAATATTGTAAAATTACCCATGCATATATCTGGTAAATAAAAACTATTAAAATAAAAAAAAAAATCAGTGAACAAACTGAGTATTGAAAGTCCTAGAAAGATTCCCGTGAACTGATGCTGAGTGAAACAAACAGAAGCAGGGATATATTGTAAACGATAACAGCAAGAATATGTGATGATCAACTATGAAAGGCTTGGTTCTTTTCAGTGGTCCAGGGATTCAAAGCAATCCCAATAGACTTTGGACAGAAAATGTCATCTGTATCTAGAAAAAAAAATCTAAGAAGACTGATGATAAATCAATACATGCTATGTTCACTTTTTTTTTTCTGCTTGTTTATCTCTCCCATGTTTTTTTCCCTTTTGTTCTGATTTTTTCTCCCAACACGATTCATAAAGAAATGTGAATTAAGGGGGGTGTGGAGCCAAGATGGCGGAGAAGAAACACACGACTCTGTGAACGTCCTCACTCCCTCACAACCAATTAGATAAATTAAGTCTCAGAATTAGCTCAGGACTGATAGATACCACAAGGACTGGAAGCACGACTTACCAGCTGAAGAGAATCTGGAGTTTCAACAGAAAAGGTCAGTCCCCAGGGGAGGAAGAAGAGAGGCCAGCACAGACGGCTGGGTGCTCGCATACTGCGCCCATTGCACTGGGAAGGGCTCTGGGATCAGAGAAGCCACTGAGGTAAAGGAATCTGGCACAGGCTGTTAGCTCTTCTCTGCTAATTATTTAGCAGTTCAGAAGAGAAAGCCAAAATATTTTAAAACTCAGATTAGATTTTCCCCGGACCCTGGAGGTGACTCAGCCTCAGCTACCACCTGAGAATAGTTAAGAGATTGACAAGTGGGTGGATACGGCCCAAGGCAACACACACTGCCTAGCTTAGCTGGAGGGAATAGAACTCAGCTCCAGGAAGTCCCAGAGAAGCAGAACCTTTGAACTAGGAACCACGGTTTCTTGCAGACACTTCCAGTTTGAGCACAGGGGCTTTTCACGTCACCTGCTGCAGACATCCACTCCTCACCCAGACACATAGGCTGGGCTTTGTGCTGTCTTTACTATTCAACGCCCTCGAAGCACAGCAGTGCTAATCACCTCTGAGGCACCTCCAGGGAGGGGGTGGGGAACTCTCTCCCAGAGCTCTATCTTAGCTCAGGCGCAGGAGACTCTGCATCCAACTGGTCTGGGAGGAAGCTGGTAAAGAAGTAAATAAATAATTTCCTACCCCAGGGACAGACCCCAAAAGATTTTTTAAGTATGAGCAAAAAGCCAAGAAAAACCATAGATTCCTTCTATACAGAGAAAGAGCGGGTATCCAATCCCGAGGAAGTTAACAGCAGAGAGACAGCAGATAACAACCTAAAGGGGAACGATTCCTGCCCCCCATCACATAACTCTCTCCTAGAAGAAACTCTTAAAAAATTAAGGGAGATTGAAGAAAAATGGGGAAAGGAAAGGGAAGCTATGATAGTGAATAACAATGTCCTGAAATTGGAGTTGGAAAAAATAAAGAATTCACAGGAGATGCAGGGAAACAAAATTTATGAATTAGAAAAGGTTAAAAAAACACAGGAAAGTAGGATTTCTGAATTGGAAAAGATAAAAAAGTCTCAAGAAAATAGAATTTCTGAATTGGAAAAAGAAAATAATTCTCAAAAAAAAAAATTAGGGAAATGGAAAAAAATTCAATAGAGCAAAATAATTCATTTAAAAACGAAATTGGGTATTTACAAAAAGAACTAAAAACTGTGAAAGAAGAAAATAACTCCTTAAAAGTCAGGATGGAACAAATAGAAATGAATGATTCACAGAGAACCCAAGAATCAGTCAAACAAAACAAAAAAATGAGAAGCTGGAGAACAACGTCAAATACTTACTGGGAAAATCTATAGACCTGGAAAATAGATCTAGGAGAGATAATCTGCGGATTATTGGACTTCCAGGAAACTATGACCAAAAAAAGAGCCTAGATTCTATTTTACAGGAAATTATCAAAGAGAACTGTCCAGAGATAATAGAAACAGAAGGGAAAGTAGATGTGGAAAGAATTCATCGAACTCCTTCTGAAATAGACCCTAAAAAAAGAACACCACGGAATATAGTGGCTAAGCTGCAGAATTACCACACAAAGGAGAAAATCCTGCAAGCAGCTAGAAAAAAACAATTTAAATACCAAGGTACCACAATAAGGGTCACCCAAGATCTGGCTGCCTCCACATTAAAAGATAGAAGGGCCTGGAACCTGATATTTCGTAAGGCAAAAGATCAAGGACTGCAACCAAGAATGAACTACCCAGCTAAGTTTAGCATCTTTTTCCATGGAAGAAGATGGTCATTCAATGAAACAGAGGAATTCTATATGTTTCTAAGAAAAAAACCAGACTTAAACAAAAAATTTGATCTACATCCACAAGACTGAAGAGAAACAGAAAAAGGTACACAGAACCCTTGAGAACTATAACTCTGTTGTGGGTATATAAAAAATACTCAAGGATAATTTGATTTTACTGATATTAAAGAAAAAAAGGGGGGTGTAGTAAAGGGAAGGAGGTCGGTTCAGAAAAAGGGGAAGGAATGATAAAAAGAGGGAAACTACATCCCAGGAAGAGGCATAGAAAATACACCATATCTGAGGGAACTTAGTGAGGGGGAGAATCATTGTGTGAATCTTACTCTCATCAGGAGAGGCTCAAAGAGTAAATAATTAACATATTTGTTTTTCAGAGAATTTTCTCTCACCTCATTAAAAGAGGGGAGAGGAAAAGGGAAAAGGAAAAGGAGAACAAGTGAAGGGACTTGGAGGGAGGGGGGAGGGATCCTAAAAAAAAAAAAAAAAAAAAAAAGAGAGGGAGGGTTGCGCGTCACAAGGGGGGTCTGTAAATTAAATATCGGGGAGGGGGATCGGGGGGTCAAAGGAAAAAAGCATAATCTGGGGATAATACGATGGCAGGAAATACAGAATTAATAATTTTAACTGTAAATGTAAATGGGATGAACGGTCCCATCAAACGGAGACGGATAGCAGATTGGATCAAAAAGCAGAACCCTACAATATGTTGTCTACAGGAAACACACTTAAAGCAGGGAGATACATACAAAGGAAAGGTAAAAGGTTGGAACAGAGCCTATTATGCTTCAGGTAAAGCCAAAAAAGCAGGGGTAGCTATCCTTATCTCAGATCAAGGTAAAGCAGAAGTAGATCTCGTTAAAAAAGATAAGGAAGGAAACTATATCCTGCTGAAAGGTAGCATAAATAATGAAGCCATATCAATACTAAATATATATGCACCAAGTGGTATAGCATCTAACTTTCTAAAGAAAAAGTTAAGAGAACTGCAAGAAGAAATAGACAGTAAAACCATAATAGTGGGAGATCTCAACCTTGCACTCTCAAATTTAGACAAATCAAACCACAAAACAAACAAGAAAGAAATTAAAAAAGTAAATAGAACATTAGAAAAACTAGGTATGATAGACCTTTGGAGAAAACTGAATGGCAACTTGATAACTTAAGTGAAATGGATGACTTCCTCCAAAAATATAGGCTCCCTAGATTAACAGAGGAGAAGATAAATTGCTTAAATAGTCCCATTTCAGAAAAAGAAATAGAACAAGCTATTAATCAGCTTCCCAGGAAAAAATCCCCAGGGCCAGATGGATTCACATATGAATTCTACCAAACATTTAAAGAACAATTAGCCCCAATGTTATATAAATTATTTGAAAAAATAGGGGATGAAGGAGTCCTACCAAACTCCTTTTATGACACAGACATGGTACTGATACCTAAACCAGGTAGATCGAAAACTGAGAAAGAAAATTATAGACCAATCTCCTTAATGAATATTGATGCTAAAATCTTAAATAAGATATTAGCAAAAAGACTTCAGAAAATCATCTCCAGGATAATACACTATGATCAAGTGGGATTTATTCCAGGAATGCAGGGCTGGTTTAATATTAGGAAAACTATTAATATAATTGACCATATTAATAATCAAATTAATAATAACCATATGATCATCTCAATAGATGCAGAAAAAGCATTTGACAAAATCCAACATCCATTCCTACTAAAAAACGCTCAAGAGTATAGGAATAAATGGATTATTCCTTAGAATAATCAGGAGCATATATTTAAGACCTTCAGTAAGCATAATATGCAATAGAAATAAACTGCAACCTTTCCCAGTAAGATCAGGAGTGAAACAAGTTTGCCCACTATCACCATTACTATTCAATATAGTACTAGAAACGCTAGCCTCGGCAATAAGAGCCGAGAAAGAGATTTAAGGAATTAGAGTAGGAAATGAGGAAATTAAACTATCACTTTTTGCAGATGACATGATGGTATACTTAGAGAACCCCAAAGACTCTGCTAAAAAGCTACTAGAAATAATTCAAAATTTCAGCAAAGTGGCAGGATACAAAATAAATCCACATAAATCCTCGACATTTTTATATATCACTAACAAAATGCAACAGCAAGAGATACAAAGAGAAATTCCATTCCAAACAAACGTTGAGAGTATAAAATATTTGGGAATCCATCTACCAAAGAAAAGTCAGGAATTATATGAGAAAAATTACAAAACACTTGCCACAAAAATAAAATCAGATTTAAATAATTGGAAAGACATTGAATGCTCTTGGATAGGCCGAGCGAATATAATAAAGATGACAATACTCCCCAAACTAATCTATTTATTTAGTGCTATACCAATCAGACTCCCAAGAAACTATTTCAATGACCTAGAAAAAATAACAACAAAATTCATATGGAAGAATAAAAGGTCGAGAATTGCAAGGGAACTAATGAAAAAAAACTCAGAGGAAGGTGGTCTAAGTGTACCTGATCTAAAGCTATATTATATAGCAGCAGTCACCAAAACCATTTGGTATTGGCTAAGAAATAGACCGGTAGATCAGTGGAACAGATTAGATACAAAGGACCAAAAAGGATACATATATAGCAACCTAATCTTTAACAAACCCAAAGATTCCAACATTAGGGATAAAAATTCATTATTCGGAACAAACTGTTGGGAAAACTGGAAATTAGTATGGCAGAAATTAGATATGGATCCACACAACACCATATACCAAGATAAGATCAAAATGGATCCATGATTTAGGCATAAAGAGGGAGATAATAAATAGATTAGAGGAACAGAGGATAATCTACCTCTCAGACTTGTGGAGGAGGAAGGAATTTATGACCAGAGGAGAACTAGAGATCATTATTGATCACAAAATAGAAGATTTTGATTACATCAAACTAAAACGTTTCTGTACAAATAATACTAATGCAAACAAGATCAGAAGGGAAGTAACAAATTGAGAAAATATTTTTTAAAAACAAAGGTTCTGACAAAGGTCTCATTTCCAAAATATATAGAGAACTGACCATAGTTTATAAGAAACCAAACCATTCTCCAATTGATAAATGGTCAAAGGATATGAACAGACAATTCTAGAGGAAGAAATTGAAACTATATCCACTGACATGAAAGAGTGTTCCAAATCACTACTGATCAGAGAAATGCAAATTAAGACCACTCTGAGATACCACTACACACCTGTCAGATTGGCTAAGATGACAGGAACAAATAATGATGAATGTTGGAGGGGATGTGGGGAAATTGGGACACTAATACATTGCTGGTGGAATGGAGAAAGAATCCAGCCATTCTGGAGAGCAATCTGGAATTATGCCCAAAAAGTTATCAAACTGTGCATACCCTTTGACCCAGCAGCGCTACTACTGGGATTATATCCCAAAGAAATACTAAAGAGTGGAAAGAGACCTGTATGTGCCAAAATGTTTGTGGCAGCTCTTTTTGTTGTAGCTAGAAACTGGAAGATGAATGGATGTCCATCAGTTGGAGAATGGTTGGGTAAATTGTGGTATATGAAGGTTATGGAATATTATTGCTCTGTAAGAAATGACCAGCAGGAGGAATACAGAGAGGCCTGGAGAGACTTAAATCAACTGATGCTGAGTGAAATGAGCAGAACCAGAAGATCACTGTACACTTCAACAACAATACTGTATGAGGATGTATTCTGATGGAAGTGGAATTCTTCAACATAAAGAAGATCCAACTCACTTCCAGTTGATCAATGATGGACAGAGGTAGCTACACCCAGAGAAGAAACACTGGGAAGTGAATGTAAATTGTTAGCACTAATATCTGTCTGCCCAGGTTGCATGTACCTTCGGATTCTAATGTTTATTGTGCAACAAGAAAATGATATTCACACACATGTATTGTACCTAGACTATATTGTAACATATGTAAAATGTATGGGATTGCCTGTCATCGGAGGGAGGGAATAGAGGGAGGGGGGGTAATTTGGAAAAATGAATACAAGGGATGATATTATAAAATATATATATATATATAATAAAAAATTAAAAAAAAAGAAATGTGAATTAAAATAAATAAACCTGACATAATTTTAAAAACTACAAAAAAAAAGAAGCTGCAGGAACTGAAGTCTCAGAGCTCATATCTGCTTTACCTTCTAAAATAAAGAGCCTAGGATTCTTTGCAGGTATATCTTTTGATCCTTGCTATTTTCTATTGAATAAACAGGCCCTTTGTGTACCAGTCATCCTTGTGCCATCATGTTTAAGCAATCATACTCTAACATCAGTCTGAATGGACATGGATATAGGACACCAAATTTGTACTCAGGAAAATGTACTACATATGCCTTTATTAGTCACTCCTAGACATATATACCACACTTCAGAAGCTTTCAGAGAAACTTGAGAGTGAGTAGTAGAGAAAGTGAAATGGAAATGAGTTTCTGTCTATTTTTTAGTCTATTTAGTCTATTTCGTCTATTATCTGTAAATTCTTTAACATGAACAACTAAATAAGGCAGATGAGCAAGTGTTTATTAGCTTTTAATATTTGAGACAGATGCTTAGAGCATAAATAATTTAAATGACTTGCCCAGAGCAACACAATTGTAATCTGAATCCTACTCATCCTACCTCCAAGTTATGGCTTAATCTATTTAGAATTATAAACTATCTCCTAAATTACATAGTTCAAGCCTCTCACTTTTTAAGAAGATAATACTGTAGCCTAGTGAAGCTAACTTAATTGCCAAAGTCATAGAGGGGATAACCATCAGATGTGGAATTTGAACTCAATTTCTGTCATACAAGACCCCAAAATTCTCCCTATTTGGCTTTCTCTCATGAGACTTTCTAACTACTTCAACACCTTATCTTTCAGTATCATACATAAACAATATTCCATGTTTAATAAGTTTTGTTGGTTTGTATTTGAAGATTTTGGAAGCATTAAATCTAGGTAACCAGAAATATAAAGAAGAAAAAATCATGTATTATTAAAATACTTACTGGATTTCTCTTTGTGTGTGTGTTTTAATGGATAGTAAATAGGCCTATAGGAATTTAGTTCTGCTCTGGCTAAGAAATAATTTATGGCCATCTTTTTATACATTGGAGAAGGGAAACAATCATGATAATGTCAATTAACAGATTTTCATGACTCTAAAATATATGATTTGTTTAAGTATTTAGAAAACTTAGAGCAAAATTCTTAGAATTTTGGCTTCTCTCTGAGGCAACATCTGCTATAAAAGTTATGACCAACACAGCCACAAGTTGGCATTGAGAACACTGCCTGTCATTCTCTATTTCAACAGCAGCCACAAACACCTGGTTCACATAGAGAAAAGGAGATTAATCTAGGTTATGTTTTATCCCATTCTCCCATCTTCTTTTTAAGGATGAGTCTCTCCAGTGGAGGTAGACTGGAATATATCCATGCCACAATTGGTTCATTCATTGGACCACAGATTTCAAAGCAAATATTAGCAACTCAAAATACACTTTATAAAAATAACCAAATTTAACTGTTCTTAATTTATCATTGCAGTTTTTCTTCAGTTCAATGTCAAATCAAAAGAAAAAGAAAAATAGAATTTATTTTTCACAAAATATGATATTATTAGTACAATAAAGGAGTCCCAATGAGTAAATGTCCTTTATCAATGAGTATTATGACCTGCTTAGCAAATAAGAATTGATAGGATTACTGAGAGGTTAATGAACTTGTTCAAGGTCACACAGGTAATGTCAATTACTTAAACATAAGGTTTTGTAGTTCTGAAGTCCAGCTCTTCTATAAGACAATACTGCCTCTTCAAGTTTCTCATTTAAAATAGTTATCAAGAGTCAGCTTTATGATAGTTTTTCTCTATGGAAGTAGAACTACTATAGTCAATTTGGCAGGACGTAGTACTATTACAAGAAAGGATTTCAGGTGTGCTTTTGAAATCATTTTTTTTTTAAACACTTTTGTAAGTTAAGGTTGTCCAAGGATTAGAAACATTTGAAATCAGGGAATTAGTGGTCCTCCTTGATGTGAAAGATCTGGTGGTACAAATTCCAAAGTTTATCCTCGATTGGAATAAATATTAATTTTATAAGGTGTATTACTAAAAGGCATCAAATTGGTCTATTTTTATTTAGGATAATGCTTATTTTAAAATGTCTAATATAAATTAAGTATTATATATAGTTAAATCCATTCTCCATTTGGAATAAATGGAGTCGGGGGTTTAAAAATGCCTCAGACAATTAAAACTTTTGTGACTCTAGCCAAGTTATTTAAACTTCTCAGTCTCATAGGGGGAAACATATTAAAAACTACATTGGATTCCTTTGATTAAAATATATTGCAAATGTTAAAGCACAGGAAAAGATGAGTTATTGCCATTTATACACCATCCCCCAACATTAATCAAACAATTAGAATACTAGCTATTTTTCATAATAGTAAAATATTTTTATTAATATCAAGTATTAATTAGTTTGATTCTGCTATTGGTTTGTTTTTAGAAAATTATGTATAAAATTCTCTTAGTTAATAGTACCTCATTCAGAGACTCTATTTAGACTATTAAGTAATAGCATTAGAAATTTATAGCTGAAAGGAACTTTAGAGGCTATCCATTTTAGCCTTTATTTTTCTTTTCTTTTTCAATTAATAACTTTTTTTTCTTTGTCTGGTATCTCCCCTTATGAAAAGAGTGAAAAAAATGAAAAAAATAGAACTATTTAAACAAATATACCTATTGAAGCAAAAACAACCCTCCACATTAACTATTCTGAAAACTTATTTTCCATATTGACTATTGAGTCCAATCTTTGATTTTATAGATGAAGAAACTGGGGAACAAAAAGTTCAAATGGTTACTAGTTTACATAGTAAGTAAGTGGATTATATGGAATTTGAACTCAGGTATTTATGGCTCCAAGTCCAGTGTTCTATTACTTATAATTAGCCATATCATTCCCTAGTACTTGACAAAAAACAGCAGTTTGTTTTTGTTTTTTTTTAATTCTAATGTCTGCCTTAGGTCAATGTTTCTAGAATTTGGCACTACTATACATTGAAAAAAGACCTTACAATGTAGAGCTAGCATGATTAGTAACTTTATGAAGGTAGCAGGGAATTGAAAGAAAGGTAAAAAAGTTCACCTGGCTCCCTTAATCTTATAAACAGCTCCCTGTTTTTCCTACATCTGCTTCTCTTTTCCTAAACATTAAGATCTACAATGATACTGAGGGGACCATATTGAAGTAGTCATTTGGTGGATAGAGAGTTTAGGAAAGTGTTATTCTTTTGAAAGAGTAATCAACCAGGAGTGATTTCAAGAAAATACAACCATATATACATTCATAAATGTGTGTGTGTGTGTGTATACACATACACTTATATGTATACACACCTATATGTTCTTGTGTATACATAGTATATATGTCTATATCTGAGTCTCTTTGCATATCCACACATATATGTGGGTATACATCTATACAGCGTTAAAGCCTCATAGAAAACTCAATCTAGATATAAAATTTTGCTTGTACCAATATACTAAACACTTGCATATTATGCATACATATAATTCCATATATATATACATTGGAGTATACATGCTTGAATGTTTGTGTATACAATGCACACATGTATGTGTGCTAATACATATGTGTATATAATTTATGCACATGTATAAGCATATAACATGCATGTATGTATGTTTATATACATTCACATTTACACACACACACACACACACACACACACACATATATATAAAATGTCTTTCTCCTAGTTTTATTTGGGATTTAGATGCTGTACAGAACAAGAAAAACATGGTTGCATCTAAAATCAGTAAAAGTGAAAAGAGGTGATTCAAGTTTTTAATTCTGCAATGTGTTTTCTATTTATACAAATACTAAAATTTCCTGAACTAAACATTGTAGCAAGTAATGATTTAAAATACAATTTAATTTTTCTTAAGTTCTGTGGAAAATATTTATATAGATTAATTGCAAAAAAGTGTATTGTCCCTTTTGGGGAACTTTTGCAGAAAATGTATTTTCTACTGTTTTTCATTCTATAAAAATCTGTACAAAAACATTTAAACACATACCTATTTATTAGGTACCAATTCCATTTTGTTGCTGTTGTTTTAATCTAGGAACATGTGAGTATAGTAGAATTCTCATTCTATGACTATATTGCTAGAAACATTTTTAAACATAGAAATCTTTTTGTGTTTACTGCTTATAAACTCCATCAAATATAAAACAAATTGTTCAATATTTAAGATATCTGCAGAAAAAGGGATAGATGTTGCTTTGAGTTTTTGCAAATATGAACAGTGTGTTTCAGCTAAACTTTTGATGTAGTCTTTTCTATACAACTTGTATTTAACATCTTTGATCTCTGAGTTAGTGATCTAATCTGCTGTATAACTTAGCTTTTATTGATCTGTTCTCATGCTAAGCAAATCAAGTCTCACTTTTATGGGATAGATGGAAAAAAGATAGTAAAACTGCCTCTGAGACAGCAGTTTAAATCTGTGCAATAACAGTGAAAGCAAGAGATAAGACTTTTATGGCACTGCCAAACTTCACATGAACTCCAAGTGTCATTAAATAGGTATGTGTCATTTGCCACATATATTTATTTTACTAGATAGCTTGGTTACCACCCATTTGGAAGCAATGGAGTCTTCTTTTTCCTCTTCTGTAGGATCTACTTTTTGTCTGGGACTTTATATTTAGTGGTACTCAGGATTCTAGAAATGACCTTATTACATGAATCAGCTCACATACATTTATATTCACATTAAAAAAATCCTTTTCACTTAATACAAAATTGAAAGCAATATAGAAGCAAGAGGAAGGAGGTCCTAGGCTAGCCTTACATTGTGTCATTCTATGCCATTGGGGCTGTATTACTGGACTGAAAGTGAGAACAATCTTGATTCCAGTGATGCTAGCTTCTCCCTACATCAATTTTTTAATCTAAGAAATGAAGGATTTGAACTTGATAGTTTCTAAAGTTTCTTTCAGCTCTAAATCTATGATCATGAATAATAAATAAGGCTTAAGAAATAAAATCCAGCAATACATATATGGAAATGCTTAAATTATGGATCATCATATTATTGTTCCTGTTACCAAAAAAAAATTGTGAAGTAATAATATCACCAAGTATAAAAAAATACAGAAATTGAATTACTGAAATCCACATAGGGAAAACTGAAATTTCCCAATTTCATTTTAACAATTCTTTTAGTGAAATCATGTCCTGCTTTTTGCTCCCTTTCAGTTCTCTTGTGGACCATTAGAGATTATAATTGAAGGATATGACCATATTTTAATACATTCTGATTTTCAATGTCTAATATTTAGCAGATATTTAGTAAATGATAATTGGCTGACTTACTGACTCTTTTTTCAGATCTCATATTATGCTTAAGGAAATTTTCCAAAAAATATTTGGTACTGGCTTAAAAATAGAAAGATTGATCAGGAAAACAGATTAGGCAAGGAAGAATGGGAAGAAATTTAGGAGTTTGAAAATAGAAATTATTTAGGGATTAAGAAAATTTTCTGGGAAAGCTGCAAAGTACTTTACATAAATTACAGTGGATTCAGCATCTTATACTTATTTATGAATAAACTCAGAATACAAATGTGATCAGAATAATAAATTTGATATGCCATAAAAATATAGAGAACTATACTGCTCATCTCTTATATTTATGGCTATAGGGTGGATTGTTAATCAGAAGGAAGAAGATGATCACCAATGATGAAAATTTTGATTATATGAAATTAAAAAAAAAGATTTCTATGGACCACATTATTGCTGTTTTGCTAAGAAGGGAAATTTTGGGGAAATATTTTTGTATCAAACATTTTTAATAAGGGTTTGACTTTCAAGATTCACAGACAACATAAAGAAATATATCACTAAATTGAATTCCTTAAAAATGTGGTTAAAGAATATGAAAAACAAAATTTCCAAACTACTGGAATGAAAAGGCAATCAAAATTTCCCTGAGGTTTTAATTCATAATTAGCAAACTATAAATTAAAAACAAACAAAAAAAATGGGAGTAGTCACAACCAGAGGAAAATGATGGATGTGGAAAGAGAGACCAAATAATGCATTATTCTTGAACTATGAACTGATGAACTGATCCAGGTACTCTGGAAAATAATTTGGAATTATGTGAAGAAAGTGTCTAGAATGAACATTACTTTTTACCCTGAAATCACAGTGCTATCCATATTCCCATAAAAAGTCCATGCTAAAAATGAAAGGTTTTCTATAACGGGCAGGTTCGAGTTAAATCAGTTCCTTTTTAATTAGGACCAGTATTGAAAAGAAATGAGGCATATTGGTCAAGCAATGATTAACAAAAAAAACCATTATAAATTATAGCATATGCAGTATATTCAAAAGGAGAGGGTAATATTTAGATCATGGATATGTAATCTCTATCTACTCCACAGTGAAATCTATGTGATTTCAGACTTTCAGACAATAAAGCTATATATATATATATAGCAATTCTCCTGTTCATCAGATATTTTCTGCCTATTTTCAAGGTTCCCAACTCCATGTGAATGGTGGGTTTTTATTTATTTATTTATTTATTTATTTTTATTTAGGAGTCTAGAGAATCAATGTCAATATGGCCAGTGTTCAGCAGAAAACTGTATCAACAGGGCCAGAAATATCATGAGGATATCTTTTTTGCTTTGTAGAGAAATAAGTGACCTATCTTATATGATAAAGGAGTCACAAAAAGGACCTTACTAGTCAACTCATCCAAATCCCTTGGCATGTTGATTAGTATAATAGTATCTAACTACCAGTAGTCTCTACTCTTATGCTGCAGATGTTTTATCTCATCTATTAACACTTTTAACAATAATGCCATAACTATTAAAATTTAAATTTTTAACTTAAATTTAAATTTTAAAAATTAAATATGCCAAAGATATTAAAAGTTATGGATTTCAAAAAGCTAAAAGAGGAGGTTAGTTAACATTGGTAAAAAAAAAAAATAAAATAAACATTTAAAATGATTTCAATGACCTGGAATGATGGGACCAAACTAATAATTTGAATATATTTCTATGAATAAACATCAAATCAATACAATGTGCAAAGTTACATCATTAGAATGGTAAATATATATAGAATGATTTTAAAGACTTAGGAAAGTTTGATGTAAATATGAGAAGATTTAGATATATACTAATATATCTTTAAATGTTCATAGTGCTTACATTTGAAAGAAGGAATGTACTTAGTCATTGGTTTAGACTTCTGGAGGAAAAAAGTATGCCCAACAGATAAAAGTTACAAAGATGGGAAGATCTGCATATGATATTAGAAATCTTCTTAATAAAGCTAAATAAAAATGTAATAAGAAATAATGAATTATTCATTGATGGAACTTGTAGAGTTTAGATAGTCATCTCTAGAAAAAAAAATCATCCTAGAGGGTATAGGCTAGATTAACCAAGTCCCAAACTACTTGCAAATTATAAACTTTTTATAATCCTGTGATTCTACTTTATTTTCCTGTGTTGATAATGGTAAAAGGTCAAGATGGAAAAGGAGCCTAGTAGTCATAGGACCTTTATGCAAATCATGCCTTTGGGGTTTATTGAATTTGGACAACTAACTTCACTTGTCCTATTCTTGAATTCCTCATCTGTAAAAGAAGAAGATGGACAACATGGCTTTTAAGGTACATTGAGATTTAGAATAAAGCCCTTATAACCTTTGTATGAATAATGTAATTTTCTCTATTTGCAGACAACATAAATATTTATTATGAGTGTTAAATTCAACTTAATTTTTTTTTCCCTGAGGCTGGGGTTAAGCGACTTGCCCAGGGTCACAAAGCTAGGAAGTGTTAAGTGTCTGAGACCAGATTTGAACTGGGGTCCTCCTGAATTCAATTCTATCCACTGAGCCATCTAGCTGCCCCAATTCAACTTAATTATTAAGCAATCACAAACATACTATCTTTTCTCATATATACATATTCCACTTTAACCATTATTTGGTGCTGTAAAGCAAAAAAAAAAAAAAATAAAGGAGTTTGTGTGTATAGTTTAGCACTCACTTTAACAAAAACAGAATCAAAAGTTTGATAGAATAAAGACTAATGTGTACAGACTTTCCTCTCTTAAGGCTCAATCTTAGCTCAGATCACCATAGACTTGTATCTTTTAATGTAAAAATGAATAGACACACTGTTTTTTTTTAAAGTGGTTTACTGACCAAATGCAACTTCTTACTCTTATTCAAGACCCCATGTGCATCTTATTAATGAATGTGGGGACTGCCAAATTATATGTTTGGAGTATATACGTACTTTATATGTCTATATATAGTTGGGTTCATATAAAAATTCTGAGTTGAAAAGAGATTGTAGGTGGAAAACCTTTAAGAAGCCCTTTTTAAAATGAATACATCTGAGAATCACATTCATAAAGAAGTTAACTGAATCTATGGAAGGTGATGAGATTACAAATGAAAAAAAGTATAGAGAAAGAAGAAAGCTCAAGACAGAACTTTAAGGGAACTCATGTCTCCTAAGTGGACGTTTCCTAAATGAAGATCTAGACAATTAGGAGAGCTATAGAAAAGCAATATCACAAAAAACCTAGAGAAGAGAGCATAAAGGAAAAGAGCATGAATGCTTATGTTAAAGGGTGCATAGAAGTCAAGAAAGATGAGGACTGAGAAAAGATCATTATATTTGGCAATTAAGAGATCCTTAACAGTTTCAGTTCAATGATGAAATCAGAAATTAGACTGAAGAGAATTCAGAAGAAAGGAAGAGGAAAGGAAGTAGAGGCAAATAAATGGGTCTTTTTAAGTGTAGCTACAAAAGTACAGAAAGATTTCAAGCAATAGTTAGCAAGGATGAATGACTTAAGTGTATTTTCTAGGGAGGGAATAGAAAAGACTGAGGCGTTCTTGTAGGCTAATATACAGGAAGAGATTGAAAATTAACAAGGGAATGGGAATTATAAAGGAGCAAACCTGTTGGAGAGATAGGAATGGGTTTACTTGTGCATGTAGCAAGGTTCAAATTGAAGTGAAGAGCTACCTCTTTATGTGAGTTAGAGGTGAAAGAGAAGATGATGGCATAAAGTATGTGAGTTAAGTTAAAAGAGGAAAGAGGGGATGAGATGAGGAAGCTTTTGGTGAATGGATTTAATTTTTTAATGTGCTATGTATGAGTTAAGGACATCATCTGAGACTGATCATATGGAGAGCCAGGACAAATGAAAAGCTTTAGAAATAGTTCAGCGCTCAGTAGGATAATGAATGAATTATAAAGTTAATCATGGATGACTCACTATTGTCCAACTGATATTTCAAAAGTATAATTCTAACCATATTGTTTCTTTCCTTAACAAGCTGCAGTGGCTGCCCATTATTTCCATGAAAAAAGACAAATCTTTTACAAAATGGGTTTAGTCTATATTTGCAGACTAATTCCAAATTGTTTTCCTCATTCAATGATATACTAAGCTGACCTATTTGCTGTTCCCAAATAAAGCCATTCACTACTTTGGTGTTTTCTTTCTATCTATCTATCTATCTATCTATCTATCTATCTATCTATGTTCTATTTGCAAGCTATTCTTTCTCACCTATACTTTTACTTTCACTTCATTAGATACCTCCATTCAAAGGTCAGAACTCACCTTTCCTCAATGCCCAAAGCACTTTTTTTTCTTTTTAAGCAAGAGTAATTTACTTAACATCAAATAGACAGCAAACATTTTTACCTTCTGACTTAAAGAAGTACAGTACCCTATAAGGTATTTATAAAAAGCTAAAAACACAGCATTAAGAATTGGCAAAGAACTCCAAAGAATAAATGGATAAATAGTCACCATTATAAAAATGTACAAAGAGGGAAACATAAGGTATAAACTGAAAATTATTCAGCCTCATTATCAGCCAGAGTATCCCTTCACATCCATTTTGCAATCTTCTCACATGTATGCCTGCATTGATTTTTCCTATTTTTCCCAATTTGATGAAAAATTAGTGCTGTTTTCCAACTTTATCATTATTTTCTTGAAGTTAAATAAGTCATTTAATTTCTCTTAGGCTTATTAATTCTTATATTTGGGGGAGAAACCACTCTCCAAAAAAGTTATTTATGAGAAGTCTTCATCTATTTAAAAAAAAAGTCCTCAAACAAAACATATATTAAAATGAGATTGAAGGATATTTTATAGCCCAACAAGATCTCAGCATATGTGAGGTAGAGCACTACAAGTTCCTGGATCTGCAATTCCTTATAGAACCTAAATTTATTGTCTGATAGAAATGGATGTTAGAGCAAGCTGTAAAGAGCAGAAAAGATAGCTTTCTAGCTTTTCCATTTATAAATATGTTCCATGTAAGACCTGAAATTTCTTATGTAAACTCCTACTTAACAGTTAGGTTTCCAAAAGTTGGCTATATCTACCCTCAAGTTTCTAGTGGCATTTCTAGAGCAGAGGTCTGTCCCAAGTCCACAGGCTCAAACATTCACTGATTTCACTAGTAAACATCTTCCTATCTTCCTGCCAAGATTAGCAGCTGAGAATTGATTTAGTTAGCTATACTTAAGTATCTTTTTTTTAAAAAGGGATATAACATCTAAGAGTTCTGATAAAGGCCTCATTTCTAAAATATATAGAGAATTGATTTAAATTTATAGGAATATAAGGCATCCTCCAATTGATAAATGGTCAAAGGATATGAACAAACAATTTTCAGATGAAGAAATTAAAACCATTTCTAGTCATATAAAAATGCTCTAAATCACTATAAATCAGAGAAATGCAAATTAAGACCAACTCTTTGGTACAACTACATACCTATCAGATTGGCTAAGATGACAGGAAAAGATAATGATGCATGTTGGAGATGTGGGAAAACTGGGAACTAATACATCGTTGGTGGAGTTATGAAGTGATCCAACTATTCTGGAGAGCAATTTGGAACTGTGCTCAAAGGGCTATCAAACTGTGTATACTTTTGATCCACCATTGTCTCTACCAGATCTGTATCTCAAAGAGATAATAAAAAAAATATTGAAAGGGACCTATCCATGTAAAAGTGTTTGCAGCAGTCTTTTTTGAAGTGGCAAAAAAAAAAAAAAAAAAAATAGAAACTGAGTGAATGCCCGCCAGTTGGAAAGTAGATGAATAAGTTATATTACAAAAATGTTATGGAATAGTATTTTTCTATAAGAAATTACCAGCAGGATGATTTCAGAAAGTCCTGGAAAGACTTGCATGAATTGATGCTGAGTGAAGTGAATAGAACCAAGAGAACATTGTACAGAGCAACAATATAAGAATATATAATGGAGGTCCAAAATTCTTAAGAATATTCAGAATCTGACCAAAAAGAGGGTTGTGAGGGAAGAAATGAAGATCTGACCAATATGGAAGCTAAAACTTCTCTTCTTCCTGTCCTTCCTGTACTTATTCTTCAGGGATAATGTTGGAAAGCCATATTTGCTTCAATGGTGAGTTCCTGTATTTTGGTAAATTGGGTGATAGATAGGCTTCAGAAGGCATGATAAAATCTCTTAGCTATTTGGAATAAATGTCCCCTTATGTTAATAAGTTTCAATGGCTTTTCAGTAGACTTTGGGTCAAAGGCCTAAGAGGTTTATTGTGTCCTTACCTAGCTAAGATATTAAAGATAAAATAGCATGAGAATGATTTCAACCCTAGCCTTTTGTAAAGGAAATATATCCTTCCCCTAATATTTTTAGTCAAATTTTGTTTTCTACAATTTCTAGGATAATGGTTAGAATGAGAGTAAGAAGCTATTGTTACCTGTACTGTTCAATTTAAGACTTTGGATCTTTGAGCTTGCAATTGCTTGAAAAATAATGCAGGGAGAAATGGAAAGGAAAGATAGAGTCTAAGTTACTCCTCTTGTCTGATTTAAATGTTATCATAAATAGAAGAGCTTGCTCTGTTCTCCTTTGCTTGGTTAATTAAGCATAACATTCCTGGAATGCAGGAATCCACTTTTTTGTACTCTTGATGAGGTGCTCATAAAAATTGTAATAACAAAACAAAAGGCACATAACAAAGATAAATTTATGGTCTTAATTCTTATATAACATTTAATTCTCCTGATCTAACCTTCAAATCCCAGATCATAATATAATATATAGTAAGCAGTTATTTAAATATATACAAATACACATTTTAAAAAAGCAAAATCTTGTCATTTATATTTCCAAAGGAAGGCTGAGCTTTTAGTTGCAAAAGTCCTAAATAGCAAAATATGTAATTATTGAAGATGTTGTAGTAGGCAAACAGGTGCTATTTAAATAATCTCATCCATTTGACCTTTATAAGGCCAAGGCCTTGTTTTAATTTCTGTTTCTCTGTTTCATCTATATCTATTTAAAACATACATCAACAAATGAAAAAAATTCAGAATGAATATGCAAATAAAAGAGAGGAAAATTACCAAAGATAGTTTTAAATCAAGGGGGAAGGAAGCTAATAGGAAAATAAAAATACAACCGAACATTGAACTGAAAACTGTCTTAAGCCCTAAAATTCAACAGTTATAAATACATTGTTTCCTCCTCCTCCTCCTCCTCCTCCTCCTCCTCCTCCTCCTCCTCCTCCTCCTCCTCTTCCTCCTCCTCCTCCTCCTCCTTCTTCTTCTTCTTCTTCTTCTTCTTCTTCTTCTTCTTCTTCTTCTTCTTCTTCTTCTTCTTCTTCTTCTTCTTCTTCTTCTTCTTCTTCTTCTTTCTTCTTTCTTCTCTTCTTCCTCCTCCTTTTCCTCCTTTTCTTCCTCCTCCACCTGGTGCTCATTCTCCTTATTTTCTTCCAGAATTATTTGTTTATTTACCATTTTAATAGACCTTTAAGTCCTGTTGATGATACTCCTGATTAATTGCTGATTTTTCCAAGAGTGTTATGAACAAGAAATGTGGTCCAGAAATTATTCATGTTTCTAAAACAAACATTTATTATTTCCTACAATTTCAAGTTTTCTTCTAATAATTGTGTGTGTGTGTTATTAAGGGTACAATTAGATGTATTCATTTTGCTTCTCTCCAGTAAAATGTGAAGTTCTTGAGAATATGTATTTTTTTTGGAACATAGAATGTAATAATCCTTACTATATAACAAGCTTTTGCATTTTTAAAGTTTCTGATCATTCCACCACATCTTTAGGTGCTATCAAACTCTGAGATCCACTGATGGCAAGCACATTTTCTTTACTTCTGAAACTTAGTAAAATAATCATAGTTTTTGATTAGCTTTTTTTCTCAGTGTATTGGGGGGAGGGCAAGAGAAATAATTTGTATTAAAACAAATGTCTAGTTCCTATATAATTACCTACAATAATTAAGTATAGTAGCAACATAATGCTGATATTTATGAGAAAGATGAAAATAATTCATTTCAATAAATAAATAGATTTTAACTTCAAGCCTATGATGGTTAATAAAAGTGGTAGGTTTTTCAAAATTAATAACCATACAATAGTTAGAACAAACATAACAATTTACATATTAAGGATGCTTTAGACTTAATTTATAAACTACTTTTACAAAATAGGGAAATCCTATTATCTATCTCCATTTCATTATTGAGATTCTTAACCATTTCTACATGGCCTAATCCCTGGTGTTTTTCACTGGTCCTGATATCTATGACTATTATCATGAACCTCGAATAAAAAAACATTTCAATGTTTTAATGAGGAAGAATTGCCATTGTCATTGAGCTGAAGAAAGAAAACTGCTAGAGAAAAAATCAGATGAAGGCAGGATGGAACAATGGGAACTCCCCCTTTCCCCTTTCCCCCCACATATATTTGGAGTAGAGTGTGATGGAATTCAAGTTTGGACCCCAATATGTAGTATTTGTACTATCTTAGACAAGTTATCACATATCTCTGCATATTTCCTAATTTAAGCCTTATGGTCATTTCCTGCTTTAAGTCTTGTGATTTTTATAATCCTACATGCAAATATATACAAGGACTATAAAACTGCCATTTTGAAAAAAGGATCTGCCAAGAACTGATCTTAAGTTTGAAATGTGTGTGTGTGTGTGTGTGTGTGTGTGTGTGTGTGTGTTTGTGTCTGTGGTGAGAGACAGAGAGAGAGACAGAGAGAGAGACAGAGAGAGAGAGACAGAGACAGAGAGGAGACAGAGACAGAGACAAAGAGAGACAGAGAGACAGAGAGAGAGAGAGACAGAGAGAGAGAGAGAGAGAGAGAGAGAGAGAGAGAGAGAGAGAGAAAGAGAGAGAGAGAGAGAGATGCAGTAGGAAGTGATGATTTATATAGAGTAAAAATGGAAAGTCCATAATATTTATTGTATTTCTTTAACATATCTTGGACAGCAAAACCCTAAGAAATCTTAAAATGTTATTGAAAGTCAAAAGAAAATGTAGAGTAGTGAAAGTTGGATCAGCCAGGAAAGGCTTTGTGGACATTTAAATATGTCTTTACCTTATTGTTGGGAAACTATCCAATCATTTTCTCTGATGGTGTTTTTTTTTTTTTTTTTTTTTTTTTTTTTTTGTTTCATTTTGTTTTTTGTTTTTTCTTTATTGGTCTCTATTCCCATTGAAACACTGAAATTATTGTCACAATCTTCTTAAGCCTTAATTATAATATTTGATCCCTCACTGCACCCTCTTATACTAAAGTGCCATCTTAGCCCCTCTCTACCATATTTCCTATTTACAGGCTAATTTTCCTAAAGAACTACTTTTATAATTTACTTCCCTATTTTCCCTTCTTGTTCTTTGTCTTTGTCATCATCATCTTTTTCACTATTACAAATTTAAATTCTTCTACTTTCATATCAGGCTTTTCCACAAATTCATCCACCTTTTAAATAAAATAAAGTCTATCCAGTTTTATTACACTATTTCCCAACTAATTCCCCCTGATACTCTTCAAAGAATCCATTTAAATCTAGAAGACACATTAGAAGTTTCAACCCTAATGGGGCAAATTGAAGGAATTGAAGTAAAGAGTGATTAAAGTGACTCAGTCAAGATGAAAAAGAAAGTATGCAGTAGAGCCAGGGTGTGAAGTCAGATGCTCTGAATACAAATCTAAAACCCTTTCCAAAATAGCACACAGATATTTTATACTTGTCCACCAACCCCCCCCCCCCCAATCTCAGTCTTCATGTTCATTCAGTTCTCTGTAGTTTCAGTCTTGTCATTCCCCTTGTGTTCCCCTTTCCCTCTGGCTCTTCAAAATTTACACATTCTTCCAAACTCAGCTCAAGTTCCAAACTTTCCACAAACCCTGATTCCAAACTATTCCAGGTCTCATGAATCTCCCTATTCCTTAATCATCAACAGTATTTATAATCTGTTCTACACAATTTACCACTTTATTATAAACTGTCTTGTAATGTTTTCACTTTGCTTCTTACATATCAGTTTTAGTTTTGCAAGTTATTATAATATCTGTTAGGGCGAAGACGCTTGTCTTAAACTCCTTGGTTACTGGTCCCCTTCCCCCCATCAAGACTAGAATGGAACTAATTACATTATAGCAATTGATGGAAAGAAAACTTGAATATTTAACATCTGAAGTAGATAGGTAGGAAAGTAGTTATTATTAAAGTGCTTTGGAAGTGTTAAATAATTGTCAGTTAGGTTATAGAAATAATAATAATTATGAGAAGGCAATAAGTTTTGCACTTAGCACCTTAATCTCTGGTCATGTTGTTGTAGGTCTATTCTTCACCCACTCAATGGCCTTTTTGATTTCTGACCTATCTCTATTTTTTGATTTATAGTTTCTGGGAAGTTACAGAAGGAAATGCTATTATGCAACCTATAAAAGTTTTTTTTATTTTATTTTTTTTTAAAGATCACAAATTTAGTCAGAATAGTCCTTGTAGATCATATTGTCTAAAATTCTCATTTTACAAAGAAACAAACAAAAAAGAAAGAAAGGAAAGCAGGAAGAAGGAAGAAGGAAAGGAAAAAAAAAAAGAAAAAAGAAAGAAAGAAAAGCAATTTGAAATTTGGAGAGGTTTGACAGTCATTCATTAATTTATTCATTCATGAGCCAGGATCACATATTTAATAAGTGATAGGCAGAGGAATTTAAACCCAAATACTCTGACTCATGACCCACCATTTCTTTCTGCAACTGCAAAATTCAATGCCACATTTGTCTTTATTTCTTCATATATAATATTAAGATTTTGAAAAAAAATCTCAAATTTCTTCACAGATCACAGTCTAGAGAAAAAGTCTCAAATTTGCTGATCTCCAGATTCTTTAAACTCTTAAAAATTATTGTGTGCCGCAAAAATAATTGACATTTACTGTATTAGAAATGAAAACATCTTTATATTTTAGGAAAATATTTTGAATGTATAGACATCGTAAAATGGTTTTGGGTACACCCAGAAGTCCCTAGACCACAGTTTGAGAACTACATATCTATAGCTGGGCTTATTAAACTTTTTCCACTTGTGACTCCTTTTTTGTCAGACAAATTTTATGTGATCCTGGGTAGTATATACAATAGGTGTACAAACAAAACATTTATTTATAATAAATCATATTTTATAATTTATATATAATTATGTAACATTATTTATAATAAATCCAATTTTGTGACCTCAGTTACAAAACTATACTCATAGTTTAAAAGTTGGAAGCATGCTTCTGCATTCTCTTCAGTTTTCCCTTTGGGGTTCATGATATAGCAGGGTCTAGTCATAGATGGTTGGACCATATTTTCATATTTTTAAACTTTTATTTGGGTTGATAAAAACGACTGAATTAATTTTTGTTTTTGTATTTCCAGTCTGAATACTTTACCTGATATACACCTCCTCCTAATAAGTGCTTAATATAAACTTATATAAATGAACTAGTTAACTATCAGTATATACATACTTAAATATTGCTTCATTGTGTCACAGATTACATTTTTTTTCAAGTAGATCCTTCTTGGTAGGCTTGTAGAAGAAATATAACAATTCCAGAACATTCTAAGGAACACTTTCTAGCTCATCAGATACTATGAACTACATTCATTCCCCTTTGCATATTTTTCAAATATAAAGTTGAATGGTAAGCAGTTTTTAATCACCTTAATCTGGGATTTATCATTAAAAGTCTAAAGTCCTCATATATTCTTATTCCATTCTAGCCTTAATTAAATAATACTCTTATATAGTCATATGTAAAAGAGAAGAGTTGATCTCTTAATTACATTTGGTTAACTTCCAGCCCAGTTAATGCCACTGGCTAAAATTTATCATCTAAAATACATTCAAAATTCTACTGTGAGCCAGAGCTGACTTTTTCATATGTATCCTTGACTGCTGATTGACTTCAATGGAAGACTTTCAATTATTTAGATTAGTTGGTGGCTCCATACCTCTACACAAATAGCAATACTTGTTTCTTTGAAAGTAGCACAGAAAAAGACAAAGTTGTGAAATATAAAAAGTTTTAAAAATATGTCTATTGATGCATATATGTGTGTATGCGTGTGTGAGTGTGTGTGTATGTGTGAGTGTGAGTGTGTGTATGTATAGTAAATTTAGAGTCCATGTATGAGGACTTCCTTTGTCATTATATATATATATAATATGTGTATGTGTACATATACCTATATATATGTGTGTGTGTGTGTATCCATGTATGTATGTATGTATATATAAAGTGTAGCTTCCAAAAAGATACTAACATATTTCTTTTCATAAGTTCTTTCTAATAGATTGTATTCCTACAAAGTGGAAAAACCAGCAATAAATCTTGCCTCATCAAAATTGGTTAGCAAAAAGTAGTACTTAATTGCTAATTTCTTTTGATAGCTAGAAGATTATAGACACATTTAATGAAACCTATTAGGACAAATAGCATAATGAAATATAGAGGTTTTGTTCTTCTACCTCTTAGAAGAATTTAAAGCCAAATGAGGTTTGTGACTAAGCTAAGGTTGTTCAAATAGTCTCAATTAGTGAATGGTAAAAATGGATGTGAAGCAGCTAAATTTCAGTCACATAAACCAGGAATGTTACTTAAAGTAATTCTGGAGGGAAAGCCTACTCAATTCAAGTATAATGAAATGACATATTTCACAGTGTCTTGTTAAATCCATTAATAATTCAGTGAGGTTTTATGTATTTAAAAGCAGAAAATTATACATATGTAATATATATCATATATATAATATATTTATGCTTGTAAACATGTGGGCATGTATATATGTGTGCATTTATGAACAACCAGATTATGAAATCTTAAATATAATTTTTTCTGCTAGAGTCAATTAGTAAAATGTAATGAAACAAATATTGGACTTGAAATCATAAAATTTAGATTTGAATCATCTGCTCCTTCTTGATCCTCCTGGCTAAGTTCTTTTCTTCAGTACTCCTAGATAAATCAAAGTTTGTGCCTAGCAACCTAATAATGGCTAGCTTTCAAGTCTATGTCCTGGGACATTTCTTTTTCTTCCTAGGTTCTTTTGGCAATCTCCTCAGCCCTAATGGATTCAATTGTTCTCTCAAAGAAGTTCCCACATCTTCTATGCTGGGTTCTATTACCACCTCACTGATTGCTCACTAGATATCTCTAATTGCAAATCCAGTTAGCAACCCAAACTTAACATGTACAAAATGCAAGACATTATCATTTAGATCTGGCAACTAAGAGATTGGTAAATTTAGAGAGAATAGTTTCACTTGGATGAAGTCAAAATGCCTCACTTCTTTCCTTTCCTTAAATCTCTACCATGTCTTATCATTCTCCACATTCTGCTGACTCTAACTTTACTGTATCTTTTCCACCTGTCTTTTTTTCTACATCCACAATGACCTCATTCTAATTCAGGATCTTATCACTAATTAACTTCACTACAATATCCTCCCTATCAGTCTCAACTTAGCAATCCATATTTTGAACTCCTTTCTTCACCTTTTCCTTTCAAGTATTATTAGTTTCATTCAGAATTATGTCAAATGTCACTTTTTTGCTATTCACATGTTACAGTTCTCTTCTTCCAAAATCATTTTATATTTATTTACTTATTAGTTTATCGTATATCTTAGTACAATTTAAGGTTTTTGAAGGCATGAGTTGTTTTCAGTTTTATCTGTATCATGGGCACACAGTACAGGGCCTGACATATAACAGATGTTCATAAAGGATTTTTGAAATGTAAATTGAACAGCAACACAAAGTCATCAGTGTCAGGAAGTTGCTTAGACATCCTCAGCAATATCATAATTCCATCAAATGCAAAATTGTCTTCAAATGTTAAAGCATAAGAGAAACATAAAAATTAACTCCTCTTTTACCAAAAATAAAAAATAAAAAAATAAATACAAACTATTTCAGGAATGAATATGAGACCTAAAGATACATGTGTCTGCATTGAACATACTGTTTTCTATTGTAGTAGTGAACTATCTCTATGATTTATGGAATCAACAAATTTTATTGTCAGAAGTGGCTGTAAACGCCAACTTATAGCAGATTGTGAGTTATTTCTGCATCAATAATATATCCTTAAAAACACCATTGGTAAGAAATCTATTTATCTTGAATTGGCTCCTTTGACTTGAGGACAGCTCTAATCATTAGCCAGTAAATATCTATCTATCTATCTATCTATCTATCTATCTATCTATCTATCTATCTATCATATATCCATCTATTCAAACTTCTATCTGGTTAGCTTAGTAAGCTACTTATGCCTTTCTCTCCCTCTCTTCTTCTCTCCCTCCTTCTTTTCTTTCTTTCTCTCTCTTTGTATGTGTGTGTATATACATATATATGCATATATATGTATTTACACACAGTTTTAAAAAATGTCATATATCCATATAGATCTAAATCCAGATATCAATCTACATATGTCGCAACACATAGACAGAGATAAAGTTATCATTATTAATGATAACTTGACATATTTCAACTTTAATATTAATTAAATCAATCAGATCTTTTCAACAGTGCTAGCATTACATATAAGTTGAGTAGGCAGTCAACTAGATGGTGTAATTTTTAAGGGGGGCAGTGGAGATATTTAAATCATTTTTATACCTTTTTTAAACTTGAACTTAAGTATATCTTTAAGGACTAAGGATAGAATTACTCTTGGGTTTGGCAACTGAATTCTTTTTAGTTAATACTAAACAATAGGGACTCCTTCAGAAATGGCACAATAAATAAATTTTAAATACACATATAAAAAGAGTAGCTTCAAAAGTCATTTTTAAATCCAGACTTCAGCCAAGTTTCTTGAGTGCAAACCATGTGGTTGTGAGGAAAATCAGCCTGAAGGCTAATGCTCATCTGTTTCTTTTCTCCAACTACAATTCCTTATCAGTCAACTCCAGGAGTGAATTTTTTAAACCTTGCACAAAAGACACACTCATTGACTGACTTCACTGGAAAACCATTCTGGCTAGGTGGGGTGGGCCAAGGTGCAAAGCTTTCCTTTGTTTAATCTGGAAAGCTTTTTTTTTCCTCTGTGGAAGAAAAACAAACCTGGTGTGGTATTTTAGAGGCTAGGTTAAAAAGGGAAAGGTCAGTGTACGGCTTGATTTTAGGAGACAAGGTCATTTAGAACAGACTGAAACAAAAATCTTGATCTTCAAAAGCTTTAAAAGACTTTGGGAATGATGTGTATATGGGAATTGGGGGAAGGGAGGGAAAGGAGAACTTTTTTGGAAATATTAAAAACATTATTTCTTTTCTCAGCTTGATTCTTATTTCAATTGTTGAAAAATCATATGCATATTAATTTTCAGAGGTAAAACATCTTGGCAAAGTAAGATGTCACAATGATATGACTTGTTCCTTGACAAGTTTGAAGTGTTAATGAGTCAAGTCAAACCAGAGTTTGGGCCAAGTTATGAAAGGACATGTCTCTTTAAAGTGTTTCTTAAAATTCCTAGTTTACAGTAAGCCTATCATTATTATTTATAATATCCATTTTAAAGGTTTTTTTTTTTTTGTCTTGAAGATCATAATCTCTCTCCTCTGAATCTGGGAAATAGATTCTGAAATATGAGTTAAAATACTCTTGATCCTCCTTTGAGACACTACTGAAAACCGAAATGAATGGCGTTTGGTGATCTCAGCTCTGTTCCCAGTAAATGTCCACATCACAAAACCACTACACTTAATTTTACATGATTGATTGTCTCTGCTTAGCTCAAACTCAGGCCTGGGCCAGCCTAAGGACTTTATTACCTTCCATTCTAGTGAGGGTGGTCCAGCCAGGTCAATGTCGAGGTCAATAATAGGGCAAAAGAGGCCTGATTTTGCCTGTAAGCAAGCTGCTCTATTTTAAAACAAAGGACTTTACTTTTTAGCCTTGTGGGTTTCACAAGCACATGTAGTCAACACCAAAGATTTTTTTTTTTTTAAATACACATCGAACTCTTTTATCATCTTTAAATGAAACAAAATCTTCTAGTTCTTTAGTTTTTATACTTCATCTGATAAATGGCTTAATGAGAATGCATTAATTTTTATTAACTGATATAAATAAAATTCAATGTTTATATCAAATTGATCAATTCTTCATTTTAATAAAAGCTCTCATAAATGGATCAAAATTAATTAGAAGAGAGTTTTAATGGTAAATACATGTCACTTACATTTAATTTTAGCCACTCAAACTGGATAAAGCTTTAATATGTGTATAATATGTGCAGGTTATTCTAGAAGGAAATTTTAGAAATAATGGTTAAAATATGTGTCTAGTATTATTTATCTTTTTCAAAAAGTCATTTCTTAGTAGTTGAACTGTTCATTCCACAATTCCAAAGAACTTCAGTTTTTGTAGTTCTAAGAAGGATAGATTTCTGATGACATATATTACTGAGCATTTTGGAGAACAAGTTCTTTTTTTATAATTATTTCATTTAATTTTAATTCTATTGAAAAATTGCAAAGGGGATAAGAGGGAGGAGTTTCCTAAATGCAGTTTTTTTAAAAAAAAAAGGAACTTTTAAAAATGTTAAATAGTAATAAACATATAGTCAAGCACTAACAAAACTGTTCCTCCAGACTTTATAACACAGTGGTCAGATATTTGTAGTTAAAAATATTTTCAAATGAATTAGTTTAAATCATTTTAAATTGATTCATTTTGTATAACTATAGGATTCTATTTATAGCAGCTAATAAAAATAATAGGATTTCAATATTTTACCCTTATAAATGACCTACAAGAGATAGCTGATGGGAAGAATTTTAGGAAACTTTCTCTCCAGTATACTTATATCTGTTTAGACACTTTTACATGACTTATCCCATGAAAAATATGAAGAACATATAGAATGACCTCTCTTTGTTGAAACAAAAGGTATTTAGAAATAAGGCATGAACTTAATTGAATTGGAACCACATGGGAGAAAATAAGTCAATGGGAAAAACATTGTTTGGGGTTCTATGTGAAGATCAAAAGCCCTCATAAAAGTATCTTATACAAGTAGTTATTGCTGAAGGGGAAATCCCACACTTAGCTATTTGTCACCAAGTGTCCAGACCTGTGTTTTTACTGGAGTATTTACTTTTCTTTTACTTGGAATTATTTTCAATGAATAGATATTGGAATTTTCATTTTCTTTTTAATCATTTTTCTTTTCTTTTTTCTTTTTTTTCTTTTTTTTCTCTTTTGGTTTAGACACAAGATATTATTGGTGATGGGAATCAAAGTGGGGAAAAAAAAAAAAAAAAACCTCACTTAGCATAGGCAAATCACCAACTGCTCTGTAATTTATAACCCAAAAGAGTTTTCTTGGGGCATTAAGAGGTTAAATGGCTTACCTAGAGTTTGGACTTGAACTCAGGTCACATTGGTCAAGAAGGCTTACTTTCTATCCATTATGTCACATATCCTCTGCCTACCAATAAAAAGTCTTAAAGGCCTAACTTGAAGCTAGTATCTCAGTTAAACTGTCACCAAAAATATATCTGGATGAACAACTTTAAAGTGCTAGTATTGAAAACAGTTGGGATAATAGGAATGGATCTTAAATTCAACTTTATTCACTTATTAGCTGTGTGATCCAGCCAAGTCATTTAAGGTGAATGCTTCAGAAAACAAAAACCCACCAAAGGAAAGAATGAGCAATGATCTTGGTCTCTTATGATCTTAAAACATGCCCTACTCAAACGTCATAAAATTGTTATTTCCCTTTGTACTGGTAAGGAGAATAATTTATCTCATGTAGAGTTCTCTCAACTTCGCTGAAAATTCAGCCATAGTTAATAATAGCACCAATAAAAACAACAAAAATAACAACAAAACACCAAAACATTTACCTCCCATTGGTTACAAGAATCAAAACAAACACTTGAAGTATTTTCAAAAGTTTAACCTGCTATAAAAAGTAAGCTATTGTTAATAACAGTAGCATAAGCTAGCTCTCTTTTATATATTACTTTAGAGTTTGCAAAGCACTTTACAAATATGGCATTTTATTCTCACAAAGTAAGGACTTAATATTATCTCTCTTTTACAAATAAGGAAACAGAAGCAAACAGAATTAAGTGACTTACCTAGGGACACAGAACTCATAAGAGGGGCTGTAGTTGAACTCATATCTTTTTGACTGTATTCTATCCACTTGCACCACCTAGCTGCCTCTTCATAAATAATTCTTTGCTTCTTTAAAATTTTATATGGAACTATTTTCTTCTTGATTACCCAGAATACACCCACCACATACACGAAACCATTATTCTAAAATTTTGCTGTTTACTTCCATAAAATATTATTAATAGCTATGTTTTTACCTCTTTGCTCCCAAACTCTTCATAACTGTAGCTTAAATGTATAATGAATAGAAAATGTGGAAGATCAAGCATAATTACATCATGAGTTGTTTTCTTGATTTATCAAATGTTGATATCAATTTCTATATCCAATTATTACTTAATGATATTATCTTCTCCTTTTGAACATTTCCATTTTTGTTGTTGTTGTTGCTGGGGCAATTGGGGTTAAGTGACTTCTCCAGGATCACACAGCTAAGAAGTATTAAATGTTGGAAGCCAGATTTGAACTCAGGTTCTCCTGACTTCAGGGCTGGTATTTTATCTGCTGCACCAACTAGATGCTCCACATTTCCATTTCAGTACTTCAAAATAATTATAATTTTACTAGTGTTGATAATTCTCCTACTAGAATAGATTTTGGATAGAGGGCTGGGCCTGGAATTAGGAAGATCTAAATTTAAATCCAGCCTAACATACTATCTGTTTGATCTTAGACAAATCCCTTAACTTCTGTCTTCCTAGATTTTCTTTTTACTATTAAAATGGAAATGAGAATAGTACTTAAATGTCATTGCTGTCAGGGGAAAATAGTATTTATAAATTGTTTCAAAAAGCATAACATACTATGTAAATGCTATCTATCGATCTATTTATCATTATTATCACTATCATTGTTGTAATTGTACTTGTAGGTAGTCCTTAACGGACTACCTACAAGTGTGTTTCTGGAGGTAAAAAAAGAAATGAAATATTAATCATGTCTAAAGATAATTTGATTAATTCTTGGATGCCAGGCATCCTATTTAACTGTGGGTCCATATTAAAAATCATTTGATCCAATTGATTTTCCCTTAGCCTGACATAATTTAATGAAAGTAATAATTTATTTCATGTTATTTAATAGCTTCAGTAAATCACTAATAGCAGGCAGTGGGATGAACTACAAATTGGGAGTCAGAAGACCTAGGTTCTCCTTTTATTCTGTGACCAGTTCTCAACACCTTGGGCAAGAAACTTAAAATTATAGGCCTCAGATTCCTTTTCTTTAAAATGAGAGTTGTATGGTGATCTACATTGAATTACAACTATTATGATGAGTTAAATTTAACGAATCATGAGTTTTTAAATAAAATCTTACTTCTGACATTTACTATACTTGTTTACTTTCATCATATCATTTATATTCTCTGGTCCCAGGCTTATGAAATGCAAAAGATGGGCAAGATAGTTTTTGAGATCTCTTTTAATTCTAGTAGTAGGAATTTATGATTTAATTCTATTTATCAGTGATAGGATATTTTAAGTGTTCTTTCCCATTTTCATAGTGAAAATGGTACAAAACTAAAAACCACCTTTTAAAAGGAAGGAATGAATATATTTGTTTTTCATATACATCTATTCAGATATAGATATATAAATAAGCATAGATAGCTCTACATGTAGGTTGTATATATATATATATATATATATATATATATATATATATATATATATATATATATATATATATATATATATATATATATATATATATATATATGTAGGGTCACAGATATGGAACTAGAGTGAACCTCAGAGGCCATCTGTTTAACCTCCTTCCACTTCACAGATGAATTAAGTTGGCACAAATGACTTGATCATGGTAACAGTTGTAGCAAGCAACATAGATAGGATTCAGACAAAGGACTTCTTACCCAGAAATGTTGGTCTTTGAATTATATCTTAAATTTAAAATATATTCAGGCTTTTTCACATCATTTATAAGATGTGAGTAACTTATATAGCTATAAAATTTCTTAGATAGCATTATTGTCTAGAAGGAAAGTTCTAGAATTAGAAAAGGGAAGAGAGGCAGTTGCTTGAAGAGCTGTACTTATCAGGATCCATTTGACCAGTCAAAATCCAGCTGCCATTTAAGTATAATTCATATTAATCTTTCAATGCTAATAAAGTGAGTTGTTCCATTTCTATCATGTTACCAGAAAAAGGACCATTTCTCATGAGCACCAGAGGTACCTGTCTGCTCTGTGGGAGGGTTCTTCTTAATTGCATCATGCAAGGAAATTGTTTTTCCTGCCCTTGTATTTATAGTCTTATCACTCCTCCCACCTTACCCCACCAAATTCATCCTGAGTCTGATAGACCATAATGATTAATCTTGAGAAAAGCTGACATGTATAACACTCCATTAATTTCCTGCTTAGGGCATTGAACAACAAAAGAAACAAAGACTAAGGGAATGGATTCTATTACCCTCCCAGGATTGATAAACTTAAGGAGTGGCAACCTGAAATTTAAACTTGAGTGAGAAAAAGTCACTTGGATTATATCCTAATCATCTGGGTCATTATTTTTTTCTCATTAAATTGTTTTTAAACTTACAAATGTGAAAACTGAATTAATTTGCTTTTATAGAATATTCATATTATATAATGTATTTTAATGAAACATAACTATAATATAATACAAATCTAAATGTTGAAATTTAAGTTCTTATTTGTTATTATTATTTGTTGCTGAGAAAAAGTGACTGCTATAAAATGGAACGCATTTTTTTTTCCACAAAAGAAATAGGGAATTTTTTGTTAATTTGATGAAAATATAGTGTCAAATTCGAAAATATTCCACAAAAGCAAGGATTTTTTTTCCCCCTAAGTCATGTCAGTATTAAGGCCAAGACCCACTAAAACAAAAATAATAATAATAATAAAATAAAGAATAAATCTATGTGGTTAGTCAAAAACCAATAAACATTTTAAAATGCTTACTATATGATATATTATGATAAGAGTTGGGGATATAAATGAGAAAAAAAGACAGTTTCTTCCCTCAAGGAGCTTTCAATCAAATGAGATATGATAATTCAAAGGAAGCTGAAAATTGGGAGGGACTATTATTAGAGAATACCTAGCATGTAAACATGGTATTTTGGAGTGGAAACCAATCAGAGAAGATGAAAGGAAATGAAGAATTGGCTGGAAATTCTGAGCCCTCCATAAATTAGAGAGGTACTTTCACAATATCCTTTATTTAAATGGGAAAAAGCAATTGATAGTGTTGAAAAAATGTTTGAATATCAAATCTGAAGCAATTTTCATGATGGTGATTTTATTGTTGATGAGTTTATTGATATAAGGGGGTAAGGATGTTTGTGAGTTGAAGTTGTGTGGGAAAAGGTGAAGAACTTAGAGCACATAGTGATCAGAGACTCTTAACTAAAGTAGATTAAGCCTATTAGGCCTCAGTTTCAACTTCTCCAGAGTCACGTGATTTTATATAAGGACTGAAAAACATTCCATTGTCCAATGTGGCTAAAGAAGCTGTATATCACCTTGTCTACTACATTCCACTGACTAACTAGGGGGATAGTAGACTTATGTGACCAATCACAACATATAGAGGGCAGGATTTTGGAGGATCTTTGTTTGAAATGTATAAAAGCTGTAAGCATTTTCAAGGCTCTGGCCCTATCCTGCTGTGAAGTTTGGCCCTCAGACAGGATGAGGTCTGCTTCTTGAGATTCTAATTCTGCTTTCTATGATAAGAATTGAAGAGCTACCAAATCCTGCCTAAAGTTCTATGATGGGCTAGTTCACTGCAGAGAAGGAAAGGAGTCCTCAGTGCTGAATAGCTACCTCCCCCACTGAAAGACAAATGTGCAAAAAATTGCAGAAGTCAATAGGAACAAGAAGAGAATAACAGAAAGGAGAAAAAGGAACAAGAGAGCAAAGGATATTAGGAATTTTTTTAATGGCAACAATTAAAAGTAACAAATGCAGACAACAGAAAAAAGAAAGTATAAGAATTTAGGAATATGGAAAAACCAACAATTTGTTTTTGAGGGGCAAAGAGCATAGGACATCTCTTTTTTTGTGTGTATTTGTGTACATTCTTAAAATGTAACTCAATATAGAGATGTTGGAGCCTTAATAAAAATATCTATGTATATATATATACATATATATATATAATCTAATAAAATAATTTTAAAAATCTGAGAAGGTAATAGATACTAGGATTAAAATAACATCTTATACTTGAGTTAAAAATAAATTTCATGGAAACAAAACGGAGCAATCATAGCCAAACAGTGGCTCCTCTGGAAAATAAAAACAAAAAATATTTGGGTGTTTTGTTGTTCAGTCACATCTGACTCTTTCATCTTGTATAGGTTTTCTTAGCAAATGTACTAGAGTGGATGGCCATTTCCTTTTTCAGTGGATTAATGTGAAGAGAAGTTAACTGCTCATGGTCACACAGAAAGTGAATTTCTGAGTCAAATTTGAATTTAGCTTTTTCAGATTACAGACCTAGTACTCTAAGCGTGTCACCAAAGCAAAAGAGGTTTAAGTGACATTATCATTGTGCCAACCAGTAACCTGCAAAGTGAAGAGAAGTAAAATAACTTTTTTTAAAGGCCACACAGCTAGAAAGTCTATGAAGACAGATTTGAATTGAGGTCCTCATGATTCCAGGCCCAGTGCTCTAATCACTGAGCCATCCATGTTTTTTCTCAAGTGTTTTAATGGAGTAAAAACTCATTGTTGATCAACAGAATGAAATCAAAATTGAAGAATTTAATGCAATCCTAGGTTTCTTCTAGAAAGGGTTGAAGAAGCAAGATTATGGTAATAATAGTCTTGCTATGATATTTCCTCCTCAGATCAATTAATATATAATACTCAATTTGGACCAAGAATTTTAAGGAAAGACATTGACGATCCTGGAGTTAGAGGCATGCTGGTAAATATTGAACAACTGGTTTTCGATGGGAGAGGGAATATACAGTTGACACACTTTTAAACTTAATCTGTGATATTAACATTTGCACCTTCACTGTCTTAGATCTAGACCACTAATAAAATGAAATGAAAAAAAAAATCAAGCCCTGATTTGTAGCATTTGCCACTTTTTGAAGTATAAATATTCACATTGAAATTTAGCAAAAGCTCAGAGCTATTGGGAGCTGGTTCTAGCATTTTTTTCAGTTAAGCTGTGGTCTAGATATTCCTTCACTACTTTATATCTGGGAATTTTATTTTTAATATTAAAAAAAATAAAAAACTAGAAAAAAAAAGAAATGAACATAGTATATGTTGATTTACATTCAGTCTCCATAGTTCTTTTTCTGGAGGTAGATGGCATTTTCTGTCCAAAGTCTATAGGGATTGCTTGGGATCACTGAACCACAGAGAAGAAGCAAGTCTTTCAGAGTTGTCCTCACACATTCTTGCTGTTATTGTGTACAATGTATTCCTAATTCTCCTTCTTTTGCTCAGAAGCAGTTCATGTAAATCTTTCCAGTAATTTCTAAAATCTGCTTGTTCATCACTTTTTATAGAAAAATAATATTCCATTATCTTCATATACCACCACTTAGTCAGCCATTCCCCAAATAATGGGAATCTACTCATTTTCCAATTCTTAGCGATCACAAAGAGAGCTGCTACAAAGATTTTTGGGTGCTTTTTTCACTTTTATGATTTCATTAGGATACAGACTCAGTAATGGCACTTCTGGGCCAAATGATACGCACAGTTTTATGACCCTTTGGACATAATTTCAAATTGCTCTCCAGAATGGTTGGATTATTTCACAGCTCCACCAACAATGGAGTAGAGTCCCAATTTTCCCACATTGCTTCCAATATGTATCATCTTCTCCTGTCATTTTAGCCAATCTAAGAGGTGTGTAGTGCTACCTTAGAGTTGTTTTAATTTGCATTTCTCTAATCAATAGTGATTTAGAGCATGTTTTTCATATAACTATAGATGACTTTAATTCTGTCATCTGAAAATTATTCATATCCTTTCATCATTTAAAAATCAAGGAATGACATGTATTCTTATAAATTTGATATATTTTAGAAATGAGACCTTTATTAGCAATACTGACTATAATGATTTTTTTCCCAGATTTTTACTTCCATTTTAATCTTGTTCCTGTTAGTTCTGTTTGTGCAATATATTTTTAATTCAATGTAATCAAATTGTCCATTTAAAAGGAGATTTAAAAAAAAAAAAAACATAGGAAATTGGGTAAGTTCAATCTTAAAAAGAGGGGACTTATTTTGGCCATGATAGTTATCCTCAAATATTCACAAGATTTTCCTGAGAAATGGCCATTTTCCCCCTTAAGTCTTAGAGAGAAGAACTAGGACTAATAATTGGACAGAACAAAAGCAAAATTTTAGGTATATAGGATGCAAGAGAAGAACAAAAAAATCTATTCATAATTAAAATAATCTGATGTTAACTGACACATCCAAATACATATTATGCCCTTGAAAGAAGTATTTGTAGGTTAATGTCAACTTATTCTAACAATGTTCTCCATTTCCAGAATGTTTTTGAAATTATTCTTAGCTAATTGTTTCAGAATCTATTTAAAAGGCACACAAGGGAAAAGACTCCTTACTCATACCACTTATTCTTTATTAAAAAAAAAAAGCCATAATATATACCCAGCTTGATCTCATAACTTACTCACCAAATTTTGTCTTCTAAATGATTTGTTGCTTTTTTAAAAAAGTGAATCCTACCCTGAGAGAGTTGGGATTTGCCATTCAGGAGGATGTTTAAAAGAATTTGGACAGAGCAATGCAATAATAGCAAAGTAGAATTAGAACAAAATCTTGAGCTAATGATTTTTAGACTCATTTAAGTTTCCCAAGTGACTTGTTTTGAAAGAAATAACAGGGTGTATCTTGTAGAATGTTAATTTTTAAAAGTCCTATTATTTGAGTCATACCTCTTACATAAAACTAATAGGAACATCCTTAATGCTGTTAAATAAACAATTGAAATATATAGATTGTAGATATATACAATGTAGATTCCTATGTTAGAAAGAGGTAACCTGTTTTCCAATCCTGGGTTGTAAGACATTCTGCTATCTAAAATAGACACAGATGGGATGATTGGGGAAATATTTTAATTTGGAGGTTAAGTTGATTTAAGAAGATTAATTATGTTGTTTTTCAATATTTAATCATTTTTGCATCCATCATATAAATTCCACCTAGTCATAGTGAATAAATTCTTAAATAAATGACTACTGACTTTTTTTTTTTTAAAGCATTTGAGTTCATGGTTGTTTTTATTTTTAAAATTCAATTGTTTTTATGATGAAGACTTTTCATTCTTTTTCTTTTGGTTCCAAATTATTTCCCTCTTTCTACCTATTTCTTCATTCAGTAAGAAGAAAAAAAAATGTAAAACATATTTTATATATATATATATATATATATATATATATATATATATATATATATATATACATATAATATATATATATATATATAGTCATTCAAAATTAATCATGCTCGTAAAAGATAGCAAAAGACAAATAAATTTTTTAAATGTTTTAATCTGCATTCTGAGTTAATTTTCTATTTGGAGCTAGATAGCATTTCATTATTAATCCTTTGGAATAGTGGCAGTTTTTTATTTTGATCATAGCGATTGTTATTCAAATTTGATTATGTTTCAATTATTATTGTTGGTATGTAGATCATTCTCTTGGTTTTGCTCAATTCATTTTGCATCAGTCTTACCCAAACTATTTACTTCACCACTTTTTACAGTACAATAGTATTTTATCAAAATAATATATTACAACTTGGTCAGCAATTCTACAATTGATGAATATCCATTCAGTTTCTAATTCTTTACTACAAGAGCTTCTATAAATATTTTTGTACACATGTATCCTGTAGCTATTTCATTTTATTTCATTTTTTTTTTTTTTTTTTGAGGCTGGGGTTAAGTGACTTGCCCAGGGTCACACAGCTTGGAAGTGTTAAGTGTCCATGAGACCAGATTTGAACTCTGGTCCTTCTGAATTCAAGGCTGGTGCTCTATCCACTGCGCCACCTAGCTGCCCCCTTCTGTAGCTATTTTAAATAGAATTTCTTTTATCCTTTTCTCCTGGAATTTGTTGGTAATACACAAAAATTTATATTGGTTTATTTTGTATTTTAAGTTTTCCTAAAGCTTTTAATTGTATTGATTGTTTTTTTGTTGATTTACTATGCAAACTATCACATCACATACAAAAATAATGAATTTTGTTTCCATTTTCCCTATGCTTGCTACTTTTTAAATTGCTATATTTAGTATTTTAGTATAATATTTAATACTTTTTGATAATAATGGGAATCCTTTGCTTCATCTCTGCTATTATTGGAACTGACCTAGTTGATTCCCTTCACAAATAATGTTTATTTTTTGTTTCAGATAGATGATGCTTATCCTTTTTATAAAAAAATCCATTTATTTATATACTTTCTAGTGCTTTTTTTTTTTCCTTTTGTTCATGGATGGATTTTTACTTTGGCCAGAGATTTTCTTTTTTCTTTTTCTTTTTTTTATTAATTTTATAATTATACACTTTTTGACAGTATATATGCATGAGTAATTTTTTATAACATTATCCCTTGTATTCATTTTTCCAGATTTTCCCCTCCCTCCCTCTATTCCCTCCCCTAGATGACAGGCAATCTTATACATTTTACAAGTATTACAGATATAATAACCTAGATAAAATATCTGTGTGTGTAAATCCAATTTTCTTGTTGCACGTTAAATATTGGATTCCGAAGGTACAAGTAACCTGGGTAGATAGACAGTAGTGCTAATATTTTACATTCAATTCCCAGTGTTCCTTCTCTAGGTGTAGTTGTTTCTGTCCATAATTGATCAGCTGGAAGTGAGTTGGATCTTCTTTATGTTGAAGATATCCACTTCTATCAGAATACATCTTCATACAGTATTGCTGTTGAAGTGTAAAGTGATCTTCTGGTTCTGCTCATTTCACTCAGCATCAGTTCATGCAAGTCTCTCCAAGCCTTTCTGAATTCATCCTGCTGGTTATTTCTTACAGAGCAATAATATTCTGTAGCCTTCATATACCATAATTTACCCAACCATTCTCCAATTGATGGACATCCATTCATCTTCCAGTTTCTAGCCACTATGAAAAGAGCTGCTACAAACATTTTGGCACACACAGGTCCCTTTCCGCTCTTTAGTATTTCTTTGGGATATAAGCCCAGTAGTAGCACTGCTGGATCAAAGGGTATGCACAGTTTGATAACTTTTTGGGCATAGTTTCAGACTGCTCTCCAAAATGGCCGGATTCTTTCAGAACTCCACTAACAATGTATTAGTGTCTCAGCCTGTCATCTTAGCCAATCTGACAGGTGTGTAGTGATACAGAGATTTTCTTTATATATTGAAATAATCATGTGATTTTGATTCTTTGTCATTGATATGACCAATTTTGCTTTCATTTCTCCTAAAACTGAGCCTGTCATGTACTCCTGGTATAAATTCAATTTTGGTAATAAGTGCAATATTTTGTATGTACTGCTATAATCTTGTTATGATTTTATTTTAAAAAATTTACTTGGTATTTATAAAAAATGTCTAGACTTTTCTTTCTTTTGATTTTTTTATTTGATTAATAAGAAAATAATTATATCAGAAAAGTGATTGTAGGGTTTTTTTTAAGTTTATGTATTATTACATTACTAATTATTTATTAAATAATTTGTAGAATTGGTATATAAATGAATGTAATCTTGTGGGATTTTTTAAGGAAGATAAGTTATGGGGTGTTATATTTCTTTAAGATTGAGTTATTTACATATTTTTTTTTCTTTTCCATGAACTTGGACTATATATATATTTTATATTAGTCACCCATTTCATTTAGAGTGTCATTTTTTAAAAGCATGTAGTTGAGCAACTAGTTCCTAATAATTTTCATTGGTTCATCATTAGATGTGAATTTATCTTTTTCATACTGTTCATGAAATATCATGTATGACATGTTATGTAATATCACTTTTCTCCTTTTTGTTGAATCAAATTAATACACAGTTTACTTAGTTGTTTTTTAGACCAATTCCTTATTTTATTGACAAGTTCATTGCTTTTTACTTTAAGTTTTCTCATTTTCTTTTTTGATTTTTAAAATTTTCTATTTTGAAGCTTAATGGGATGGGTTTAATTTGCTGTTTTTTCAGTTTTTTTTTTTTTTTTTTTACTTGCATGCCCAATTGGTGAATTGTCATTTTTTAAATTGAAATATGCATTGAGAAATGTATTTCTCCCCAATGATTATTTTAACTACATCCAATAAACTTTTATATGTTGCTTCAGTGTTGTTTTCTTTCATGAAATTTTTCATTTTTTAGGATTTTTCTTTGAACTATTGATTTTTTAAAAAGAATTAAGCTATGCAGTTTTCAATTATGTTATAGTTTATACTTTAAAGGCTTTTTATTAACTATTTTTTATTATGTCCTGGTCAGAAAAAAACACATTTTTGGTGACATTTTTATATCTTGACATATTGTCAATTTGTGTGAAGGTGATATTTACAAATGAGAAATAAATATACTCCTTTACAATCAACATTCCCTGTAGGATCATCATATCTAAGTTTTCTAAAATTCCATTTATTTCTCTAATTTCTTTCCTTTATGTTATGATTAGATTTATCCAGGTCTGAGAGAGGCAAATTGAGTTTCTACAATAACATAGTTTTCAATGTATATTATAATAATATAATTAATTTATTCTTTTGTGTAAGAATTTACATGCTATGCTACTTAGTACATGTATATTGAGTACTGATAAATTTTGCATGCAAAATGAAAGTGTTAGAATACATAATGAGAATTCTAAAATTAATAAGGGTTAGCTTTCTTTAACAAGATGGTTCAAAAAACTTTAAACCTTTCAAAATATGCATATAATTATTGTAATAGTTCCTTTTGAGCAGATACACTTACTAACAAAAAAAAATACTTTTTTCTAAACACATAATCCCACATCCTTATTTCCTGTCAAAAAAAATTTTAGAAGCAATGATCCAATTTGTAAACAATAACAACACTATACACTAATTTTAATCATGTTCATTCTTCAATTTCAAAAGCAAAATAAAAACAACTTAGGAATATTTCTCCACAAAGTAGATGACAGAAAGTATTAATATTTGACTTCCCCTTGTTAATTTAGAAGATTTCATTACAGCATACTTTTTCTTGTTGAACTGCAATAGACATAGTATGTGCATGCATGAATCTGTTCATTCTTTGGAAGTAGCGGGCAACTTAGTTTAATGTATTTAAGCATAAAAAGGATGAATGCTTCTTTTGAATGTGTAAATAGGAGTCAATTTAGACAGTAATTTAACTAGATGGCCTGTGGGGTTTCTTAAAATTCTAAGATTCTGTGTTTCTCAAACAGGGAAAATATGGGGATATGAAAAATAATGAATTAAATCATAGGCCTTGTCCTATTGTATGTATTCTCTCTCTGTGTGTACCTAGCTCTCTGTCTCTTTCTCCTATCTTTCTGTCTCTGTCTCCCTGTATCTGTCATCTGTCTCTGTCTCTATGTGTGTGTCTTTCCCTTCCTCTCTTAGATAAATACAACTTAAAACAACTACCAAATGCCACAACACAGCTCTCAGATTGGCTAAGACGACAGGAAAAGATAATGATAAATGTTATAGGGCATGTGGGAAAACTGGGACACTAATACATTGTTGATGGAGTTGTGAACTGACCTAACCATTTTAGAGAACGTTATGGAACTATGCCCAAAGGGCTATCAAACTGTGCATACCCATTGATTCAGCAGTGCCATTACTGCGTCTGTATCTCAAGGTAATTATAAAGAAAGGAAAAGGATCTACATGTGCAAATTTTTTTTTATTATGGTGGCAAAAAATTGGAAATTGAAATAGTTGGCCGTCAATTGGGGAATGGCTGAATAAATTATTGTATTTGAAAGAAATGAAATATTATTGTTCAATGAAAAATACTGAACAAGCTGATTTTAGCAGGACCTGGAAAGATTTATATGAATTGATGCTGAGAAAAACAAGCAGAACCAGGAATAATGCACAGTAACAGCATGATTGTATGATGATTAATTTTGGAAGACTTTGTTATGTTCAGCAGCCAAAACTTTGGATGGAAAATACCATTTATAGAGGGAGAGAGAACAACAACAAAAGGAAGAATTGTGCTTAATTATTTAAAACTTCTTTAAAATATTATATATACAATATTTTCAAGTTTTCAATAATATAGGGATGTGCAATAAAATAGAATCACATGCTTATAAACATCAACTTTTTCAAAGAGAAAATTCATGTTAAAAGGAGAGGAATAACCACTATTGCAAAATTGGAGCTATGCTTGGAGATTCCATTTTTTTCCACTAAATTCCTAGGACACTGATAGTATGTACAGGTCCACATTGATTGATATTCACAGTCAGAATTTTTGGATTCGATATATCTGTTACTCTCACAATGTCAGTGCTTAGATGCATGTATTATTTTAATAGTTGATAAGGAAATAGGACATATTAGGTTCCTGAGGAAGAGGGTAACAGTTGAAATTTAGATGTTTTTCTTTAGGTCTTCCTGAAACATGCCTGAATTTCCTTTCATCTCTGGACCAGGCATTGGGGTGAAAGAAGAAAACAATCAAAAAAGCAATTTATTTGAAATATTTAACAAATAGGTGTATAACTCCCTCAGAAAACAAAAGTGGATACTAAAACAAAAGAGAAAGTAAGGTGGATAGAAAATCCACTTGCAAAACAAACTTTTTTTCACCAAAATGATTTGATTTATTTTAGCATATAATTATTATATAGTATTATTCAATAAAATTAATGTTTGATAACAGTAATGAAAATTATACCAATTCCAATTAGTTATTATTATCTATTAAACGTTAGGTAGTCAAACCCTTTGAGATTCCAGGAATAGTTAAAGAATTAAATTAAAGTACATATATGCCATTGCTAATTCTTACTTGCTAGAGTAAAATTAATATTTTTAAAGAATCAGCAAACTTAGTACATTACTTTCATTTGCCTTATTTTTTTGAGGAACACATTCATTACAAATTGAAAGCATAAATGGAAACTACAATAAGCAAATGTATGTAGAGCTACAACAAGTAGATAATTACAAGATGATTTTTAGGGGTGTATGTATGTATGTATTTATGAAAGATTTTTATAAATGTAGTGAACTCCTAAAAGGGAACTTTTTCCTATCAATTTATATAGTGAAATATTCTTCACTTGCAATCTTAAAGACCTACCTGCTGTGCTCCAAAATTTACTGCCTTGACAACAGTCTTGAATTAGATATGTGTGAGAAGTGGGATTTGAACCTAGCCAGGTTTTCATATCAGATCAGCTCACTCTCCATTATGAAAATGATCATATATTTGTGTAGCACTTTAAATTTTATAAAGTGATTTATAGGCAACAGTCCTGCGACATAGGTAATACAAGTATTATCAAATCTCTATTTTATAGATAAACTAAGGCTTAGAAAAAAAAAAAAAAGTGATAGATCTGTAATTGAAACCAGATCTTCTGATTTAATTTTCTAGTAGTTTTCCCAGAATACCATTCTATGTTCTCAAGGATATCTGAACTTTGAGAGTTAGATAACAAGTAAAATGTTCTACAGAATGATGTTAGATCTCTAGCTGCCTCCAGGAATAATTGATATCTACTATTGGTCAAAGGAAGAAATAGGGAGCTTCCCACTGAGAGCTGTAGAGGCAACTATACGTCAATCTGACATAACTGTTTCTGAACAATGCTCTTTTCAGTATATATATATATGTGTGTATATATATGTGTATATATATATATGTATATACATGACTGAAAATATCTTGATATTTATGTAGCCTAATGACTTATTATCACTTTTTTCAAGGCAATCTGAAAAGAATATCAAGAAATGTTATAAACCTGAGCGAGATATGCCTGACTTGCAACATAAAGAGCATTTTCAAAACAATATCAGATTGAATATAGGTGGCTTTAGAAGAGGATAGTGGAAGTAAATAAGTAGCTAGCAATAAGCAAATAGAAATTAGTTTTGCCTTTCTGGATTGTGGTTAAAGAAACTTGTCAAGGTATATTGATTGATGAAAGAGGAAGAAATTTTTGTGTAGAGAATCTTATCAAGAAATCTGAGAAGGGAAAGGAGAAACTGCTAGATATGATTGATGACCCAAATACCAAAAAATGGGAGTTTTTAAAAGCTTTTGTATTTTCAAAATATATGCACAATATTTAGGAGTTATTTTGCCCAACTATATGCCAATAAATTTGATAATTTAATGAAATGGAGGAATATCTACAAAACTATAGATTGCTCAGGTTAACAGAAGCAGATGTAAATTGTTTAAGTAGTCCCATTTTGGAAAAAAATAAATAAAACATGCTAATAATCAACTCCATAAGAAAAAATCTCCAGGATTAGATGGATTTACATATGAATTCTATCAAACATTTAAAAACACTTAATTCCAATGCTAAATGTTATATAAACTATTTGAAAAGAAATAGGGAAGAAGAAGTACTACCAAACTCCTTTTATGACACAGATATGGTGCAGATAGCTAAACCAGGTAGGGTGAAAAGAGAAGAAAATTATAGACCAATACCCTAAGGAATAGTGGTACAAAAACCTTAAATAAAATATTAGCAATTACAGAAATTCATCCCCAGGATAATACCAACTAGGATTTATACCAGGAATGCAGGGCTGGTTCAATATTTGGAAAATATTGCCATAATCGACTATATCAATTTTTTCATTAATTTCCTTGAAATTCTTAACCTTTTGTTCTTCCAGATGAACTTTGTTATTATTTTTTCTAGATCTATAAAGTAATTTCCAAACTAACAATAACCAAACTAACAAAATTATATGATTATCTCAAGAGATGCAGAAAAAAACAAATTGATAAAATCAGACACCATTCCTATTAAAAACAGTAGAGTGTATAGCAATAAATGAACTTTTCCTTAAAATGATCAGTAGCATTTATTTAAAACTATCAGCAAGCATCCTATGTAATGGGGACAAACTAGAACCATTCCAAATAAGATCAAGGGTGAAACAAAGTTGCCGACTATCACCATTACTATTCAATATTGTATTAGAAATATTAGCTTTGACAATAAGAGATAAAAAAGAGATTAAAGGAATTAGAGTAATGAGGAAACTAAAGTATCATTCTTTGCAGATAATATTATGATTTACTGATAGAACCTTAGAGAATTAACTAAAAAACTACTAGAAACAATTCACAACTTCAGCAGAGTTGCAGTATACAAAATAAATCCTCATAAATCATCAGCATTTTTATATATTTTATATATATTATCAACAAAGTCCAGCAGCAAGAGACACAAAAATAAATTCCATTCAAAATAACTGTCGATAGTATAAAATATTTGGGAATCTATTTGCCAAGGGAAAGTCAGAAACTATATGAACACAACTACAAAACATTTTTCACACAAAGTCAGATCTAATCAGTTGGAAAACTATCAAGTGCTCATGGGTAGGCTGAGTAAATATAATAAAATTACAATATTACCTAAACTACTCTATTTATTTAGTGCCATACAAATCAAACTCCAAAGAAATTATTTTATAGGCCTAGAAAAAATAATAACAAAGTTCATCTGTAAGAAAGCAGTGGTCATCAAAACCATTTGGTACTGGCTTAGAAATAGACTAGCTGAACAGTGGAATAGGTTAGGTTCACAGAACAAAACTGTCAATAACTATAGCAATCTAGTGTTTTATGAACCCAAAGAATCTGGCTTCTGAATAAGAATTCACTATTTGACAAAAACTTCTGGGAAAATTGGAAACTAGTATGGAAGAAACTAGGCATTGACCCACACTTAATACCATATACCAAGATAAGGTCAAAATGGCGTTAAGACTGATATTATAAGCAAATTAGAAGAACATAGGATAGTTTACCTCTCAGATTTGTGGAGAAGGAAATGATTTGTGTCCAAAGAAGAACTGAAGATCATTATTGATCACAAAATAGATAATTTTGATTATATTAAGTTAAGAAGATTTCTATAAACAAAACTAATGCAGACAAAATCAGAGGGGAAGCAATACATTGGGAAATCATTTTTACATTTAAGGCTTCCAATAAAGGCCTCATTTCTAAAATATATAGGGAATTGACTCTAATAAGAATTCAATCCATTCTCCAATTGATAACTGATCAAAGGACATGAACAGACAATTTTTAGATGAAGAAACTAAAACCATTTCTAATCATATGAAAGGTTCTCTAAATCACTATTGATCAGAGAAATGTAAATTAAGACAACTCTGGGATACAACTACACACTTGTCAGGTTGGCTAAGATGACAGGAAAAGATAATGACAAATGTTGCAGGGGATATGAGAAAACTGGGACACTAATACATTTTTAGTGGAACTATGAATGTACCCAACCATTTTGGAGAGCAATTTGGAACTATGCTCAAAAAATTATCAAATTGTGCATATCCTTTGATCCAGAAGTGTTTCTACTGGGATTATATACCAAAAAGATCTTAAAGGAGGGAAAGGGACCCACATGTGCAAAAATGTTTGCGGCAGTCCTTTTTGTAGTGGCAAGAAATTAGAACCTGAGTGGCTAAAGAATGGCTAAATAAGTTATAGTATATGAATATTGTGAAATATTATTGTTCTGTAAGAAACGATAAGCAGTATGATTTCAGAAAGCCCTGGAGAGACTTACATGAACTGATGCTAAGTGAAATGAACAGAACCAGGAGATCATTGTATACAGCAACAGCAATATTCTATGATGATCAACTCTGATGGTCATGGCTCTCTTCAACAATGAGATGATTCATACTAGTTCCAATGATCTTGTGATCAAAAAAAACCATCTACACTCAGAGAGAGGATCACAACATAGCATTTTCACTCTTTATGTTGTTGTTTGCTTGCATTTTTTTCTTACTCATTTCCTTTTCTTGATGAAGTAAAGCTGAAAAGTAACAAAACTATGAGCTGAGATTTATTTGTAATAGATGTATAGATAGCTAGATGATGCATATATTCATCTGTCCATACATTCATGCATGCATACATATATCCATATATTCATAACCGGGTAGTTAGAGGATAAAGACATAGATAATCATAGTAGTAAATAGTAAAGGTAAAGAGTTATAGACATGATAGATGAGATAAATAATGGACAGATAGATACACAGATAAATAGACATAGGTAGAGATAAGGATTGGTAGAGGAGGGATCATTTATTAAGCACGTAGTCTGGTGGTAGGAAAATGGCAAGTGCTTAGGGTACAAATATATATGTAGTGCCTATTTTCAAAATTACATCTTTTTTTTTTTTCTTTTTTTAAATAGCATTTTATTTTTCCAAATACATTCAAAGACAGTTTTCACCATTCACCTTTGCCAAACCTTGTGTTTCACATTTTTCTTTTGGGGCAGCTAGGTGGCACAGTGGATAGAGCACCAATCCTGAAGTCAGGAGGACCTGAGTTCAAATGTGGCCTCAGACACTTAAGACTCCTAGGTGTGTGACCCTGGACAAGTCACTTAACCACTTAACCCCAATGTCCTAAGGGGAAAAAAAAAAGAAAGAAAAAGAAAATAATTCTCCCACTACCTCTCTAAGATAGCAAGTAATTTTATACAGGTTAAATATATGCAAATCAAGAAGATTGTGAAGACAATAAATAACAAAAGAGTAACAAAAGGTAAGGAGAGGGAGGCAGTATATGTACTTGATGACACAATGTTTAGATTGTCAAGAAGTGAAATGGAGATCTGATACTATGCAAGATGAGTTAAAGCTGTCTTATCAGGACCAAGCTTCTGGTGAGAAGGGGATAAACATGATAGCCATAGTGTAGGTAACAGCATAGAAATAGAAGAAAAAATTGCTTAGTTATGTTGGGAGAGCAAGAAGAGAAAAAGAAAGGTTTGAATAATTGCTGAGGGTGAGGGATTCATGACAGTGATAACCTAAAAGGATGGTGAAATTAATCAATTTCTATTTTCCTTTTGTTTTCTCTGACAATAAAAATAATATTCTATCTTGGAAGCATAAGACTAATATGATAAACAGAGCACTGAAATATAATTAAAATAATGTTGAAAGAGAATTTAGCTCAGTGAATCAATTCAAATTGCAGAAGAGAAATAGATCACTGATGGAGAAAGTTTGATACTGAAATTTATTCTAATGAAATCACAGTTTGATCAGAAACAAATACAAAATCAAGTACAATATTTTCTTTCATAAGCAAAGCATATGGCATGTGAATATAATAGTAAGTTTATGTGATTTCTTAGATTTGATGAGTCGCAATGCATTAGACATTTTTTTTTTCCCCTAACCCTCTGGAGAGAAGACTTTGGACTATTAGAAGATACAGCTAATTGTCCCCTCAGTAGGATCAGCCTTAAATTTTGCCCACCTATGTGAGATGTACTAAATTTCAGAGTGTTATTCAGAAAGTTTCAAATCTAAATATCCTTCCCTTACATATCTATTGCTTATTCCTGAAATTTTACTACTAAATTTTATTTATTTAAGAGAGTCAGAAGGTGCAGGTTTGAATTATTTTTAAATGATTTCCTCCCATTTAAGAGAGAGGATTGGATTAGATGATTTTTCATATATTTTGTAAACCTAAAATCAGAATTGTGACTTTGAACTAGACCTAGCATAGTTTTTACTTTGCATTTCTTTGATCCAGAATGAATTAGAGTATTTTTTTCATGTAGCTTATAGATACCTTTGATTGCTTCATCTTAAAATTGTTCCTTTTGATCAATTGCAGAATGGCCCTTATTTTTGAAAATTTGATTCAGTTATCTATATACTTGAGAAATGAGGCTTTTATCAGAGAAATTTGCTTTATTTTTTTCCTTCATAGTTAGGATTGATAGCTATCCTTCTCTTCATCCAGTTTCCTCCGGTTGGTTCTATTCTCTCTCTGCTTTTGCCCTGTCCTTTTTCAAAAGTATTTTCTTCTGACTACCACCTTTCCCAACATGCTTTCCTTTCTATTATTCCACCCTCTTTGAGCCAATTAGATAAGAGTAAGGTTCACTCACTCTTTCCCACTTTTCCTATTTTCCCTTCCACTGTAAAAACTTTTTGTTACCTCTTTTATTGTGAGATAATCTGTCTCATTCTACATTTCCCTTTGCCTTTATGCCAGTATATTCCTCTCTTAACTCCCTCCATCCATCCCTCCCTCCTTCCCTTCACCCATCCCTCCCTCCTTCCCTCCTTCCCTCCTTTCCTCTTTTTTCTTTCTTCCCTCCTTTCCTTCTTTCTTTCTTTCTTTCTTTCTTTCTTTCTTTCTTTCTTTCTTTCTTTCTTTCTTTCTTTCTTTCTTTCTTTCTTTCTTTCTTTCTTTCTTTCTTTCTTTCTTTCTTTCTTTCTTTCTTTCTTTCTTTCTTTCTTTCTTCTAAACATTAAAGGTCTTTTATACAAGTCTTACCTACTCTGAAATTTTTCCATGGCCTGAGCTCACTTTTTTCCAGCATCAAACTATGACCAAAACTGTAATGTTCTGATTGGTTTTCTGGAGGCCTTTGGACCAGCCTTCATTTCAGCAATCATCAATAGAATAGCCAGGTGTTAAATTACAAATTCTTTATTATCTCCTTCAAGGTCTTGTTTCCTTTCCTGGGGCTTCTGCTAGCTTTCTGGAGGTCCTTCTGGAATGTGTCGTGGTTTCTGAGGGGGAGGCAGGAGGACCACAATGAGGACAATCTTTGACTTGAAGTCTGTCTCAGTCCGAGAGCTTATGTTCTAACCTCCAGCCCTTTGTCTTCTCCAATTCTGTCTCTAAGCCCTTTCTGTGTCTTTCTGAGTCTGAGTTTTGTCCCAGTTCACATGCAGTTTACTTAGTGTAAGGCAATCATTATATCACTAGAAATTTAAAGCAATCATACTGAGCTAGAGAGCTATTAATCACCATGTTAAACTAGAAAACCATGATAAACTAGAAATTATCAGTTCCACTGACTTAATGCCTTGTAAGAATCCTTGTTTCAAGTACAGAGTTCTGGCCCATAACACAAAACATTCTGCTTTTGAGGTAGACATTGGGTCAGGAAGTAATAGAGAATGTACTATATGTTATTCTAAGTTGAAAGTGGGTAAGGAAAGAGAATTTTTATTTGTCAGATTAATTTTGCTCATTGCCTTATTTGATCCTTACAACAATCCTGGAAGGTAAGTGCTATTATTTTTTCTATTTTACATTTGAGAAAATTAAAGTAGGTAGAGGTTAAGTAATCTGTTTAAGTTTATATAATTAATAAGTTAATAAGAATCTAGAATCAGGTTATATATCAAATATCAGGTCAGTAATATATCCATTGTATGACATCTTTTGAAAGAGGTCTTTTAAAAGTACTCTAATGAATTATATACATCCATCCATCCATATATATTTCCAGTGGTCTTGTGATAGAGAGAGCCATCTACACCCAGAGAGAAGATTGTGGGAACTGAATATGGAACACAACATAACATTCTTACTCTTTTTCTTGTTGTTCACTTGCATTTTGTTTTCTTACTCATTTACCTTCCTTTTTGATCTGACTTTTCTTGTGCAGCAAGAAAACTGTCTAATTTTTTACATATATTGGATTTAGCATAGATTTTAACAAGTATAACATATATTGGATTGCTTGCCATCTAGGGAATGGGGTGGGGGAAAGAGGGGAAAATCTAAAACACAAGGCTATGCAAGGGTCAATGTTGAAAAAGTATCCATGGATTTGTTTTGAAAATAAAAAAAAAAGTTTTAAAAAATAAAATTGTAGGAGAAATATGAATGATGAACAGACTTGCCTGGTACCAAACTCAAAGTGTTGTGGTCCCTAAAAGCATTATATCATCCTTTTTTCATTTTCAATTTGACAGAAACTACCTGTTCTAATAGAATTAAGAGCAAATGGGGATTATTAAAGTGCTGTGAGTTACTCAGAGTAGTCTTTGGAGCATTTCCTTGAAATGAAAACAGCTGTTCATTAGTCTGGAGAGTTCTATTAAGGAAAACAAAACAAAAATCCAAGCTGCAATATTCAAGAAAATCTTTGTCATGGAAAACAGTGGTCTGACATGGCATTACCTGGAAGGGGAAACTTGAGTCTGCAGTTTGTTAGATTTCATGGGTTGCTTGATAAGGGATTGAAGTCTGCACTGTGGCCTTGAAAACCATACTGTAAAAACAATTTCAGATAGAACTGGTCATTTTAGAAAATCTACTGCCTCAGGCTTAATATGACAAAGTAAGTGCTGTTATAACTAAAAAGAGACAACAATTCTGAACACATTATAAACTACTTTTATTTTTTAGAATTATAACAAAAAATGTCAAGCAATGTCTATTAAGAAAGAAAAATCTTCTGTGATAATGTAAACATTTTATGATAACTATATAATCTTTTTCATGAAAGGAAAAAAAAACAATTATTGCTTTAAGAATAAAAGTACATACTTTGAAAAAAAAACTATTTATTTAAAAGTCACATTGTTTGTGGAATACAGTACTGACTTCAATAATCACCCAACAGTTTTTGCTAGTGAGCTTAATGTCATGTATGCCCCATAATTTTAAACTTAAATTATTCCCCTGACTCCACTTTACACTAGTCTCTCAGCTTAGAAACTTTGCTCATTATTTCACTGAAAAAGTATTTGAGGTCATTTGCCAAGAACATCCATCTTCCCTCCTTTTTATTTGATATGCTTCAGATATCTTCTATCACTATTTTCTTTTCTATCACTACCTTACATGAAGAGGTAATCTTTCTCTGTGTTCTCTGTGTTTCTCTATATACAATCAAACTCATTGAATCTCATCTTTTCTGATAGATTACTCTCTTATCTTCACTCTTTCATTAATCTTCAGTCTCTACCTATCTATTGGTTGCTTCCTCACTGTTTGTTCAACACTGATCCATTCACCTATTAGCTAGCATCTTATATCTCTTCTTTAATTTGTGACTAAACTTGAAAAAGCCAACTACAATAAGCCTTTACTTCTTTTATCTTTTTTTCTTAACTCTATAGTTTGACTTCTGCCCTCATCATCAACAAATAAATCAAATAAAACAAATCATCATCAATAAAGCTACTCTCTCTAAATTTATCAGTGTTCTATTAATCACCAAATCTGATTGCATATGATCAATTTTCATCCTTTTTTAACTTCTCTGAAGGCTTTGCCATTGTCAATAACTTTTGTTTTTCTCCTCAATACTCACCTAAGTTTTTCTGACCCTATTCCCTTCTACTTTCTCCGAATATTTCTTTGACCACTTCTCAATATTTTTGCTGGATCTTCATCCAATTTATGCCAATTAACAAAGGTGTTTCCAAAACTCTGTATCAGGCTTATCTCATTCAGTGCTATTTTACTTGGAAATCGCATTAGTTTCTATTGATTCAACTATCACCCTGAATTCTACCTCTAAGACCTTTCATATTCTTATATCTTTTAGTACTTACAATCAGCCTTCTTAAGTCTCAGTAACTCAGCTTTTACTTAAATGTAATATAACCCATGAAAATAATGTATAAACTGAATATTAAACAGCAGTCCAACAAAAATTAGAAAATAATTAGATCATAAAATTTTCTGAAATATGTGTAGGAAATAAATCTTGACCAATAAAGGTAAGTCAATTATTAAAGAACAAAGTAGCTAAATTTGTGTATGTGGCAATTTTTTTTTCAGATCAATACATATGTTTGAACAGTTTTCAAAAGCATACCTGTACATCTTCAAAGAAATACATATATGTATATATATGAAGAATATATCTATACATCTGTATAAAGTATGAGTATATATAAAACCAAACACATAGAAGTGTGTGTGTGTGTGTGTGTGTGTGTGTGTGTGTGTGTGTGTGTGAAGGTTAGTTGGATATTAACTTCTTGTCTGGAAAATTTGATACATTTTTTTTTATTTGAATACCATGCTGTCAGAAACAATGAATACTGAGAAACAAATAAAAACTGATGACTATGAAATTACAAAGGACTGAGGGTCTGGATGTCCATTATGCTCAGAGGGTTAAAATGACATGGGTGAGTGCAAGTTACAGTGTATCTGATTGTGGCTGATTAGAGCAATATGAGCTCAGATGTTCTTGAGAGACTTTGAGAGTGTTTTGGTATCACTGTTTATGATCACTATTTGAGAACTTCCCTTATGTGAGTTTTCCATAAAATAGTTTTTTGTTTTGTTTTGTTTTTTTGTTTGTTTTTGTTTTTGTTTTTGTTTGTTTGTTTTGTTTTGTTTTGTTTTCTTGGGAAAAAAAAGTATATGTTTAGTATTTGAACATTGTGGCCAGCCCAATAGAGTTGTACTCTTTGTAGTAGAGAAAATATGTCCATCAGAATTGATCATCATATAATATTGATATTGCTATATATATTATTATTTTTAAATTTTTTTAATTTAATTTTTATTTTATTTTATAATTATAACTTTTATTTTTGACAGTACATATGCATGGATAATTTTTTACAACATTATCCCTTGCACTTACTTCTGTTCAGATTTATTCCCTTCCTCCCCCAACCCCCTCCCCCAGATGGCAGGCAGTCTTATACATGTTAAATATATTATAATATATTCGAGACACAATATATGTGTGTAGAACCGAATTTCTTGTTGCACAGGAAGAATTGGATTCAGAAGGTAAAAATAACAGTTTACACTCATTTCCCAGTGTTCCTTTTCTGGATGTAGCTAATTCTGTCCATCATTGATCAATTGGAATTGGATTAGCTCTTCTCTATGTTGAAGATATCCACTTTCATCAGAATACATCCTTGTACAGTATCATTGTTGAAGTGTATAAGGATCTTTTGGTTCTGCTCGTTTCACTTAGCATCAGTTGATGTAAGTCTCTCTAAGCCTCTCTCTATTCCTCCTGTTGGTCATTTCTTACAGAACAATAATATTCCATAACATTCATATACCATAATTTACCCAACCATTCTCCAATTGATGGACATCCATTCATCTTCCAGCTTTTAGCCACTATGAAAAGGGCTGCCACAAACATTTTGGCATATACATGTCCCTTTCCCTTCTTTAGTATTTCCTTGGGATATAAGCCCAGTAGTAGTATGTCTGGGTCAAAGGGTATGCACATTTTGATAACTTTTTGGGCATAATTCCAGATTGCTCTCCAGAATGGTTGGATTCTTTAACAGCTCCACCAACAATGTATCAGTGTCCCAGTTTTCCCACAGCCCCTCCAACATTCATCGTTATTTGTTCCTGTCATCTTAGCCAATCTGACAGGTGTGTAATGATATCTCAGAGTTGTCTTAATTTGCATTTCTCTGATCAATAGTGATTTGGAACACTCTTTCATATGAGTGGAAATAGTTTTAATTCCATCATCTGAAAATTGTCTGTTCACATCCTTTAACCATTTATCAAAGTATGTATGTTTTTGTAATTTTGCTCATATAATTCCTGACTCATCTTTGGTAGATATATTCCCAAATATTTTATACTATCGGCCGTTATTTTGAATGGAATTTCTCTTTGTATCTCTTGCTGTTGGATTGTGTTGTAAGATTTATGTGGATTTATTTTGTATCCTGCAACTTTGCTAAAACTCTGAATTATTTCTAATAGCTTTTTAGCAGAGTCTTTGGGGTTCTCTAAGTATACCATCATGTCATCTGCAAAAAGTGATAATTTGATTTCCTCATTTTCTACTCTAATTCTTTGAATCTCTTTCTTGGCTCTTATAGCCGAGGCTAGAGTTTCTAATACTTTATTGAATAGTAATGGTGATAGTGGGCAACTTTGTTTCACTCATGGTCTTACAGGGAAAGATTCTAGTTTATCACCATTACATATGATGTTTACTGAAGGTTTTAAATATATGCTCCTTATTATTTTAAGGAATAGTCCATTTATTCCTATACTCTCAAGCGTTTTTAGTAGGAATGGATGTTGGATTTTATCAAATGCTTTTTCTGCATCTACTGAGATGATCATATGGTTTTTATTAATTTGATTATTAATATGGTCAATTATACTAATAGTTTTCCTAATATTAAACCAGCCCTGTATTCCTGGTATAAATCCCACTTGGTCATAGTGTATTATCCTGGAGATGATTTTCTGAAGTCTATTTGCTAATATCTTATTTAAGATTTTAGCATCAATATTCATTAAGGAAATTGGTCTATAGTTTTCTTTCTCAGTTTTCAATCTACCTGGTTTAGGTATCAGTACCATTTCTGTGTCATAGAAGGAATTTGGTAGGACTCTTTCAGTCCCTATTTTTTCAAATAGTTTACATAGCATTGGAGTTAGTTGTTCTTTAAATGTTTGGTAGAATTCACCTGTAAATCCATCTGGTCCTGGGGACTTTTTCTTAGGAAGTTGGTTAATAGCTTGGTGTATTTCTTTTTCTGAGATGGGACTATTTTAATTCTTACTTAATTCTTCCTCTGTTAATCTGGGCAAGATATATTTTTGAAGGTATTCTTCCATTTCATTTAAGTTATCGAATTTATCGGCATAAAGTTGAGCAAAGTAGCTCCTTACTATTGTTCTAATTTCCTCTTCATTAGTGCTGAGTTCACCCTTTTCATTTTTAAGACTAACAATTTGCTTTTTCTCTTTCCTTTTTTTAATCAGGTTTACTAAGGGTTTGTCTATTTTGTTGGTTTTTTCATAGAACCAACTCTTAGTTTTATTAATTAATTCAATAGTTTTTTTTTTTTTTTTTTACTTTCAATTTTATTAATCTCACCTTTTATTTTTTGAATTTCAAGTTTTGTGTTTGTCTGGGGGTTTGTAATTTGTTCCTTTTCTAGCAATTTTAGTTGTAACCCCAATTTGTTGGCCCTCTCTTTCTCTATTTTATGCAAGTAGAGATATAAAACTTCCCCTTATTACTACTTTGGCTGTATCCCACACATATTGGTATGATGTCTCATTATTGTCATTTTCTTGGGTGAAGTTATTAATTATGTCTATGATTTGCTGTTTTACCCAATCATTCTTTAGTATAAGATTATTTAGTTTCCAATTATTTTTTGGTCTATTTTCTGCTGGCTTTTTATTAAATGTAATTTTGATTGCATTGTGGTCTGAAGAGGATGCATTTACTATTTCTGCCTTACTGCATTTGATTTTGATGTTTTTATGCCCTAGTATAAGATCAATTTTTGTATAGGTTCCATGAACTACTAGGAAGAAAGTGTACTCCTTTCTGTCTCCATGTAGCTTTTGCCAAAGATCTATCATATCAAACTTTTCTAGTATTCTATTTACCTCTTTGACTTCTTTCTTATTTATTTTGTGGTTTGATTTATCTAATTCTGAGAGTGCAAGGTTGAGATCTCCCACTATTATAGTTTTGCTATCTATTTCTTCTTGCAGCTCTCTTAATTTCTCTTTTAAGAATTTAGATGCTGCACCACTTGGTGTGTATATGTTTAATATTGATACTGCTTCATTATTGATGCTGCCCTTTAGCAGGATATAATGCCCTTCCTTATCTCTTTTAATTAGATCAATTTTTGTTTTTGCTTGATCTGAGATGAGGATGGCTACTCCTGCTTTTTTGGTTTTGCCTGAAGCATAATAGATTCTGCTCCACCCTTTTACTTTTAGTTTGAATGTCTCACCCTGTTTCAGGTGTGTTTCCTGTAAACAACATATAGTAGGATTCTGACTCTTAATCCAGTCTCCTATCTGCTTCCTCTTTATGAGGCAGTTTGCCCCATTCACATTTATGGTTAGAAGGACTAATTCCATAATGCTTGTCATCCTATTAACCCCTGCTTATGCTTTTCCCCTTTCCTTCCCTCTTACCCCCCTACCCAGTATTAAACTTGTGAACACCACTTGCTTTTCACAGGCTTCCCTTTTTAGGATACCTCCCCCACCTTAAAGTTCCACCCCTTATTTTACCCCTTTTCCTCACAATTTCTGTATTCCCTTCCCCTTAGTTTACTCCTTCCCTCTCACTTTTCAATGAAGTGGAAAAAGTTTCACCATAAATCGAATATATGTCTTTTGATACATACTAAGTTCATCTCCCTCCTTTCTTTCTCTCAGATATAATAGGTTACCTTTTCCTCTTTATGAGATGTATTACCACCACTTTACCCTTTTTTATGATATAATTTCCTTTCCACCTCTAGTTTCTAAGACAAATTGTACATATGTTCTTTACATATTTTTTTGGCAGAAGTATAGTTCTCAAGATTTCTTTTTACCTTTTTAGAAATGTCTTGAGTTCTGTATTTGAAGATCAAACCTTTTATGTAGGTCTGTTTTTTTCATCAAAAATAGATGGAATTCATTTATTTTGTTAAATGTCCATCTTCTTCCCTGGAAAACAATGCTCATTCTTGTTGGGTAAGTTATTCTTGGCTTCATACCAAATTCCTTAGCCTTTCAGAATATCATGTTCCAGGCCCTTTGTTCTTTTAATGTGGACGCTGCTAGATCCTGGGTTATCCTTTTTGTGGATCCTCCATATCTGAATTGCTTTTTTCTATCAGCTTCCAATATCTTTTCCTTTGTCTGATGGTTCTTGAACTTGGCCACTATATTTCTTGGCATTTTGATTTTAGGATTCCTTTCAGTAGGTGATCAATGAATTTTTTCAATGTCTATTTTACCGTCTGTTTCCAGAATGTCTGGGCAGTTCTCTTTGATAATTTCCTCGAAAATAGTATCCAAGCTATTTTTTTCTCACATTTTTCAGGGAGTCCAATTATTTTCAAATTGTCTCTCCTGGATCTGTTTTCTAGGTCTGTTGTCTTTCTAATAAGGTACTTGACATTCTTTTCAATTGTTTCATTTCTCTGGTTTTGCTTGACTACCTCTTGGTTTCTCCTTGAGTCATTCATTTCTACTAGTTCGAGTCTAATTTTCAATGATGTATTTTCTTCATTCACTTTTTTTGTATCTTTTTGTAATTGTCCAATTGTGTTTTTATCTTCTATGGAATTTTTTTCCATTTTATCCATTTTATTTTTTAGAGATCTGATTTCTTTATCCAGCTCACTAATCCTGTTTTCCTTGGAGTTGTTTGCCTTTTCTAATTCACTAATTTTGTTTCTCAATGATTTGATCTCTTTATCCACTCTGGATGACTTCTCTAGGCTCTCTTTCCAAGCTTCCCTTTCCTTTTCCCATTTCTCTTCTAGCTCTCTTGTGAGAGCCTTTTTGATTTCCTCTATGAGGTTCTTTTGTATTGAGGAGCAGCTCATATCCCCCTTAGGGGATTCCTCTGGGAACAGTCTGTCTTTAGTCTCATCAGTGTTTGAAGTCTGCTCTCTCTCCATACAGAAGCTGTCAATGGTTAGAGCCCTTTTTAATTTTTTGTTCATTTTGTCAAGAGCAGAATGGAAGAAAACAAATTGAGAAGAGAAACAACTGGTCTGTTTTTGGGGGGCTGGGGCTGGATGGTGTTAATGGGCTTCCTCTACAGACTGGGGTAGGGCAGCAGAGAGCCACTAACAGAACCTTGATGGCTGCGCTGCATCTGAGCTCTGAGGCTCTGAGACTGAGCTGAGTCACTCCAAGTGGGGGTTGGGGGTAGCTGGGTTCCGAGAGACACTAGCTTTCCGGGGTTTTAATCTTTACCTCTCGTGTTTACACCCTCTCCCTGCTCCTGGCTTGCTGCCAAGATGGAGTATCCACACAGGGGTAAAAGTCTTTTTGCAGAAAAGGCAGAGATCGTACCCCTCTGGTCTGAGCTGTGTGAGCTGTCTGTCTCACTCTGGCTGCCTGCCCTCAGTCTTCGCCCAGTCTGTTTGACCCACCCCCGAGCAAACACAGACCTTTTCTGGTGAATTTCAAGGATGTCTTCTCTTGGTGCTTATTTGTGGGTTTCTTTTCTGGTCAAGCATTAACTCTGAGGCTTGTCATGAAGTAAGTTCTGAGAGAAAACGCGGAGCTCAAGCAGCTGTCTGCCTCCACGCCGCCATCTTGGCCAGAAGTCCTGAATTTTAAAAATGAATATGTATTTAAAGAATATAAAGTATCCATTGAGAATAGCTTTAGCTATATAGCATTAATTCTTAAAGTATTGTCTCATTGTTATTCTCTGCAGAATAATTGTTTACTGTTTCTTCTATTTTTTTTTTTTTGACCCACTAATTCTTTGGGATGTCACTATTTTTTATTTATCTGTGCATATTTTTTTATATTTCTTAGCATTTTACCCTATCTTTCCATCTATATACTATGTTAACTATTTTTGCATTTGTATATTTTTATGATTTTTAATACCCTGGCATTTTAAAAAATAAATTTACTTTGGCTCACTGAACACTTTTTACATTTTTAATCATTTTTGTGAGAAAAAATATTAAAATAATTGAAATTAATAAAACAATTAAATATATATTTTCTTAATCTTGCTTCCTTTTCTCCTTTCTGTTAAATTTGCCTAGAGCTAAAAGAAGCACATATCAATATTTACTATGATTACTCTATTAATATCATGATCTTCTGCAATTTAGTAACTTTTTTCTTTAAGAATTTTAGATATTATATCCTTTGGCTGATATGTATTTCAGAAAGGGGTATTGTTTTGAGTGTATGGTGCATTTAAATGTAATGTTGATTCCCTATTTATATAACTGATGTTGCAAGTTTTTAGTTTCCTTATCTGAAATAATAACTTTTTTCTAACTTTTAAAGCAGAATAGATTTTTTTTCCAAGCAAGGCTTTTTGTGTTATATATGTTTTTTAATTTGTTTTGGTGTATTTTTAAAATATTTGATTTTCTATTCTAGATTCTCTAAGCTCTCCTTTCTAAGCCAGCAACCATTGAGAAGGTGAGAAACTTAATACTCATTACAAATATTAAGTTACTTAAAACAAAAATCCACATCATCCATGTTTCCCCTATACCCCCCCAACAAAAGAAAAGAAAAAAAAAAAGAGAAAAAAATATTTTGTTCTGAACTCTGATACTACCAATTCTCTAACTAAAGGTGAATAGCGAGTTCTTTGGAATTCTGATAGGTGATTGTGCTGATCAGGACTGCATGTTTTTAATAGTTGGTTTTCTTTATAATATTGCTGTTGCTGTGTATCTTTGTTATTGCCTGTTTCTGGCTCATGGTCTTTTGCATACATTCACATATATCTTCCAGATTTTTTCTAAAACCATTCCTTTCGTCATTTTAAAAAAGCACAATAGTATTCTGTCACAATAATATATCAAAACTTATTCAGTCATTCCCTAGTTGGAGGACATCCCCTCAGTTACCAATTCATTTTTTTAAAATAAAAATATAGATACTAGGTGCATGCATATGTGTGTGTGTGTGTGTGTGTGTGTGTGTGTGTGTGTGTGTGTGTGTGTGTGTAATATGTTAAGTGTCCTTGTAATTTTTATTTGATCTTTTTGGGGTACAATAGTAACAATATTGCTAGGTTAAGAGGTACATTTTAATAGTTTTTTGGACATCATTCCCAGAAAGACTAAACTAATTTACAGCTCCACCAACAGTGCATTAGTGTTTCTAGATCCTCAAAGCCTCTCTAATATTTGTAATTTTCCTTTTTATCATTTCTGCCAATACAATGGATATGAAGTGGTACCTAAGAGTTGTTTTAATCTGCATTTATTAGTGAATTACTTCATTTTTTCATATTCCTATTGCTAGTTTTGATTTATTTTTTTAAAATTAATTTTATAATTATAAAAACATTTTGACAGTATATATGCATGAGTAATTTTTTTTTAAATAACATTATCCCTTGTATTTAGCTTTGATTTCTTCTTCTGGTGTAAAGTTCTGATTGTCTCTCAGTTGTAATCCTTTTCTTTTCTCTGTGAATCTTTTTCTCTGTCCTCTTCACTTGTGAATCCATGGGACGTCTTCTCCTTGATCCAATCCAGAACTGACTTTCCAGACTCTAACTTCTTCTTTTGTCCTCCCAGAGAATGGACGTGGAATAACTCAGAGGCTCGTGGAAGAAATACTTCAACCAATGAATTTGCTCCTCTTAAACATGTAAGCTCCTCTCCAGAAGTTCAAAGGGGTAAAACTCCCCTTAAAAGCCAGGAACTAGAGAATTGTTAAGTACCTACTTAGCACTTAGTAAGAACCTAATATCTCATTATCTCATTAGCACTTAGTAAAATCCTAACATCTCCCCCTTTCTTTTGATTTAGAACATAGGGTGTTCATGACCTTGAAACATAAATCCATCAGTATGGGAGGTATTACACATAATTATATAGATTACATAAACACATAGTAACAGTAACATAATACATGCTAGAATTTTGTAATAAATAACATGATCAAATAATTATAAATTGAGAATTTATAAATGTCCATAAGTCCATTGCTCATTAGTCTCATCTTGTGTTAGGAAATCCAATGATTCCTGCTGGTTTTAAAGTTCTTTAACAGTCTTTTTATTAGCCATGCTCTTTCAGTGTCAGATGTTTCTTAGATCTTCTCCTTTGTTTTGAGATCTTTCTTTCTGTCTCCATCTGAAGAAATACAAGCAAACCCTCTCTCCCAGGCAGTTAACCTATCTAATTTCCTTCTATTTACCACTTTCTGAATCTCTTCTCATCATCTGGCAATTACATTGGAGTTCTTTGCACTGGACACAGCCCTGTTGGTTTAAAAGGCCTGTATTCTCCCCAAGTGTATTCCATTTTTGCAATCTGATTGCCTTTTGGCTGACTGATCAGGTAATCCCTTTCTTCCATGTGATTGCTTTTCGGCTGATAGATCACATCAGAGTCCTGACCTTCTAAAAGCTCTTTGGGTGTAACCTCAGCTGCCACCATGCCCCACGTTATTTTTTTGCCTGGGGCCTTGGACCTGGGCCCCTGATCCCGTTTCCCTGAATTATTCTACACTCTGATGCCCAGTGGAGTCCTCTGTTGCATTTTGGACATGGGGTATTAGGTCTTGTTCTCCTACCCTGTCTTCTCACTCTATTTCCATAAGTACACTGAGCTCTGAGATGTCCAATTTTTCCACACTGGAAACATCGACGAATTTCTCTAGAAGTCCTTTGCCAAGAGGGAACCTGTCTTTCCATATTTGTCATAGTCCCAGTGTAAAAAGCATTTATTCCCACTGTAGCACATCGTCTTATGATCTCCTCTAAAGGAGCATCTTTGTCTAATTCCCATATAATTCTTTTGCAAAGCTCATTGGCATTTTCCTTAGCCAAATGTCTGGTCATTATTTTTGTTGCTGCATTTTCTCTAATAGTTCTTTTGACAGCAGTTTGCAGACATCCCACAAAACCCGCAAAAGGTTCATTGGGACCTTGATCTATTTCAGTGAAAGCCTCTCCCTGATCTTTCTGTCCAGGGAGGGAACCCCAAGCTTTTATTGCAGCCTTAGCAATTGGCTCATACACTGTCATAGTATAATCAATCTCTTCTGAATTTTCTCCATACTGACCTTCACCAGCTAAGTGCTCAGAAGTGAATTGTGTGTTAATTCCTGTTTGCAAATTGCATCTGACTTGGATTTTACATAATTCATGAAACTCCACAAGTCACAACAAGTTTTGTCCAAGTTCTAGACATATTCTTGCTATGGATTTCCAATCATTTGGGGTTAGGACTTCAAAAGACAAAGCATCTAGTAACATTTTAACATAAGCTGATGTAGCCCCATAAAGGGTACAAAATTTTTTCAAATCTTTAATTTTATTCAAATCTAAAAGTGTTTATCTTCTCCTTTTTTGACCTACAGAGTCAATATCTTCAATCAATCACAGGATATGCATGTATAAAATCACTTATATCCTGTCCTTCTCTCTTAGCTTTAGGTCCCTTTCCCTTCTTTAGTATCTCCTTGGAATATAAGCCCAGTAGTAGCACTGCTGGATTAAAAGGTATGCACAGTTTGATATCTTTTGGGGGCATAATTCCAGATTGTTCTCCAGAATGGTTGGATTCTTTCAGAACTCCACCAACAATGAATCAGTGTTCCAGTTTTCCCACATCCCCTCCATGATACATTATTAGTTTTTCCTGTCATCTTAGCCAATCTGACAGACAGATGTGTAGTGGTATCTCAGAGTTGTCTTAATTTGCATTTCTCTGATCAATAGTGATTTGGAACACTCTTTCATATGGAAATATTTTCAATTTCATCATCTTAAAATTGTCTGTTCATATCCTTTGACTATTTATCAATTGGAGAATGGCTTGATTTGTTATAATTTAGAGTCATTTCTTTGTATATTTTGGAGATGAGGCCCTTATCAAAACCTTTATCTGTAAAAATGTTTTCCCAATTTGTTACTTCCCTTCTAATCTTGGTTGCATTAGTTTTGTTGTTAAAAAAGCTTTTTAATTTAATGTAATTGACATTTTCTATTTTGTGATCAATAATGATTTCTAGTTCTCCTTTGGTCACAAATTCCTTCCTTCTCCACAAGTATGAGAGGTAAGCTATTCTATGTTCCTCTAATTTATTTATGAACTTGTTCTTTTTTTATTTATAATTTTTGACAATATATATGCATGAGTAATTTTTTAAATAACATTATCCCTTGTATTCATTTTTCCAGATTATCCCCTCCCTCCCTCTACTCCCTCTCCTTGATGACAGGCAATCCCCTATATTTTACATGTGTTACAATATAACCTAAATACAATATATGTGTATAAATACCGTTTTCTTGTTGCACATTAAGTATTAGATTCCAAAGGTATAACTAACCTGGGTAGATAGACAGTAGTGCTAACAATTTACATTCACTTCCCAGTGTTCCTTCTCTGAGTGTAGTTGTTTCTGTACATCATTGATCAGCTGGAAGTGAATTGGATCTTCTTTATGTTGAAAAGATCCACTTCCATCAGAATACATCTTCATACAGTATTGTTGTTGAAGTGTACAGTGATCTTCTGGTTCTATTCATTTCACTCAGCATCAGTTGATGTAAGTCTCTCTAAGCCTCTCTGTATTCCTCCTGCTGGCCATTTCTTACAGAGCAGTAATATTCCATAACCTTCATATACCATAATTTACCCAACCATTCTCCAATTGATGACATCCATTCATCTTCCAGTTTCTAGCCACTACAAAAAGAGCTGTCACAAACATTTTGCCACATACACGTCCCTTTCCCCTCCTCAGTATTTCTTTGGGATATAAGCCCAATAGCAGCAATGTTGGATCAAAGGGTATGCACAGTTTGATAACTTTTTGGGAATAGTTCCAAATTGCTCTCCAGAATGGCTGGATTCTTTCACAACTCCACCAACAATGTATTAGTGTCCCAGTTTTCCCACATCCCCTACAACATTCATCATTATTTGTTCCTGTCATCTTAGCCAATCTGACAGTTGTGTAGTGGTAACTCAGATTGTCTTAATTTGCATTTCTCTGATCAGTAGTGATTTGGAACACTCTTTCATATGAATGGATATAATTTCAATTTATGAACTCGTTCTTTATGCCTAAATTATGGACCCATTTTGAACTTATCTTAGTATGTAGTGTTAAATGTGTGCCCATGCCTACTTTCTGCCATACTAATTTCCAGTTTTCCCAGCATTTTTTGTCAAATAATGAATTCTTATCCCCAAAGTTGGGATCTTTGGAACACTAGATTGCTATTTTTATTCACTATCTTGTCCTGTGAACCTAACCTATTCCACTGATCAACTATTCTATTTCTTAACCAAAAGCAAATGGTTTTAGTGACTGTTGCTTTATAATATAGTTCTATATCAGGTACAGCTAGGCCACCTTCATTTGATTTTTTTTTTCATTAATTCCCTTGAAAATTCTTGACCTTTTCTTCTTCCATATGAATTTTGTTGTTATTTTTTTCTAGGTCATTAAAATAGTTTCTTGGGAGTCTGAGTGGTACAGCATTAAATAAATAGATTAGTTTAGGAAGTATTGTCATCTTGATTATATTCACTCTGCCTATCCAAGAGCACTTAATATTTTTCCAATTATTTAAATCTGACTTTATTTTTGTGGCAAATGTTTTGCAATTTTGCTCATATAATTCCTGATTTTCTTTTGGTAGATATATTCCCTAATATTTTATACTATCAACCATTATTTTGAATGGAATTTCTGTTTTTATGCCTTGCTGTTGGATTTTGTTGGTAATATATAAAAATGCTGAGGATTTATGTGGATTTATTTTGTATCCTGCCACTTTGCTAAAGTTCTGAATTATTTCTAATAGATTTTTAGCAGAGTCTTTGGGGTTGAATGGTTTGATTTCTTATAAAATAGAGTCAGTTCTCTATATATTTTGGAAATTAGACCTTTTTCAGGACCTTCAACTGTAATAAATATTTTCCCACTTTGTTACTTCCCTTCTAATCTTGTTTGCATTAGTTTTGTTTGTACAAAAGCTTTTTAATTTGGTGTAATCAAAATCTTCTATTTTGGGATCAATAATGATCTTTAGTTCTCCTTTGGTCATAAATTCCTTCCTCCTCCACATGTCTGAGATGTAGACTATTCTCTGTTCCTCTAATCTATTTATGATCTCATTCTTTATGCCTAAATCATGGACCCATCTTGATCTTATCTTAGTAGATGGTGTAAAGTGTGGGTCCATATCTAATTTCTGCTGCACTAATTTCCAGTTTTCCAACATTTTTTTTCAAACAATGAATTCTTATCTCAAAAGTTGGTATCTTTGGATTTGTCAAACATTAGACTGCTAGAGTTGTACCCTATTTTATCCTGTGTACCTAAGCTGTTTCATTGATCAACTAGTCTATTTCTTAGCTAATACCAAATTGTTTGTTTGACTTTTGTTTTATAATATAGCTGCTTTAGATCACGTACAGCTAGACCACCTTCATCTGCTTTTTTTTCCCCATTAATTCCCTTGAAATACTCAACCTTTTGTTCTTCCATATGAATTTTGTTGTTATGTTTTCTAGGCCGGTAAAATAGTTTCTTGGGAGTCTGATTAGTATAGCACTAAATAAATAGATTAGTTTAGGGAGTATTGTCATCTTGATTATATTTTCTCGGCCTAATCCAAGAGCATTTGATGTCTTTCCAATTATTTAAATCTGACTTTATTTTTGTGGCAAGTGTTTTGCAATTTTGCTCATATAATTCCTGACTTTCCTTTGGTAGACATATTCCCAAATATTTTATACTATCAACTTATTTTGAATGGAATTTCTCTTTGTATCTCTTGCTGTTGGATTGTATTGGTAATGTATAAAAATGCTGAGAATTTGTGTGCATTTATTTTGTATCCTTCAACTTTGCTAAAGTTCTGAATTATTTCTTATAGCTTTTTAGCAGAGTCTTTGGGATTCTCTAAGTACACCATCTGCAAAGAGTGATAGTTTGATTTCCTCATTACCTACTCTAATTCCTTGAATCTCTTTCTCAGCTCATATTGTCGAGGCTAGCATTTCTAGTACAATATTGAATAGTAATGGTGATAGGGGGCAACCTTGTTTCACTCCTGATCTACTGGGAAAGGTTCCAATTTATTGCCATTACATATTATGTTTACTGATGGTTTTAAATATTTGCTCCTGATTATTTTTTTTTTAATTTTTTTTATTATATATATATATATATATTCTATAATATTATCCCTTGTATTCATTTTTCCAAATTACCCCCCCTCCCCTATTCCCTCCCCCCGACGACAGGCAATACCATACATTTTACATGTGTTACAATATAGTCTAAGTACAATACATGTGTGTGAATATCATTTTCTTGTTGCACAATAAACATTAGAATCCGAAGGTACATGCAACCTGGGCAGACAGATATTAGTGCTAACAATTTGCATTCCCCTCCCAGTGTTTCTTCTCTGGGTGTATCTACCTCTGTCCATCATTGATCAACTGGAAGTGAGTTGGATCTTCTTTATGTTGAAGATTTCCACTTCCATCAGAATACATCCTCATACAGTATCGTTGTTGAAGTATACAGTGATCTTCTGGTTCTGCTCATTTCACTCAGCATCAGTTGATTTAAGTCTCTCCAACCCTCTCTGTATTCCTCCTGCTAGTCATTTCTTACTGAGCAATAATATTCCATAACTTTCATATACCACAATTTACCCAACCATTCTCCAACTTATGGACATCCATTCATCTTCCAGTTTCTAGCTACAACAAAAAGAGCTGCCACAAACATTTTGGCACATATATGTCTCTTTCCGCTCTTTAGTATTTCTTTGGGATATAATCCCAGTAGTAGCGCTGCTGGGTCAAAGGGTATGCACAGTTTGATAACTTTTTGGGCATAATTCCAGATTGCTCTCCAGAATGGCTGGATTCTTTCACAACTCCACCAGCAATGTATTAGTGTCCCAATTTCCCCACATCCCCTCCAACATTTGTCATTATTTGTTCCTGTCATCTTAGCCAATCTGACAGGTGTGTAGTGGTATCTCAGAGTGGTCTTAATTTGCATTTCTCTGATCAGTAGTGATTTGGAACACTCTTTCATGTGAGTGGATATAGTTTCAATTTCTTCCTCTGAGAATTGTCTGTTCATATCCTTTGACCATTTATCAATTGGAGAATGGTTTGGTTTCTTATAAATTATGGTCAGTTCTCTATATATTTTGGAAATGAGACCTTTGTCAGAACCTTTGTTTTTAAAAATATTTTCCCAATTTGTTACTTCCCTTCTAATCTTGTTTGCATTAGTATTATTTGTACAGAAACTTTTTAGTTTGATGTAATCAAAATCTTCTATTTTGTGATCAATAATGATCTCTAGTTCTCCTCTGGTCATAAATTCCTTCCTCCTCCACAAGTCTGAGAGGTAGATTATCCTCTGTTCCTCTAATCTATTTATTATCTCCCTCTTTATGCCTAAATCATGGACCCATTTTGATCTTATCTTGGTATATGGTGTTAAGTGTGGATCCATATCTAATTTCTGCCATACTAATTTCCAGTTTTCCCAACAGTTTTTTCCGAATAATGAATTTTTATCCCTAATGTTGGAATCTTTGGGTTTGTCAAAGATTAGATTGCTATAGATGTACCCTTTTTTGTCCTTTGTATCTAATCTGTTCCACTGATCTACCGGTCTATTTCTTAGCCAATACCAAATGGTTTTGGTGACTGCTGCTATATAATATAGCTTTAGATCAGGTACACTTAGACCACCTTCCTCTGAGTTTTTTTTCATTAGTTCCCTTGCAATTCTTGACCTTTTATTCTTCCATTTGAATTTTGTTGTTATTTTTTCTAGGTCATTAAAATAGTTTCTTGGGAGTCTGATTGGTATAGCACTAAATAAATAGATTCGTTTGGGGAGTATTGTCATCTTTATTATATTCGCTCGGCCTATCCAAGAGCACTGAATGTCTTTCCAATTATTTAAATCTGATTTTATTTTTGTGGCAAGTGTTTTGTAATTTTTCTCATATAATTCCTGACTTTTCTTTGGTAGATGGATTCCCAAATATTTTATACTCTCAACATTTGTTTGGAATGGAATTTCTCTTTGTATCTCTTGCTGTTGCATTTTGTTAGTGATATATAAAAATGCCGAGGATTTATGTGGATTTATTTTGTATCCTGCCACTTTGGTGAAATTTTGAATTATTTCTAGTAGCTTTTTAGCAGAGTCTTTGGGGTTCTCTAAGTATACCATCATGTCATCTGCAAAAAGTGATAGTTTAATTTCCTCATTTCCTACTCTAATTCCTTGAATCTCTTTCTCGGCTCTTATTGCCGAGGCTAGCGTTTCTAGTACTATATTGAATAGTAATGGTGATAGTGGGCAACCTTGTTTCACTCCTGATCTTACTGGGAAAGGTTGCAGTTTATTTCTATTGCATATTATGCTTACTGACGGTCTTAAATATATACTCCTGATTATTCTAAGGAATAATCCATTTATTCCTATACTCTCAAGAGTTTTTAGTAGGAATGGATGTTGGATTTTGTCAAATGCTTTTTCTGCATCTATTGAGATGATCATATGGTTCTTATTAATTTGATTATTAATATGGTCAATTATATTAATAGTTTTCCTAATATTAAACCAGCCCTGCATTCCTGGAATAAATCCTACTTGATCATAGTGTATAATCTTGGAGATGATTTTCTGAAGTCTTTTTGCTAATATCTTATTTAAGATTTTAGCATCAATATTCATTAAGGAGATTGGTCTATAATTTTCTTTCTCAGTTTTCGATCTACCAGGTTTAGGTATCAGTACCATGTCTGTGTCATAAAAGGAATTTGGTAGGACTCCTTCATCCCCTATTTTTTCAAATAATTTATATAACATTGGGGCTAATTGTTCTTTAAATGTTTGGTAGAATTCACATGTGAATCCATCTGGCCCTGGGGATTTTTTCCTGGGGAGTTGATTAATAGCTTGTTCTATTTCTTTTTCTGAAATGGGACTATTTAAGCAATTTATCTCCTCCTCTGTTAATCTAGGGAGCCTATATTTTTGGAGGAAGTCATCCATTTCACTTAAGTTATCAAATTTATTGGCATAAAGTTGGGCAAAGTAACTCCTTATTATTTCTCTAATTTCCTCTTCATTGGTGGAAAGATCCCCCTTTTCATTTGTAAGACTATCAATTTGATTTTCCTCTTTCTTTTTTTTGATCAAATTTACCAAAGGTTTATCTATTTTATTGGCTTTTTCATAAAACCAACTCTTGGTTTTATTTATTAATTCAATAGTTTTTTTACTTTCAATTTTATTGATTTCTCCTTTTAATTTTTGTATTTCGAGTTTAATTTTTGGTTGGGGGTTTATAATTTGGTCTTTTTCTAGCCTTTTAAGTTGTAAGCCCAATTCGTTAATCTTCTCTTTCTCAATTTTCTTCAAATAAGCTTCTAAAGATATAAAATTTCCCCTTATTACCGCTTTAGCTGCATCCCAAAGATTTTGATATGATGTCTCATCATTATCATTATCTTGGGTGAAATTGTTAATTGTTTCTATAATTTGCTCTTTCACCCAGTCATTCTTTAAGATGAGATTATTCAGTTTCCAATTACTTTTTGGTCTATTTACCCCTAACTTTTTACTGAATGTAGCTTTTATTGCATTGTGATCTGAGAAGAAGGCATTTATTATTTCTGCCTTCCTACATTTAATTTTGAGATCTTTATGTCCTAGTATATGGTCAATTTTTGTATAGGATCCATGAACTGCTGAGAAGAAAGTATATTCCTTCCTATTGCCATTCAGTTTTCTCCAAAGGTCTATCATACCTAGTTTTTCTAATGTTCTATTTACTTTTTTAATTTCTTTCTTGTTTGTTTTGTGGTTTGATTTGTCTAAATCTGAGAGTGCAAGGTTGAGATCTCCCACTATTATAGTTTTACTGTCTATTTCTTCTTGCAGTTCTCTTAACTTTTCCTTTAGAAAGTTAGATGCTATACCACTTGGTGCATATATGTTTAATATTGATATGGCTTCATTATTTATGCTACCTTTCAGCAGGATATAGTTTCCTTCCTTATCTTTTTTAACGAGATCTACTTCTGCTTTTGCTTGATCTAAGATAAGGATAGCTACCCCTGCTTTTTTGGCTTTACCTGAAGCATAATAGGCTCTGTTCCAACCTTTTACCTTTACTCTGTATGTATCTCCCTGCTTTAAGTGTGTTTCCTGTAGGCAACATATTGTAGGGTTCTGCTTTTTGATCCAATCTACTATCCGTCTCCGTTTGATGGGATCGTTCATCCCATTTACATTTACAGTTAAAATTACTAATTCTGTATTTCCTGCCATCGTATTATCCCCAGATTATGCTTTTTTCCCTTGACCCCCCTGATCCCCCTCCCCGATATTTAATTTACAGACCCCCCTTGTGACGCGCAACCCTCCCTCTTTTTTTTTTTTTTTTTTTTTTTTTAGGATCCCTCCCCCCTCCCTCCAAGTCCCTTCACTTATTCCCCTTTTCCTTTTCCCTTTTCCTCTCCCCTCTTTTAATGAGGTGAGAGAAAATTCTCTGAAAAACAAATATGTTAATTATTTACTCTTTGAGCCTCTTCTGATGAGAGTAAGATTCACACAATGATTCTCCCCCTCACTAAGTTCCCTCAGATATGGTGTATTTTCTATGTCTCTTCCTGGGATGTAGTTTCCCTCTTTTTATCACTCCTTCCCCTTTTTCTGAACCGACCTCCTTCCCTTTACTACACCCCCCTTTTTTTCTTTTATATCAGTAAAATCAAATTATCCTTGAGTATTTTTTATATACCCACAACAGAGTTACAGTTCTCAAGGGTTCTGTGTACCTTTTTCTGTTTCTCTTCAGTCTTGTGGATGTAGATCAAATTTTTTGTTTAAGTCTGGTTTTTTTCTTAGAAACATATAGAATTCCTCTGTTTCATTGAATGACCATCTTCTTCCATGGAAAAAGATGCTAAACTTAGCTGGGTAGTTCATTCTTGGTTGCAGTCCTTGATCTTTTGCCTTACGGAATATCAGGTTCCAGGCCCTTCTATCTTTTAATGTGGAGGCAGCCAGATCTTGGGTGACCCTTATTGTGGCACCTTGGTATTTAAATTGTTTTTTTCTAGCTGCTTGCAGGATTTTCTCCTTTGTGTGGTAATTCTGCAGCTTAGCCACAATATTTCGTGGTGTTCTTTTTTTAGGGTCTATTTCAGAAGGAGTTCGATGAATTCTTTCCACATCTACTTTCCCTTCTGTTTCTATTATCTCTGGACAGTTCTCTTTGATAATTTCCTGTAAAATAGAATCTAGGCTCTTTTTTTGGTCATAGTTTTCTGGAAGTCCAATAATCCGCAGATTATCTCTCCTAGATCTATTTTCCAGGTCTATAGATTTTCCCAGTAAGTATTTGACGTTGTTCTCCAGCTTCTCATTTTTTTTGTTTTGTTTGACTGATTCTTGGGTTCTCTGTGAATCATTCATTTCTATTTGTTCCATCCTGACTTTTAAGGAGTTATTTTCTTCTTTCACAGTTTTTAGTTCTTTTTGTAAATGCCCAATTTCGTTTTTAAATGAATTATTTTGCTCTATTGAATTTTTTTCCATTTCCCTAATTTTTTTTTTTTGAGAATTATTTTCTTTTTCCAATTCAGAAATTCTATTTTCTTGAGACTTTTTTATCTTTTCCAATTCAGAAATCCTACTTTCCTGTGTTTTTTTAACCTTTTCTAATTCATAAATTTTGTTTCCCTGCATCTCCTGTGAATTCTTTATTTTTTCCAACTCCAATTTCAGGACGTTGTTACTCTCTATCATAACTTCCCTTTCCTTGCCCCATTTTTCTTCGATCTCCCTCAATTTCTTAAGAGCTTCTTCTAGGAGAGAGTTATGTGATGGGGGGCAGGAATCGTTCCCCTTTAGGTTGTTATCTTCTGAATCTTTGCTGTTAACTTCCTCGGGGTTGTGTACCCGCTCTTTCTCTGTATAGAAGGAATCTATAGTTTTTCTAGCTTTTTTGCTCATACTTAAAAAATGTTTTGGGGTCTGTCCCTGGGGTAGGAAATTATTTACTTCTTTCCCAGCTTCCTCCCAGACCGGATGGATGCAGCGGCCCCTGAGCCCGCACTAAGAGAGAGCTCTGGGAGAGAGTTCCCCACCCCCTCCCTGGAAGTGCCTCAGAGGTGATTAGCACTGCTGTGCTTTGAGGGCGTAGAATAGTGAAGACAGCAAGAAGCTCAGCCTATATGTCCGGGTGGGGAGTGGATGTCTGCAGCAGGTGACGTGAGAAGCCCCTGTGCTCAAACTGGAAGTGTCTGCCAGAAACCGGGGTCCCTAGTTCAAAGGTTCCGCTTCTCTGGGACTTCCTGGAGCTGAGTTCCACTCCCTCCAGCTAAGCTAGGCCGTGTGTGTTGCCTTGGGCCGTATCCACCCACTTGTCAGTCTCTTAACTATTCTCAGGAGGTAGCTGAGGCCACACCCCCTGGTGCCTGAGTCACCCCCAGGGTCCGGGGAAAATCTAATCTGAGTTTTAAAATATTTTGGCTTTCTCTTCTGAACTGCTAAATAATTAGCAGAGAAGAGCTAACAGCCTGTGCCAGATTCCTTTACCTCAGTGGCTTCTCTGATCCCAGAGCCCCTCCCAGCGCAATGGGCGCAGTGTGCCCCTACCCCACCGTCTGTGCTGGTCTTTCTTATTCCTCCCCTGAGAACTGACCTTTCCTGTTGAAACTCCAGATTCTCTTCAGCTGGTAAGTCATGCTTCCAGTCCTTGTGGTATCTATCAGTCCTGAGCTAATTTTGAGACTTAATTTATCTAATTGGTTGTGAGGGAGTGAGGACGTTCACTGAGTAGTGTGTTTCTTCTCCGCCATCTTGGCTCCGCCCCCTGCTCCTGATTATTTTAAGGAATAGTCCATTTATTCCTATACTCTCAAGTGTTTTTTAGTAGGAATGGATGTTGGATTTTATCAAGTGCTTTTTCTGCATGTATCAAGATGATCATATGGTTTTTGTTAATTTGATTATTGATATAGTCGATTATGCTAATAGTTTTCCTAATATTGAACCAGCCCTGCACTCCTGGTATAAATCCCAATTAGTCACAGTGTATTATCCTGGGAATGATTTTCTGTAATATTTTTGCTAATATTTTATTTAAAATTTTAGCATCAATATTAATTAGGGAGATTGGCCTATAATTTTCTTTCTCTATTTTCAGCCTATATAGTTTAGGTATTAGTACCATGTCTGTGTCATAAAAGGAATTTGGTAGGACTCCTTCAATCCCTATTTTTTCAAATAGTTTATATAGCATTGGAGTTAATTGTTCTTTAAATGTTTGGTAGAATTCAAATATAAATCCATCTTGTCCTGGGGATTTTTTCTTAGGGACTTGGTTAATAGCTTGTTCTATTTCTTTTCTAAAATGGACCTACTTAGACTATTTATTTCTTCCTCTGTTAATCTGTTCAAGCTATATTTTTGAAGGTATTCTTCCATTTCATTTAAGTTATCAAATTTATTGGCATAAAGTTGGGCAAAGTAACTCCTAACTTTTGTTCTAATTTCCTCTGGTGTGTTCTCTCTTTTCATTTTTAAGACTAACAATTTGATTTTCCTCTTTTCTTTTTTTAATCGGATTTCCTAAGGGTTTGTCTATTTTGTTGTTGTTGTTGTTGTTGTTTTTCATAGAACCAACTCTTAGTTTTATTAATTAATTCAATACTTTTTTACTTTCAATTTTATTAATCTCACCTTTTATTTTTAGAATTTCAAGTTTTGTGTTTTTGGGGGCTTTTAATTTGCTCCTTTTCTTGCAATTTTAATTGTAAGCCCAATTCATTGACCCTTTCTCTATTTTATGCAAGTAGGTCTCTAGAGATATAAACCTTCCCCTTATAACTCCTTTGGCTGTATCCCACACATTTTGATATGATGTCTCATTATTGTCATTATTAATTATGTCTATGATTTGCTGTTTCACTCAATCATTCTTTAATATGAGATTATTTAGTTTCCAATTATTTTTTGGTCTATTTTCCCCTGGCTTTTTATTGAATGTAATTTTCATTGCATTGTGGTCTGAAAAACATGCATTTACTATTTCTGCCTTACTGCATTTGATTTCGAGGTTTTTATGTCCTAAGATATGATCAATTTTTGTATAGGTTCCATGAACTGCTGAGAAAAAAGTGTACTCCTTTCTGTCTCCATTTAGCTTTCTCCAAAGATCTATCATATCAAAGTTTTCTAGTATCCAATTAACTCTTTGACTTCTTTCTTATTTATTTCGTGGTTTGATTTATCTAATTCTGAGAGTGCAAGGATAACATCTCCCACTATTATAGTTTTGCTGTCTATTTCTTCTTGCAGCTCTCTTAATTTCTCTTTTAAGAATTTACATGCAGCACCACTTGGTGGGTATATGTTTAATAATGATACTGTTTCATTATCTATGCTACCCTTTTGTAAAATATAATGTCTTTCCTTATCTCTTTTGATTAGATCAATTTTTGTTTTTGCTTGATTTGAGATATGGATGGCTACCCCTGCTTTTTTGGCTTCACCTGAATTATACTAGATTCTGCTCCACCTTTTTAACCTTTATTCTGAATGTATCACTCTGTTTCAGGTGTGTTTCCTGTAAACAACATATTGTAGAATTCTGACTTTTAATCCAGTCTGCTAACTGCTTCCTATTTATGGGAGAGTTTACCCCATTCACATTAATGGTTAAAATGATTAATTCTATATTGCTTGCTACTATGTTAATCCCTTCTTATAATTTTCTCCTTTCCTTCCCTCTTACCCCCTCCCCAGTATTAAACTTGTGAACACCACTTGCTTTTCACAGCCTTCCCTTTTTAGTATCCCTCTCCCAACTTAAAGTTTCCCCCCATTATACCCCTTTTCCTCACAATTTTTGTATTCCCTTCCCCTTAGTTTCCTCCTTCCCTCTAACTTTTCAGTGAAGTGGAAGGAGTTTCACCATAAATCAAATATGTCTATTGATACACACTATGTTCATCTCCCTCCTTACTTTCTCTCATATATAATCAGTTACCTTTGCCTCTTTATTGTGCAATTTGTTTTCCAAAAACCAATTATTAATTTTTCTGTTTCTCATTCTGATAATATGGATGCTTTATAATTTTTGTAAACATTCATTTGATTTATTTGAATTTTTAATACATTTGGGGATATAGAGGGGATAAAGTTCCTTATAAATACTTTAAAATATTTTAGTTATATTCCCAAATCACTGATCTGTTTTTCTGAATTTTTTGTTGTTAATAAAAATATTGAGCTACACTTTCCTTAAGAACTTCTTTGTCTGTTTCCAAAAAAAGTAAATATTTACTGAATTTATTTTTAAACATTAAATTAAGGGGGGGACTTATGTTTTAAAACAGTGTCTGACAAAGCCAAGTCTGACCCAATATCTATCTTTCACACCCCCCCCCTCAAAGTACAAATAGTTTTTACATTTTTAATTTGTATAACTCACAGGCTGAGTGGTTTGTATGGTTTAAAAACAAACCTTTTCTATTTAAAAATGTAAAAAAAAAATAAAACATTTATTAACACATGAACCACACAAATATAGGCAGCAGTTTATAACTGAGTATTATGGTAGAGTTTGCCAATTTTTGTCCGAATATGATACCGATTCTTGAATGTTGAATAACCTATGTAAATATATATATAATATATAGATATATAGATATATAGATATATACTTTATTCTTCCATTCAATAATCACCAGAGGATCATCAAATCCATTTTATCCTAAAATTTTATGTAGATATTCAACTTCTTTCTTATTTACTTTCTACAAATAGAGATTAAAAAAGTTAAATGAAATTCCCACTATTATTTTTGTTCCTTCTATTTCTCGCTGTAACAATATAAATTTAAAATCTGCTTTCTAATCCATTATCCTATACTCTCTCTTTTTCTATATGAGGAAATACCATTGGCACTTATGACTATTATTGCTAATTGTGTATTTCATTCCATGTTACTATTTTATACTTTTGTTTCTCTTTTCTAATCTCTCGAATAATTATAAAGAAGAATAGAGTAGTATATGGGGTGGAGTTAGCTCTATCTTTGTGCTCTAGGTTTGGTTTTTGGGTGTTCAAAGTGCACCTTTTGTGATATTGATTACTGAGTTCTTGTCATGGTTGGTTATCCAACTTTGGTATCTACCATTTAACTCAACTCTCATATGTTGCTCCCAAGAAGCTGTAGCTTCTTTGCTACACCATACCCTGTTAAAAACCATTTTGACAGATAGATTAATCACATCACTAACAGACCTCAATCCATCAAGATGTTTATCCCAAGGATGTGAAGAGTTCCCCTAGAGGAGTGGATTGCTGAGAGCAACTTTTTTTTTTTTTTTTTTTTTCAGCAGTCAAAAAGACAGCTAAAATAGGTGCTCTGGAATTATTAGAGTTTAGTCAGGCATTGAAGATTGTCAAGATCCTCTGCTACATTCCAGGTCAATACCAGTCCTACTTATTTTTGTCTTGCTGCTGAACTTCAATGACTCAGAAATAGAAAGTGAACCTGATGACTTTGCACAACTTAGCCTTCTCAAAAGAGTCAAGACATAATCTTGTGATAAAAATTAATACTCTACAAAAATGAAAGATGGACCACAGGTTTGATTCTATCTGCTTCTGTTCTTCTGCCCCTCTTCTCTTTGACTTACCCAGTGATCTATATAGCTTTTATACCTTCTTTTTAAAAGTTAATAACCTACTCAAATTCTTCCCTAAGTAGGCCTTTTTCCTTTAAAGTTAAGTTATGGATATTGCCTTTGTATTGGAGAAGTTATTTAAATCAAACAATTTTTTTTCTTGAATTTTGGTTTTAATCTATGCATTTTCCTTCAGCTAGAACAACAAATTTCTTCTCTTCCAAGATCAGTGTTAGTTGATTTCTTTTGGATAAGGAGATATAGGAAGATGAAGTTTTTAATTTTTCCCTCAGTTAAATCATAGTTTGCCATCCTTTGTTGGAATAAGTCTATTGGAAGATATTTCCTTGAAGGTGGAGAAAGAAGGAAGAAATTCTTAATTTTCATTTTCCTCTCTATTTTATAGTCCTATTTTATTCCTTCTCTAGGAAAGATCTGACTACTTTCCCTTATTGCTCATTCTCTTTTTATTTTAATCTAAAAAGGGGGGTATGTTTGCATGTGTATGTTTCCTTCACTGAGATGTTGCCCTTGTTTTGCTTTTCACCTTCTCAGGTCATTTGTTGTCATTGGTGTTTTGGTGGTGGTGGTTGCAGTTGTGCTTTTTTTAAACCTTTGTTCTGAAGTACTTCAGTAGAGTTCCTGCTGAAACTTTTAGGTCCAAAGTCTTTCATTTTCACTGTAAACCCTCAATGGATTTCATAATATTAAAGGTTCCCATTCTCCTCTCTTTTAATCTTTCACTTTCGTTAGTTATAGGCTCTGTAACATATTTACCATTTCTGGAAGAGGTGAGTTCCGGTACGTGAATTTTTTTTTTTAATTATAATTTTTATTTAGTTTGTTAAATATATCCCAATTACATTTTAATCTAAGTCAAAACAGAGGAGCAGTATAATCATTAAATTAATATAAGCAAATTTATAAATTAAATTATTGGGGCTATTTAAATCTGCAACTGTGAATGGGATTTTAAGAGTCATAATGCCATTCTTGCCTAGCTTTTCAGGGCAATGAAAAAGAAGAATGAGATCAGTGCTGGCAGCATCAAATTCTACCTTATTAAATAAAATATGATTGAACAGAGTTGTTAATACCTATCTGAGTTGCCTAGGAAGGCTAGGGAAATATTTCTTCAGGAGGACTTTTTGATTTGTGTAGCTTTTTAATATATCTAAGAAAGTGCATAGGTACATGATTCTGTCTCAAAGGAGAGAAATACCTTGATGACTTATTATAGTCTCTTTCAGTCCTAAATTTCTTTGAAATACTGTTTTAGAATTAATTGTTCATTAAATTACCATCACATATCTTGCCCATTCTCTCCATCTATCAGCACTATCACTCTGGCTATCATGAGGTCATGGTTATAAAGCAGGGAGTCAGTACAGGGATGACCAAAGTAAAAATGAAGGCCAAGAGTAGTGGTGTCTAGTTATAGTTGTTACAAAGGCCTGGAAAGGACCAATGCTTAAGGAAAATATGAGGGATCGAAAGGAGTCCAGAAATTAAATACAGAAAACAAATATGGATTAGGGTAAGGCAGACAAGGGTTAATATATTAAAGAAAAGTCTAAATGATTTGCCATAGAATGGAAAAGTAATAGGAGCAACAAGTCCAGAGAAGCAGTTTAGTGCAGTTTTGAGAAGATAACCTTTTAACCTAGTGAGAAAACTTCTTCTTACAGTCAAAGATTCAATCTGATTTCTTGACTATCTCAAATATAGCTATTCCATAAACAGTGTAGGACCTGGCTTCACAAAAAATTTATCTGTAAACATCAAACCTCTCTGACTGCTTTGACTCACTGAAAAAGATTATAGGTATTTTTATTTGCATATGATTATATGAGTTGCTCGAGGTACTAAAATTAATTTTAAAAAATTTAATTGCTTCCATGAAGTCATTTTATCTTTAAAATAATTATCAATATTCTAGATAAACTAAAGTTGTAATTCTAGAAAAAAAATTTCATATTGATCCATCATCACTTTTATTCTGCATTATAGAAGTGTAAATTGTCTATATTGGGGAAATGGCTAATGAGACTATTAAAAACATTTTATAGTAAATGTCTTTTTAAAGCACATGTGTGTATATATGCTTACTTATATTTATAATTATTTTACCCTCACATTAAAATATTTGTGAAGAATTTGTGATTGCATAGGTCAGTTTTGCCGAAGTGGAAAATGCATCCTATAAGTACTGTATTCAAAGAACTCCTTTCACATGTAATCTTGTAAAGTTGCTTGAGGAAGGTTAAGTGTCTTTCTCTGTGTCACACAGCTAAGAATTGTTGGAATTAGGACTTGAATTTTCATCTTCCTTTCTCCAAAGCTAACTAACTATCCACTATGTTACAGTACTTTTCAAATTAGTGGTTTTGGAGTAGATTTTTTTTTTCTTTGAGAATATCATTTTTTACAACTACATAAAAGATGAGACAAGCTATGTCAATGAAACATAAGTGTTGGCATAATAGAATTTGTATCTTTTCAAAGCTATGATAGCCTATTTATGTAATGATATGAATATGAGAACATGCACATAATAATATACATTTGGACAACATATAGAGAATGCATGTTATTTATCTCAAACACCAAAATGAATACTGAGAAATTGTTATAGTCTCTAGAGTAAATGCCTATTTTAGTATTCATGCTAATTTTGAAAACATATTACTGTTTTTCCCATGTACTGTAATTGTAGCCTATTGTGAAAATTTGCACAGTGGTACTTTTTAACAAATAAGTATGTGGTGTTTTTTTTTTTTTGTTGTTTTGTTTTGTTTTTTTCTCTTGCTATGATTCATAATAATGCTTGGAAGCTTTTAAAATCTATCACGGACAGTGAATGCTTAAATCATATATTCATTCTTAGTTATGTTTAATGTTTTCTAAAACTACTGTACTGTAATATATATCATGCCAAATATCACGGTCAAAATGAAGCAGTATTTGATACATACAAACAACAGTTTTTTTTTTTTTTTCTTTTCCATAAGTCAATGTACTATTTTCAAACAGAAGAAATTGAAACTTACTAAATTCATACTTGAAGACACCCTATTTCCATATCTATGTCATAGAGAATTATTATTAAATTTTATTAATTATTAAATTTTTAAATGATTAAATGTGATATTCAGGAGGATGCCAAAAATTTGATGCATGAAAGATGGATTTAAATTTACTCTTTTCTTGAAGGGGAAATGTAGTGTCATTGCCTTTTGCAAGCAGAAAACTCTAAAGGCACTATCTTCATTATGAGTATAACGCAAAATATTATTCAAAAAGAAACAATTTTGTATTTTAATACAACTATAAATTCAAGAACAAATCTCAAGAAAATTCAGCTATAATTTGTCAAATGATCACCAGTAAGTAAATAAAACCAATAAAATTATATAAGCAAAAGTCTATTAACTGTTTGAGGTGTACAGCTCCTGATGGTAGTATTCCTTCTTTCAGTGAGAGAGAATACCAATATTATATCCTTGTGAAACCTAGAAAATGATAGTTCATTTATCATTATTTTCTTCCCTTTATTCATCATTTTGATAGCAGAAATTACAAATATGGTCTCACAGGAAACCGATATTAGTTTTGAATGGCATTTTGTATGCTTTTCATATAGGGGTAAATATATTTTATTTGTACATTTAACATATAAATGTATTATTGAAGAACTGTATAAAACTTTTATTTTCCTTTTGTCATAGGTTTTATAAGTGAGCATTTTGTAACTCCCTAAAAGAAAACGTATAATTTAATCTCAACTATGTTTCTTTGTCAGTGTTGAAAAAATGAAGTAGCTACTATTTGTAATTACTAATTGTCAGCTGTTGCTTTTTTGTTGCCTTAAGGATTTACCAGAATGGAAAAACAAATAAAAAACAGCAAACTTGTGTGAGAAGGAAAACGCACAGAAGACAAGTATCATTTATCAGGTTATTGTGAATACTGTTTGAAAAATAAATATTGTAAATTGGAGTTGAAAATAATATTATTATGCAGACTTTATGTATTAAAATAAAATTCAAATAATTTTTAAAGAATGATTGACATTATATGTTAATAAATTTAAGAAAGAATAACTAGTTATTTGCAGATAATTTACATGCTTACATGTTAAATAGTATTGAAAATATTTAAATAAATCTGAAAAGCATGTTATTGATGATTTAAGAATTACTAAATTGGGATGAAAATCTTCATATTAATAAAATATTTTGTGAATATATGACAGTATAGTGGAGGAAAAGAGAACAGTAATAAAGGGGTCTTACACACTCAAGAAAAAACCTTTTTTAAAATTTCTATTATTAAAGGCAAAATTATCTTTTCCTTTTGATTTCTTTTTCTTTAATACTAAGCACTGAGCAAAATTAAATGTCTATTTAAAATGGGATAATTTGAATTTTTGATAATAGAATGGGCATAGAACTAGGATTGTTAAAATTGAAAGGGTCTTAAACATCATTTAACTTACACAGGTGAGATCATGAGATAAGAAAACTGATATAATGTTAAAATATAATAATTGTTAATTTAACATAAATTATGTTTCACAATTTAACAATACAATATTCAAAATACTACAGGAATTACAGAAATTGATAATTTTTTAAAAAGTCCTTCATAGTATCCTCAATCATAAATGTGTAACTTAACAAATTATTTAAAGATAAAATTTAACACTAAGTATATTGACTAGTAAAGTAACTTTAATTTCCTATTTACATTATTTAAAATGTGAAGTGATTCTCACAATTATTTGAGCATTTTAATTATTCATTTTTATTTAAATTATTAACTACTTAGGTGTGTATATAGAAATTGATAATTTTATGTGAATTTTTTGGACAATTGTACTTCCCAAAAATTTTGTCCATGATATATGAAAGACAAAACAAAAGAGATGATAAAAATAATAAACTACAAAAAAGTTAAAATCCAAAAAATTTAAAAGAATAATTTTCTGCTAATTATAATTCAGAATTTTTCTCCAAGATATCTATAGACTTAAAACACACTGAAATATCTATTATTTACATACTCTAGAAAAATGAAATGGACTACATGAAATTATCTTATGGAAGAAATAATATTTTAAAATATATAAAATAAAACAATTTGCTTTGTTAAAAACAGATTAAATAGGAGCAATACTCTTTGGGACATAAAAAGGATGAAGAAATATATCCAATTCAAACTCAATATCAAATTGATGACAGAATATATAGCAGTAGACTAGCTACCTAGTAATCTATTGTAAGTTTTATCTGTAAGAAGTGGGGGAGCTTAAACAAGGTCTATTAGCAGTAAATAGTTCTGCCAATATCTTTCACAGTAGGGGAACTCCTTCAGCAATTTTCACGATTAATTACCAGTGGCAAGCGTATTCATAATCTGGTGTTAATTTTGCAATGTCTGAATGAGCTCAGTCCTGGCTCACTCCATTATTATTTCCCTGCTACTAGGAGGATGAACGACTTGTTCAGGTCATGCTGTGTCAAAAGAGTGCTAATGTGTTTATATAAACACCCCAAGTAGCACCTGTCTTAGCCACATTCTGTCTTGTTTCCACCTACCACTGCTTACAGGATATAAAATCCTGTGGTGTAGGAATGTGTGAAGAATTTTTGAAAATGACGAAATATGTTAGAACAGGGGATGCCTTTGTAATAATAACACTTATGCTCTTTCCACATTCCTATTTTGTAAAGGAACAAGAAAGGCCAACTAATGACTTTGTTGTTTCTGACTGCATTGATCTTGTCAACAGATAATATCTTTGAACTAATAGCATGGATATGACAGGGAAAATAAATTTTAAAAAATTCTTCTTATTCTGTATCTTTATACTCTGTAAAAATCAAATAATGCTTATTTATGATACCATACCATAGAAAATACACTTAGTTTATCTAAATTTATATTACTTTTTAATAGCATGTATCTAGATAATAATTTAAATATGAAATACATTCTGTGGCTCTATTAAAGGTTTTTGGTCATTTAAGCCAGATATCTTATTTGTGTTTAAAATGTTATTATAAATTATGATTTTTGCATCTCTGAAGGAGAAAAACAGGCCACCACTTTGATGCCTTCCTTTAAGGTAATATACCCATGATGTATTTGGCACACATCTCTATTAAAAACACTGACATTGATAAATTTGATAAAATTGGTAAATTTACCAAATTACCAAAATAAATGTAATTATTTACTTTAATTATGTGATTAATTATATGAAAACCAAAGTATTTAGTACTAGACTTATTTCTCATATAGTATAAAGCAATGCATGTAAAACAATCTAAATCCACCTAAAATGATTGGTTATAAGAAATAAACACACAGAATGGCCAATAAATTATTAAAATATGTTAATATAAATAAAATGTTGTAAAAATATGTCATTTCTCCAAAATACAGTCTCCTAAGATCTGTTGCTTTATTGCTAATTATAGTTTTCAGATTCATAGATTAATCTTATTCCTTTTTTGTCTTTTAAAATAATATTTGATTATTTTAAAATATTGAATAGAAAAATAGATCTTGCTTTATTATAAATTGTGCTTATACTATTAAAACACATTTGGAACACTGGAACTAATTTGAATCATGTAATTATATGAAACTAGCTTAAATATTTGTCATCCATTTTTAGTTGCTATTCAGGTGGTTCGAAAGTAAGTTATTGTTTCTTAGTTTTAACCAACTTTCAGCATATTCCAGAAGATCTGTTCAAGAAAACTGAAACTTTAAATGCAATGGAAATCAATAATACCTGATCCTATGCTGATAATAAAGCAATTATCTAAAAAGATAATATTAATTATAAATATTGATGGTTTTCAAAAATATAATTTATGCAATTATTTTTCTTTGAAAGAAATATAAAGTGAGTCAGAGAAAGAGAGACTGAACACATTCATGTTTAGAGCGAAACATATGTCTGAGGGAGTAGGGTGAGGGGCTTGGGAATGGAGGTTAAAGGGCTAGCATATGGAGTCTAAAGTACTGGAGAGAGTAGTTTCAGTTCTTAGTGCTGCCATGGGGCTCATAGTAACCTTCATTGTCAAAAAGAGGCCACCAGCTGGATCAAGATTTGTAACCACATTAACAGCAAGTTTGCTAGTTTTCAGTGCTGCAGGCAAGAGACTGTGAGTCCTGAGCAGCTGAATCCCATGAGAAAAAAATATATGCTGCTGTGAATCCTGCAGCAGTTCTTTTGACCTGCCAGCAAAGGGTGATGGTGAGAGTGTCACAAAAAAGAGAAATTTAAAATCAGGCATCAAGTTCAGAAGGGTAAAATAAAAGCAAATTCTCAGTATCACTGCAATTGCTCTTTTGGAAAGTGAAGAAAATCAAATTAGTTTGTCTCTGAAGTTTGAAAAAAGACTATCACCAAAAGTTAGAACAATAAAATACTGTACTAAAAATGCTGGTTAATAATTGGATAGGAGGAATCACAGCCAAGTAACTAGAAACATCTAAATAGCACTTATTTTCATTTGAAGATTATTTGTATTATGTAAGGTCTAATTCTGGATCCAATATTCAACAATAACATCACCATTATTAATGACAATTAAAGTATCTTGCATTTTTAATAATATTTTAGAGTTGGGCAGCTAGGTGTTGCAGTGGATAGAGCACCACCTTGAATTCAGGAGGACCCAAGTTCAAATCTGGACTCAGACACTTAATACTTCCTAGCTGTATGACCCTGGGCAAGTCACTTAACCCCAGCCTCAAAAAAAAAAAAATAATATTTTAGAGTTTATAAAGTGACTTTTTTATTGAAAACAGTCACTTTATTATAAAATTTTTGACAGTATATATGCATGAATAATTTTTTTTTATAACATTATTCCTTGTAATCATTTTTCCAAATTATCCCCTCCCTCCCTCTACTCCCTTCCCTAGATTACAGGCAATCCCATACATTTTACATGTGTTACATTATAAACTAGATACAATATATGTGTGTAAATCCAATTTTCTTGTTGCATGTTAAGTATTAGATTCTGAAGGCATAAGTAACCTGGGTAGATAGACAGTAGTGCTAACAATTTACATTCACTTCCCAGTGTTCCTTCTCTGGGTGTAGTTGTTTCTGTCCATCATTGGTCAACTGGAAGTGAGTTGGATCTTCTTTATGTTGAAGATATCCACTTCCATCAGAATACATCTTCATACAGTATTGTTGTTGAAGTGTACAGTGATATTCTGGTTCTATTCATTTCACTCAGTATCAGTTGATGTAAGTCTTTCCAAACCTCTCTGTATTCATCCTGCTGGTCATTTCTTACAGAGCAGTAATATTCCATAACCTTCATGTACCACAATTTACCCAACTATTCTCCAATTGATGGACATCCATTCATCTTCCAGTTTCTAGCCACTATGGAAAGAGTTGCTACAAACATTTTGGCACATACAGATCCCTTTCCCCTCTTTAGTATTTCTTTGGGATATAAGCCCAATAGCAGCAATGCTGGTTCAAAGGCTATGCACAGTTTGATAACTTTTTGGGCGTAGTTCCAAATTGCTCTCCAGAATGGTTGGATTCTTTCACAACTCCACCAATAATGTATTAGTGTCCCAGTTTTCCCACATCCCCTGCAACATTCATCATTATTTGTTCCTGTCATCTTAGCCAATCTGACAGGTGTGTAGTGGTATCTCAGAGTTGTCTTAATTTGCATTTCTCTGATCAGTAGTGATTTGGAACACTCTTTCATATGAGTGGATATAATTTCAATTTCATCATCTGAGAATTGTCTGTTCATATCCTTTGACCATTTATCAATTGGAGAATGTTTGATTTCTTATAAATTAGGGTCAGTTCTCTATATATTTTGGAAATTAGACCTTATAAAGTGGCTTCTTTATTCCATAAAGAAAAAAAAACATAGAAATGGAAATACAAAAGAGTGCTCTGTGTGAATTAACATTATTTTTGAAAGCATTTATTGAGTTTTTCTCTAGTGACTGAACTATGATCAAATAGGTATTGGATAGGCAAAGTGAAATTCTATGAAGTTTGATTTATGTGGGTCATGAGATACTGGAATTTATAAAGAGATGAAAAGAAAAACTTGTGATTAAGAAGAAAGCAGAAGCAATGAGGGGATAAAACCTTACATTAAAAATAAAAGAAACCATGAATAGAAAAGAGCTAAGAAAAAAAAAAAGAAGGGAAAAGAAAGACACAGGGAAATAAAAGGACAAACATCAAAAGAAAAGAGGGGATGGAAAGGAAGAGAAACAGAGACAAAGATAAACTCAGCACATATAATCTCACATAGAACGAGATAGAGGCAAGAGACATACAGAGCGAAAGAGAGACAGAAAATCAGAAGTAGAGGAGATAAAAAAGGAAAGGGAGAGGAAAGTTAATGTGTTAGATAGAACTAAAAAGGCCAAACTTAAAATGCAAAAGAAACATTCTATGAATGTATTTATTTAACTAGAATCTGTTTTTAGTCAGTTTAATCTTATGGGATTTTAATTAGTTATAAAAATACCTTAATTGAATTTTATGGACAACATCATTTTTATTTTCAAACTGGAACACTAAATATTGTATACATTAAGCAGTGGTTATTTTCCCATAGCAACATACTACTATCTGTACTGATGAGACATTAGAGTGTTCCTATAGATAGGAACTCAATAAATGCTTAATAAAAATAATGATAACCCTGGTTCTATGCAACTCAAGGAATCAAATTCACCTTAGCAAATTTGTCTGGTCCAAAAAGAACAAAATGTCTTCCCTGGCACTTTTTCATATGATGTTATGTAAGCATTCTTCCATTAGTATTAAGAGAACTGTATTTTGATGAATGCTTCTGTTGCCCTTGAGGATGATAACAAATAACCAGACCAAAATCACTTGATTTGTGTACCAGACAAGAGATATTACAGGTACTCTAAAAATCTCCTCTTATCATGTCTAATGCAGCTGGAAACAGGCAACTCATATTCCCTATGGTCCTTGATGCTAGTTAGAATATTTTTACTTTGCAGATGGTAACTAACACTAGATTTGAGGATATGGATAGATCTGATTTTTTAAATGAATCTATTTTATAAAGTAGGAGTGTAATTTTGCTAGTACAAAAAATAGGTTGCTGTTTATTAAGAAAATATTATGGATGCTTTATGTATTTATGAAAAGTGAAAATGAAAAATAAAAACAAAGAAAGATGCAGTATGAAATAATGTATGGAGAACTAACTTTGCAATCAGGAGATCTTGGATTCATTTTTCATACACAATTATGTGTAAATCAACAAGTGCAGGTTACATACAAGATGTTTATCTATATTGGAGAAAATTTCCATGCCACAGTGTTCTCCAGATCATAAAATCATAGAATCAAATTCAACTTCTTTACCTCTCTCCCTGAACCCCCAATCCTAACATATACAAAGAAAAGTAAAGATAAAGGAATGATGAGAAATCCTAGAATTAAAAGCATAATTTTTCTACAAATAAATACACTTGAAAGGGATATTTCCAATTAAAATCTAAATTCCACAAACATTTATTAAATGTGTAAAATCGTATGCTTAGTTCTGAAGAAAGAGAGTTGAGATAAAAATGGGCCTTGTCTTCAAAGAAAATACTGACTAATATGTAGGAAAAGAATGATAGCTAGGTAAGACTAAAAAATAATACATAGTATTTGAATTTAAAAAGTGTCAAAATATGTAAAAAGCAAAAGGAAACTCCTTATCCATGGGGGAATAAAAAAAGTTTTAAGGAGCAAATAAAATTGGAATTGATCCTCACAGAGTGGCTTAGAATTTAAGAGGAAAAAGGAGGGTTAGGGGATGAAAGTCCATGGAAGAAAGCTATCATGGAGAATATTTAGAAGACAGAAAATGAAGTGTCCAGTTTGGTTGGAGTACTGAGTGAATGAAAAGAAGAAATAAGATATAAAGATCAAGTGTTATCAGATTATAAAGGAACTTGAATAACTAGGAAAAGAGGTAGAACTTTACTAGCTGACTGGAGAGTTATTAAAAATTATTAAGCAGGTATATGACATGACCAGGCAACCAGGTATTCAATGAGAGAATATCGTGCTTGGCTGGAGTCAAAAAGCCTCATCTTCCTATGTTCAAATTCAGCTGCAGATACTTATAAACTGTGTGACCCTGGACAAGTCACTTAACCCTGTAGTTATGAATTTCCTCATCTATAAAGTGAGCTGGAAAAAGAAATGCTAAACCACTCCAGAATTTTGTCAAGAGGCACAGGTGGAGCTACATAGCATTCACCAAGGTACAAATTATAAACATCAGAGTTTGGAATACCAGGCCTCAGGGACACTTTCTAGGCTATGATGTAAGAATGTTTTTGGTAACTCCTGTAAGTGTTCAGAGGGATAACTATGACTATAAATACTTAGATGTCAGTTAAAACAACCTCATAAGGGTAGCCTCACGAGTTTAACCCTCATGGCCTTTTTAAAGCCCATAACATTACTTTTATTAAGGGTGTCATCTTATTGTTAATATATTTTCTGATTTAAATTCTATTTTTGTGGCTATTTATATAAAGTACAGATATACGTAGCATATATAAATTCATGAATATAATTATTATAATATAGATATATATTATACATAATTATAATATAGTTACAATGTATAATAAAGTTATAAAATGCAGTTAAATTAATATTTAAATTAATTAAAATTAAAATATAATTAAGTAAAGCATATTTAACAAAGCTCTAATATATGTTATACACATAAAGTTATGATATATAATATAGTTATAATTATATATAGTTATATATTATATATTTGTAATATATAATTATTTAATATTGTTTATAACAGTTCAAATATAATCATCATATATTTATAGTTATATAATTATATCACATAGAGTTTTAATGTAATTACATATTATGTATAGTATATAATTTTATGTATATATAATATATTATATATGTATATGTGTCTATAAGTAGACACATATACATATCTGTACATACAGTACATTCAGTACTCATATCATTATCCTTTCCTGAATACAAATAGTAAAAAAAAAAATCTGAATTTATGTTTCATCTATAGTAAATTCAAAGTGGGCTAATCATAATGAAAAATTCTATTTAAACAATGACAATCTCAAGTAAGAATGTTTTGAATAATAGAATAATAGGAATAATCCTTACTTGAGTTGTAAGGGAGGGTAATTTCTTAATTTTAAAGATCTTAAAAATTGAACATATGTACCAAATTTGTAAACTCCTCTGTAACTCTTCAAAATTTAATAATTAAAAACTGACTGTGTAATATAATGAATGTTCATCATGCTCACTATGTGTTAAGTGATGCAGATAAAAATAAAATAAAGGAAATATCAATCATATTCTAAAGGATCCCATATATAGTTAGTGGTCTGTTGTTAATATCTTTATTCCCATTTGAACAGGCCAGCCGAGTCCCCAAAGGATGTTTGGAGGCATGGATTTAGTGTTAAAAATTCCAAAGTTAGATAAATTTCTTTCCATTTGTTAGTTATGTGACAATGAGTAAGTCACTAAACCTTAATTTGCTTCAGATTCTTTCATTTATAAAATAAGGATCAGAATACCATCTATCTCACTAGGTTATTATCAGAATAAAATGAGATGAAAACCATAATGTACCTTAGAAAAATTTAAAAGTTATAGACATACAGAATATAACATTTGAAATTAACTATAGAAATGATATACATTCTTATAGTGAACTGTATCATCTTGTACTAATGAGAACACTTGCTCATTTAATTTGTAGATTTAGCAATTAGTAGAGTCTTTATAGAAGGCAGAAGATTTGGGTTCCAGTAATTTCTGCTAGATGTTCATGCTAATTCTTCAGTTGGAATAAATTATTTAGCCTCCATCTTTGAATTTCAAATGATTTATAAAACAAATGAGTGCACCATATCTGAAGGAAGGGTAGGAGCTTTCAAAGGAATTAAACAGAGTTATCAAGTGCCTAACATGGGAATAACAATAGGCTGGGAATTGAAAGTATATAAATATTAAATAACAGTGTCTTTCCAACTTCCAATTTTTTAGTGTGTCCCCCCACAAAAAAAAAATTATACTACAAATAGAGCATGACATATATAAAAGAGAAAGAATATGATAATAAAAGGAGGATAATTTAAAGATGGGAATATTAAAATGCAGGTAGAAGCTCAGTAGACCTTGATGAAAATTCAGAGAAGGGAATTTTAGAAGCAAAGAATGATAAATGCATAAAGGCTCCAAAGAACAGACATATATCGTCAAAGGAAAATAGTCCTTTTTTCCTGGAGTAGCGTATGTGAGATGGAGCACTGCTCTTAGGTTACTAGAAAAAGGGCTTTAGAAGCTAATAAAAAGGAAGAAAAAACTTGCTAAATAACTCAACTTCAGACTCTACTTAATTTATAAGAAATCATACCATTTTCCATTTGATAAATGGTCAAAGGATATGAACAGACAATTCTCAGATAATGAAATTGAAACTATATCCACCCATATGAAAGAGTGTTCCAAATCACTACTGATCAGAGAAATGCAAATTAAGACAACTCTGGGATATCACTACACACCTGTCAAATTGGCTAAGATGACAGGAACAATTAATGATGAATGTTGGAGGGGATGTGGGAAAACTGGGACACTAATACACTGTTGGTGGAGTTGTGAACGAATCTGGCCATTCTGGAGAGCTATCTGGAACTATGCCCAAAAAGTTATCAAACTGTGCATACCCTTTGATCCAGCAGTGCTACCTACTGGGCTTATATCCCAAATACTAAAGAGGGAAAGGGACCTGTGTATGCCAAAATGTTTGTACCAACTCTTTTTGTAGTGGCTAGAAACTGGAAGATGAATGGATGTCCATCAATTGGAGAATGGTTGGATAAATTATGGTTTATGAAGGCTATGGAATATTATTGCTCTGTAACAAATGACCAGCAGGATGAATACAGAGAGGCTTGGAGAGACTTGCATGAACTGATGCTGAGTGAAATGAGCAGAACCAGAAGATCACTATAAACTTCAACAACAATACTGCACAAAGATGTATTCTGATGGAAGTGGATATCTTCAACATAAAGAAGATCCAACTCACTTCCAGTTGATCAATGATGGACAGAAACAACTATACCCAGAAAAGGAACACTGGGAATTGAATGCAAAATATTAGTACTACTGCCTATCTACCCAGGTTACTTATACCTTTGGAGTCCAATACTTAACGTGCAACAAGAAAAATGGATTTACACACACACACACACACACACACACACACATATATATATATATATATATATATATATATATATATATATATATATATATATATATATATATATATAATATCTAGGTTATACTGTAACACATGTAAAATGTATGAGATTGCCTGTCATCTAGTGGAGGGAGTAGAGGGATGGAGGGGGAAATCTGGAAAAATGAATAAAAGGGATAATGTTATAAGAAAATTACTCATGCATATATATATACTGTCAAAAAATATATAATTATAAAATTAAAAAAAAAAAAAAACAAAACTTTAGACTCTACCTTGTGCCCAATGCCACATAATTAGTTATCTCATGCTACAATAGCAGGATGAAGTACAATCATCCTCATGCAAAAAGAAAGCTCAGTCAAAGGGAACTATGGTCAGATACAAGCATGTATATTTCCTCATTAGTATATAGTTTAAGGGAAAGAAACCATCTGGGGTCAGTTTTGTCCCCACAGAAGTGACTTAAGATAGAGATTGAGTCTAATGAATTGTGAATTGACCAACATGGAAGTAGGCTGTGACAACTTATAGGTCTAGACCCTGGGGAAACACCACAGAAAAGTTAGAAAGTACATCAGGAACTATAAGAATTGATTTCAACACCTTGAACATAAACAGGCAAAGGAACAGAAAAGATATTGGTAACAGGAAGAAATAAAGTTTTCACAAAAGAGTCCAGATATCTATGAATAAATAGTTTAAAACAAAAGAAAATTAATCAATTGATAAGGCAAGTGATTATCAATATTCAAGAGAGCATGAAACCACAGAAGGATATTTTATGCATGGTATAAATAAGAAATAAGATTAATAAAATTTAATTTATGTTTTGCAGAAACAGAAATGAATGGCAAAATAGAAAAAAAATTCTTACTAAAAAAGAAGAAAGAATAATGGAATGCAAATATATAAAGATGAATGAAAATATAGAAAAAAGGAAGTGAAAATAACAACATTAAAAGAAAACATTATCTATACAGTAAAACAAGTTGATCACTAAAACAAAATATGTGGAGACTATTTAAGGATTATTGGTGTCCTAAAACACTATACTATATGGCTCAATGGATAGACCACTGGAAATGGAGTCAAGAATATCTGAGTTCAAATCTGTCCTCAGGCAGTTACTAGATACATGATCTGGCAATTCACTTAACCTCTTCTTATGATTTACTGGAGAAGAAACTTTGTAAACTACTCCTATATCTTTACAAAGTAAAGAATCATGGAGGAGCAGGATGATTTCAGAGAGGCCTAGAGAGATTTACATTAACTGATACTAAGTGAAATGAGCAGAACCAGGAGATCATTGTACACACAACAAGATTATATTGTAAAAGGGCTGACACTCTGAATAGGTGCATTGGAATCAGACAGCTGAGCACTTAAGGCTAATTACATATTGGACAATAACTCTATTAGCATATTCTTGGAAAAATGGCCTTTTTAACTATTCCATGCTGGTTTGATCTTTTGATGTATACAGATAATCATAGGAGGGATTAGGAGGTGGAATGAAACAATCCAGAGTCACTTTGGAGGAGGTGAATGAGAAAGGAGGTTTGTGGTGAGCTTGTGGCAGTTTTGTCCATCCCCTTCACTTCTCCCCCTAAAGACCAAGGACTTTTGTTTATCCTGATTCCAGCTGATTCTTAGGCCTACAGGGAGCTAATCTGGACTTCATCTTTTGGTGCCCAATGTGTGAACCAAGAACCCTAATTTCACTGAAGAAGTCCCTGGAGAACAGGAAATAGGGTGAGTTTTTTAATAGGAAAACAGGGAATTTACTTCCTTAAGGGCTAAACTAGTAACTTTTTCTAACTGAAATGGGACAGATATTAGTAAAGATGCTCCCCCTTCCCCAACTCCACACCCACCCCCGCCCCAGGGGGCAGCCCTACAGAAAGCATACTTAAGTTGATCAAGAGACAAGGTTTGCTTGTAACTTGGGAGCAGATAAGTGGACTTTTAGATACATTTGAATGCACGTCCCCTTGGTTTTTCAAGGAAGAAGACATAGAAGCAGATAATTGGAAACTAGTAGCAGATCAACTATGTGAATACTACAATGATAAAGGTCCTGATTCAATTTCTAAAGAAACATTCTATATATACAACATAATACAATTGGCCTTAAAAAATCCCACAAGTTATAGGAAAAAGAAAAGTTTTAAGCACAGCCAGATGAGAAGATGTGAGGAAAAAGAGGAAGACAAAGGACAGATTAATGGCAGTTTTGCCAGAGGGCTTGAGGACTTAAGTGAACTTGAAGGGCATGGTGATTCTCACTCTCACATACCAGCTTCAATTCCCCCTATACTCAGAGCAGATCATTAACACGTGCCCAACAACTTCACCTTCCAGGATGAAGGGAGGAGGAGGAGTGTGAAGGGCAGTGATATCACCAGCACCTTCCCCAAAAAAATCACCCCCTCCTATGACTAGATTGCAAAAGGCACTACTTAAAGCCGAAGAAGAAGGGCAGGATTTAGCTGATTTTGAGAATAGAAATGTATCCTGTGATTCAACAGTTTAATTCTTCAGGTCAAGAAAGTAGAAGATACACTCTTTTTGATCTACAAATCCTCAAAGACCTGAAAAAGGCTTGCACTCTTTATGGGACTACATCATCTTATATTAAGATGTTATTACAGAATTTGGGTTATGAAGTCTTAACCCCTAGTGACTGGAAATCTATAGCAAGGAAATGCTTAGAACTTGAACAAAATTTGTGGCTTTTTGAATATAATAAGCTCTCTAGGATACAAGTCCAACAAAATAGTCAAAGTGGAGTTAATACTCCAATCACCTGTGACCAATTAACAGGTGTAGGTTCTTATGCAGACATTTCAGTACAGATTAATTACCCCATAGCAGCATATGAGCAAATTGATTCTGCTGCTATCAAAGCATGGTGTTTTATCTCAGGTAAACAGAACAAAGGAGAGGCCTTCACGAAAATAGCACAAGGGCCAAATGAACTCTTTGCTGAATTTGTGGGATGTTTGCAGACAGCTGTCATACAAACTATTGGTGAAAATGCAGCAATAGACATTATGATAAGGTAACTTGCTAAAGAAAATGCTAATGAGGTTTATAAAAGAAGTATACTAGGACTACACAAGGATGCTCCTTGTGCCACAGTGGGCACAAATATCTTTTATAGCCAGGGTATGATGCAGACTTCCCAAGATTCGAACATGGGAAGGCAGGTTCAATGCTTTCAGTGTGGTAAAGTAGGGCATTTGAAAGCTCAATGTTGGCATAGAGACAGAGTGAGAAAATAGGGTAGGTGAACAAGACCCAAAACCCCATGTCCAAAATGCAACAAAGGCTTCCATTGGTCATCAAAATGTAGACTGATTTAGGGAAATGGGATGAGGGGCCCAGCCTCAGAGCCCAAGGCAAAAAATATTTGGGGCACGATGGCAGCTGATGCTACACCCAGAGAGCCTGTAGAAGTTCAATACCCAGACATGATCAATCAGCCAGGAAGCAACCTGATGGAAGAAAGGGATTACAATTAGGGAGAATAGAGATACCCCCTGGAAAGGTGAAATCTGTTCCTCTCCAGCCTATGTATTCCTTGCCTCCAGGCACAATAGGCTTGACCATTTTACCTCCTGAGAGTACTTACAAAACAGTGTTCATTTACACACTGGTGTGGGAAACTGGGTAATGTGTAGATAATATCCCAGTCACTAATACAGGTAGACAATGTACGACATCAACCAGGAGAAGAAGTAGCATCAGGTTTATAGATACAGACTCCTAATAAGCAATCTGGTGATAGTTGCCCAGATTCTGACTCCAAGCAACAAAATACAGGAATATTCTGGAAAGCAGCTCTGATAGCTGACTGACCAATGCTCACTATCTATATAAATGGCATACCATTAGAAGGATTGGTAGACACTGGTGCAGATCATACAGTCATTAGAGGTGCCAACTGGCCCAGTCACTGGCCAAAGATTAAGGCAGACACCTACACGTTTGGTGTAGGAGGATCAATAGCAGCTGAAGTTAGTGCTATCACTTTCAGAAGGACTTTTGAAGGTGAAACAGGAGTTTTCACTCCTTTTATAGTTGAAAAAAAAACCCATCAATCTGTGGGGAATAGACATTTTATAACAATTAGGATTACAAATGAGTAAATGAGTACTTTGGTTTTTTAGGCGGGGCTGCGATTGAAGGCCTGCCAAAACTTTCACTTGTTCCTATCCAATGGAAAACTGATACACCAGTGTCGATAGAATAGTGGCCCTTAGCTAGTGATAAAATTCAGGCCTTATTAGATATAGTACAGAAGCAACTTGACCAAGGACACTTAATACCTTCTCTAAGTCCTTGGAAGCCCAAGTATTTGTTGTAAGAAAGAAATCAGGAAAATGGAGGATGTTGACTTATTTAAGAAAGGTAAATGAAAAGATAGAAACTATGGGAAATCTTCAGCCTGGACTTCCATACCTTACTCAATTGCCTAGAAAATGGCCTCTTTGGGTTACAGATATTAAGGATTGTTTCTATTCTATCCCTCTAGATATGGAGGATATGAAAAGATTTGCCTTTTCAGTGCCCAATGTTTACATAGCTGAATGGACAGTTTTGCCACAGAGAATGAAAAACAGCTTTACTATGTGTCAAATGTATGTTGCTGCTGGTCTTACTCCAGTAATAAAAGCATTTCCAAAAGTAATGTTATTACATTACATGGATGATATATTGGGATATGCACCTGAGGAACAAATCTTAGAAGCATATCTACAAAAGACCAAAGAAATACTTAGGAACTACAAATTGCACATAGCTCCAGAAAAAAAAAATAAAGACATACTCCTTTTCAATATTTAGGATGTGAAGTATACCCTAAGGTGCTTATAATACAAAAACTTTCCTTAAGAACAAAGAAGCTAAATACCTTAAATGACTTTGAGAATTTGATAGGAGATATCCAATGGATGTGTCCAGTATTAGGCTTGACTACTATCAATTGAAACAATTATATGACATTTTAAGGGGAGACAGTGCTTTAAACTTAGCACAACAGCTTACAAAAGAAGCTCAAGAAGCTTTGAGAGAAGTTGAACTGGTTTTATCCAATGTGGTTGAAAGAGTCACTCTAAAACTCTTGGAAATATTAGTTTTTGCTAAAGAAGAGGCATCCACAGCAGTCCTTCATCAAGGAGTTAATGTGATAGAGTGGGTGAACCTCCCAGCACAACCAGAACAACAACCCCTTTCTCCTTATCCAGTGCTTCTGGCTAGAATTTTATTAAAGGCAGTTAAGCAAGCAGTACAATTACCTGGGATAAGACTTGACAACATGTATATCTTTATACTAATGCACAAATTAATGTATGCTGTAAATCCATCCCAGAATGGCAAATTTTATTAGCTACAGATCCAAATTTTACATATGAGTCTCCATTAAAGTAACCAGACTATTAGATAATTGATGATGGATTTTTGAAAAAAAGGTTTCTAAAGTTCCTCTTAAAAAACCAACTATCTTTATAGATGTATCCAAACATAACATTTGTGCTGTATACTCTCATGACAACTATAAAGAGAGTAGTCAGAACTCCTTTTCAGTCCACTCAGCAGAATGAATTGAATGCAATCATTCTACCTCTTATTTATTATCCAGGAAATATAAATGTGTCTGATTTGGCCTATTCTGTAAGTATGGTACAAAGAATTGCCACAGCCCAAATAAAACGTGTAGCTTGCAATATACATCAGCACTTCAAGGACCTTTAAGACCAAGTAAGGAAGTATCCAAGTAACATTTATATCTTGCATGTCCACTCTCATAGTGGACCTCCAGGTCCTATTTTTGATGGTAATTCAAAGGCAGATAGCCTTCTAACCACGTTAGCCAATACTTCTTTATTTCAGGCAGCCCAAGAATGTCATTCTAAATACCACCAGGCTTTCCATTTTGGGATAACAAAAAAGGAAGGTAGGGGCATAATAAAAGCTTGTACAGCTTGCCTTCCTTTCCACTCTTCTATGCTCCCTCAGGGAAGAACCTTTGTGGTTTGAGACCCAACGAAATTAATAAATCTTTTGGTCATCTGACTTTTATCCATGTTGTGGTAGACATCTTTTCAGGATTCACTTTTGCAATACCAGAAGCAAAAGAGACAGCCTGAGTGGTCACTGAATTCCTTATACAAGCATTTGCAATTATGGATGTGCAACAAGCAATAAAAACAGATAATGGACCTTCATATATTTCTAAATATTTTGCACACTTTTGTGCACAGTATAAGATTTTACATAACACTAGCATACCCTTTAATCCTCAAGGACAGGCAATAATAGAGAGGAGAAAAAGAGACATTAAGATGTTCCTCCAAAAAACAAAAGAAAGGGAGAGTGACAGGTAACCCTAGAGAACTAAATTTAGCTCTTTATACTGTTAACTTCTTTATTTTTGACAAAGATGTACTGGCTACAGCACACAGGTTTTATATTTTATAACCCACCAGAAGGTCATTGTCCAGTGCGAGCAACTCCACTATCTTTAGGTAATTACGTGATATGGAGAGACCCAGAAAGTGGTGAATGGAAGGGACCAGATAGGTTAACCGCTTTGGGGAGAGGGTTTGCTTATATCTCTACAGATGGAGAAGGAATCACCTGGTTGCCAACAAACCATATTCACCTTGTCAATCGGAGAGTGAAGGAGCAGACCTTTCAAACAAAGGAGAAGACCCAAGAAACAATGGGTGGTTCTGTCAATGACTGTGCCCACCACTGAAAGACCATGGCAGTCAAGATTAATGAGGTGAATTTGTGCTTTAATAAAGGAAAAACAAAATTATTTTAAAATATAAAACAAGCACAAAAGATTACTTTAGAAGAGGAATAAATTATTTGGAGAGAAAAGCCTAAATTGAAATGATAAAACAGTATGGAAATACCTTTATATTTTATTTTATACATTTATAAAATTATTTGGAGAAAAATATATAGGACAAGAACTTTTCCATGGTGTGGTTTCAAAAGAGAAATCTTATTTCCTGTAGAATTTTTTTTTCATTGTTTTTTGAGACTTTGTGGAGGACTTCCCAATATATGTTCCTTTTATTCAGGTAATTTTGGCAACCAGAGAGGAATCCTTTAATAGATAAACAATGTTTAAAAATTTATAAAGTAAAACATATAGGATTAAAAAGGAAACACTGAAATAATTACCCATATATTTAGAAGCAACAACAAGAAATTCAGAAACCTGAGGATTATGGGCTTAGATGTATAAAAAATCAGCTATCCATTAGGTACTATAACATATCCTCCAGAATAATGAGGAATTATAATTAGTATGTGCATGTAATGTCTCACTAAACAAAAATAAAGGATAATTAAATGGTTATCGCTCTGATTATATTTCATTTTACCCCACCTCAAGCTTTGCCTATGCTCCTTAAATGAGGATAAATAAAAATTATTTAAATTTTAAAATTTAAATGGTATATTTCATATTTTGAAGTAGGTGCATATGTATATGCATATTTCCATCTGTAGTGTTTCCTACTAATCAAAATGAGTTTACATTTTGACTACAGCATATCATTCCACCAAATTCATAGCCCTTCACATTTTAATAGTTAATTTACAATGTTGTATTTTTAATTATTCTAGCATTCCTGGCTTTACTTATCTCAATCTTTGTCACATCATATAATTGTTATATTTCCATTAAAAATGCAAAAGAGAGGGGCGGAGCCAAGATGGTAGAGAAGATACACTCCACTGTGTAAGCTCCTTTCTTCCCTCACAACCAACTAGATTTAATCAGCCTCAGAAATAGCGTTGGACTGATAGAATCCACAAGGACTGGAAGCACGATTTACCAGCTGAGGTAATCTGGAGTTTCAGCAGGAGGGGTCAGCTCCCAGGGGAGAAAGAAGAGAGGCCAGCGCATGAAGTGGGGTAGTGGCACACTGCACAGTTCACCCTGGGGAGGGCTCTGGGATCAGAGAATCCACTGACATGGAGGAATCTGGCACAGGCTGTTAGCTCTTCTCTGCTTATAAAACAGCAGATCAGAGGAGAGATATAAGCCACTTTGAAATTTAAAACTGGATTGGATCTTCCCGGATCCCGGGGGTGACTCAGCGGATCTCGGAACCGGGACATAGGCAATCCAGGCTTTCGCCTGGGGGTAGTTAAGAGATTGAAGAGTGGGCGGAGCGGTAACTCATAGTGCCTGGCTCAGCTGAAGGCTGTGGAACGGAAGACCCAGAGAAGCGGAACCTTTGAACTAGGGACCGCGGTTTCTGGCAGACACTTCCCAGTTTGAGTGAGGGGCTTTTCACGTCACCTGCTGCAGACATTCACGCCCCACCGGGAAGAATAGGCTAGGCTTTGAGTCACCTTTGCTGTTCAGTCTCAACCTCAGGGAAGCCACTAAAACACAGCGCCCTCGGGGCACAGCAGTGCTGGTCACCTCTGAGGCATTTCCAGGGAGGGGGTGGGGAACTCTTTCCCAGAGCTCTCTCTTAGCTCAGGCGTGGGGGCTGCTGCATCTATCCGGTATGGGAGGAAGCTGGTAAAGAAATAAATAAATAATTTCCTACCCCAGGGACAGACCCCAAAAGATTTTTTAAGTATGAGCAAGAAGCCCAAAAAAACCATAGATTCCTTCTACACAGAGAAAGAGTGGGTATCCAACCCCGAGGAAGTTAACAGCAGAGAGTCAGCAGATAACAACCTAAAGGGGAACGATTCCTGCCCCCCAATCACATAACTCTCCATGAAGAGACTATTAAAAAGTTAAGAGAGTTTGAAGAAAAATGGGGAAAGGAAAGGGAAGCAAAGATAGAGAATAACAACATCCTGAAATTGGAGTTGGAAAAAATAAAGAATTCACAGCAGATGCAGGGAAACAAAATTAGTGAATTAGAAAAGGTAAAAAAAAATCACAGGAAAATAGGATTTCTGAATTGGAGAAGATAAAAAAGTCCCAAGAAAATAAGATTTCTGAATTGCATAAAGAAAATAATTCTCAAAAAAAAAAATAATTAGGGAAATGGAAAAAATTCAATAGAGCAAAATAATTCATTTAAAAATGAAATTGGGCATTTACAAAAAGAACTAAAAACTGTGAAAGAAGAAAATAACTCCTTAAAAGTCAGGATGGAACAAATAGAAATGAATGATTCACATAGAACCCAAGAATCAGTCAAACAAAACAAAAAAAATAATGAGAAGTTGGAGAACAACGTCAAATACTTACTGGGAAAATCTATAGACCTGGAAAATAGATCTAGGAGAGATAATCTGCGGATCATTGGACTTCCAGAAAACTATGACCAAAAAAAGAGCCTAGATTCTATTTCACAGGAAATTATGAAAGAGAACTGTCCAGAGATAATAGAAACAGAGGGGAAAGTAGATGTTGAAAGAATTCATCGAACTCCTTCTGAAATAGACCCTAAAAAAAGAACACCACGGAATATTGTGGCTAAGCTGCAGAATTACCACACAAAGGAGAAAATCCTGCAAGCAGCTAGAAAAAAAAAAAAAACAATTTAAATACCAAGGTGCCACAATAAGGGTCACACAAGATCTGGCTGCCTCCACATTAAAAGATAGAAGGGCCTGGAACCTGATATTCCATAAGGCAAAAGACCAAGGACTGCAACCAAGAATGAACTACCCAGCTAAGTTTAGCATCTTTTTCCATGGAAGAAGATGGTCATTCAATGAAATAGAGGAATTCCATATGTTTCTAAGAAAAAAAAACAGACTTACACAAAAAATTTGATCTACATCCACAAGACTGAAGAGAAACAGAAAAAGGTACACAGAACCCTTGAGAACTGTAACTCTGTTGTGGGTATATAGAAAGTACGCATGAATAATTTGATTTCACTGATATAAAAGAAAAAAAAAGGAGGGGGTGTAGTAAAGGGAAGGGGGTAGTATCAGAAAAAGGGGAGGGTGTGATACAAAGAGGGAAACTACATCCCAGGAAGAGACATAGAAAATACACCATATCTGCGGGAATTTAGAGAGGGGGAGAATCATTGTGTAAATCTTACTCTCATCAGAAGAGGCTCAAAGAGTAAATAATTGACATATTTGTTTTTCAGAGAATTCTCTCTCACCTCATTAAAAGGGGGGAGAGGAAAAGGGAAAAGGAAAAGGAGAATAAGGGAAGGGACGTGGAGGGAGGGGGGAGGGATACTAAAAAAAAAAAAAAGGGAGGGCTGTGCGTCACAAGGGGGGGTCTATAAATTAAGTGTTAGGGAAGGGGTTCAGGGGGGTCAAGGGAAAAGGCATAATCTGGGGATAATATGATGGCAGAAAATACAGAATTAGTAATTTTAACTGTAAATGTGAATGGGATGAACGCTCCCATCAAGCAGAGACGGATAGCAGACTGGATCAAAAATCAGACCCCTACAATATGTTGTTTACAGGAAACACACTTAAAGCAGGGAGATACATACAGAGTAAAGGTAAAAGGTTGGAGCAGAATCTATTATGCTTCAGGTAAAGCCAAAAAAGCAGGGGTAGCTATCCTTATCTCAGATCAAGCAAAAGCAGAAGTTGATCTAATTAAAAGAGATAAGGAAGGAAACTATATCCTGCTGAAAGGTAGCATAAATAATGAAGCCATATCGATACTAAACATATATGCACCAAGTGGTATAGCATCTAACTTTCTAAAGGAAAAGTTAAGAGAGTTGCAAGAAGAAATAGACAGTAAAACGATAATAGTGGGAGATCTCAACCTTGCACTCTCAGATTTAGACAAATCAAACCACAAAACAAACAAGAAAGAAATTAAAAAAGTAAATAGAACATTAGAAAAACTAGATATGATAGACCTTTGGAGAAAATTGAATGGCAATAGAAAGGAATATATTTTCCTCTCAGCAGTTCATGGATCCTATACAAAAATTGACCATATATTAGGACATAAAGATCTCAAAATTAAATGTAGGAAGGCAGAAATAATAAATGCCTTCTTCTCAGACCACAATGCAATAAAAGCTACATTCAGTAAAAAGTTAGGGATAAATAGACCAAAAAGTAATTGGAAACTGAATAATCTCATCTTAAAGAATGACTGGGTGAAAGAGCAAATTATAGAAACAATTAATAATTTCACCCAAGATAATGACAACGATGAGAGATCATACCAAAATCTGTGGGATGCAGCTAAAGCAGTAATAAGGGGAAATTTTATATCTTTAGAGGCTTATTTGAAGAAAATAGAGAAAGAGAAGATTAACGAATTGGGCTTGCAACTTAAAAGGCTAGAAAAAGACCAAATTAAAAACCCCCAACCAAAAATTAAACTTGAAATACAAAAATTTAAAGGAGAAATCAATAATATTGAAAGTAAAAAAAACTATTGAATTAATAAATAAAACCAAGAGTTGGTTTTATGAAAAAGCCCATAAAATAGATAAACCTTTGGTAAATCTGATCAGAAAAAAGAAAGAGGAAAATCAAATTGTTAGTCTTACAAATGAAAAGGGCGATCTTTCCACCAATGAAGAGGAAATTAGAGAAATAATAAGGAGTTACTTTGCCCAACTTTATGCCTATAAATTTGATAACTTAAGTGAAATGTATGACTTCCTCCAAAAATATAGGCTTCCTAGATTAACAGAGGAGGAAATAAATTGCTTAAATAGTCCCATTTCAGAAAAAGAAATAGAACAAGCTATTAATCAACTCCCCAGGAAAAAATCCCCTGGACCAGATGGATTTACATGTGAATTCTACCAAACATTTAAAGAACAATTAGCCCCAATGATATATAAACTATTTGAAAAAATAGGGAATGAAGGAGTCCTACCAAACTCCTTTTATGACACAGACATGGTACTGATACCTAAACCAGGTCGATTGAAAACTGAGAAAGAAAATTATAGACCAATTTCCTTAATGAATATTGATGCTAAAATCTTAAATAAGATATTAGCAAAAAGACTTCAGAAAATCATCCCCAAGATAATACACTATGATCAAGTAGGATTCATACCAGGAATGCAGGGCTGGTTTAACATTAGGAAAACTATTAGTATAATTGACCATATTAATAATCAAATTAATAAAAACCATATGATCATCTCAATAGATGCAGAAAAAGCATTTGATAAAATCCAACATCCATTCCTACTAAAAACTCTTGAGAGTATAGGAATAAATGGATTATTCCTTAGAATAATCAGGAGCATATATTTAAGACCTTCAGTAAGCATAATATGCAATAGAAATAAACTGCAACCTTTCCCAGTAAGATCAGGAGTGAAACAAGGTTGCCCACTATCACCATTACTATTCAATATAGTACTAGAAACGCTAGCCTCGGCAATAAGAGCCGAGAAAGAGATTCAAGGAATTAGAGTAGGAAATGAGGAAATCAAACTATCACTCTTTGCACATGAAATGATGGTATACTTAGAGAACTCCAAAGACTCTGCTAAAAAGCTATTAGAAATAATTCAGAATTTTAGCAAAGTGGCAGGATACAAAATAATTTCACATAAATCCTCAGCATTCTTATATATCACCAACAAAATGCAACAGCAAGAGATACAAAGAGAAATTCCATTCCAAACAAATGTTGAGAGTATAAAATATTTGGGAATCCATCTACCAAAGAATAGTCAGGAATTATATGAGAAAAGTTACAAAACACTTGCCACAAAAATAAAGTCAGATTTAAATAATTGGAAAGACATTCAGTGCTCTTGGATAGGCTGAGCGAATATAATAAAGATGACAATACTCCCCAAACTAATCCATTTATTTAGTGCTATACCAATCAGACTCCCAAGAAACTATTTTAATGACCTAGAAAAAATAACAACAAAATTCATATGGAAGAATAAAAGGTCGAGAATTGCAAGGGAACTAATGAAAAAAAAGTCAGAGGAAGGTGGTCTAAGTGTACCTGATCTAAAGCTATATTATATAGCAGCAGTCACCAAAACCATTTGGTACTGGCTAAGAAATAGACCGGTATATCAGTGGAACAGATTAGATACAAAGGACAAAAAAGGGTAAATCTATAGCAATCTAATCTTTGACAAACCCTAAGATACCAACATTAGGGACAAAAATTCATTATTCGGAAGAAACTGTTGGGAAAACTGGAAATTAGTATGGCAGAAATTAGATAGGGACCCACACTTAACACCATATACCAAGATAAGATCAAAATGGGTCCATGATTTAGGCATAAAGAATGAGATCATAAATAGATTAGAGGAACAGAGAATAGTCTACCTCTCAGACCTGTGGAGGAGGAAGGAATTTATGACCAGAGGAGAATTAGAGATCATTATTGATCACAAAATAGAAGAGTGTGATTACATCAAACTAAAAAGTTTCTGTACAAACAATACTAATGCAAACAAGATTAGAAGGGAAATAACAAATTGGGAAAATATTTTTTAAAGTAAAGGTTCTGACAAAGTTCTCATTTCCAAAATATATAGAGAACTGACCCTGATTTATAGGAAACCAAACCATTCTCCAATTGATAAATGGTCAAGGGATATGAACAGACAATTCTCAGATGATGAAATTAAAACTGTTTTCACTCATATGAAAAAGAGTTCCAAATCACTACTGATCAGAGAAATGCAAATTAAGACAACTCTGAGATACCACTACACACCTGTCAGATTGGCTAAGATGACAGGAACAAATTATGACGAATGTTGGAGGGGATGTGGGAAAACTGGGACACTAATACATTGCTGGTGGAGTTGTGAAACAATCCAGCCATTCTGGAGAGCAATTTGGAACTATGCCCAAAAAGTTGTCAAACTGTGCATACCCTTTGACCCAGCATTGCTGTTATTGGGATTATATCCCAAAGAAATACTAAAGAGTGGAAAGGGACCTGTATGTGCCAAAATGTTTGTGGCAGCTCTTTTTGTTGTAGCTAGAAACTGGAAGTTGAATGGATGTCCATCAATTGCAGAATGGTTGGGTAAACTGTGGTATATGAAGGTTATGGAATATTATTGCTCTGTAAGAAATGACCAGCAGGAGGAATACAGAGAGGCCTGGAGAGACTTAAATCAACTGTTGCTGAGTGAAATGAGCAGAACCAGAAGATCACTATACACTTCAACAACAATACTGTATGAGGATGTATTCTGATGGAAGTGGAAATCTTCAACATAAAGAAGATCCAACTCACTTCCAGTTGATCAATAATGGACAGAAATAACTATACCCAGAGAAGGAACACTGGGAAGCGAATGTAAATTGTTAGCACTACTGTCTATCTACCCAGGTTACTTATACCTTCGGAAGCTAATAATTAATGTGCAACAAGAAAATTGTATTTCAGCTCTGGTTTTCTCAACATGAATACTTGGAAATCCTCTATTTCCTTGGATGACCAACTATCATTCCTCTGAAGGATTATAACCAGTTTTGCTGGATAGGTTTTTCTTGGCTATAATTCTACTCCATTGCTCTCTGGAATATCATATTCCAAGTCCTCTGTTTTTTTGTTTTTTGTTTTTTTTTAATAGAAGCTGATAAATCTTGTATTATACTGACTGTGGCTTCATTACATTTGTATTGTTTCTTTCTGGATGCTTGCATTATTTTCTCAATGACCAGGGAGTTCTTGAAATTTGGTATAATATTCCTGTGAGTTTTCATTTTGGGAATTCTCAGAGAGATGATCAGTAGATTCTTTCAATTTACATTTTACCCTGTGATTCTAGAATAATAGGACAGTTTTCCCTTGATAATTGTGTGAAATACACACTGCTCAGGCCCTATTTTGATCATTACTTTCAGGTAGACCAATAATTTAAATATTATTTCTCCTGGATCTATTTTCCATGTCAGTTGTTTTTCTAGTGAGGGCACAGGTGTGTGTTGGATATGAAGAGATAATATCTTTTTTTGATCATGAAATTAAGGAGTGAAAGAGGAATGTATTGGGACAAGGGAAAAGGAGATGTGGAATGGTGCAAATTATCTGCTATAAAAAAAGAGGCAAGAAAAAGTTTTTTCAGCAGAAGTGAAGACAGAGAGGAGAGGATGTGAGTGAACTTTACTCTCACCAGAATTGGCTCAAAGAGGAAATAAATATTCATCTCAAAATTGGTACAGAAATGTATCTTACCCTGCAGGAAAATAAGAGGGTTATAGAATATGAGAAGGGGAAAAAGGTGATAAAAGAGAGGGCATATAGAAGGAGGGAATAGTACTAAAACACCTTTGAGGAGGGACATAGGAAAGGAGAGAGAGTTTGTAAGGGGAGGGGGTAATACAGTTAGCCAAAGGAATTGTCAAAAGAATTTAAATGAAAATTTCTCTGATAAGGTCTCATTTCTCAAACACAGGAAACTGAGCCAAATGTATTAAAACATTAATAAGAGCCATTCTCCAATTGACAAATGATCGAAAGATATGATCTTTTCCCAAAGAGCTATAAATTCATGCATATCCTAAGAGCACCACTACCAGGTGCTGAATAGACTACCAGGCATGAATGCCAATAGGGATCCCTCCCTTTCCCCACAAAAAATGAAAATTACCTATATGTTCAAATATATTCATAGCACCTCTCTTCTCAGAGGAAAACAACTAGAAATTAAGGGGATGCCCATCAATAAGGAAATGGCTCAATAAAATATGGTATGCATTTGTAATTGAATATTATTTTTCTAATAGAAATAATGAGCAGTATATTTTCAGGAAATTCCTCCATGAATTCAAGCAAAGTAAAATGTGCTATATACAAAGTAATAGCAAGTTCTGGGATGAACACCTGTAAATACCTATTTGCTTTTCTCGGTAGTACAATCATCCATGGTTACTTTGAAAATCTTATGATGAAAAATCCTATCCATACCCAGATAAGAACTGCTTGTGTCTAAATTGAGACTGAATCCTTCTCTCTCTCTCTCTCTCTCTCTCTCTCTCTCTCTCTCTCTCTCTCTCTCTCTCTCTCTCTCTCTCTCTAACTTATTTTTTTCATAAGGGCTTTTATTTTTATTAGAGTGGGAAATCTGTTTTCTTTCACAATTTGATTTTTATGTAAATGTTTTGCATAAGCTCATATGTGGTTTCTTAGTTTTGGGTGGGGATAATGGAGAAAATCTAGAATTCAAAAAGTCTAAACATAAATGTAAACACAATTTTTTTTAATGTAACTGGAGAAAATGTTAAATAAATCAAATACATAAAAAATGGAAGAGAAGAAAAAAATTAGTTTAGACAGAAGTGAGGACTTCCTTAAATCACAGGGTATTTAAGATTCCAGGAAGGTTGAAGGAATAATTCCCACCTCCATCTTTGAAAGTGATTTTTATTTATTTATTTTCTTTTTTTTATTAATATTATAATTATAACATTTTTGACAGTACATATGCATAGGCAATTTTTTACAACATTGTCCCTTGTATGCCTTTCAGCTTACCTGATTTAGTTATCAGTTCCATGTTTGTGTCATAAAAGGAATTTGGTAGGACTCCTTCAATCCCTATTTTTTCAAATAGTTTATATATCATTGGAGTTATTTGTTCTTTAAATGTTTGGCAAAAGTCACATGTAAATCCATCTTGTCCTGGGGATTTTTTTCTTAGGGAGTTGGTTAATAGCTTGTTCTATTTCTTTTTCTGAAATGGGATTATTTAGACTATTTACTTCTTCCTCTGTCAATCTGGGCAAGCTATATTTTTGAAGATATTTTTCCATTTCATATAGGTTATTAAATTTATTGGCATAAAGTTGGGCAAAGTAGCTCCTAACTATTGTTCTAATTTCCTCTTTATTAGTGGTGAGTTCTTCCTTTTCATTGTTAAGACTATTTGATTTTCCTCTTTCCTTTTTTAAATCAGATTTACTAAGGGTTTTTCTATTTTGCTGGTTTTTGTTTCATAGAACCAACTCTTAGTTTTATCAATTAATTCAATTCTTTTTTTACTTTCAATTTTGTTAATCTCACCTTCTATTTTTAGAATTTCAAGTTTCTTGTTTGTCTGGGGGTTTTTAATTTGTTTCTTTTCTAGCATTTTAAGTTGTAAGACGAATTCATTGACCTTCTCTTTCTCTATTTTATGCAAGTAGGCCTTAGAGAAATAAAACTTCCCCTTATTACTGTTTTGGCTTTATCCCACACATTTTGGCATGATGTTTAATTTCTGTCATTTTCTTGGGTGAAGTTATTATGTCTATGATTTGCTGTTTTACCCAATCATTCTTTAGTATAAGATTATTTAGTTTCCAATTATTTTTTGGTCTATTTTCCCCTGGCTTTTTATTAAATGTAATTTTCATTGCATTGTGGTCTGAAAAGTATGCATTTAGTATTTCTGCCTTGCTGCATTTGATTTTGAGGTTTTTATGTCCTAGAATATGTTCAATTTTTGTATAGGTTCCATGAACTGCTGAGAAGAAAATGTGCTCTTTTCTGTCTCCATTTAGCTTTTGCCAAAGATGTCTCATATCCAAGTTTTCTAGTATTCAATTAACTCTTTGGCTTCTTATTTATTTTGTGGTTTGATTTATCTAATTCTGAGAGTGCAAGGTTGAGATCTCCCACTATTATAATTTTGCAGCTCTCTTAATTTCTCTTTTAAGAATTTAGATGCTGCACCACTTAGTGAGTATATGTTTAATATTGATACTGCTTCATTATCTATGCTACCCTTTAGCAGGATATAATGCCCTTCAGTATCTCTTTTAATTAGATCAATTTTTGTTTTTGCTTGATCTGAGATGAGGATGGCTATTCCTGCTTTTTTGGCTTCACCTGAAGCATAGTAGATTCTGCTCCACCCTTTTACTTTTATTTTGAATATATCATCCTGTTTCAGGTGTTTTTCCTGTAAACAACATATTGTTGGATTCTGACTTTTAATCCAGTCTGCTAATTGCTTCCTCTTTATGAGGGAGTTTACCCCATTCTCATGTATGGTTAGAATGACTAATTCTATATTGCTTGCCATCCTGTTAAACCCTGCTTATGCTTTTCTCCTTTCCTTCCCTCTTACCCCCCTACCCAGTATTACACTTGTGAACACAACTTCCTTTTCACAGCCCTCCCATTTTAGTATCCCTGCCTCACCTTAAAGTTCCTCTTCCTATTTTACCCCTTTTTCTCACAATTTCTGTATTCCCTTCCCCTTAGTTTACTCCTTCCCTCTCACTTTTCAATGAAGTGAAAGAAGTTTCACTATAAATAGAATATGTCTATTGATACACACTATGTTTATCCTCCTCCTTTCTTTCTCTCAGATATAATAGGTTACATTTGCCTCTTCATCAGATGTAGTACCACCACTTTACCATTTTTTATGACATCGATTCCTTTCCACCTCTAGTTTCTAGGACAAATAATAAATTTGTTCTTTACATATATTTGTGGCAGAAATGTAGTTCCCAAGATGTCTTTTGATCTTTTTGGAAATCTCTTGAGTTCTGTATTTGAAGATCATACATTTTGTGTAGGTCTGGTTTTTTCATGAAAAATAGATGGAATTCATTTATTTCATTAAATGTTCATCTTCTTCCCTTAAAAATGATGCCCATTTTTGCTCGGTAAGTTATTCTTGGCTGCATACCAAGTTCCTTAGCCTTTTGGAGTATCATATTCCAGGCCCTTTGTTCTTTTCATGTGGACACTGCTAGATCCTGGGATATCCTTATTGTGGCTCTTCCATATCTGAATTGCTTTTTTTCTAGCAACTTCCAATATTTTTTCCTTTGTTTGATGGTTCTTGAACTTGGCCACTATATTTCTTGGCATTTTGATTTTAGGGTCCCTTTCAGTAGGTGATGGATGAATTTTTTCAATGTCTATTTTACCCTCTGTTTCCAAAACATCTGGGCAGTTCTCTTTGATAATTTCCTATAAAATAATGTTCAGGCTTTTTTTCCCGCACATTTTTTAGGGAGTCCGATTATTCTCAAATTGTCTGTTTTTCAGGTCTGTTGTTTTCCCAATAAAATACATTCTTTTCCATTGTTTCATTTTTGTAGTTTTGCTTGACTACTTCTTGATTTCTCCTTGAGTCATTCATTTCTACTTGTTTGAGTCTAATTTTCAATGATGTATTTTCTTCACTCACTTTTTTATATCTTTTTGTAATTGTCCAATTGAGTTTTTATCTTCTATGGGATTTTTTTCCATTTCATGCATTTTATTTTTTAGAGAGCTGTTTTCTTTTTCCAGCTCACTAATTTTATTTCTCAATGATTTGATCTCTTTATCCACTCTGTCTTTAAATGCATGGGATGACTTCTCCAGATTCTCTTGCCAAGCTTCCCTTTCCTTTTCCCATTTCTCTTTTAGCTCTCCTGTGAGATCCTTTTTGATTTTTTTCTAGGAGAGTCTTATGTATTGAGGAGCAGATCATATCCCCCTTAGGGGATTCCTCTGGAGACAATCTGCTTTTAGTCTCCTCAGTGTTTGAAGTCTGCTCTCTCTCCATACAGAAGCTGTCAATGGTTAGAGCCCTTTTAAATTTTTTGTTCATTTTGTCAGAGCGGGAATCAAAGACAACAAATTTATTAGAGAAACAACCGCTCTGTTTCTGGGGGTGAGGGGAGGAATGGGGCTGGATGGTATTACCAGGCTTCCTCTACAGAGTGCTGGAGATAGCAGAGAGGCACTAAAATGACAGTAATGGCTGCTTTCTGTGTCTGTGCTCTGAGGCTCTAAGAATGCACTGAGTCACTCTGGGTGGGGGTGAGGGTGGCCAGGTACTGAGAGACCTTAGCTTTTGGGCTTTTATTCTTCACCTCCAGTGCTTACACCCTCTCTGGTGCTCCTGGCTTGCTGCCAAGATGGATTATGCACACTGGGGTAAAAGTCTTTTCGAAGAAATGGAAAAGATAGCACCCCTCCCCCCTCTGGTCTGAGCTGTATGAGCTGCCTGGCTTGCTCATCGCTGCCTACCCTCAGTCTGCACCCAGTCTGTTCATGCCCTACCCTGAGTAAACACAGACTTTCTCTAGCAAATTTCAAGGATGTCTTCTGTTGATGATTGTGGTTTCTTTTCTGGTCAAGCATTAATTCGGAGGCTTCTCATGAAGTAAGTCCTGAGAGAAAATGCAGCGCTCAAGCAGTTGTCTGCCTCCATGGTACCATCTTGGCCAGAAGTTGAAAGTGATTTTTATTTTTATTTTATTATAGCATGTGTAAATATGTTTAACAATAATAAACATGTATAACCTAAAACACTAAAAAAGAAACATAATGAGAGAAAAGAATATCAAAGTTTATCTACTTCACTGGAATTCATTGAAACAAAGCAGTTCTTAAGCACAAGTAGTAGATATCTAGTGTTTTATTTAGGGAAGGAACCTGAAGGTTCCTTAGGGAAGGAATCTGTGTAATTGAGAATTAAACAGATTAGTCAAGCCTATTTAGATTGTAATTTTCATCAATGGATCACATTAATGTGATTGTGGATATATTTGAATATTGAGGAACTCAGTTTAAATGTTCATGAATGTTCATTTAATATATGTAAGAATGCATGTGTTTATGGATCTATTAAAGTTACATATTTTCTAACTTTGGAACTTAGGAGTTTTGTTGAGAAATAACAGATTAAAAGAAATCTGAAATAACTCTAAATTATATATTGAATGTAAACAATGTACTCACAACAAAATCTATTATGATGATCATAAAATGCTATATTAGAACTGGAAGGAATTTAACCAAACCTCCTTATTTTACAGGTGAGAAAATAGGATCAGAGAAATTAAGTGTCTTGGCTATGATCAATGAACTAGTAAATTTAAGAGGAAGAACTCAAATGTTGGTCTTCCTGACTCCAAACTCAGGCATCTATACCATTTTGTCAGCCTGATTGAGGATGATGATGGTGATGATGATAACAGTGACAAACAAGGACAATGGTGTGATATGTTAATTTCATATTAATTAATTATATTGTGGTTTGAGCATATAATGAGAAATAAATGACGAATCCTTAATTTGTTACTTTGCTGCTTTTTTCATGTAAAGTTGTGAGATATTTCTAATTTTTTTCCTTTTATTTTTTCTGTAGGACATTTTCTGAATGTTCTTTTTTGGAGGAATCATCTTTAGTTGTTACTTATCAGTCCTTTTTTTTTACATTTTAAAAATTAATTTTATAATTATAACTTTTTTTTGACAGTATATATGCAATAGTAATTTTTTACAACATTATCCTTTGCACTCAATTCTATTCCGAATTGTCCCTCCTTCGCTCCACCCCCTCCCCTAGATGGCAGGCTGTCCCATACATGTTAAATGTGCTATAGTATATCCTAGATACAATATATGTATGCAGAACAGAATTGGATTCAGCAGCACAGAAGAATTGGATTCAGAAGGTAAAAATAACCTGGGAAGAAAAACAAAAATGCAAACAGTTTACACTCATTTCCCAGTGTTCCTTCTCTGGGTGTAGCTGATTCTGTTCATCAATTGGAACTGAATTAGATCTTCTCTTTGTTGATATCCACTTCCATCAGAATACATCCTCATAGAGTATCATTGTTGAAGTGTGTAATGATCTCCTGGTCCTGCTCATTTCACTTAGCATCAGTTCATGTATGTCTCTCTAATCCTCTTTGTATTCATCCTGCTGGTCATTTCTTACAGAACAATAATATTCCATAATATTCATATATCATAATTTACCCAGCCATTCTCCAATTGATGGACATCCATTCATTTTCCAGGTTCTAGCAAATTTAAAAAGGGTTGCCACAACCATTTTGATATATACAGGTCCCTTTCCCTTCTTTAGTATTTCTTTGGGATATAAGTCCAGTAGTAGCATTGCTGGATCAAAGGGTATGCACAGTTTGATAACTTTTTGGGGATAATTCCAGATTGCTCTCCGGAATGGTTGGATTGTTTCACAACTCCACCAACAATGTATCAGTGTCCCAGTTTTCTCACAGCCCCTCTAACAATCATCATTATTTTTTCCTGTCATCTTAGCCAAACTGACAGGTGTGTACTGGTATCTCAGAGTTGTCTTAATTTGCAATTCTCTGATCAATAGTTATTTGGAACATTTTCATATGAATGGAAATAGTTTCAATTTCATCATCTGAAAATTGTCTGTTCATATCCTTTGACCATTTATCAATTGGAGAATTGTTTAAAGAGTCAGTTCTCTATATATTTTGGAAATGAGGCTTTATCAGAACCTTTAAATGCAAAAATATTTTCCCAGTTTGTTACTTCCCTTCTAATCTTGTTTGCATTAGTTTTGTTTTGTACAAAAGATTTTTAATTTGATGTAATCAATAATGATCTCTAGTTCTCCTTTGTTCACAAATTCCTTCCTCCCTCATAGGTCTGAGAGGTAAACTATCCTATGTTCCTCTAATTTATTTATGTTCTCATCCTTTAAGCCCAAGTCATGGATACATTTTGATCTTATCTTGGTATGTGGTGTTAAGTGTGGGTCCATGCCTAATGTCTGCCATACTAATTTCCAGTTTTCCCAGCAGTTTTAGTGAAATAACGAATTATTATCCCCAAAATTGGAATCTTTGGGTTTGTCAAACACTAGATTGCTATAGTTGTTCACTATTTTGTCCTGTGAACCTAACCTATTCCACTGATCAACTAGTCTATTTCTTAGCCAATACCAAATGGTTTTGATGACTGCTGATTTATAATATAGTTTTAGATCAGGTACAGCTAGGCCACCTTCATTTGATTTTTTTTTTCCTTCATTAATTCCTTTGTAATTTTTGACCTTTTGTTGTAGCAAGCTGTAGTCTCCAGAAGCTGCCAGATCGCTCTCTGGGAAGAGATCTACTGTGGCTACTCAAATCTCCCAGCCAGATGCTTCTTCCTGTAGGGAACCGTTGTCTCCAGGCAGTTGCCGTTAACTCTTGTCCAGAGAAGTGACTTCCCTTCCTGCAGAGAGCCCCGTCAAGCCGGATGTAGTGCAGAGTCTTCTCCTCTTTGACTCTTGTCCTTCTCCAGTCCAATCTGCTCTCCAGGCCCAATGTTGTCTCTTTTATCCTCCCAGAGAATGGGCGTGGGATAATGCAAGGGCTTCTGGGAAGAACCACTTCAGCCAATGAGCTTGCTCCTTCTATCAAGTCAACCTGAGTTCTCACCTTGTAATTGTCCAGACAACCTGAATTCTCACCTTGTCACTGTCCAGACAACCTGAGTTCTCACCTAGTAATCCTGAGTTTCCTGCTTCTTCACTCCTCCACTAAGATTAAGGACTCAGGCTGGTTCCTAGATTCTCCAGAGAGTTAGTTCAGAGGGTATATATTGGCACCTCAGCAGGGGGGCTCTAGAAAACACAGTACATTTTGGCAATGTACTCTATTTGGGGGCTTTAGAAAGCACACTACACATTTTCATGTTGTATAATCTTTGTAAATAGTAATTTCTTTTTCCAATTACATGTAAAGATAGTTTTCAACATTGATTTTTATAAGATTTTGAGTTCCAAATATTTCTCCCCTTCCCCCTCTCTAAGACAGCATATAGGTTATCCATGTGCTATCTTGTTAAACATATTTCTCCATTAGTCATGCCATGAAAGAAGAATCAGAGCAAAAGAGAAAAATCATGAGAAAAAAAAGATAAAACACCAAAGAAGTAAAAATATTATGCTTAGATCTGCATTCAGATGCCGTTGTTCTTTCTCTGGATGCTGATGGCATTTTGCATCCAAAGTTAACTGGAATTAAGGCTTGCTTATTCTTGACCTATGGTTTTGCAGATGAAAAATTTTTTTTTATTATTTTTTCTAGCTTTATCAGAATGTTTGGGTGATTTAATTGTTATAGCATTGAATAAATTAGTTTACACAGAATTGTCATTTTTTAATATTGTCTCAGTCTTCCCATAAGTAAATATAATTTTCCAGTTGTTTAGATCTGACTTCATTTGTGTGAAAAGTCTTTTGTAATTATTTCATATAGTTCCTGGATTTGCCTTGGTAAGTAGACTACTAAGTCTGCTTATTTTTATTTTAAATGCATTTCCCCTTTCCATCTCTTCCTACTGTATTTTGTTGATCATACAAAGAAATGCTAATGATTTCTATGGGCTTATCCTATATCCTACAATTTTGCTAAAGTTAATTATTTCAATTAATTTTTTAGTTGATGATCTAGGGTTCTCTAAGTATACCATCATATTATCTGCAAAGAGTCTTAGTTTTATCTCCTCATTGCTTATTCTAAATCCTTTGATTTCTTTTTATTCTTATTTCTAAAACTAATATTTCTATTACTACATTAAATAATAGTGGTCATAAAATGAATCCTGGTTTCACCCTTGATCTTACTGGGAAGGCTTCAAGCTTATTTTCATGAGAGATAACATTTGTTGATGGTGTTTGATTATTTAGATGCTTAACATTTTAAGGAATGCTCACTTTATTCTCATGATCTCTAGTCTTTTTGATAGGAAAGGATGCCATATGTTGCCAAAAGCTGTTTTTTTAAAAACATCTATTGAGATAATAATATGATTTCTCTTGATTTTCTTATTGTTGTGATCAATTATATTAATGGTTATTCCAATACTGAACCAATCCTGAAGTACTGATATAAATACCATCTGGTCATATTGTATAAACCTTATAAGAAGTTACTGTAATCACCTTGATAGAATTTTGTTAACAATTTTGGCATCAATAATCCTTAAGGAAATTAGTCTATAACTTTCCTTCTGTGTTTTAGCTTGTCCTACTTTAAGTATCAGCAACATATTTGTGTCATAAAACTTTTATAAGACTTCTTTCTCACCTATTTTTTTTCAAATAGTTTATATAGTATCAGAATGGATTTTTTAAATGTTTGATAGAATTCTTTAGTGAACACTTAAGCAATTTATTTTTTTTAATATTTATCAATTTCACTTAGATTATTAGAACAATAAGCATATAACTGGGAAAATAGTTCCTAATGACTGCCTTAAATTTTTTTCAGTAGTAGTGATTTTTTTTTTCCATTTTTGATACTGGACATTTGGTTTGCTTGTTTTTTAAAAAAAAATTAAATTAACCAATAGTTTGTCCATGTTGTAGTTTTTTTTTTCCCCATAAAAAACAACTCTAGATTCATTAACTAATTTTTCTTCTAATTTTATTAATCTCACTCTTGATATTCATGATTTCTAATTTGATGCTCAATTGGGGATTAAAAAAACAAACAAAAAAATACATTCCACCATGAGTTTGTTGTTGTTGCTTGTGCATTCATTGATCTGCTCTTTTCCCATTGTGTTGCTGTAAGAATTAAGAGAAATACATTTTCCTCTAAGTACAGCTTTGGCTGTATCCTGTAAATTTGAGTATATTGCCTCATTGTTGTCATTTATCATTTAGGATTAATCGTTTAGTTTCCAATTAATTTTAATCTATCATTCCATTGTACTTTGTTGAATGCAATTTTAATGCATTATTATCTGAAAAAATACATTTACCATTTCTACCTTTTTACATAATTTTGAGTTTATTTCCTATAACATGGTCTATTTTGTATAAGTTACATGTACTGTACATTATTTTCTGTTCCCACTCAGTTTCCTCCAAAGATCTGTCATTTGTAACTTTTCTAATATTCTATTTATCTCCCTGCTTTCTACTTGGTTTATTTTTTTTTGGTTGGATTTATCATGTTATAAGAGGTAACAATTGAGGTTCCACAATAGCATAAGTTTTGTTTTCTATTTCTTCTTGTAATTCATTTAACATTTCCTTTAAAAATTTGGATGCTATACTCCTTGGTACATACAAACCCACACCAACTCAAATACACACCCACATCCACAACCACATATATACATATTTTTGTTTTTACTTTATCTGAGATCAGGATTGCTATCTTTGCTTTTTTGTTTTTTGTTTTTTTTTTTTGTTTGTTTGTTTGTTTTTTTACTTCAGTTGAAATATAATAGATTCTGCTCCAGCCCCTTACCTTTAGTCTGCATGTGACTCTCTGCTTCAAGTGTTTTTCTTGTAAACAGTATATTATAGGATTCTTTTTTTTTTTAAAGCACTCTGCTATCCACTTCTGTTTTCTGGGACAGTTCATTCTATTCACATTCATGATTTTAATTACTACCTATTTCTCATCATATCATTCTGCATCCTATTTGTCCTCACTCTTATTTTACTTTCCTCTCCTTGACAATGTTTTGTTTCTATGTACCACCACCCCTGCTCTGCCCCCTCTTCTATCAGTTCTTTTCTTCCCTCTGCCTTTACCTAATCTTCATCCTAGCAACTTGCCTATAGATTGATATATTTGATTGATTGTATATATTATTTTCTCTTTGAATTAATATAGATGAGAATAAAGTTCAGTTGATGCTTACTGCCCATCTTCCCAACCAATGTAATAGAGCTTGTATACCTCTTTATATTAAATAATTTATATCATTCCACTTCCCCCTTCTTCCTTCGCCCCATGTATTTTTCTTTCTCATGTCTTATTTTTTGTTGTTTTAATTGCTCTAATTCACTTTATACCTATGTAGTCTGTATGTTTCTTACACACATTATAGACAGATAGTTAGATATATATGTAGAAAAAGGAAAGAGGAAAATAAAATTGTTACTCTAAAATAGAAAGAGAGAATTTTCCACCAATGAAGAGGAAATTACAGTAATAATTAGGAGTTACTTTGCCCAATTTTATGCCATTAAAGTTGATAAATTAAATGAAATGGAGGAATAGCTACAAAAATATAGATTGCCCAGATTAACAGAAGAGGAAATAAATTACTTAAATAGTCCCATTTTAGAAAAAAGAAATAGAATAAGCTATTTATTAACTCCTTAAAAAAATACCCAGGATCAGATGGATTTACATGTTCTACCAAACATTTAAAGAACAACTAACTCTAATACTATATAAACTATTTGAAAAAATAGGGAATGAAGGACTCCTACCAAATTTCTTTTATGACACAGACATGGTACTGATACCTAAATCAGGTCTGACAAAAACAGACAGATAAAATTGTAGATCCATCTCCCCAATGAATATTGATAACTAAAAATTTTAACAAAGATATTGTAGAAATTCATCTCCCAGATAATATGCCATGATCACATAGGATTTAAACCAGTAATGCAAAGCTGGTTCAATATTAGGAAAACTATTATAATTGACTATATCAATAATCAAATTAACAAAAACCAAATGATTATCTCAATAGATGCTGAAAAAGCATTTGATAAAATCCAACATCCATTCCTATTAAAAACACTATAGAGTATAGGAGTAAATGGACTTTTTCTTAAAATAGTCAGTAGCATCTATTTAAAACTATCAGGAAGCATCATATGTTATGGGGACAAAGTAGAACCATTTCCAATAATATCAGGAGTGAAACAAAGTTGCCCACTAGTCAATACTATTCAATATTGTATTAGAAATGCTACCTTTGGCAACAAGAGAAGGAAAAGAGATTAAAGAAATTAGAGTAGGTAATGAGGAAACAAAATTATCATTCTTTTTAGATTATATGATGGTATACTTAGAGAATCATAGAGAATCTACTAAAATTATCCACAACGTTAGCAAAGTTGCAGGATATAAAATAAATCCACATAAATTATCAGCATTTTTATACATTACTAATAAAATCCAACAGCAAGAGATACAAAGAGAAATTCAATTTGAAATAATTGTAGATAGTATAAAATATTTGGGAATCTATCTGCAAAGGGAAAGTCAGGAAGTATATGAGCAAAGCTACAAAATACTTTCTCCGCAAATAAAGTCAGATCTAATCTAGTGGAAAAATGTCAAGTGAACTTAGATAGGTCGAGTAAATATAATAAAGATGACAATACTCCTTAAGCGAATCCATTTATTTAGTGCTATACCAATCAGACTCCTAAGAAACTATTTTATTGACCTAGAAAAATAACAATAATATTTATCTGGAAGAAGAAAAGTTCAAGAGTTTCAAGGGAATTAATGAAAAAAAAAAAAAAAAAAGCAAATGAAGGTGGCCTAGCTGTACCAGATCTAAAATTATATTATAAAGCAGCAGTCATCAACTCCATTTGGTATTGGTTAAGAAACAGAGTAGTGGAATAAGTCAGGTTTGCTGGACAAAATAATCAACAACTGTAGTAATCTAGTGTTTGACAAACTCAAATACCTCAGCTTTTGGGATAAGAATTCACTATTTCACAAAAACTTCTGGGAAAATTGAAAACTAGTATGGCAGAAATGAGGCATTGACCCACATCTAATACTGTTAATTGGGTTCATGATCTAGACATAAAGAATGATATTATAAACAAATTTGAAGAACATATGGTAGTTTACCTTTCTGATCTGTGAAGGAGGAAGGAATTTTTGACTAAAGAAGGACTAGAGATCATTATTGATAACAAAACAGATATTTTTGATTATATTAAGTTAAAAAGTTGTTTGTTTTTTTGTTTGTTCGTTTTTTGTACAAACAAAAACTAATGCAAAGAAGATTAGAATGGAAGCAATAAACTAGGAAACATTTTTGCATTTAAATATTATAGTAAAAGTCTCATTTCTAAAATATATACAAAATTAAGTCAAATTTACAAGAATTCAAGCCATTCTGCAATTGATAAATGATCAAAGGATATGAGCAACTAACTTTCAGATGAAGAAATTGAAACTATTTCTAGTTAAATTAAGAGGTGCTCCAAATCACTATTGATCAGAGAAATGCAAATTAAAACAGCTCTGAGATACCACTATACATTTCTCAGATTAGCTAAACAGGAAAAGATGATGAAAAATATTGGGGGGTGTGGGAAACCTGGGACACTGATACATTTTTTTGTGGAACTATGAATGGATATAACCATTCTGGAGAGCAATTTGTAACTATGCTCAAAAAGTTATCAAACTTTGCAAGCCCTTTGTTCCAGCAATGCTTCTACTGGGGTTATATCCCAGAGAGATTTTAAAGGAGGGAAAGAGACCCACATGTGCAAAAATGTTTGTGGAAGCCTTTTTTGTAGTGGAAACTGGAAACTGAATGGGTGTCCACCAATTGGAAAAAGGCTGAATAAATTATGGTATATGAATGTAATGGGATATTATTGTTCTGTAAGAAATGATCAACAGGATAATTTCAGAGAGGCCTGTAGAGATTTACATGACTGATGCTAAGTGAAATGAGCAGAATAAGGAGATCATTATACATGGCAACAACAAGACTATAACATAATTAATTCTGATGGATGTGGCTCTCTTCAATAATGAGATGATTCAAACCAGTTCCAACTGTTCAGTGATGACTAGAGCCATGAACTCCCAGAGAATGGACTGTGGGAATTGAGTGTGAATCACAACATAGCATTTTTACTCTTTCTGATGTTTGCTTGCATTTTGTTTTCTTTCTCAAGTATTTTTGCCCTCTTGATCCGATTTTTCTTTTTTTTTTTTTTAATTATATATATATATATATATATATATATATATATATATATATATATTTTATAATATTATCCCTTGTATTCATTTTTCCAAATTACCCCCCCTCCCTCTATTCCCTCCCCCCGACGACAGGCAATACCATACATTTTACATGTGTTACAATATAGTCTAAGTACAATACATGTGTGTGAATATCATTTTCTTGTTGCACAATAAACATTAGAATTCGAAGGTACATGCAACCTGGGCAGACAGATATTAGTGCTAACAATTTACATTCCCCTCCCAGTGTTTCTTCTCTGGGTGTATCTACCTCTGTCCATCATTGATCAACTGGAAGTGAGTTGGATCTTCTTTATGTTGAAGATTTCCACTTCCATCAGAATACATCCTCATACAGTATTGTTGTTGAAGTATACAGTGATCTTCTGGTTCTGCTCATTTCACTCAGCATCAGTTGATTTAAGTCTCTCCAACCCTCTCTGTATTCCTCCTGCTGGTCATTTCTTACCGAGCAATAATATTCCATAACTTTCATATACCACAATTTACCCAACCATTCTCCAACTGATGGACATCCATTCATCTTCCAGTTTCTAGCTACAACAAAAAGAGCTGCCACAAACATTTTGGCACATATATGTCTCTTTCCGCTCTTTAGTATTTCTTTGGGATATAATCCCAGTAGTAGCGCTGCTGGGTCAAAGGGTATGCACAGTTTGATAACTTTTTGGGCATAATTCCAGATTGCTCTCCAGAATGGCTGGATTCTTTCACAACTCCACCAGCAATGTATTAGTGTCCCAATTTCCCCACATCCCCTCCAACATTTGTCATTATTTGTTCCTGTCATCTTAGCCAATCTGACAGGTGTGTAGTGGTATCTCAGAGTGGTCTTAATTTGCATTTCTCTGATCAGTAGTGATTTGGAACACTCTTTCATGTGAGTGGATATAGTTTCAATTTCTTCCTCTGAGAATTGTCTGTTCATATCCTTTGACCATTTATCAATTGGAGAATGGTTCAGTTTCTTATAAATTATGGTCAGTTCTCTATATATTTTGGAAATGAGACCTTTGTCAGAACCTTTGTTTTTAAAAATATTTTCCCAATTTGTTACTTCCCTTCTAATCTTGTTTGCATTAGTATTATTTGTACAGAAACTTTTTAGTTTGATGTAATCAAAATCTTCTATTTTGTGATCAATAATGATCTCTAGTTCTCCTCTGGTCATAAATTCCTTCCTCCTCCACAAGTCTGAGAGGTAGACTATTCTCTGTTCCTCTAATCTATTTATTATCTCCCTCTTTATGCCTAAATCATGGACCCATTTTGATCTTATCTTGGTATATGGTGTTAAGTGTGGATCCATATCTAATTTCTGCCATACTAATTTCCAGTTTTCCCAACAGTTTTTTCCGAATAATGAATTTTTATCCCTAATGTTGGAATCTTTGGGTTTGTCAAAGATTAGATTGCTATAGATGTACCCTTTTTTGTCCTTTGTATCTAATCTGTTCCACTGATCTACCGTTCTATTTCTTAGCCAGTACCAAATGGTTTTGGTGACTGCTGCTATATAATATAGCTTTAGATCAGGTACACTTAGACCACCTTCCTCTGAGTTTTTTTTCATTAGTTCCCTTGCAATTCTTGACCTTTTATTCTTCCATATGAATTTTGTTGTTATTTTTTCTAGGTCATTAAAATAGTTTCTTGGGAGTCTGATTGGTATAGCACTAAATAAATAGATTAGTTTGGGGAGTATTGTCATCTTTATTATATTCGCTCGGCCTATCCAAGAGCACTGAATGTCTTTCCAATTATTTAAATCTGATTTTATTTTTGTGGCAAGAGTTTTGTAATTTTTCTCATATAATTCCTGACTTTTCTTTGGTAGATGGATTCCCAAATATTTTATACTCTCAACATTTGTTTGGAATGGAATTTCTCTTTGTATCTCTTGCTGTTGCATTTTGTTAGTGATATATAAAAATGCCGAGGATTTATGTGGATTTATTTTGTATCCTGCCACTTTGCTGAAATTTTGAATTATTTCTAGTAGCTTTTTAGCAGAGTCTTTGGGGTTCTCTAAGTATACCATCATGTCATCTGCAAAAAGTGATAGTTTAATTTCCTCATTTCCTACTCTAATTCCTTGAATCTCTTTCTCGGCTCTTATTGCCGAGGATAGCGTTTCTAGTACTATATTGAATAGTAATGGTGATAGTGGGCAACCTTGTTTCACTCCTGATCTTACTGGGAAAGGTTGCAGTTTATTTCTATTGCATATTATGCTTACTGACGGTCTTAAATATATACTCCTGATTATTCTAAGGAATAATCCATTTATTCCTATACTCTCAAGAGTTTTTAGTAGGAATGGATGTTGGATTTTGTCAAATGCTTTTTCTGCATCTATTGAGATTTGATCCGATTTTTCTTGTGCAGCAAGATCATTATACATATTTATATAATGGTATATTGCATTTATCCTACATTTAAAAATATTTAACATGTATTGGACAACCTGCCATCTAGGGATGGGGTTGGGGGGAAGGAGGGAAAAAATTGGAACAACAAGTTTTGTAAGAGTCAATGTTGAAAAATGAGCCATGCATATATTTGGTAAATAAGAAAGCTTTAATAACATTTTAAAAAAGAAAAAAAAAGAAAAAAAAATGCTACAGTTGCTAGGTTCTGTGTAATCCTAATTGTGACTCCTTGATATTTGATGTGTTTTTTCTGGCCACTTGCTGTATTTTTTCCTTGACTTTATAGTCCTAGAATTTGATTATGATGTTTCTTGGGATTTTTATTTGGGGATCTCTTTCCTGAAGTGATTGATTCTTTCAATGCCTATTTTGCCCTCTGGTTATGGGATATACAGAGTTTTTCTTGATAATTTCTTAGAAGATGCTGTCCTTGACTTTCCTTTGATATTTGTTTTAAGTAGTTCAATTATTTTGATATTGTCTCTTCTGAATCTTTTTTTTTGTCATTTTTTTTCTCTGATATTTTACACTTTTTTTCCATTTTTTCCTTCTTTTGAATGTGTTTGATTGATTCTTGATGTCTCATAGAGTCATTAGCTTTCACTTACCATTCCCGATTTTATGGTGGTGTTTTTCTCTATTATTACTTTTTTTTAACTTGCTTTTTTTCATTTAATCAGTTGTACTCTTCAAGGAATGGTTTCTTTAGTGGATATTACTATCTCCTTTGCTATTTGGTCAGTTTTACATTTATTTTCCTAATCTTTCTTCTATCCTTCTTGTAAATTTTTATAATTTTATAATTTTAAGCTCTTTTAAACTCTTTCATGAGTCTGGGCTTAAAATCAGTTCCTGTTTGTCATTTGGAGTTTGTCCATTAAGTGCTTTGACATTGTTGTCCTCCTCTGACTTTTGTATTGGAATTCTTCATCATCACAATAACTTTCTATGATCACATTCTTCTTTTGTTTTTTCTCTCTTTTTGTCTATATCTCTCTCTGTGTCTCTGTCTTTCTCTTTATGACTCTCTGTGAATCTGTCTATTTCTCACTCTGTCTCTCTGCCTCTTTTTTTTTTCTTTCTTTTAAATTTGAATCATGCTCTTCAGGTAGAATGGGTATTGCCTTAGGCTTCTTGTGCCAATGGTCATAACACCTACCTTGTTGTTCTGATATTTTACTGATATTGCCCTAAGGCCCATGGGGATCTTCATGCCCTCTGCTGCCTGAAGGGTGGGGTAGGGTATGATAGGCAATGTTGAAAACTGCAGAGATCTGACAGTTTACTTAGTACTAGCTAAAGTCCTAATAATGGTTTTTGGAATGTACTAAAACCAGATGTTTCTGTGTGTCCCCATTGCTAGATTGAAGCATGTGGTGGTCTTGCTACAGTTCCTGATGTTGGACTTTGTTTGTTCCCCTGTTCTAGAGATCAGGAACTTTTGCTGATTTTCTGAGGTAGGCTTGCTGCCAGATCAAGAGGGAGGTTCCTGTCTGCACCCCTCTCCTTTTACCCAAGTGACACGGACCCTTCTTGCCCATCTTCCAAGTTTCCTGAGCTAAAAGGCTGTTGCACCCTGTTTCCTTGCTGGTTTCTTTGTTCTAGGACATGTCTTGGGATACTGTTTTATGATTACTTGGACTTTAACATCAGAAGGATACACCAATTAACTTCTTACTTCATCTTCTTAGCTCCTGGAAATCTATTTGTGCCATTATTTAAGAAGGAAAGCATGGCAAATGAGGCTGAAGTTGACCCCACTGGTAATTATAAGTGAGAATAGGAGAACTTGGACAATGTATAAGTGTATTTTTAAGTTGGAAACAGAAAATGATTGGAAAGAAAACTGTATATGGACTTTTTTCCCTATTTTTTTTCTCTCTCTTTTTTTTTTTTTTTTTTTTTTTTTTTTTTTTTTTTTGAGGAGGGACTGGCTGACCCAAGCTAACCAAGGCTGGAAGTTCAGGGACTATTCATATTCCCAAACTCACAACTCACTTCTGATTGGCATAGGATTTTTGAAGTTTCTTCACATGGGTAGTCCTTTAGGACACAAAACATAAAAATTCAGAAATTTGTCCCATTTGAATTTGTATGTGTGTAAAAATATGTGCTTTTCCTTCTGAAATGAAGGTAGGTCAGTGGTAAGGTTGAAAATTTGCTGGGTTACAGCATAAAACCCCTTTGGCTGCCAGGGACTGCCTCATTTAGCAGCTGGTGATGCTGTGGAGCAATGCTTAGCACTCCAACTCACTCTTTTATGTAATATAATATATATTTTTAAATCGATTGCAATTTTTTTTTTAGCATTTTGGGGGCTGTCGGTGGTCTGTTTTTCAGACTAAATAGGCCAACTGCTGTTACTAAAAGAGTTTATTCAACCACCCACACTCTGAAGCACAACCTCCCTCTCCCTGTGTTTCCCTGAAGTAGCAGTCAACAAGGCCCATATAGTAATAAACGTCAGCAGACACAAAACTCAGAAAAATGTCACAGCTTGATCTTCAGAGCTACCAGTGCCCCCATTCAATCAGTGTTCAACTGCGTGATGCACCCAGAAACTTAAATGGAAAGTCCAGGATTCATGGCCAAAAATAAAAACTTCCTACCTGTGCTTCCTGTGGGATTAAGTGAAATCTTCTTGTTTCTGTGAGACTGTTAGCCCTACTCTTCTGCTGGATTAGAGGGCAATGAAAAGGACACAAATTTAATATTCCCTAGGAAAGAAAGCCTAGACTAAAAAATAGATTCTTTCTTGAAACCTTTCTTGAAAAGAGAATGAACATATATATAAAAATAGGGAAAATTTGATAGATAACTGATAGAATAAAAAAAATCTCTGATTCCATCCATTGAGAATCATCTTATGATCTTAAAATAGGCATAGATACCTAGTTTGAGAATAATCTCTAAGATTGTTGTTTACTCTATCAAGCCTTCCTTGTAAACAAACAACAAATAGCCCAGGGACATATTTATTTTGTACACATTTTGGTCAATGTATGAATTTAAAGATGTGGATTGGTTTAAATTGTGTTAACCTAGCTCATTTCTTTCTCACATTTTCATAAAGATGTCCTCAATGTGTGTATAGATCATTTTCATAAATATATCAATACATATATGTACATGAGCACTCAGAGGCAGAACTATACTATATACCTGAATAGTCATATATTGTACTATACATGTGTGCACGCACAGTTTTATGCTATGCACGCACATGGATTTATTTACTTATTTTTAATACACGTTTTACAAATCATGTTGGAAGACAAAAATCAGAACAGAAGGGGAAAATCATGGGAAAGAATATATATTAGTATCTAAAGGTAGTATTTTTTAGTTAAAAGTTTGAGTGTAGGCCATGAAGAAACCAAGAATTAAGATGTAATATAGATTTTGATCAATATTTTTGTTTATAAATTTAATTGGAGTAGATGTAATCTCTTTGAAATAAGATGAGAGCTATTTATGGTGGAGGTGAGAAGAGAGATAACTAGAAAATGATTTTTAATAAAAAACTGATCTTTAATGAGTCAAGGAATTACAAGATTTTAAAGCTCTAAGGGCAAAAAGACAAAGATATCATAGAAAACTATTCCATCAAATATCAAACATTTATTAAATCCATTATGTTCCAGGAACATTAATTGAAAAGCTCACTAATGATTGTTTAACATGTCTAGAATTATCTCAAAATACAAGAGTGAGCTTGAAGTGAATTACAGCCAACTTTTTGTCTTCCAGAATTGTTGCATTCTACCTACACTATGTATCACTCTATCTATCACATTTCCCTCTTATTGTTGTCCTGCCTCTTAGTTTCCTGTAGATTTTTGCTCCTTGTGACTCCTTGATTTATTACAGACTTTTGGAGTTGGAAGGGGCCAAAGGCATCTGATTCAGTTCATAACTAAATAGGAATCTTTCTCCCAATATCTTTTACACATGGTCAATCATACAGACTCTGTTTACAAATGTATAGGTAAGGGTAAAACATTTTCTCCCAAGAAAAGTCCATTCCCCATTTACATAGTTCCAATATAAGGACACTCTCTTATATAGAAATTTGTCTCCTTACATAATCTCCCTATTATTGTTTTTAGGTCAGTTTCCTAGGGCCAAGATCTTGCAATCCCTTTCCAAAGATCATCTTTTTAAATGCCTGGCTAAAAATTATCATATGAACTCCAATTCTTTTCTTTTTTTTGGTTAGTTTCCTACTTCTTGAAATACATATTCATATTAGTCTCCAGCTCCAAATTGACATGCTGGTAAACAATCTGTAAAATTCTAACTTGTCGTAGTTTTTACTAAAATAAAAAGCTAATAACATTTGTTAGTAGTACTATAGATCTTTAAGACTCATATAGTGCTTTACTAAAAACAGCTCCTTAGACCCACATCATAACCCACAGATCCTCATAGTAACCCGATACTGATATCCTTCTAAGATGAAGAAACTGAGATAGACAGAGATTTGACTTGAATCACACAACCTGTAAGTGTCTGATAATATATTAAAAAGCAAAGAATTTTGACTCCAAGTCTAGTACTCTATGCACTGTGCTACTTAGCTACCTCTAGATATTGCCAATGTTGTTTGGTGTTTGTTATTTTAAAAATTTTAATGCTTGAGTATGAGCTACAAGGAGACTGAGAAGTACAGTTTAATTTAGCTTTCTCTGAATGAGTATAAATGTATGTCTGAAATAGGATAAGGTGTCCAGAGGTGAAGAAGGGGAGTGTGATTCTTGAATTAAAATAATCTTTTAAGACAGGCACAGGAAACCTTTTTTTCTACCATGAGACATTTGGATATTTATAATACAAAATTATCAGTTTAAAAATTCAAGCAATGGGAGGTTGTGGTACCTAGCTTTCAGCTCATCATCATCTGTAGATGCCTTGATAGGTCCAGGCATTGTTCCACCTCTATTTTAAAGAATGTTAGGTTCTAGAATGTGGGATCAAAAACTCAATGTTTTGAGAATCTTAAATATAGAAATGTAAAAGAAACAGTTAAATAAACATGGTGGGATAATATCATTCCCTTCAATCTGTTGACAAGCCTTTAATAAATATCTTACTCAATGGCAAAAAACAGTGTTTGGTACTGAAGAAACAAAGAAAATGAAACAATTTCTTCATAGATCTAAATAGAAAACTATAAATATGGCTAACAAGGGCAGATAATCTTTGCCTCTATAGGTTTAAACTTTTGTATTGTGCTCACTGTTAGCAATTTTCCCTTGAAGCAAACTTGATCTATATCTGTCAGTAATTTCTAACTATTGTAGCAATTTCTGACCTCTGGGATAAGTAGGACAAGTCTAAACACACATATACACACAAACACACCTGTGTATATATTTATATGTACATATATATGCACACACTCATAGATAAATATCTATATGTATCTATATATAAATGTGTATAGGTGTGGGGGTATGTTCCATCCAATCCTTAAAGAAACTCATCATGACTCCTTTTGTTAAAAAAAAAAAATCCTAATTCCTTTGATTCTCATATGGAATGATCTTCACCATTGTGATTACTTTGCTTTGGGCAATTTTTATAATTTTGGGGATTGATATTATTAAAAATCACCAAAGACTATTATTTCTATATCCTCAAATATATTATCTTAGTATTGTCTTCGTGATCAAAGAAATGTGCATACCAGTTGGCTTATTGATATACAAATTTGCTATCAGAGTAATTCTTGGTATTGGAATGGAAAGAATTGATAAAACAAAATAAAGCCTGTGACAGGCTTTAGGGACAGAATCTCTTCCATTACTTCAGGGAATGAATCTCAACTAATAGATTTGTAATATAATAGAATCTTGCTCTGTTATTGCAAGTGTTGAAGAGAGGAAAGAATTTAGTTTCAAATGGATAAAGAAATGAAAGCAATCACAATTTGCTATGGAAATGCTTTTAAAAGTATTTGCACACTTAAAGTTTAACAACAGCTTGCAGGTATAAATGAAACAACCTTTAACTAGCATTAAAATCACATTCATTAAAATTTAGGTCACCTGATAAAAGATGAAAGAGTAAATCAGAGTAATTTCCAGAATCTCCCAATCAAATCAAATTGTTATAAAGTAGAAAAGATTACAGCAAGAAAAAAAAAATGATTAACTTTCATTCAAATTAAAAACCTTCTACTTTGATATAATATAGGTCAGACTAAACACCCTATAGTCTACTCCTATCCCTTTGCATCATATCTTAGGTGCTGGAACAGATTTGGAATTTTAGCTGAGATGAATTCTAATATTTCCTTCTATAGTTGTGACCTACTGTAGTTCTTGCTTTTCTATTCCATAACTGGCCAGGAGAATGAGACAGCACAGCACTAACCTAGCCCCACAGTTCAATAATTTTGTAGAAGGAGGAAATCCAGTATCTCAGAGAAGAAAGATGTTTGATAAGAAGAGTAGTTTACATTTAACAATCAAAGTTACACAAACTCTTACCAGTTGACAGGAAGCCATTTAGAATTGTGTCAACTTGGAGACTAGACAGGAGAAAACATGGTGGTTCTCTTAAAAAGGTTGTATGGTATGGTGGAAAAGGTAGAGAGTGCAGAAATTAGATATAATATTTACCACCTTATTCAAATGCAAAAAAGTAAGACAATAAAATGCAAATAGAGGAAGAGTTGGGATAAATAGAATTCACAAAAACAAAAACTATCAGAGATAATTTATAAAGGAAGACAGAACAAGAGAGGCAAGAATAGGATCTAACATAGTAAAAAATTGTCATTCTAACTTGGAGTCAGGAAGATCAGTTTCCAAATCTTATTTAACACAAAATCTAAGTAGATGATCATGAGCAAATGACTAATATGTCTTTCAGATTCAATTTATTATCTATAAAATAAAAATATTTTTTACCTTGAAGTGTTATTAGGATTGACATATGCATCATGTGCACACACTCACACACACATACAAATTTACTTGTGTATATATGTATATATCTTTATCTATATCCTTTACAAATCTTAAAGTACTAAATTGCTGCTACCACTATTACCACTATTATTCTTATTATTTATTCATAGTCATAGCATGTGATTAATAGTGATACATTAATTTCATTCTTATTTTCATTGTTGTTAAGTAGCATGATTATGTAATAAACTATGAAACAATAACCCTTTATAAAAAGAAAGATTAAATTCTATAGTTCTTTTAGAAATAATGGATAAAAAAAGAGAAAAGAGTCTATAATTGTCCAAATGTGAAATAGGACAATTAAAACAGCAAAGAATATCAATTAAGAATACATTCTTGGGGGTGAATTAAAATGGCAAAGTAAAGCCAAGAAGCTACTAGACCTCTCCCAGTTTCTCTTGAAACCACATGAAACTAATTCTCTGAACAGTCTGATGCAATGAAACCATTCTCCAGTTCAAGATAGATTGGGAAAACTTCAAGAAAGGTCTGTATCACTCAGATAAAAAGGATGATCAGTTCAACTCAGACAGACTCTGGGAAAGTCAGTGAGAGGTTCTTAATCACAGCAAATCAGCAACTAAAACTTTCAGTCCTGGCTCAGAAGAGGAGCAAATCAGTGAAGCAGCCTGCAATCCTATCTCAGAAGGCAAACTCTTAAAACCAGGCAGTTTCCTGAAAGGAGCAGGCAAAGCTACTTCCTGCAAATACAAGGGGCCCCTGTGATCAAAGCCAAGTCTTAGAGCTGCACTAGAAGCTTGGGACAGTGCCCCCTTTATTCCAGGAGCAGAGCTCTATCATAAAAGTAAAAAACAAAAAAAAAAACAAAAAAAAAACAAAGGAGGAAATACCAAAAGAAAAGGAAAAGAAAGGAGCAAGAAACAGAAAGAATCTTGATCATAGAAAGCCATTATGGTGACAGGGAAAACCAAAACACCAATTCAGATAAGGACACAATGTCCATAGAGGCAATCTCAAAGAGTGATATGAATTGATCTCAAGCCTAAAGAGGTTTCTTGGAAGTACTCATAAAAGACTCAAAAAGCAAATAAGAGAGGTAGAAAAAAATAGAAATAATTGAAAGGTATGCAAGAGAGAGTCAACAGCTTGGAAAAGGAAGGAAAAAATGACTAAAGAAAATAACTCTTTAAAAAATAAAATTGGCCAAATTCAAAAGAAAAACAACAATAACAAAAAAAATGAAGAAAAAACACCTTCAAAAGTAGAATTAAGCGATTGGAAAAAAAAGGCATAAAATCTAACTGAAGAAAATTACACATTAAAAATTAGAAGAGGGCAAATGGAAGCTAATGTCTCATAGAGTCAAACTTTTAAAAAAAATGAAAAAAAAAATGGAAGAAAATATGTCTACCTGCAGGCCATGACCATAAAAAGAGCCTGGGTAGTCTTCTTGAAGAGATCATTAAGGGAAACTGCCCCAATAATCTAGAAACAGAGGGGGAAATACATTGAAAGAATTCATCCATCACCTTTGGAAAGAAATTCATCAAGGAAAACCCCAAGGAACATTATTATGAAACTACATAGCTAAAATCTCAAGGAAAAAAATACTGCAAGATGTCAGACAAAAATAATTTAATTTAATTATCAAAGAGCAACAGGTCAGGACTACCCAGGATCATGCAGCTTTGAATAAAAAATCAGATGTCCTGGAATACCTTAGTCCTTTTTTTTAAAATCTTTTTTTATTAATTTTATAATTACATCATTTTTGACAGTACATATGCATAGGCAATTTTTTTTACATTATCTCTTTTACTCCCTTCTGTTCCAAATTTTTCCCCTCCTTCCCTCTACCCCCTCCCCTATATGGCAGGCATTCCCATACATATGGAATACCATATTCCACAAGTCAAAGGACCTAGACATACAACTCAAAATTAATTGCTCAGCTAGAATCAGCATCATCTTTCAGGAAAGGAGCTAGAATTTCAATGAAGTAAGGTCTTTCAATAATTTCTATTGGAAAAAAACAAAACTAAACTAAACACAAAAGTAATCTATAAACACAAAACTCAAAAGAAGCATAGAAAGGCAAATGGGAGATGATATATATTATTTATATGTTAAACTGTTTGTATCCCTAGATGAGAAAACAAATCTGTAACTCTTGAGAAAAAGTATCTGTCACTGTGGCAGACAGAGGGGGGGAATTATATGAACAGAGGGGTATAGTTATTTATAGACTCTAATGTGATCATATCAAAGAAATAGACATTAGGTGGTGGAAAAATGTCTGTAATGGGAAAAAAGGAAAGGTAAAGTATAATGAGACAAATAAGATTACATGTAGAGACACAAAAGTCATATTAAAATTCAGAGAAAGAAAGAGGAAGATGAACATTGCCTGAAACTTGATCTCATCAGTTGAGCTCTAAGAAGGAATAACTTAATCATTCAGTTGGATATAGAAATTTATCTAACACTATAAAAAGTAGGAGGATAAAGAGGAAAGAAAAAAGAGAGAAGTAGTCTAGAGACAGCTGAGATATTAGGGAAAAAGGTAAGTTAGGAAGGGATAGTAGCAGATAAGATTGTGGGTGGGGTGGAATAAAAAACATTTCTAAGGACAGAGTGGAAAGAGAGAACAAAAATAAATATGGGGAGAAAAATAGGATGAAGGGAAATACAGAGCTGCTAATCAAATCATAACTATGAATGTGAATAGTATGAGCTCTCCTATATACAATAGTGCATAGCATAACAGATTAAAAAAACAGAATCATACAATATGTTATTTACAAGATTAGCATTTGACACAGAAAGTCAAATACAGAGTAAAAGTAAAAGGCTGGAATAGAATTTTATTATGCTTCAGCTGAAGTAAAAACAAAACAAAACAAAACAAAAAAAAAAACAGGGGTAGCAATTCTGAGCTCAGATAAAACAAAAATAAAAATAAGTCTTATTAAAGAGATAAGAAAGGAAAGTAGATCTTGATAAAGTGTACCATAAACAATGTACTATAAAGATAACAAATGTATATATGCACCAAGTGGTAGAGCATATAAATCTCTAGATAAGGTTTTAAGCTAGTTAAAGGAAGAAATAGAGAGCAAAGCTATATTACTAGAGCACTTCAACCTTCCCCTCTCAGAACCAGACAAATCTAACCAAAACATAAATAAATAAGAAACCAGGGAAGTAAATAGGATCCTAGAAAACCTAAATGTAACAGACCTTTAAAACACACATTTTTCTCAGCAGTCTATGGCACCTATTCAAAATTGACCATATATTAGGGTATAAAAATCTTAAAAGAAAATACAGAAAAGCAGAAATATAAATGCATCCTTTTCATACTACAATTCAATAAAATTATATTCAATAAAGGGCCAGAGAAAGATAGACTAAAAACCATCTAATTCTAAAAAATGAGTGAGTCAAACACAGAAACAATACAGAATTTCATCAAAGAAGATGACAATAATAAAACAATACACCAAAGCCTGTGTGATGCAACCAAAGCAATTCTTAGGGGACTTTTTTTTTTATCTCTACATAGCTAGGTGAAAAAATAGAGAAAGAGGAGATGAATGAACTGGGGATGCAACTAAAAAAACTAGAAAAAGAAAAAATAAAAACCCTCAATCTAATTTAAATTAAAAATTTGGAAACTCAGAGGAGAGATTAATAAAACTGAAATTCATAAAACTAAATAATATGTAAAACTAAGAGTTGGTTTTATAAAAGAAAAACACAAATAGATAAACCTTTGCATAATTTGATTTGGAAAAGGAAAAAAAAATCAACAGCATCAAAAATGAAAAGAATGAACTTACCACCAAAGAAAAGGAAATTAAAACAATAATTAGGAGCTGTTTTGCCCAACTGTTTTGGCAGCAAATCTGAAAATTTAACCAAAATGGATGAATATATACAAAAATATTAATTGCCCAGATTATCATAAAAGGAAATAAACTGTTTAAATAGTCCCATTTTAAAAAGAAATTGCATAAGCCATTAGTGAACACTTAAAGAAAAAAAAATTCCAGAGACAGATGCTATGCACAAGTGAATTCTCCCAAACATTGAAAAAATAATTAAGTCCAATACTATATAAACCCTTTGAAAAAACAGTGAAAAAAGGACTCTTACCAAATTCCTTTTATAACACAAATATAGTACTGATACCTCAAACAGGAAGAGCCAAAAAAAGAGAAAGAAAATTACAGACCAATCTCCCAAATGAATATTAATACAAAAATTTAAATAAAATATTAGCAAAGGGATTATAGCACTTTATCAGCGGGATAATACACTATAAGCAAGTGGGATTTATACCAGTAATGCAGGGATTGATTCATTATCAGCAAAATTATTACCATAATAGACCATATCAATAATAAATTTATAAAAATCATAATCATATGATAATCTCAATAGATGCAGAACAAGCTTTTGAAAAAGCACAACTTCCATTCCTATTAAAAACACTAAAGAGCATAAGGATAAAGGGAGTTTTCATTAAAATAATAAACATTATCTATCTAAAACCAGCAGGGTGAAACAACGATGCCCATTATTCAACATTGTACTAGAAATGCTGGCTATAGCAATAAGAAAAGAAAAATAAATGAAAGAAATTAAAATAGACAATGAGGATATAAAAGTATCAGATTTTGTATGTGATATCATTATATACTCAGAGAATCTTAGAAAATCATCCAAAAATATACTGAAAACAATTCACCACTTTAACAAAGTTCCAGGAAATAAAATAAACCCACACAGATCATCAGTATTTTTATATGTTACTAAGAAAGCTGACAAAACAACAGATAGAAAGAGAAATCCCATTTAAATAACTGTGGATAAAATAAAATACTTGGGCATCTACCTACCAAGACAAATGCAAGAATTATATGAACACAATTAAAAAACACTTCTCATATAAATAAATTCATATCTAATCAATTGGGAAATTATCAATTGCTTATGGATAGGCTGAGCTAATATAATAAAATATAATAAACATATTATAATATGGTAAAATATAATGAAAATGAAAATTCTTTCTAAATTGGTCTACTTGTTCAGTGCCATATTAATCAAAGTGACAAAAATATTTTGTAGAATTTGAAAAAATAATAACATAATTCATCTGAAAGAACAAAAGTTCAATAATCTCAAAGAAATGATATTGTCATGTCAAAAAAAATTAAATTTCTTCCATTTGAATTGTCTTAGTATGAGTCTCAAGATCACCCATAATATAGGTACCACTTACACAGGTCTTTTCTTTAGCTGAACCACCAGACTTTCAAACTCTACTGTAAAGGAAACAATTCCAAAGGACTAGATATATTATTTGGATAATAAATGTAAATTTACCTCAAAGGTTATTTTATGGAAAATTCCCACAAACCAAGTGCTCACACAGAAGTCAGAAGAAGTGGTACAAAGAAACTGTCAAGGCCTCTTCGAAGAACTTTTGTATTAATTGTAAGACATAGAAGACACTGGCATAGAACTACCTAGTATGACATGCCCAATCTAAAAAGGTGTTGTGCTTTCTGAGTAAATCAGAATTTCAGTAGCTCAAAACAAATATAAGATGAACAAACTTGGACACATCTCCTTTCTAAATGTTCTTATGGACTATTTGTGCCTGACCTCTGATAGCACTTTCTAAGTTTGTATTGATATAATAGGTCACAGTCAGACACTCTCTATATGTTCTGGACATTGTGATATCATTTTGGTTCTCTTTAATTATGAACTACATCAGTAATGACAATGAATGGTTACTAGTATTACAGCCTGCAAAGAGGTTAAAAGAGCTGAGGATTGAGGAAAAATTGATTTGGCAATTAAAATATCATTGGCAGATTTGGAGAGAGAAGTTTCAGTTAAATGATGAGGTTTGAAGCCAGACTTGAAAGAATTAAAAAAGTGAAATTAAAGATATTGATGGCACCAATTGTAAATAATCTTCTCAATGATTTTAGTCACAAAAGAGGGGAGAGATATGGGATGATAGCTAGTTGGAATCAAATGAGATTTTTAAAAATTGGGAATATTAGAAATTACATTTGTGGGAAAAGTTTGGGTGCTTTGAGAGGCATGGGGTGTAGGTGGGAATAAGAGAGGGCTTTTGATAAATGGCTTAGTGTTTTCAGTCAAATTTGAGACAAGGTTCTCAATTGAGAAGGGAGAGTCATGGCATGTTTGAAGAGAAATAAGGAAGGCTTGAAAAAGTCACTGGTGAGAAGGTTACTGAGTTTGTTAAGGAAGAGTAAACGGATTGCCTTGCTAAAGGGGTCAGTTCCATAAATTTGTAGGGAAACCAGTCATAACAATTTTATGACTTTTTTCCACTTCATGTAGAAACTTGTGAATAGGAGTAGAAGTGACAGAAGATGGGAGAGGACTGTCACCAAGGGGATAAATTTGTAAAAGGACAAATACGGTAAACTTGAACTGATTGACAAAGATCAAAAAGAAGTCAAAACATTTTGGTGGTTTCTAGGGAAAGCACTGACTGGTAGAGGGGATGAAGTAAGGACAAAGAACATAGTTTGGCATTATAAGACAGAGGGAGTAAAGAAATTACATTGTCATCAGAGAAGGAATCTTTAGAATTCTTGAAAATGAAAGTAGAGTATTGGCTCTAAGACAACTTCTTGGCATCTAGTTCTCCTCCCACTTCTTAATCTCTTCTTTAATATTAGAATTTTCCTATTATCATACTCCTTAAGTGATCTACCTACTCCTATACCTAATTTCTTCCCTTATGAGTTTTATATATTTCTACAGGTGTTTTCAGTTTCCCTTAGTCCATTTAAGATAATGTATTTCATTTAATAACATCCTTTTCTACATGTTTATATATTCTTCTTTTAGACTCTTTTTTAATAATTGTTTTTTTTTCTTCCTTTCTACATCAGGATAACCTTCCCTTTTTCTTTTCCTTTTGTCTTCCTTCTTTTCTCTTTTGTTTCTCAGAACAAAATTGATCTTCAAATCTATTATTAAAAAAAAACTGATTACTTTTGATTACTCTGAAGGCCCTTTTTGTGGGAACTCCATTTTCATGTATAGTTTCTCACTTTCTCTTTTGAATTGTCTTTCTGAATTTTTCATAGCTTTTATTTATGATATTTGTGCTTTATTTTTATAGTTATAAACACATATGGGCATAAATGTGTTTCTATATGCATATATACATATAAATATATGTGTATATATATATGTATATATATATATATATATATATACATGTGTGTATGTATATGTGTATATTACTGTTTTCTTTTCTCTGTTTGCCTCCTATCATGTTCCCAAATAGAGCTTTATGTCAGTTTCAGTTTCTGTCCCACAATGGGCTTTCCTTACTTGTTCTTACTTTGGATTCATTAGGTCAATATTCTGCTTTCTGTCTCATGGAAAATGGTGTCAACATTCCACTAGATTTTACTATGTGATTGGTGTATTTTCCTTAGGGGAAATTTTATTTTATTGCTACACTTCCTCAAGAGTCAGATAGTTAGAGAACAATATTTTTCAATAGGTAATGAATGATTACATCACACTTTTAGTCCTATGAATGCTAAGGCCTGTCCTTCTATTATGTAGTATTCTCTCTAAAATGTAATGCTCTTTTGTTGGGGTTCTCATGGGGTCTCTGGAGACATCCTGCCTTTCAGTTCAGTAATCACCCCAAATGCAGCCAGATATTAAAGTCCAAATACTTTATTGTCTCCTTCAAAGTCTTGTCTCCTTCACTTGGAGTTTGGCTAGTTTTTTTGGAGGCCTATCTCTCTCCTTGGTTCTGAGAGTTTGAGTTCCCTCCTGCCTTCTTTGGCTTCTGAATTTACCCAACTGAATCCTGGTTGAGGCTACTACCTTATGTATGCTCTCTTAAAGGTATGAATCTTGTAGAACTATAATAAGTACTAAATACATGTACTGAACTAGAGAACTGTTAAGCACCATACGATATTAGATAACTATTGTCTCTATTAATTCCTCTGACTTAGCACCTTGTTTCAAGTTCTGGCCCATAACACAATTACTCTATTCATTTCCCACTAACTTTTAGAACCTAACCTGTTCCATTGATCAACTAGTCTATTTCTTAGCCAATACCAAATGGTTTTGATGACTGATGCTTTATAATATAGTTTTAGATCAGGTACAGCTAGGCCAACTTCCTTTGATTTTTTATTTCATTAATTTCCTTGAAATACTCAACCTTTTTTATGAATTTTGTTATTTTTTCTAGGTCATTAAAATAGTTTCTTGGGAGTCTGATTGGTATAGCACTAAATAAATAGATTAGTTTGGGGATTATTGTCATCTTGATTATATCCACTGGTCCTATCCAAGAGTACTTAATATTTTTCCAATTATTTAAATCTGACTTTATTTTTGTGGTAAGTGTTTTGTTATTTTGCACATATAATTCCTGACTTTCCTTTGGTAGATAGATTCCAAATATTTTATAATATTGACAGTTATTTTGAATGGAATTTCTCTTTGTAGGTCTTGCTGTTGTATTGTGTTGGTAATGTATAAAAATGCTGAGGATTTATGTGGATTTATTTTGTATCCTGCAAGTTTGCTAATATTGTGAATTATTTCTAATAGCTTTTCATCAGAATCTTTGGGGTTCTCTAAGTATATCATCATATCATCTGCAGAGTGTTTTTATTAGGAATGGATGCTGAATTTCATCAAATGCTTTTTCTGCATCTATTGAGATGATTATATGCTTTTTTAAAAATATGGTTATTATATAGTTGATTATGCTAATAATTTTCCTAATATTGAACCAGTCCTGCATTCCTGGTATAAATCCCACTTGGTCATAGTGTATTATGCTGGGGATGATTTTCTGCAGTCTTTTTGCTAATATTTTATTTAAGATTTTAGCATCAATATTCATTAGGGAAATTGGTCTATAATTTTCTTTCTCCATTTTCAGCCTACTTGGTTTAGGTATCAGTACCATGTCTGTGTCATAAAAGGAATTTGGTAGGACTCCTTGAAGCCTATTTTTTCAAATAGTTTATATAGCATTGGAGTTAGTTGTTCTTTAAATGTTTGGTAGAATTCACATGTAAATCCATCTGGTCCTGGGGATTTTTTCTTAGGGAGTTGGTTAATAGCTTGTTCTATTTCTTTTTCTGAAAGTGGACTATTTAGACTATTTACTTCTTCCTCTGTTAATCTGGGTAAGCTATATTTTTGAAGGTATTCTTCCATTTCCTTTAAGTTATTGAATTTATTGGCACAAAGTTGGGCAAAGTAACTCCTATATATTGTTCTAATTTCCTCTTCATTAGTGGCGAGTTCTCCCTTTTCATTTTTAAGACTAACAATTTGATTTTCCTCTTTCCTTTTTTTTTAAATCAGATTTACTAAGGCTTTGTCTATTTGTTGGTTTTTTCATAGAACTGACTCTTAGTTTTATTAATTAATTCAATAGTATTTTTTTCACTTTCAAATTTATTAATCTCTCCTTTTATTTTTAGAATTTCAAGTTTCATGTTTGGCTGGGTGTTTTTAATTTGTTTCTTTTCTATCATTTTAGTTGTAAGCCCAATTCATTGACCTTCTCTTTCTCTATTTTCTGCAAGTAGGCCTATAAAGATATAAAATTTCCCCTTATTACTGCTTTGGCTGTATCCCACAAATTTTGGTATGATGTCTCATTATTGTCATTTTCTTGGGTGAAGTTATTAATCATGTCTATGATTTGCTGTTTTACCCAATCATTCTTTAGTATACGATTATTTAGTTTCCAATTATTTTCCCCTGGTTTTTTATTGAATGTAATTGTCATTGCATTGTGGTCTGAAAAGGATGCATTTACTATTTTTGCCTTACTGCATTTGATTTTGAAGTTTTTATATCCTAGTATATAGGTTCCATGAACATGCCTCAATACATGATAAATGATCAAAAATATGATCACAGCCTAAAAGGACATAGATTCATGAATATACTTTGATCTAACAAATCACTACTAGGCATGAATACCAAAAAAGTTCCAAAAAAAGGAAAATAACCTATGTGTACAAAAATATTTATAGCAGCTCTATCCTCAGGGTAAAACAATTGGAAATTCAGAGGATACCCATCAATTAGGGAATGACTCAATAAAATGTGGTATGTATAAGGCCCACTACAATTTGCCTCCAAACTAATTTTTCAACCTTAGTTCCCACTGTTTTCTTTTATGTCTTAATGCCCAAATGAACTTCTCACAGAATTTTTCAAGTTCTATTTTTGCTCACAAACTCCAAACCCAGCCATCAGAGATTCAATTTAAAAGGGGTTAGGGCATAAAAACATTAACTATTAACTGAGACCATGATCTTTTCAACTTTTCAAGTTCTGTTCCTCATAATTTTGAAATAATAATGCAAAATCAATTCTGAAGCAAGAGAATTAATAAAAAGATGAAACAAAATAATTTTCCAGTCCAAGACAACTTGGAAGTTTGGGGGAAGTCTGTCTCACTGGGGTAATTGTGAAGCACAATTCAACCCAGTTCATACCCAGGCGAGACAGAGGAAGTCTTAGTTGGCAGTAATCATGGCTTCAACCTACAAATGGTAAGAGGGTCAGATAGGTCAGAAGAATATTACAAAATATTGTTTTGCTGCACTGGGAGCAGGATTATGATGAATTTTCCATATGCAATTCTGTGTCACAATCTCAAGAAGAGAAGCTAGGCCAGCATGAATGTGTTCTCTGATCACAGTTCTAGGGCAAAAATGAGTACTTAGGTCACTGTCAGACCAAAGAACAGGCCAGAGGAGGATTCACTTCTTGTTAAGTCATACTACCTTGGAAGAATAAAAACTTACAAATATATAAAACTTTTTTTGAGATCATCAGCATAAAAAACCCTGAAGTTTGGAATAGTATTCCTTTAACACCATGAATAGAATCTGATTTTGACACAAATGTTAAGGACAATAAATAGTCTCCAAAAATGACCCAACAACAACAAAGAAACTGGCCACAGAAATTCAAAAGAAGACAACAATGTCAAAACAATTATGTGGGAAGCCTTAAAGAAAAATGTGTATTGGGCTTTGAAGAACAACAACAAAAGAGATTTTATTAAAAAAATAAAAGAAGTGAAATAATTTTAGGAAAAGAAATGAGAATGGTTCAAGAAAACTATGGGAAAAGGGTAAATAGATTGGTAAATAAGGCACAAATATTCACTGAAAAACAGAACTTTAAAAAAATAGAATAGGACAAATAGAAAAGATATACAGAAAATTGTGAAAGAAAAAAAGTACTTTAAAAAGTAGAATTGGTCAAATGAAAAAGGACAGAAATTTATTGAAGAATATTAGAATTGGATAAGTGAAAGTTATTAAACAATAAGATGGCATGGCTCAATAAGATATAATCAAAATAAAAATAATGGAATAAAGTGAATAAAATGTGAAATATTTACTTGGAAAAGCAAATGACTGGAAAATAGATCCAGGAGAAAAAAATGAAAATTATTAGACTACCTAGAAGTCACAGTTAAAAAAAAAAAAAAAAACTTAAGCATTATAATTCAAGAAATTATCAAGGAAAAATATCTTAATAGTGTAGAATAAGAGTGCAAAATAGAAACTGAAAGCATCTACTGATCACTACCTGCAAGAGATCCCAAAATTAAAATTCCCAGGAAAGTTATAGAAAAATTCTAGAACTCCCAGGTCAAAGAGAAAGTTTTGCAAGTAAATAGAAATAAATAATTCAAATGTCATTCAGTCACAGTGAAAATAACACAACATTTAGCAGCTTCTACATTAAAGAATCAAAGACTTTGAAATATGATATTCTGGAAAGAAAAGTAGCTAGGATTACAACCAAGAATCATTTGCCCAGCCATGAGTTATTTAAAGTTTAAAGTTCTGTAGTAGAATGTAAGCTCCTTGATGTCAAGGTTTATTTCTTATTTTAATCTTTGCATTCTTGTACTTAAAACAGAACCAAGGCCTTAGGACTGAAGACATAGAACACTTAATGAATTTGATAGACTTATTCCTGGAAACAGATTCTTTCTCCTCAAATCTAATAGCCACATACAGTAAACACATAATATAAGAGCATTAGCCCTTGATAAGTATATTAATTGCATTCTTTATCATCAATGTTTAAAAGACATTTTATTCAACCTATTAATTCAAATAATTAACTAAGACCTAGTGCTAAGTTTGTATTATGGTTTGCCATTTAGAAGCCTTAATTTTTTTTCTCCCTTCTTTAATCATTCTTTATTTAAAAAAATGGTTTTAATGAACAGAACTGGACATCTCTCATTCAACCTACAAACTCTTTCTCCAAATAAAACAAAATGGGACAAATTGGAGTGATTACAAATTGACTACTTTACTCCAGTCAAAGAAACAGATAAAAGTCCAATTTCCATGATGTTACTGTATTTTTTTCCCACACAGCTCTACGTCATTGCTGTAGAAACTTTAAGATTCTTTAAAAAGTATGTACAAAATTAGGTGAAGGGTAAAATTATGAATTTCCCACTTGGAAGAAAGTGGCTTAAATTCTATCCAATTATTTGCCATGACAACCAGCTAAACACAAAAGGGCTGGAATGGATGTAGAGTACTGCCTCTATAATCATCACTGTATGTCCTTCAAATCATGGATATGCAGCACCGCTATCCCCAGCTACTTCAGGGCCATAAGCCTACACGGTAATTACATGCTTTGGAACACTCCACTTAAGTGCATCAATAATATAGTGAGCGAACGTGTTCTTTAATTCTGCACCTGTAAATGGAGAGAAAAAAATAAAGAAAATATCTCCATCAAAAATTGAAAAAGAAATTAGACAACAAAATAATTTTTTAACCTGTTTCTCTTAGCTCTCATGTCAAAGTCCGGGAGATTAATAATTCAAAGTTTCTCATAAATACAAACAAATGCCAAGGAAACTAAGATGGGGGGGGGAGGGATTGCCAGTTATGTGGCCCACACAGAAGAATGCAAGAAAAATGAGAAACTCCAAATCAAGGCTGACATTCTGTCTATAATGCAGACAATTGTTCCCTGAATTGTCGAAAGTCAGTGCTATTTTTTGCCCTTAATGCCTATATTTAACTGCTATTAATGGGAATTTAGAAGAGAACATCTTCTGCTGATCAGTGACTTCTGAGCACAAAAGAAAAGAGTTAAAAATGTCAGTTCTTTCATAATTGTAATATTACATAAATGAATTGTTCTTTGCTATATTACATATATATGTAAATATACATCAATTGATATATACACATGATATATAAATTTTGCATGTTATGTAATATAATATATTATTCTTTCTATAGCATATTACATTTTATTTTTGTACATATATGTATCACATTTTTCAAAGATTTAGAAAAATATATAAATTCATAGGCATGTGGCTGTACATATATATACATAAGTAAATGTGTTTGTGTATTTGTGTAGGGGGAGGATTTGTAGTTCCTCACAATCATACAAGTAATATGTACCACAAAGAAGACTTAACTGGCTCCCTTTCTACTACTTCCAATTCTATATGACACTTATCTGTGTGTGTATATATATATATATACATATATATATATATGTATATATATATGTGTGTGTGTGTCTGTCTGTCTGTCTGTCTGTCTGTCTGTCTGTCGTCTGTCTATATATATTTGTGGATGGTTGGATGGATGGTTTGATGGAGCAACTAGATGCCTCTGTGGTAAAGCACTGGGCCTGGAATCAAGATGATCTGACTTCAGTGGAGAAAGAAATGGCAAACCATTCCAGTATCTTTGCCAAGAAAAAATATTATTCATGGGATCACAAAGAGCTGGACATGAGTGAATGAATGAACAACAAGAACAATAAATACATAAACATATAGCTGCAGGTTTGCCTGTCTGAAATCTCTTGTCACTTCAATCCATCCTTCATTTAGCCACTGAAGTACTTTTCTAAAAAAACAGGTCCAATCATGTCACATATTCCCACCACTATCACCATTACTACCACTGTCAACATACTCAATAAACTCCACTGGTTTCCTATTGACTCTAGGATGAAATGGCAAAGGTCTCTGACCTTTCATCACTTAGCCTCCTCTTACTTTTCTAGTCTTCTTACAATTTGCTCTTCATTAGGTATGCACTTTTCCATCCAGTTTAACACTGGCTTTGTGCATGTTCTAGGAATAAAACATTTTATTTCTCAGCTCTGGAAATCTTTTCTGGCTGTTACCTGTGCCTGGAACTTTCATCCCTGTTTCATCCAACATCTGCAAGTAACCTTTCACTTTTTTTTTTCCTTTTGGGAGCCCTCCCTGTTTATACTTTAATCATTTTGTTTTGTACAAATGTCTTTGTGTGTTGTTTCCTCCATTATATCTTAAGCTCCTTGAACATCAGAATTGCCTTTTTGCTTCTTTTTGTTTTCTCAGTACTTAATATAGTACCTGACACAAAATAGGTACTTAATACATATTTATTGCTTATTTTATATATGTATATGTGTATATGTAAATACAGAACTACCCAGCTAAAACTTATACATTATTATGTATTTATGTATGCATGTATTACTTGCATACATATGCATATGTATATATATATATATGCAAACATATATTATATGTATACATATTTGTCTGTTAGAAGACAGATGTAGGTCAGCAATATTTAAGGAGAATAGTTGGTATATCACTGTTAGTGGCCTCTTTCTACTCACACATCTCAAAAAATGAAATGATATATGCAAACTATCAACAGGTCCTTTAAAGAAAACATTATTTTTTGTTTTTGTTTTTTGTTTGTTTGTTTTTCTTTTGTTTGTTTGTTGTTTTGTTTTTTTCCCCCTGGAACTATTTACCTTATGTGTTTAACCAAGAATATCTGAGGAGCTATTAAGAAAATAATTCATAAAAACAATCATTATGATATAAATAATACAATCATATTTGTTTCTTGGGAAAAAGGAAATGCTCTGGGTCTGTTTTTGATTTCAGAAATTTCTAACTGAAAAGAAATAAATACTCTCAATTGTTATAAATATTCAAATACGCCTATGTGAAAAAGAAATGAGAATCCTGAATGTGTAGGATTTGAACTCTAGAGCATGAAGTTTGGTGTTTTTCCATAAATAATGAACATTGTAATAATTTTGCAAAGTGTCAAAATATCATAAGTATCCAGGGTTTAAAGAAGTTCAAAGGGAATATGGAACATATTCTTTGTCATTTCAATTTAAGAACATAACTAGTTATTGTCATTGGGTCTTTGAGTTCTCTTGGTTACCTCAAAATATTATTGATTTTTTCTAGGACATTAGCGCATGGTATTCACTGAAGCAAATTCATACCTTCATATCTTTTAAGCTAAACAATATATAGAAACTAAAAGTTCAGTGCCTCAGAAATGTTTTTTTTAAATTGTGTCAATATTTAAGGGATAGTGCTAATTTAGAAGAAAAAGAAAAATGTTGAGTGAAATCCCCATAGATATTTTCCCAAAAAAAAAAAAAAAATCTACCCAGTATTTTAAACTCACAAAATTATAGGGCTTTTAATTTACATTGTATTTACAAAATAATGTTAGATTCCTTTGGTTCTCTGAGCACAGCTTTTGATTTGAGAAGTTCTAGAATTTTAGCACTGGCTAACCTTGCAACTTAAGAGAGGAAGGGTATTGAGTCAATGAGACATTGAAAGAATAAATTATTAAAAAAAAGACCTCATAAAGGTTGTAGAACTCTATGAGAATATATTAATGCACAATATCTTTTCCACATTAAAAAATTCAGTCTTTGTTTATCTTGTTTTGATGATTCAGAAAGTGATTTTCATCTAGAAGTTCCTATTTATTGATGCTTCTGATGTCTTTCCCATTTCTGGACTCTTGTTTGCAATCAGGTAAAAGAATTTTCCTTCCTTGCTGACGCATAGTAGACTAAGTTTAAGCAGGAGATATATCTTCCAGTTGAATGACAAGCCATTGAAAAAGGTGGTTCTGTGACGGAAGTGCCAACAAACCTTTTCCAGTGGTGACATGAATGATGCCTCTGTAAGATCTAATTAAAGGTACACACAGCAGGGATAAAAAAGATAATGTTTAAGGCCCACTGTCCAAAAGATCACAAATTCCAGGCTTTTTTGCACTCTAGGGCAGTAATTGGTAATATTAAAGCAAGGTAACTCTTAATACTTGCCAGATCACTTAATTTGCTTACCTCTGTAATCTTAATTACAATCCCAGCAAGAGTGTCACCTTTAGAACCGACAGCTGAATAAGCAATATAAATCAGACAAGTAGAAACTATCTCTTGGTGTCATCTAGTGGCTACATTCCCTTACTGCATAAAAGAAATGTTAGAGGCCAGTTTGCTGGAGTGAAGATGGTTTTATTACATTTGTTTCTGAGTGACTGGAGTAAAAGAAGCTGCCATTTTTAACAGACCAGAGGAGGTTAGTAACAATGAAGCCTTTCTCTGCTCTTCACCCTGGCCCTTCTGCTTTGCCTTCTTATAAGGTCAGGACACATCGATGGAAAGCCAGTTAACATACACTGGTGTGAAGGTGCTGTCTGCTGCCCCATTTAGGCTGCATGACTGAGTGACTGGGTGTTGTTAAGGGACATCCACAGCCAATACACAAGGTATTTCCTCTTGGCTGACTGAACAGCACTCAGGGGATTCTGACAGATTGAACTGACATGCTAACAATCTGATTGCAGATGGCACTGGAGGAAGACTTAGAGTGAAAACGCAAAGTCCCCTGACCCTCCTGTCATACACTCTCCAGTTCCATCCCAAGAATGGAACATTGAATAAAGTCACACAGGGAATAGGGGGCAGAGGGAAAATACACTTATCCACGGATGCACAGAAATGTCACCTCTAATGTTACGGTTCCTTTAAGAAGGACTATAATTTTTCATATCACATCTATGATTTTGAAAGGAAGGGGCATTAAGTCTGGGTTGACATACATAAATTATTCAGACAATTAAGACCAAACTCCCTACAACTGGCCCTCAATTGTTCATAATTTCAGGCAAAGGGTATTTGACTGATGCTGTCTTTTTCTTAAATCAGAATTTTCTGTTAAATAAAACTGGTGGAGTGTTTGGGCATCCCAATTATCCAAACAATTTACATGCATGCAGGCGCACACTTGTTCTGCCAATCCTCAGTATACATAGAACCTGAGATCAAATTCACATTTAGGAAAGGCAAATGTGGTGATGAATTGAGAAAATTATTCTGATATTTTATGCCTTCAAATTATCTTCCCACAATTACTTAATCTTTCAAACAAATTATGGGGGATTCTTGTGGTGTGATATTTTGACTGAATTATCTATAGTATTCTCTTCCCCCCATCATAGCACTTATTTTCCCTCCAATTTGACATTCAGAAATCACAGCTGTAGAGTTGGCAGAGAGTTCATCAACTACTACAGACCTAATGTTCAAGAATCCCTTCAACTCAGCTGAACCAGGATTGCTACTAAGTAATTTGTACATTTTTAACTTCCTTTTTTTCATAGCCCTTTCCTTTCTCCTGAAGTGCAACTCTACTTTTATATTATGACTCCAATTCCTATCTCATTCATCCATACATTCACTTAGTGATTACCACAATGCCCAGCATTGACATATTGACTCAGCACTGATTTATTAACTGCCTACTGTGGGCAGAACATTGGACTGGAAAAAAATAAAGGAAACTAATAAACTTCCAAAAACTCATGCATTGTCATATAAGATTGAGTGAAGTTAATAGAAGTTACTTCTATATCCTCACTTTACTCCAACATCAATTAAATTGCACATATGGATAGTTAGAGGTAAAGCTCAAGAGGTAGATGAAGATAGAGAAAAAGATAGAAACTGAAACAGAGAAACAAAGAGAAAGGAGAGGGAACATAAAAAAAAAAGAAAGGAAAAAATATATGTGTATGTGTGTGCATGTGAAAAACAGACAAATAGAGAGAGAGAAAAAGATAGAGAGAAAGAGAAAGAGAGACAGAAAGATAAAGAGACAGAGACAGTGACAGAAATAGACAGGCAAATAGAGAGGTGGAGAAATGGAAACAGATGTATGTATATATTTCATTGTTTCTATTTGATAGGGTCATTTATAAGGTTCTAATGTAATATTAAAATATCTATCTAGATAAATATATTTCCTTCTTTTTCTTTTTCAATCTACAAACCTAGGAGAAAATTACTTGAAAAACTTGACTACAAGTTATCTGTAATTTATAACTTTAGAGAATTTCCCAGTAATGCTAAGAGGAATCAGTATGACTTGAACCCAGATTCTTAAACTGTGACATCAAGACTGGCTCTTTGGTCACTCTACCATGATGCCTGTCTATGTGTCCTATTTTTAATTAACACATTTTCATCCCTTCCTATTTTTTCATGTAAAAGATTCCCAGAGAGTTGCTATTCACCCAATAATTAAGTTGAGCACCAGTTCTAGAACTAGAGACTTACATCTAGAAAGACTTTTATTGAAAATTACTTTTGTCACCTCCTTTTCATGCTGTAGTGAATACTGGAGCCCAGAGTGCAATTTCCTTATCATCATAGAATTACAGGATAGTGAGTATGAATGATAAAATGATACTTTTCAGGCAAAAAAAAAAAAAAAAAAGGCTTACCTTGTGATATTTGTTCTTCTTTTTCTTTCTTTCTTTCTTTTTTTTTTCTTTAATATAGTTTGAGCTTTCTCTTTCTTGTGTACGGGGAAGCTATTTTTTGCCTGTTTTCATGTGTTGTGAATCACATAAAATGAATGAGTCACAAACATGTGATGTTTTCTTTTGGTTTTACTTCAGACCATATGGTCAGATAATGGACTCGAGCACTTCACATTTGCTTCTGCTTTACCTTTGGAAATATTCCCATATCATGGACAGTTTTGGAATTTAAGTTCTTTATTTTTTTTGTGTTCAGAAGTCAAATATTTTCAGTCAAAAAAAATAATGCACAAAATTGGAGCATTCCTTGCAAGCTACCAATTTGTAAAACTACATATACAAACATAAACCATAGTATATAGATGCTATATAATAAATATAGATGCTAACTATAGGATAGAGATGTTTAATAATTACTTGTTGACCCATTTACTTACTTATAAATGTCTACATCTATACCTGTACATACACAGGAGTATTGACTCAATCCTTAGCAAAAGAATACTTTTAAATATATTATTTTATGTAGGAATTAAACAAAAAAAACTTAACACAAGAAATTTTATCATTGAGTTTCTTTTCACTCCAATTAGTGGACTGGCATTGGACCCAGAGTCTAGAAGTGAATCCACAATCTTCATCAGATATTAGCCATGTGACCCTAGGCAAGTCATTTAGCTTCTCTTTTTTCTTAGTACCATCAACTTCAAAATAGGAATAACAGCATCTGCCTTACAGGGTTGTTGTAACAATCAAATGAGATAATATTTTCTTGATTTTTTTATAGTTATGATCAATACTATCCTGTTTCAGCCTTAGCTTGAATTTGGATAGTTTGTTGGTAGTTTTGCTTCATTAATGGAACAAAATGAAATACTAATAATGTATTCAGCAGTTGACAAGAGGAGATTTATTTAGGTAGAGCAGGAGAATATTCAACCAACATACACATCCAGGACACTGTCAATTGATTTAGCTGACCAAAGCTCTCCTTTCTTTGAAGTGCACATTTTAGTCTGAAATGCAAGGGAGCAGAGATAGAGGTTCATTCTATTTGATTTGTACTCAAATCACCAGGAAGTATTTTCACCAGACCAAGCCTTTAGTGTCCGGAGATAATCAAATTTCAAGGACAATCTGAAAACTTTTAAGGAGAAACTAGATTAACTCATATTGGGAAAGGAGGCCATGCTGTCTCTCCCTAGATATCTGTTTTTTGATAGTATTTTATGTTAGAGCTAGATGAAACAACTTAAATTCATTCTTCCTCCTTTTGGTAAAAGAATTAAGGTATTTTACTTGAATGGAAAAATAAGAGCCACCTTCTTCCTCCTATTTTGTTTTTTGTTTGCTTTTCCAACACATATATCTAATATATCAAAAAAGGATTCTTGAGCAAAATGGTATACTACATTGTCCACTTTTAAAATAAAAGCAATAATCTAGTGACACAAGGAAGGGGAAATCACAGCAATCTTACTGAACAAATAGTTGATGATATTTTCATTATCAATATAGTGCCTGCAGATAATCTCAATGTCATAGGATGGATTTAGAGTAGTCAACCCCTGTTGCAGGATATTTTGGGTGTCTACATTGACTAAAACTACATTTTATGAGTTCATATAGATGTGTTTACCTTTAATACTTAACTAGAGTATTATTAGTTGAAAACAAAGATGTTTAAGATAATTACAATGATAATATTTATATAACTCCTCTTATGTGTCAGGCACTTTATAAACATCAACTTACTTGATCTTCACAATAACTCTGGGAGGTAGATGTTACTACTATCCTTTTTATATTGATGAGGAACCTGATATAAACAGAGATGAAGCAACTTGCTCCATTTACTGTCTGAGGATAAGATTTACACTCAATTATTTCTCACTACAGATCCTATACTGCATTCCCTGTTCCACCTACCTGTTTCTCAGTATGATATAGTTAAAAAAAAAGTAATAAAATATTTACCCAAGAACCTGAGGTACATTCTCCCATAAGTAAGCACAATATTATTGGGAAGAGTGGATCCTTTTAGAGGAGTTGTGTGAAACAAATGTGGCCAGGGCACATTAAAGGCCTACACAAAATGGATATTTTATTCTGGCAGGGTATTCGTGTAGATAAGATGTATGACCAGGAAACACATACTTCCCACACTCTATAGCTAATGATCTTTTCTAGTGGACATCATTTTACAACTTCAGAAATAGGCCTGATAATCTACTAGTTTCTTCTAGATAAATAATCTTTGTTAGACACTACTGAACTCCACATATTTTCTCTATTGGACAGAGTTCATCAGCTGGTTGTTATCTAGATGTAAAGTCATTGAAGACAAGTGGTCTCCATTGGCCATGGCCAGACATGACATTTATGATTTTTCCATCAGCTTTCATCTCCTGGCCTCAGAAGGTTTTGGCTATAATATTTTCTATTACTAATAAAAGTGGGGATGGGCTCTGCTAAATTCTAATTTTAAACCAAGTGGACATTTTCAAGATATAGATAGCTGAATTTATATAGATATTTGCAATCCAATCCTATCCTTTTTAAGTCTTTACCTTAGAAAGTCAAAGGTTTTTCTATTTTTTTTTTTTTTCATGCAAGTCCTTGCATCAGCTAGGACCAAGTAAAGATAGGAAGAATCTTCTGTTTTCTTTTCTTTTTCCTTTAAGAGATGGTCCATTTCTTCCTTTCAAGAGTCCTCATTAATAAATATTTTATCTTTACCAAGAGATTGCTTAATTTATGCATGCAGAGCAGGATCATCCAAGCAAACCAAGGACCTCAATTTACAAACCTAAGGATTTTGGTCTCTATGGAAGTGTAAACTTCATTTAGATTTTAACCAGGTTAAATATTAGAAGAAGCATAAGTAGAGACATTTAAACATAAAAGAGAAGCCCTTGAAGTACTTCATATTATAGAAAGGCTTGAATAGCTAAAATGCATTTGAAAGGTCAGTTAGCTTGATCAGTAGATAGAAGGCCAGAAGACTGATCAATTTAAATCTAGCCACACAACAATTTACTTGCTAGACCATTTTTGCCTCAGTTTCTTCATATGAAACCTAAGCTGGAGAAGGAAATGGCAAACCACTCCAGTCCAAGTTTGGGGTTTGCCAAGAAAACCCTAAAGGGAGCTGGAAAACAATTAAACAGCAACATATCAATATCAATGTCAATAGAGATAATTACTTTTAAATTTCTAGCTCATCCATTCATCTGCATGAAACCTAATAAAATTTTAGATTAGCAAATTGAGGGATCATCATTAGTAATAGTGAAGTCACTCACTAAAATAATTTGCTCTAGACGCACAAGAATTGTCTACTTTTTAAATATTTGGATAAATTGTTACAGCTAGAGAGTCTAGATGTTATTCTGGTATTTTTAGTCACCTCCAACTCTTCATGACCCTATTTGGAGTTTTCTTCAAAATATATTAAAATATTATTTTAACTCTCAAAATTACAGTTGAAAAATGTTCCATGTTTGGAAAAGAAACAAAGAACAATTCAAACAATAAATTGAAAGAAAATATGCTTAACCCATATTCTGAAGAAAATGTGCCACCACAGCCAAATGAGAATAGAACATATTAAGATGGCAGTCAGACTTTTGGCAGAACATCAGGCTTTTTTTGTGGAGGTCAATAAAGAGAAAGCTTTTTTTTTTTTTTTTTTTTTTTTTTTTTTTATGACCTAAAGCAATAGTTAAAACAAAGCCAATCTTACCCTTTTATCTCTTACTGAAAACAGTGCCTTTTTAATTAAAAGTTCAAATTTCTTAAACATTGATTTGCATCACAAAATGTCCATTTAATTAACATTACTCTGTACTGTAATATTAACCTCCAGAAATTTGAGAATATGTTTACCACTAGACACAATAGTCTCATATAATCACAGCATCTCAGAATAGAAAAATATATCCGAATCCAGGAATTTCCAGTGGTTACTGAATAAGAACTTTTTCTGTAACAATTCTAAGAGATGGTTAGCCAACCTTTGATTTTAAGGTCTCCATGAGAGAAAGCCACTGTCAAGGAATCATCCCATTCTACCTGGGACAAATATTCCTTAGGCTTAAACCCTATACATGCCTCTTCCTAGCTTCAATCTAATGGTCCTAATCATCTCTCTGGGACATTATAGAGCAAGCTCAATTCCTTTTTTCATATAACAAATCCTTGGAAAAAAATAACATGGTCTTCTTTGTTTTCTCTGCTCCAGGCTAAATGTATGAAGGTCCTTTAACTGAACTTTCTATGATATGATCTTAAGGGTCTTAATTACCTTCCTCTGGGTCCTCTCTCACTTCCTGATATTGATTTCTAAAATGTAGTATCCAGAACGGCTCAGAAAACCACAGCCAGATTCTAAACAAGGCCTAGCACAATGGGATTATAGCCTCATTAGTTCTGTACATTGTGCCTGTCTTAATTGAATCCTAAGATTACATTAACTTTGTGGGCTAACACATAATACTGTTGACTCAATGCATTTTGATTCTGGCAAAATTTGAAGTGTTTTCATAATATTTCTGTGTAGTCATTAATCCCCCTCTTTATATTTTAGAATTTTTTTAACTCAAGTATACATGACTTTAAAAATTTTCCTTTTAAATATCATCAAATGAATTCAATATAGAATTTTTGTCTGTCAAAGTCTTTGCGTCATGGTACTACTCCAGAACTAAGAAGAGAGAAATCTTAAATTAGTTGCAATTGTACTTTTTTTTTTCTGAAGTTCTTAATGGCCAATCAGGAGAAATTTTTTGGAAATTTTCAAAACAAAATCTAGTTTTCAAAACCTTATCACAGTCCTAACTTGGACAGACTAGCATTTTTTTTTTTTTTTTGTTTAAGGTTTCCCTTTCATGTATGCCAAGTGGAATCAAGCATAGTGTTCCAATGTAGAATGAAAGAGTATAGTAGGATAATACTTAAATTTGTAATACCCATATGTCTGATGCAATACATAATATTTGTTTGTGTGGACATATAACATGAGGCAATGAGGTTGTCCAATGAATAAAGTGATAGACTTGGTGTCAGGAAGACATGAGTTCAAATCTGTTCTTGCACACTAACTAGCTTTTTGACTCTGCAGAAGTCACTAAAATGAGTTTGCATCAATTTTCTCATTTGTAAAATGAGCTAGAGAAGGAAATTGAAAACAATCCCAATATCTTTGTCATGAAACTCCAAGTGGAATCATAAAGAATCAAACATGATTGAAATGGCAAAACAACAACAAAAAACATATATTGTAATGTGTTTGTAAATGTGTTCACATGTTTGCAATTATATATGCGCACACATGATGAGGATGTATTCATAGGAAAATAAAACCAAAGAACTCCTTGTTAGGAAACTCACTTTAAATATAGGTTAGCATTCTATTTTTTTTTTTTTTTAAGCTTATCATCATGGAAAATTGCCTGAGGCACATGATACATGACCTAGTCAGGGTTATGTAGTTACTATATGACAGACTTGGTAGTTGTTTCCAGGCTTTCTGATCATGAGATTGCTTTACTTTTCCCTGTGTAATTCAAAATATAATGTTTTATCTCTCCCATGTAATGTTGAAAATGAAAATTAACAGGTTTTGCAAATTATGCTAACCTTTATTGTAAATGAATTTAGATATTATATATACTAAAATGCCACTTTAATAGATAACATGGAGGTTTTAAAATCTTTGCATTAATTGAATAGAATATAAAATTGAAGTATTGGGGACTATATAATCTGAAGAAGACCAAATGTAATATTTGATTTTAATCATTAGTAAGCTGGTCACAGCATACCATTCTAGCCTTAATATTCATATACTCCCTTTAAAGCTTTCTGTAGTTTATGAAAACTCATCTTCTTTAGTTCCTTCAAATACAATGATCCATTATGGAGGCAGAGAATTTCTTGGGCCTGACTCGTATTAAAATGTCTTTCCATTTTCTTTGGTCACAGAGATAATCTTATTATCAAAACTAACATAAGGTTCATCATATAAAACTGGATTTAAAACAATAAGTGAACTAATTGTCCCTTGACAGAATAACAAGGTAATGTCATCCATCCCTGATGCTTGCAAATTAAGATGATTTGATATTTCTCAAAGTAGGAAAAGACACCCTTGGGAATTGTATAGAATTTCAAAGAAAAATAGTTGAGAACACAACAAACAACCCCAGTTCAAAGAACTATATATTTAGAGCTAGCTAGTACCTCAGAAGTGATTGAACTCAATGTCATTATTTTATAGATGAGGAAATAGACCGAGAGTAATAAAATGATTTGCCAAAGCTTACAGGGTTAATAAATATCTGGGATTTGAATGTAGAACTATAACAACCAGTCCCTAATGCCTTCAAAAAGCATGATCTTCCTCATAGAAAGTAGTTTTTCTATTAAGTCAATCTTACTTTTATAGATGTTGCATATAAACACCATGTTTATACTGGTTCCATGTATACACCATTCTATTTCTGGTTCTTAATAAAGTGTTTTAAGGAATCGTTGCTATTTAAATTTTTTCTCTCCATTTTATTTGTTTGTTATTCCAAAAGATCCATATGACTTTAAGGTAGTTACTTATTCTACATTTAAAAAAATAGTTTCATTTCTCATTTTGTGAATTGACAAAACAATGCTTTTAGTGATGATAGCTGGAATTTAGTGCTTCATATAAATAATAACAGAAATAATAATATAGCAGGAAAAGTTGAATCTAGAGTTAGGAAGCACAGATGATAGTTTCACATTTGCCCTCTGACATTGCTAGGTCATTTGATTTGGATAGATTCTTTAAAGTCTCCTAGTTCTGTTTCTTTATATGGAAAATGGAAATAATGACCTATAACTTTCAGGAGTTTTTGTCAGAATCAGCAAGATGACATATGTAAAGGAATTTTATAAATCTTATAGTACTATAAAAATGAGAGCAATATTATTCACAAATTTTAACTATGAGTCAAGCATTTATCCTTTTTATAAAGAAAGTGACCTGGGAAGTCAGAAGGCAAAGTTGAAACAGGAAATCATTCTAGCCAAGACAGACAGTCAGAAAAAAATCACAGACATGAGAGATGAAGTGTCTTGTTCATGTAACAACCAGGAGGTCAATGTTACTGGATTGTCAGTATTAAAAAAATTGAAAGATGTAAGGGGGATAGATTAGCAAATCTTTGAATGGCACATTGGACATTTTATTTTGTATTTGATTGTGGAAGCAATATGAGCTCTTATTTTTTATATTTTTTTTATTTTATAATTATAACTTTTTTTTGACAGTACATATGCATGGGTAATTTTTTACTACATTATCCCTTACACTCACTTCTGTTCTGATTTTTCCTTTCCTTCCCTCCTCCCCTTCCCCTAGATGGCAGACAGTCTTTTACATGTTAGATAGTATAACTTATATTTAGCTTTAATTTTTAAAACATTCAGAACAATTTTTCTATCAAAAGGAAATCTAAGTTCTGTTTGTTACAGAAAATCAAGCTCTCTGCAAGCATATAATGCTGTGTCTCCATTTCATATACACTACAATTCAATAAAATTGGCTTTCTTGCTCTTCTCACAACAATTCCTCATCTCTCTCCAGAAGCCTTTGGGTAGGCTGTTTGTAATATGTTAACATTTTTGCCTCCTTGAATCCATTCCTTACTTCAAAATTTAGCTTAATGGCTATCTTTTACAATAAGAATTGTCCAGCCTCTAATGTTGGCTCCCTAAATTGCCTTTGATTTCTTTTGATTGCAATTGTTTATATTATTTTTAAAGACATAAAAAGTTATAAGGGTTTTTATATGTCAATAATTAAATTCATTTTGTTTTTATGTTATGCTTCAGTCATGTCTGACATTCTGTGAACCCATTGAGAAATTAAGAACCTAGTCATGGTTTATAACAGGGAAATTTGTAAGAAGTGCAGGTTTTGGGGGGAAACCTAAAGAATTATATTTTGGAAATGCTAATATTTATGCCTATAGTAATCCAGTTTGAAATGTCTAATAGGAAGTTTGGGAGTGTACTTGTTAAGAGAGACTGGTTCTGAGTTTATGATCTGAGAGTTATCATATATTGTATATTTTAGATATATTTGAGTGCACAGTATTAAGTTAATCACAGACAATAAAATTGCCCTTAAGTATCAAATGAAAAATGAATTAAATATCTTTCTGAACTTTCTTTCCAAAAAGTCACCTAATTCCTGTAATATTATTACTCAGAACATACCTTAGGTAGTTTATCACTTTTTGTGTATATCCAGGTTTTTTTCAGTTTCTGATGGAATATTAAAAAAAAGTCTATTTTCTGTGTGTGTATGTGTGAGACAGAGAAAGACAAAGAGAGAGACAGAGAGAGATAGAGAGACAGAGAGACAGAGACAGAGAGACAGAGAAAGACAGAGAGAGAGAGAGAGAGAAAGAGAGAGAGAGAAAGAGAGAGAGAGAGAGACAAATAGAGAGAGAATGTGTGTGTGTGTGTGTGTGTGTGTGTGTGTGTGTGTGTGTGTGTGTGTGTTTGTGTGTAAAAGCTCCCCAGAAAAGAAATTAAAGAGCTTGGAAATACCCACTCATTGTCTAAATGTAAATATTTTCCTTTGGTCCTCTTCATGAAAAAAAAATACAATACTCTAGGAATCAATCAAACCACTGTTCAGAGTCAGGCGGTTCCTATACTGCCTCTGCCTCTGCCATGATCTCACCCGCCTCGACACTAGAGAGTTTAAAAGCCTACCTGCTTTTCTTCTCCTCTCATTCACTGCCTTCATTCTCCTGGTCCACACTTTCATGTGCCAGATCCAGTGGAGGAGTCTATTAGCCCCAGAATAATAACCCTGATGGAAAATTAGATGAAATGAAAAGGCAGCCTTTGCAATGGCAAAACACTTTTAAGTACTGACCTACAGTACACTTGAAGAAACAAATATACATTTGTTCCCCTAGCCTTGTTTTTTCCCCCCATAACCTGTCTTTGGACCACAAAGGAACCAAAACCTTAATGTAGTGAAGAAGATAATAAAAATGAGCCCTTTAAAGGGCTTTTCATTAATATGTCATTATGTAGGGCTAATATTCAGAAGAATTAAAAATATGCAGAAAAGGCAAAGACAAAATTAGTACTATCTAGGTAATCTTTTATCTTGAATTTTTATTTATTTATTTCTCAATGCTCAGGCATTTGTTTTTGGCAAGTTACACTAATTAGAATTTCCCTCCCTTGCCTCCAATAACGAAGACTAAGTTTATGTCTTTCTTTATATCAATAGCACTTAGCACAGTGCCTGTCACATAGTAAGTACTTCATCATGCTTCTTGATTGATGCTTTTAAAATTTTTAATTGATGTTTTGTTTTTACATTTCAAATATTTGCAAATGAGCCTTCCCTTACTCCATAGGAGGTCTCTTGTAAAAAAGTAAAACAGATTTGTGACATCTTCTGAAAGGGTATGCAACATTATACATCTGTAACACTTTCCCACATATATTTTTAATTATTTTTATTAACATAAATATGTTTTCCTTTCTATCCACCTACTATTGCATTGAGAAAATGTAGAAAAAAAACAAATTTTTGTAACACACACATACTCCCTCAATGGATATATACATACACATATATGTATATATGTATATCTGATATATATACATAAATGTATTATATATGTGTGTATTATATAAAATATGATACATGTAGACCATAAATTTACCAGCTCCTTAAAAGAGATAACATATTTCCTCATCAGTTCCTGAGAATCATTAATGTCATATTAATTATCATAATTCTTACAGCTTTCAAAGTTGTTTTTAATGCTGATGTAATTATTATATGAATGGCTTTCCTAGGTACTATTTTATTCTTCATAATTTCACAATATATCGAGAATTGTTCTTTTTTATAATATTGATAGTATTGTATGTATCACTTTTCTAGTTTTGCTCATTTCAAGCTATATCAGTTTATATATATATATATATATATATATATATATATATACTGTTTCATATATTTTGTAAACATATTTCCTCATTTCTTTTGTTTTTAGCTGACAAAGCTAAAGTGAATTTTTTAAAATTACTTTTATAATTGTAACTTTTTTGACAGTACATATGCATAGGTAATTTTTTACAACATTATTCCTTGTACTCCCTTCTGTTCCAAATTTTCCCCTACTTCCCTCCACCCCCTGCCCTAGATACCAGGCATTTCTATACATATTAAATATGTTATAGTATATCCTAAGTACAATATATATGTGCAGAACCGAATTTTGTTGTTGTTGTTACAAAGGAAGAATTGGATTCGGAAGGTAAAAAAAATCTGGGGAGAAAAACAAAAAATGCTAACAGTTTACACTCATTTTCCAGTGTTCCTTTTCTGGGTATAGCTGATTCTGTCCATCATTGATCAATTGGAATTGGGTTAGCTCTTCTCTATGTTGAAGATATCCACTTCCATCAGAATATATTCTCATACAGTATCATTGTTGAAGTGTATAATGATCTCCAAGCATCTCTGTATTCCTCCTGTTGGTCATTTCTTACAGAACAATAATATTCCATAACATTCATATACCATAATTTACCCAACCATTTTCCAATTGATGAGCATCCATTTCATTTTCCAGTTTCTAGCCACCCACATAAAGGGCTGCCACAAATATTTTGGCACATACAGGTCCCTTTCACTTCTTTAGTATTTCCTTGGGATATAAGCTCAGTAGTAGCACTGCTGGATCAAAAAGTATGCACAGTTTGATAACTTTTTGGGCATAATTCCAGATTGCTCTCCAGAATGGTTGGATTCTTTCACAACTCCACCAACAAGCATCAGTGTCCCAGTTTTTCCACATCACCTCCAACATTCATCATTGTTTGTTCCTGTCATCTTAGCCAATCTGACAGGTGTGTAGTGGTTTCTCACTGAGAGTTGCCTTAATTTGCATTTCTCTGATCAATAGTGATTTGGAACACTCTTTCATATGAGTGGAAATATTTTCAATTTCATTATCTGAACATTGTCTGTTCATATCCTTTGACCATTTATCAATTGGAGAATGGTTTGATTTCTTATAAATTAGTCAGTTCTCTATATATTTTGGAGATGAGGCCTTTATCAGAATCTTTAACTGTAAAAATGTTTTCCCAATTTGTTACTTCCCTTCTAATCTTGTTTGCATTAGTTTTGTTTATACAAAAGAATTTTAATTTTATGGAATCAAAATTTTCTATTTTGTGATCAATAATGATCTCTAGTTCTCCTTTAGTCACAAATTCATTTCTGCTCCACAAGTCTGAGAGGGACACAATACTATCTTCCTCTAATTTATTTATGATCTCATTCTTTATGCTTAATTCATGGACCCATTTTAATCTTTTCTTAGCATGTGGTGTTAAATGTGGGTCCATGCCTAGTTTCTACCATATTAATTTCCAGTTTTCCCAGCAGTTTTTGTCAAATAATGAATTCTTACCCAGATGTTGGGATCTTTGGATTTTTCAAATACTAGATTTCTATTTTTATTCACTATCTTGCCCTGTGAACCTAAAATATTCCACTGGTGAACTAGTCTATTTCTTAGCCAATACCAAATTGTTTTGGTGACTGTTGCTTTATAATATAGTTCTAGATCAGATACAGCTAGGCCACCTTCACTTGATTTTTTTTTTTATTACTTCCCTTGAAATTCTCAACCTTTTGTTTTTCCATATGAATTTTGTTGTTATTTTTTCTAGGTCATTAAAATAGTTTGTTGGGAGTCTGATTGGTATAGCACTAAATAAATAGATTAGTTTGGGGAGTATTGTCATCTTGATTATATTTGCTAGGCCTATCCAAGAGCATTTAATGTCTTTTCAATTATTTAAATCTGACTTTATTTTTTGTGGTAAGTGTTTTGTAATTTTGCTCATATAATTCCTGACTTTCCTTTGGTAGATATATTCCCAAATATTTTATACTATCGACCGTTATTTTGAATGGTATTTCTCTTTGTATCTCTTGCTGTTGGATTGTGTTGGTAATGTATAAAATGCTGAGGATTTATGTGGATTTATTTTGTATCCTGCAACTTTGCTAAAGTTCTGAATTATTTCTAATAGTTTTTTAGCAGAGTCTTTGAGGTTCTCTAAGTATACCATCATGTCATCTGCAAAGAGTGATAGTTTGATTTCCTCATTACCTACTCTAATTCCTTGAATATCTTTCTCAGCTCTTATTTCCAAGGCTAGCATTTTTAGTACAATATTGAATAGTAATGGTGATAGTGGGCAACCTTGTTCATTCCTGATCTTACTGGGAAAGGTTCCAATTTATCGCCATTACATAGGATGTTTACTGACAGTTTTAAATATATGCTCCTTATTATTTTAAGGAATAGTCCATTTATTCCTATATTCTCAAGTGTTTTTAGTAGGAAGAGATGTTATATTTTATGAAATGCTTTTTTCTGCATCTATTGAGATGATCATATGTTTTTTTGTTAATTTGGTTATTGATATAGTCAATTATGCTAATAGTTTTCCTAATATTGAACCAGTTCTGCATTCCGGGTATAAATCCCACTTGGTCATAGTGTATTAACCTGGGGTGATTTTCTCTAGTCTTTTTGATAATATTTTATTTAAGATTTTAGCATCAATATTCATTAGCAAGATTGGTCTATAATTTTCTTTCTCTGTTTTCAGCCTACTTGGTTTAGGTATCAGTACCATGTCTGTGTCATAGAAGGAAGTTGGTAGGACTCCTTCAATCCCTATTTTTTGAAATAGTTTATATAGCATTGGAGTTAGTTGTTTTTTAAATGTTTGGTAGAATTCACATGTAAATCCATCTGGTCATGGTCCTGGGGATTTTTTCTTAGGAAGTTGGATAATAGCTTGTTCTATTTCTATTTCTGAGATGGGACTATTTAGACTATTTACATCTTCCTCTGTTAATCTGGGCAAGCTATATTTTTGATATTAATTTCATTGATAGATATCGAATTTATTGGCATAAAGTTGAGCAAAGTGACTCCTAACTATTGTTCTAATTTCCTCTTCATTAGTAATGAGTTCTCCCTTTTCATTTTTAAGACTGAAAATTTGCTTTTCCTCTTTCCTTTTTTAAAGCAGAGTTCCTAAGGGTTTGTCTATTTTGTTGGTTTTTTCATAGAACCAACTCTTAGTATCTTAATTCAATAGTTTTTTTTTTTACTTTCAATTTTATTAATTTCACCTTTTATTTTTAGAATTTCAACTTTTGTGTTTGCCTTTCCTTTTCTAGCATTTTTTTTTTATTTTATTTAGAATTTTTTTTCCAAGTGAAACAAGGTTGCCCACTATCACCATTACTATTCAATATAGTACTAGAAACTCTAGCCTCAGCAATAAGAACCAAGAAAGAGATGCAAGGAATTAGAGTAGGAAAAGAGGAAATCAAATTAGCACTCTTTGCAGATGACATGATGGTATACTTAGAGAACCCCAAAGACTCTGCTAAAAAGCTATTAGAAATAATTCAGAGTTTTAGCAAAGTTGCAGGATACAAAATAAATCCCCATAAATCCTCAGCATTTTTGTACATTACCAACACAATCCAACAGCAAGAGATACAAAGAGAAATTCCATTCAAAATAACGGTCGATAGTATAAAATATTTGGGAATATATCTACCAAAGGAGAGTCAGGAATTATATGAGCAAAATTACAAAACCCTTGCCACAAAAATAAAGTCAGGTTAAAATAATTGGAAAGACATTCAGTGCTCTTGGATAGGCTGAGCGAATATAATTAAGATGACAATACTCCCTAAACTAATCTATTTAATTAGTGCTATACCAATCAGACTCCCAAGACCTAGAAAAAATAGCAACAGAATTCATATGGAAGAACAAAAGGTCGAGAATTTCTTTTTTTTCTTTTTTTTTTTTTTCCTGAGGGCAGAATCTACCTTTATTTCTTTGTATATTCGTATTCCCAGCTCTTAACACAATATTTAGTACATAGCAAGTATTTTTTTTATTATATATATATTTTTAATAATATTATCCCTTGTATTCATTTTTCCAAATTATCCCCCCCCCTATTCCCTCCCCCCGATGACAGGCAATTCCATACATTTTACATGGGTTACAATATAGTCTAGATACAATACATGTGTGTGAATATCATTTTCTTGTTGCACAATAAACTTTAGATTCCGAAGGTACATGTAACCTGGGCAGACAGATATTAGTGCTAACATTTTACATTCACTTCCCAGTGTTTCTTCTCTGGGTGTAGCTACCTCTGTCCATCATTGATCAACTGGAAGTGAGTTGGTTTTTCTTTATGTTGGAGAATTCCACTTCCATCAGAATACATCCTCATACAGTATTGTTGTTGAAGTGTACAGTGATCTTCTGGTTCTGCTCATTTCACTCAGCTTCAGTTGATTTAAGTCTCTCCAGGCCTCTCTGTATTCCTCCTGCTGGTCATTTCTTACAGAGCAATAATATTCCATAACCTTCACATACCATAATTTACCCAACCATTCTCCAACTGATGGACATCCATTCATCTTCCAGTTTCTAGCTACTACAAAAAGAGCTGCCACAAACATTTTGGCACATATATGTCTCTTTCCGCTCTTTAGTATTTCTTTGGGATATAAGCCCAGTAGTAGCGCTGCTGGGTCAAAGGGTATGCACAGTTTGATAACTTTTTGGGCATAATTCCAGATTGCTCTCCAGAATGGCTGGATTCTTTCGCAACTCTACCAGCAATGTATTAGTGTCCCAGTTTTCCCACATCCCCCCCAACATTCATCGTTATTTGTTCCTGTCATCTTAGCCAATCTGACAGGTGTGTAGTGGTATCTCAGAGTTGTCTTAATTTGCATTTCTCTGATCAATAGTGATTTGGAACACTCTTTCATGTGAGTGGATATAGTTTCAATTTCTTCCTCTGAGAATTGTCTGTTCATATCCTTTGACCATTTATCAATTGGAGAATGGTTCGGTTTCTTATAAATTAGGGTCAGTTCTCTATATATTTTGGAAATGAGACCTTTGTCAGAACCTTTGCTTTTAAAAATATTTTCCCAATTTGTTACTTCCCTTCTAATCTTGTTTGAATTAGTATTATTTGTACAGAAACTTTTTAGTTTGATGTAATCAAAATCTTCTATTTTGTGATCAATAATGATCTCTAGTTCTCCTCTGGTCATAAAATCCTTCCTCCTCCACAAGTCTGAGAGGTAGATTATCCTCTGTTCCTCTAATCTATTTATTATCTCCCTCTTTATGCCTAAATCATGGACCCATTTTGATCTTATCTTGGTATATGGTGTTAAGTGTGGATCCATATCTAATTTCTGCCATACTAATTTCCAGTTTTCCCACCAATTTTTTCCGAATAATGAATTTTTGTCCCTAATGTTGGTATCTTTGGGTTTGTCAAAGATTAGGTTGCTATATATGTACCCTTTTTTGTCCTTTGTATCTAATCTGTTCCACTGATCTACCGGTCTATTTCTTAGCCAATACCAAATGGTTTTGGTGACTGCTGCTATATAATATAGCTTTAGATCAGGTACACTTAGACCACCTTCCTCTGAGTTTTTTTTCATTAGTTCACTTGCAATTCTAAAAGGTCGAGAATTTCAAGGGAAGTAATGAAAAAAAATTAAATGAAGGTGGTCTAGCTGTACCTGATCTAGAACTGTATTATATAACAACAGTCACCAAAACCATTTGGTATTGGCTAAGAAATAGACTAGTTGATCAGTGGCAAAGGTTAGGTTCACAGGGCAAGATAGTGAATAAAAATAGCAATGTAGTGTTTGATCAATCCAAAAATCCCAACATCTGGGATAAGAATTCATTATTTGACAAAAACTGCTGGGAAAACTGGAAATTAGTATGGTAGAAACTAGGCATGGACGCACATTTAACACCACATACTAAAATAAGATCAAAATACGTTCAAGATTTAGGCATAAAGAAAAAAAACATAAATAAATTGGATGAACATGGGGTGGTTTACCTCTCGGACTTGTGGAGGAGGAAGGAGTTTGTGTCCAAGAGAGAACTAGAGACCATTATTGATCACAAAATAGAAAATTTTGATTATGCCAAATTAAAAAGTTTCTGCACAAACAAAACTAATGCAAACAAGATTAGCAGGGAAGTAACAAATTGGGAAAACATTTTTACAGTTAAAGTTTCTGATAAAGGCATCATCTCCAAAATATACAGAGAATTGACTTTAATTTATAAGAAATCAAGCCATTCTCCAATTGATAAATGGTCAAAGGATATGAACAGACAATGTTCAGATAATGAAATTAAAACTATTTCCACTCATGTGAAAGAGTGTTCCAAATCATTATTAATCAGAGAATTGCAAATTAAGAAACTCTGAGATATCATTGCACACCTGTCAGATTGGCTAAGATGACAGGAACTAATAACGATGAATGTTGGAGGGGCTGTGGGAAAACTGATGCATTGTTGGTGGAGTTGTGAAAGAATACAACCATTCTGGAGAGCAATATGGAATTATGCCCAAAAAGTTTTCAAAATGTGCATACCCTTTGACCCAGCCATACTACTACTGGGCTTATACCCCAAGGGAATACTAAAGAATGGAAAGGGATCAGTATGTGCCAAAATGTTTCTGGCAGCCCTTTTTGTAGTGGCTAGAAACTGGAAAATGAATGGATGCCCATCAACTGGAAAATGGTTGGGTAAATTATGGTATATGAATGTTATGGAATATTATTGTTCTGTAAGAAATGACCAATAGGAGGAATACAGAGAGGCTTGGAGAAACTTACATCAACTGATGCTAAGTGAAATGAGCAGAACCAGAAGATCATTATAGACTTCAACAATGATACTGTATGAGGATGTATTCTGATGGAAGTGGATATCTTCAACATAGAGAAGGGCTAATCCAATTCCAATTGACCAATGATGGACAGAATCAGCTATACCCAGAAAAGGGACACTGGGAAATGAGTGTAAACCGAGAGCACTGTTTTTTTTTGTTGTTGTTTGTTTTGTTTGTTTTATGTTTTGTTTTGTTTCTCTTCCCAGATTATTTTTACCTTGTGAATACAATCCTTCCTTTGCAACAACAACAACAATAACAACAACAACAAAAAAAGAATTTTTTCCACAGTATATATTCATGAGTATTTTTTAATAATATTATCCCTTGTATTCATTTTTCAAATTATCCCCCCTCCCTCCACACACTCCACCCGATGACAGACAATCCCATACATTTTACATATGTTACAATATAACCCAGATACAATATATATGTGTAAATACCATTTTCTTGTTGCACATTAAGTATTAGATTCTGAAGGCATAAATAACCTGGTGTGGATAGACAGTAGTGCTAACAATTTACATTCACTTCCCAGTGTTCCTTCTCTGGGTGTAGTTATTTCTGTCCATCATTGACAAACTGGAAGTGAGTTGGATCTTCTTTATGTTGAAGATATCCACTTCCATCAGAATACATCTTCATACAACATTGTAGTGTACAAAGATATTCTGGTTCTATTCATTTCACTCAGCATCAGTTGATGTAAGTCTCTCCAAGCCTCTCTGTATTCCTACTGCTGGTCATTTCTTACAGAGCAATAATATTCCATAACCTTCATATACCATAATTTACCCAACCATTTCCAACTGATGGACATCCATTCATCTTCCAGTTTCTAGCTACTAGAAAAAGAGCTGCCACAAACATTTTGGCACATACAAGTCCTTTTCCCTTCCTCGCTATTTCTTTGGGCTATAAGCCCAATAGCAGCAATGCTGGATCAAAGAGTATGCACAGTTTGATAACTTTTTGGGCATAGTTCCAAATTGCTCTCCAGAATGGCTGGATTCTTTCACAACTCTACCAGCAATGTATTAGTGTCCCAGTTTTCCCACATCCCCTCCAACATTCATTGTTATTTGTTCCTGTCATCTTAGCCAATTTGACAGATGTGTAGTGGTATCTCAGAGTTGTCTTAATTTGCATTTCTCTGATCAGTAGTGATTTGGAACACTTTATCATATGAGTGGATATAGTTTCACTTTCATCATCTGAGAATTGTCTGTTCATATCCTTTGACCATTTATCAATTGGAGAATGGTTTGATTTCTTTTAAATTAGTGTCAGTTCTCTATATATTTTAGAAATGAGACCTTTGTCAGAACCTTTGCTTTTAAAAATATTTTCCCAATTTGTTACTTTCCTTCTAATCTTGTTTGCATTAGTATTGTTTGTACAGAAACTTTTTAGTTTGATGTAATCAAAATCTTCTATTTTGTGATCAATAAGGATCTCTAGTTCTCCTCTGGTCATAAATTTCTTCCTCCTCCACAGGTCTGACAGGTAGACTATCCTCTGTTCCTCTAATCTATTTATGATCTCATTCTTTATGCCTAAATCATGGACCCATTTTGATCTTATCTTGGTATATGGTGTTAAGTGTGGATCCATATCTAATTTCTGCCATACTGATTTCCAGTTTTCCCAACAGTTTTTTCCAAATAATGAATTTTTGTCCATAATGTTGGTATCTTTAGGTTTGTCAAACACTAGATTGCTATAGATGTACCCTTTTTTGTCCTTTGTATCTAATCTGTTCCACTGATCTACCGGTCTATTTCTTAGCCAATACCAAATGGTTTTGGTGACTGCTGCTATATAATATAGCTTTTGATCAGGTACACTTAGACCACCTTTCTCTGACTTTTTTTTTTTCATTAGTTACCTTGCAATTCTCGACCTTTTATTCTTCCATATGAATTTTGTTATTTTTTCTAGGTCATTAAAATAGTTTCTTGGGAGTCTAATTGGTATAGCACTAAATAAATAGATTAGTTTAGGGAGTATTATCATCTTAATTATATTCACTTGGCCTATCCAAGAGCACTGAATGTCTTTCCAGTTATTTAAATCTGACTTTATTTTTGTGGCAAGCATTTTGTAATTTTTCTCATATAATTCCTGACTATTCTTTGGTAGATAGATTCCCAAATACTTTATACTCTCAAAATTTGTTTGGAATGGAATTTCTCTTTGTCTCTCTTGCTGTTGCATTTTGTTGGTGATATATAAAAATGCTGAAGATTTATGTGGATTAATTTTGTATCCTGCCACTTTCTGTCGCTGGGGTAGGAAATTATTTATTTATTTATTTACCAGCTTCCTCCCAGACTGGATGGATGCAGTGGCTCCTGAGCCTGAGCTAAGAGAGAGCTCTGGGAGAGAGTTCCCCTCCCCCTCCCTGGAAGTGCCTAGGAGGTGATTAGCAGGGCTGTGCTTTGAGGACACTGTGTGTCCTAGTGACTTCTTTCAGGTTTAAGACTGAACAGGAAAGGCGACATAAAGCCCAGCCAATGTGTCCTGTGGGGCGTGGATGTCAGCAGCTGATGTGAAAAGCCCCTGTGTTCAAACTGGAAGCGTCTGCCCTGAAATCATGGTTCCTATTTCAAAGGTTCAGCTTCTCTGGGACTTCCTGGGCTGAGTTCCACAGCCTGCAGCCAAGCTAGGCACTATGCATTGCCTTGGGCTGTGTCTTCCAGCTTTTCAATCTCTTAACTACCCCCAGGTGAAAGCATAGGCAGCCTAAATTGGCCACACCCATAGTGCCTAGATCTGTACTCACTTCCAGATTGGGGTGGTTCTAGTATCTGGCTTTATATTTTAAAGTGGTTTGATTTCTCTTCTGAACTGCTGTTTTATAAGCAGAGAAGAGCTAACGGCCTGTGCCAGATTCCTCTATCTCAGTGGCTTCTCTGATCCCAGAGCCCTCCCCAACGCGATTGGCACAGTGTGCTAGCACCCAACCATCTGTGCTGGCCTTTTTTTTTTTCCTCCCCTGGGAACTGACCTTTTCTGTTGAAACTCCAGTTTCTCTTCAGCTGGTAAGTCATGCTTCCAGTCCTTGTGGTTTCTATCAGTCCAGTGCTATTTTTGAGTTTGATTTAACTAATTGGTAATGAGGGAAGAAGGGAGCTTACAAAATCGCATGTATCTTCTCTGCCATCTTGTCTCTGCCCCCCCTGTTGGTCATTTCTTACAGAACAATAATATTCCATAACATTCATACACCATAATTTACCCAACCATCCTCCAATTGATGGACATCCATTCATTTTCCAGTTTCTAGCCACTATGAAAAGGGCTGCCACAAACATTTTGGCACATATAGGTCCCTTTCCCTTCTTTAGTGTTTCCTTGGGATATAAGCCCAGGAGTAGCACTGCTGGGTCAAAGGGTATGCACAGTTTGATAACTTTTTGGGCATAATTCCAGATTGCTCTCCAGAATGGTTGGATTCTTTCACAACTCCACCAACAATGCATCAGTGTCTCAGTTTTCCCACATCCCTTCCAACATTCATCATTATTTGTTCCTATCATCTTAGCCAATCTGACAGGTATGTAGTGGTGTCTCAGAGTTGTCTTAATTTCTAAAGAAGTTTCACTATAAATCGAATATTTCTATTGATATACACTTTGTTCATCCCCCTCCTTCCTTTTTCTCAGATATAATAGTTTACCTTTGTCTCTTCATGACATTTAGTACCACCACTTTACCCTTTTTTATGGTATAATTTCCTTTCCATCTCTAGTTTCTAGGATAAATTATACATGTGTTCTTTACATATCTTTATGGCAAAATATAGTTGTCTAGATTTCTTTTTACCTTTTTAGAAATCTTTTTGAGTTTATTCTTCACCTTAGGTGTTTACATCCTCTCCTTGTTCCTGCCTTGCTGCCAAGACGGAGCATCCACAATGGGGTAAAAGTCTTTTTGCAGAAATGGAAGAGATCGCACTCCTCCCCACTCTGGTTTGACATTTTTGAGCTGCCTGCCTCCCTCTCCCTGCGTGCCCAGTCTGTTTGTCCCCTCCCCCGAGCAAATACAGTCTTTCTCTGGTGAATTTCAAGGATGTCTTCTGTTGGTGATTATTTGTGGATTTCTTTTCTGGTAATGCATTAATTCTGAGGCTTGTCATGAAGTAAGTCCTGATAGAAAACGTGGAGCTCAAGCAGCTGTCTGCCTCCACACCACCATCTTGGCCCCTATTTCCTCATTTCTTATGAGAATTCACTTACATTCTTAAGCAACAAGAAAAATAAAGTGAGCGAATAATCAGAGGTAAAAAAGAAAGCAAATCCTACTTTGAAGATAATATATGATGACTGGCTCTTAATAGTTTTATCTGGAGTATTTGTTCAAAATGTAAAACAAACAAACATACAAAAAAACTCTGCTGGAAATAAAACAATGTATTGTAAAACACAATTTAATTTAATTTAATTTAGTGTCAATAATATTCATCAAAAGGCAATACCACAACACTTGTCAAATCACAAAAAAAATCACAGTCTTTGCTCTCAAGTTTATATATTTAACGAGAAGTCTCAATATTATGACACCTTTGAGTCATTTCTACCAAAGTCATTTTCTGTTTTTCACAACCTAATGGCTTTTTACAATCAGCATTAGCATGTTTTCTTATTAAAGCTTTTTATTTCCTTTTTTTTTCTTTTTTTTTCCCTTTTTCTATGGCTGGGGTTAAGTGACTTGCCCAGGGTCACACAGCTAGAAAGTGTTAAGTGTCTGAGACCAGATTTGAACTCAGGTGCTCCTGAATTCAAGGCTGGTGCTCTATCCACTGCGCCACTTAGCTGCCCCAGCTTTTTATTTTCAAAACATATACATTGATAATTATTCAAAATTGACACTTGGAAAACTTTTTGTTCCATGTTTTCCACTCTTTCCCCTCATTTTCTCCCCTAGATGGCAAGTAATCCAATATATGAAATACATATTAAAATATATGTTCAATCCAATATATGCAAATATATTTATACAATTATCTTTCTGCACAAGAAAAATCAGATCAAAAAGGAAAGAAAAATGAGTAAGAAAATAAAATTCAAGCAAACAACAACAAAAAGAATGGAAATGCTATGTTGTGAATCACACTCAGTTCCCACAGTCTTCTCTCTGGATGTAGATGACTCTTTTCATTACAAGATCATTAAAACTGGCCTCAATCATCTCAATCATGGAAAAAGTCACATCCATCAGAATTGTATAATATTATTGTTGCAATGTACAATGATTTTCTTTTTCTGCTTATTTCATTTAACATCAGTTAATGTAAGTCATTCCAGGCTTCTCTGAAATCATCCTGCTGATCGTTTCTATAGAACAATAATATTCTATAGCATTTATATATCATAAATTATTCAGCCATTCCCCAACTGATGGGCATCCATTCAGTTTCCAATTTCTTGACATTACAAAGAGGGCTGCCACAAACATTTTAGCACATACAGGTTCCTTCCTTTCTTTAAAATATCTTTGGGATATAAACCCAGTAGTATCCCTGCTGGATCAAAGGGTATGCACAGTTTGATAACTTTTTGAACATAGTTCCAAATTGTATTCCAAAATAAATGTATTCATTCATAGTTCCACCAACAATATATCAGTGTCCCAGTTTTCCTACATTCCCTCTAACATTTGTCATTGTTTTTCCTATCATTTTAGCCAATCTGAGAGGTTTGTAGTGGTATCTCAGTGTTGTCTTAATTTACATATTTCTTAGCAGTGGTGATTTGGAGCACCTTTTCATATGACTAGAAAATATTTTAATTTCTTCATGTAAAAATTGTCTGTTCATATTCTTTGACCATTTATCAATTGCAGAATAGCTTGAATTCTTATATATTTGAGTCAGTTTTCTATATATTTTAGAAATGAGGTCTATATCAGAACCTTTCAATGTGAAAATGTTTTTCCCAATTTATTGCTTCCCTTCTAATCTTGTCTGAATTAATTTTGTTTGTATAAAACCTTTTTAATTTAATATAATCAAAATTATATATTTGGTATTCAATAACAAGTTCTGGTTCTTTGGTAACAACTTCCTTCTTTCTCCACATATCTGAGAGGTAAACAATCCTATGTTCTTCTAATTTGCTTATAATATTACTCTTTATGTCTAAATTATGAACCCTTTTCAACCTTATTTTAGTGTATGGTATTAGTTGTGGGTCAATGCTCATTTCTGCCATAATATTTCTAATTTTCCTAGCAATTTTTGTTAAATACTGAGTTTTTATTCCAAAAGCTAGGGTATTCAGGTTTGGCAAACTAGATTATTTTATTTATTGGCTATTTTCTCGTGAACCTAACCTATTGCACTGATCAATCACTCTATTTCTTAGCCAGTAACAAATGGTTTTATTCTTTATTGTTTTATAATATAGTTTTTGATTTGGCAGAACTAGGCCACCTTCATTGGCATTTTTTTTCATTAATTCCCTTGAAATTCTTGACTTTTTGGTCCTCCAGATGACCTTTGTTATTTTTTTTCTAGCTCTGTAAAATAATTTCTTGGGAGTTTGATTGGTATGGCACCAAATAAAGTAAGTTAATTTAGGTACTATTGTCATTTTTATTATATTTGCTCAGCCTATCCATGAGCCCTTAATATTTTTCCAGTTGATTAGATCTGACTTTATTTGTGTAGAAAGTATTTTATAAGTGTGTTCTTAACTTTCCCTTGAAAGATAGACTCCCATATATTTTATATTACTGGAAGTTATTTTATTTTATTTTATTTTATTTTATTTTATTTTATTTACTTATTTATTTATTTTTGGAGGCTGGGGTTAAGTGACTTGCCCAGGATCACACAGCTAGGAAGTGTTAAGTGTCTGAGACCAGATTTGAACTTGGGTCCTTCCTAAATTCAGGGCTGGTGCTCTATCCACAGTGCCACCTAGCTGCCCCCTGGAAATTATTTTAAATGAAATTTCTCTTTGTATCTCTTGCTATTGAACTTTGTTGGAATATATAAAAATGCTGATTATTTATGTGGATTTATTTTGTATCATGCAAATCTGCTAAATCTGTGAATTATTTCTAGTAGTTTTTTAGTTGATTCTCTAAGGTTCTATCAATATATCACAATATAATTTGCAAAGAATTTGTGAATTGTTTGTAGTCGTTTTTTAGTTGATTTTCTAGGGTTCTTTAAGTATGCCATCATATCATCTACAAAGAGTCACAATTTGGTTTCCTTATTAGCTACTCTTTTTTTTAATATTTCTAATACAATATTGCATAGTAATGGGGACAGTGTATAACCTAGTTTCATCTGTGCTTTTAATGGGAAGAGTTCCAGTTTGTCTCCATTACGTATGATGCTTGCTGATGGTTTTAAATTGATGCTATTGATAATTTTTTGGAAAACTACATTTATTCCTACATTCTTTATTGTTTTTAATAGGTATGGATGTTGGATTTTATCAAATCCTTTTTCTTCATCTATTGAGATAATCTAAGGTTTCTGTTAGTTTTTCTAATATTGAACTATTCCTGCATTCCTGGTATAAATCCTACTTGGTCATAGTGTATTACCCTGGAAATGATTTTCTGTAATCTCTTTGCTAATATTTGCATTAATATTCATTGGGGAAATAGGTCTATAATTTTTTCTCTGTTTTCATCCTACCTGGTTTAGATATCAGCACCATATCTGGGTCACAAATGGAATTTGGTGGGACTCCTTCTTTGCCTATTTTTTCAAATATTTTATATAGGATTGGGATTAATTGTCCTTTAAATCTTTGGTAGTATTCACATGTAAATCCATCTGACTCTGGATTTTTTTTTTTTCTGAGAGAGATGATTAATAGCTTGTTCTATTTCTTTTTCTAAAATGTGATTATTTAACTAATTTATTTGCTCTTCCATTAACCTGGGTAATCTATATTAGGTATTAGGAGTTATTCTTCCATTTCACTTAAATTATCATATTTATTGACATATAGTTGGGCAAAATATCTCCTAATTGCTTTAATTTCCTCTTCATTGGTGGAAAGTTCACCCTTTTCATTTTTGAGACTAACAATTTGATTTTCTTCTTCCCTTTTTCTAATCAAATTAACTAAATGTTTATTTTGTTGTTTTTTTTTCATAAAACCAACTCTTAGTTTTATTTATTAATTCAATAGTTTTCTTATATTCAATTTTATAATCTCGTCTTTTATTTTCAGAATTTCAAACTTGGCATTCAATTGAGGGTTTTTTTTAGCTGTCCTTTCTCTATTTTATGCAAGTAAGCATCTAGAGAAATAAAATTTCCTCTAATAACTGCTTAGGCTGCATCCCTCAAATTTTGGTATGTTTTCTTATTATTGTAATTCTCTTGGATGAATTTACTGATTGTGTCTATGACTTTTTGTTTCAACCACTCATTCTTTCATATTTGACTATTTAATTTCCAATTAATTTTTATTCTATTTTCTCCTGGACCTTTATTACATGTAGTTTTCTATTTCATCATGATCTGAGAAAAACACATCTACTATTTCTACCTTTCTACATTTGATTTTTAGATTTTTATGCCCTAATACATGGTCAATTTTTATAGGTTCCATGCACTGTCGAGAAAAAATGTATATTACTTTCTTTCTCCTTTCAATTTTCTCCAAAGGTATATCATCCCTAAAATTTCTCGGATTCTATTTACCTCCTCAACTGCTTTTTTATTTATTTTGTGGTTGGATTTATCTAGTTTTGAGAGAGCAAGGTTGTAATCCCTCACTATTATAGTTTTGCTGTTTAATTCTTCTTGCATCTTTCTTAACTTCTCCTCTGGGAATTTTAATGCTATACCACTTGGTGCAAATATGTTTAGTATTGATATTAGTTCTTTATCAATGGTATCTTTAAGTAGGATGTAGTTTCCTTCCTTATCTCTCTTAATTATATCTAGTTTTGTTTTGCTTGGTCTGAGATCAGTATTGCCACCCCTGTTTTGTTTTGTTTTCTTTTGTTTTTAACCTCCACTGAAGCATTATAAATTCTGCTCTAGGTCTTTATCTTGACTCTAAATGTATCACTATGTATTAAATGAGTTTCTTGTAAACAAGAATTGTAGAATTCTGGCTTTTAATCCAGTCTGCTATGCACTTCTATTTTACAAGAGAGTGCATCCCATTCACATTCACAGATAAAATTACTATTTCCTGTCATCTTGTTTACTCCCAGTTATATTTTAAATTTTAAAATTTAAAGAGGTTATTCAAAATAAAAAAGTAAAAAATAATAATCTTCTGGAATGAAAAATAGCTCTTATCCATCAATGTTTTAATAATTTAAGTAAAAACTATTCAGAAACATATGGATAAAATTTGTTTTATTTCAGTTCTAAAATGAAGGTGAAAGTAATTGGTAATATATATTGCAAATTTTATTGTGCCATAAGCCAATCAAAAATAGTTTCAAACTTCCAAAGGCAGAAACATTCTGGGATTTGCAAATTTTTAGTATAATCTGATTTCATAAGTCAAGCTATAGTCTATTTACAGAATTTTTCTTCCTAAAATTTTAGAGCATGGAAGTATTAATGCATATTTATTCTGTATTTTCATGTTCCATATATTTCATATTAAGTATTTTCTATTTTAAAGTAAGAACATAAGAAAACTATGACTAATTTCCATATATAATTACCAAGCAGCATGGGATTGCCTAAACTTTAACACTTTCTCATAATTACATATTATCTGTATGACATCTGTGTTTCTAATTTTAAAAAGCCCTTTCAATTTACTGAAAAAAAAATCCTTTCTTATAACACTTCCCATCCATTTCTTCTTTTTTAAAAGCACATAGTTATTGTATACATGTCACATCTTCCCTATAAATTTGTTAAGAATCTATATTGTTTGTATCGGAAGCTCATTAGTCCACAACCTTTGTCATAGTATGTCCTTGAAATATTTCATCTTAATTAAACTCAAAGGTGATAGTGAAGATAAGAAACCAGCTTTTTAAACATACTTTCCTCACAACAAGCTTTTATGATTTCTATAAGTCTCATCTATATAAGCAGGATCCCAAAAGCTAAATACCAAGAATATGATAACCAGCATTGTTAAAAAAAAAAAAAAAAAAAAAAAAAGACCAGGTTTATAAAGTTTTGACTTTTCCAAAAAAAACTGATATTGTATCTATTCTGTATGTAACCATATTAATACATGGAACTACTCTACACCCTATATTGTTAAGGGAAATGAAATTCTTTTTAAAGAAAATAGAGGGGAGTTTTCAACGAAGGTGGGGAAAAAAACAAACATATAGCACTTTATGAAGTAAAGGAGGAAAGATTCCATCCTTATCACAAAGTTGGACAATAGTTGTATAACTGAAGCTTAAAAGGAGATTTGAGCTTACCTTTCAGAAGATGATATTGGAATATTTGGACAAGAAGTTGATTGTCCTTCAAAAAACAATATAGATAGTGTGTATAAACTATTCAATGAGAGATCCTTTTAATAAGCTTCTAAAGAAGAATAGAAGAGCTGTAGTAGTAATTAGTAATTTCTTGCTCAGAGATAATGACACAGCTATTCATCTATTTGATAAGTGAATAGAAAGGTCTAAAATCCAATCCATAATAGTAAAACTCTCAGAATTTATCAAAGCAGATGACAACTATACCTGTCTAGGGTTTACATGGATACAACTAAGGAAGGACTTGGATAAGATATTCCTCATTCTCTGTGCTTCAACACCTATCTTCAGCTGCTTCCAACTATTCCCTCTGTAAATATCTACCATTGGTTTCCTGGAATCTCTGTTTTGATGAAAGATAAAGAATGGTCATCCTTCATTCTCTGGACATTATTACTCAGCCTTTAAGTGGAAACCACATTTTTCAGTTCCTTCTTTCTAAGTTGTCTTCCCCTATTAGAATAAAAGCTTTCTGGAGGTAAATACTACATTTCTTCTTGCTAGTATTTATGCCTCAATATTTAGCACAATGCCTGGTTCATAAAAGTACTTAACATATCTTTGATGACAGATCGACATACTTGCAGAAGAAAGGTAAAAAGTATTATCACTTTCTGTGTAAAGAAACTGAAGATAGTAAGGGGAAAAGCTGTGTCTTCTTCATTATTGCCTATCAAAGAAAAAGTACACAAAAATAGTAGGTTAGCAAGGTGGTGGTTAAGAATAGGAATTGGATTTCTGGACTTTGGTTTAAAATAAAGGAATAATATATTCTTGGAAGGAAATGTATCATATCTTTCAAAGATTAGTAAGTATGAATTTTCTGGTTGTCTTGAAAATTTTATCAAAATGCCCTTACTCTGAAAAGGATGGAGAGAAAGATTGGTTTGTCTCTCAAGTTAAGAACCATATAGAATACCTACAAAGAAGAAAGCTCATAGGAGACAAATTTCAAAAAGTACATGGAATTAAAAAATCCATAACTTCAGATGTTTATATACAAATACCTGAAGTTTAGGCAACAAACAAGAGGAACTAGAAGTCATAAGAGGAAACTTTATCCTGACCAATTTTGAGTAGATCTGTGAAATACAACTGGACCATAGCTATTCTTTTTTTTTTTTTTTCTCTCTCAAAAGAAATGACAGGTAAAAAGGAAAGTATGCCCTTTTATCTATCTACCTACATATATATATATATATATATATATATATACATATATATATGTATATATATATATACATATACATACATACATACATGTTAGTATTCCCACATCCACATACCATCTGAACAGAAAGATGAAATAGATGAGAAATTTGCAAAGCATAATTTGAATCAAAGGCTGATATGGTGATGGTAGAACTTCAATAACCCATTCATCTATTGGGCTTACTCTTCCACTGTCCCTCAGATGTACACAAAATTTATCATACTCTTGTTCTTGCCATGATCTAGAATGAACTTGAGGTTCTATGTTCATGAATATCCAAATTTCTTTACTATCATATTATTTTAATTTTTTTGTCTTTTCCTCTTTATTATATCTAATTATCTTCCCCTCTCATGGTGATTCAGTTCCCTAAACCTGTCAGTCCTTTCTTTATTCTTCATTCTTATATCGTCCACACTCTCTTCTTGTCCTTATCTTCATGTTTTATTAAAGCAATTGAATTGTACACAATCCTCTATTTTTAAATGCCTTGTTCATTTTCCTCCCAACAGCAATCTTGCCAAATTTCCATGACTTTCATCACATGCTGTTTTTGTTCCTATTTACAATGGTGTTGAATGGAACTGAAGAAATTAATGAACCCAGATTGGCTGAGTCCATTACAAATTTGTGTCATGTGGTCTCTATTGGACCTCCTTGCAGCAAGGAAATCATTCTCCTACTCCCTAATTGGTTCACTAACCTATTCTCTGCAGTAGTTATCATAAAATTTATTTCTTTTTAATCTTCCCGTATTATCATGTTTTTTTCATCTGAAGATTACCAGTAATACCTCAAACACACATACACACACACAGACACATACACACACACATACACACACACACACACACACAATGAAGCCATTTACTATGAATTTTTTTCTTGTCCTATATTTCTATTATTACATAACCATGAATTTCAGCTTTTTCCATCCTGACACTTATTTCTGATGTATAGTACATAAATTCTGTTTTCAGAATTCTTATTTATTTATTACACCATTTGGCTTCTACTGAAGTTAAGTTCTCTCTTGGAAACCCATAAGGTCTTTTCTCTCACTAGTTTTTGTTTAATTTTCCTTTGTCTTGTAATTTTTTTAAGATAGAGGAAATCATGAGATCTATGGTCTATATTGACTTCTATTATGAATATCTTCTGTGTTCGTTTATTTGATTTGCTTAAGGTCTTTAATTGAGTTTTTACCTGATTAGACCTTTGGTACCTTCAGACTATTTTTGTAATATTCTTCTATCACTCATTTTCTGGTCCATTTCTTTAAATATTATTTTGACTAGGAGCTAGAACCAAAGCCATTTAATCTTCCTCTAATTCTGGTAACTCACATATCAATATCTATGGTTTCCACTTCATGTGACTCCCGGTCAAAAATAGATGCCCTTCTCATTACCCATGCCCTGTTTCTCCTACTGCTTCCTCTATGTTTCTATATAATTTTCAATTTTTACTAATTATGAAAAGTAGCAAATTTCTTCTTTGACACTTTTGTATATTTTTGATGTTCTCTTTTTTTTCAGTCTTAAAACCCTTGGAATGAACCAAACTACACTTTAGGATTTCTCCCCTCATTTAAAACCCTTAATACCTTTTGAAGATATTAATAATCTGTAGCCATTTATTTTTTTCATTTTCTATTATGATTTAATATGAAATCATTGCATGACTGTCTAAATTCTCAGATCAATGTACTTTTCTTGGTTTCTCTTGACCTTGTGTTTGTATTTCAAAGTTCCTACTCAGTTTTGGACTTTCCTTAGGAAATATGTGAAGTTTTCTATTTTATAAAAAGGGTATTTTTCTCCAGTAGGATTATATTTACACTTGGAGGTTGAGTTCTGCTTTGTTGTAAACCTATTTCTTTGCCTTTTACAATATTGTTTTTCAAGATGTTCTTTTACTTTCAATACAAGATACCAGATTCAATGTGAACACTTTATACACACACACATATACACACATATGTGAATATGTGTATGTATGTACATATATTTTTTTTTTCAGTGTAGGAGTTCTATATTTGGCTATGACATTCCTGGGATTTCTCTTTGGGGGTTTCTTTCAGTAGTTCAGTATTAGATTCCTTCTATCTTCATTCATTAATTTTAATAAATGTAGTTAGCTTTAATTTAACTTAGAATTCCTTAGACTAAAATAGTGCATGACCATTTTTCTTGTGGATTTCAAAAAATACAAATTACTTTTAAGTGATCTCTCCTTGACCCATTTTCCAGGTTTTTTTATCAATAAAAATGCTAAATAATTGCAACAGACCATCTCAAAGGATGTTTTAAGGACAAATGTATGACAACATGAAGTTGAAAGGTTTTATATAAAATATTTGATAAAGAGGATGAATGTCTTATAATTACTTCTATTTTGTAATATTTTGAAATTTTCTAATATTTCTTTCTGTCTCATTATGTAATTGATTTCTTTTTTATCCTATTTTCAATTAAAACTTAATGTTTTTTCTAATATAGTTTTATTTTATAAAAAATCCTTTACTCTCTTGCCTAAATTTTAAGTATTCATGTGGTTCTTGTGAGAAAATGGAAAATTCTTCTATTCTCCCCCCGAAGTCATTGCTTGTATTTTTCTTAAGTTATTCTCTTTGGAAGGAAAATCTCTACAAGCAACTTTCTACACTGGTCAGTTTTAATTTTGATTTACTCACTTCTCCCACTTTAGTTTGTGATGAATTAGGAGCACTGTGCCAGGTTCACTCTTGGCTTCCTGCTGTGCTTTTTAAATTTTTTTTATTATAGCTTTTTATTTACAAGATATATGCATGGGTAATTTTTCAGCATTGACAGTTGCAAAATCTTTTGTTCCAATTTTTCTCCTCCTTCAACCCCTCTCCCAGATGGCAGGTAGACCAATATATGTTAAATATGTTAAACTATATGTTAAATACAATATATGTATACATGTCCATACAGCTATTTTTCTGCAAAAGAAGAATCAGACTTGGAAATAGTGGATAATTAACCTGTGAAGGAAATAAAAAACTGCGAGTGGACAAAAATAGAGGTATTGGGAATTCTATATAGTGGCTCATATTCATTTCCCTGACCTCATTCACTGAGTGTAGCTGGTTCAATTCATTACTGTTCTATTGCAACTGATTTGTTTCATCTCATTTTTGAAGAGGGCCACATCAATTAAAATTCATCATCATGAAATATTGTTGTTGCCATGTACAATAATCTCTTGGTTCTGCTCATTTCACTCAGCATCAGTTCATGTAAGTCTCTCCATGCCCTTCTGAAATAATCCTGCTGGTCATTTTTTTTTACAGAACAATAATATTCCATAGCATTCATATAGCACAATTTATTCAGCCATTCTCCAATTGAGGCACATCCACTCAGTTTCCATCCATTCAGTTTCCAGTTTCTGGCCATTACAAAGGGGTCTGCCACAGACATTCTTGCACATGTGGGTCCCTTTCCCTTCTTTAAGATCTCTTTGGGACATAAACCCGATAGTAATGCTCCTGGATCAAAGGGTATGCACAGTTTGATAACTTTTTGAGCATAGCTCCAAATCACTCTCCAGAATGGCTGGATGTGTTTACAATTCCACCAGAATGGTGTCCCAGTTTCCCCACATCCCTTCCAACATTCCACATTATCTTTCTCTGTCATTCTAGACAATCTGACAGGTGTGTAGTGGTATCTCTTAATTTGCATTTCTCTTTTTAATAATGACTTGGAGCATCTTTTCATATTGATAGAAATAGGTTCAGTTTCTTCCTTTGAGAACTGTCTGTTCATATCCTTTGACCATTTATCAATTGGACAATGGCTTGATTTCTTATAAATTAGAGTCAATTGTCTATATATTTTAGAAATGAGGTCTTTATCAGAACCTTTGATTGTAAAAATACTTTCCAAGATCATTGTTTTCCTTTCTAATCTTGTTTGCATTAGTTTTGTTTGTAAAAAAAAAAAAAAAAAAAAAAACTTTTCAATTTGATATAATCTATTTTTTCTATTTTGTGATCAATAATGATCTCTAGTTCTTCTTTGATCATAAATTCCTTCCTCTTCCACAGGTCTGAGAGGTAAACTATGCTATGTTCTTCTCATTTATTTATAATCTAATCTTTATGCCTAGGTCATGAACCCATTTTGACCTTATCCTGGTGTACAGTGTTAAGTGTGGATCAATGCCTAGTTTCTGCCATACTAATTTCCAATTTTCCCAGCAGTTTTTGTCAAACAGTGAATTCTTATCCCAAAAGCTGGGGTCTTTGGGTTTGTCAAACATTAGATTATTAAAGTTATTGACTATTTTGTCCTTTGAACCTGTTCCATTGATAAACTGGTCTATTTTTTAGACAATACCAAATGGTTTTGATAATTGCTGCTTTATAATATAATTTTAAATCTGGTACAGTTAGGCCACCTTCATTTGATTTTTTTTCCATTAGTTTCCATGAAATTCTTGACCTTTTGTTTTTCTGTATGAACTTTGTTGTTATTTTTTTCTAGGTCATTGAAATAGTTTTTGGGAGTCTGATTGGTGTAGTGCTAAATAAATAGTCGAGGTAATGCTGTCATTTTTATTATATTTGCTTGCCCTATTCAAGAGCATTTAATATTTTTCCAATTGGTTAGATCTGACTTTTTTGGTGTGGAAAGTGTTTTGTAGTTTTACTCAAATAGTTCCTGACTTTCCTTTGGTAGAATGAATCCCAAATATTTTATGCTATCAGTAGTTACTTTAAATGGAATTTATCTTTGTAACTCTAACTGTTGGATTTTGTTAGTGATATATAAGAATCCTGTTGACTTATGTGGGTTTAGTTGTACCTGTAACTTTGCTAAAGGTGTGGATTATTTCTAATAGCTTTTTAGTAGATTCTCTGGGGTCCTCTAAGTATACCATCATATCATCAGCAAAGAGTGGTAATTTGGTTTCCTCATTACCTATTCTAAGTCCTTTAATCTCTTTCTCAACTCTTATTGCCAAAGCTAGCATTTCTAATACAACACTGAATAGTAATGTTGATAATGGGCAACCTTGTTTCACTCCTGATCTTATTGGGAATGGTTCCTGTTTATCCCCATTACATTTGATGCTTATTGATACTTTTAAATAGATGCTTCTGATTATATTAAGGAAAAGTCCATTAAGTCCTATGCTCACAAGTGTTTTTAATAGGAATGGTTTTTGGATTTTATCAAATGCTTTTTTCTGCATCTATTGAAATGATTATATGGTTTTTGCTAATTTGCTTATTGATATGGTCAATTATACTAATAGTTTTCCTAATATTGAACCAGCTCTGCATTCCTGGTAAATCCTACTTGGTCATGGTGTATTATTTTGGGGAAAATTATCTGTAGTCTTTTTGATAATATTTTATTTAAGATTTTACCACCAATATTCATTAGGGAGATTGGTCTATAGTTTTCTTTCTCTGTTTTCAACCTACCTGGTTTAAGTATCAGTACCATGTCTGTGTCATAAAAGGAATTCAGCAGGACTCCTTCATTGCCTATTTTTTTCACATAGTTTATATAGCATTGGGGCTAATTGTTCTTTAAATGTTTGGTAGAATTCACATGTAAATCCATCTGGCCTTGGGGATTTTTTCTTAGGGAGTTGATGAATAGCTTGTTCTATTTATTTTTTCTGAAATGGGACTATTTAGGCAGAGACAACCCCCACTCCAGTATGATATGTATGCTACCCTCTGGTTCTATCCTCTGCTTGTGTTGGCTTGCTCCTCCTGCTCAGGACGAAACCTTTTCTGGTTATTTTCTAGATTATCATGGACTGGTAAGTTGTTGTACTTCCAATCTTCGTGAATTTTATCAGCCAAGCACTATTTTTAAGTCTGAATTTAGTAAATATTAATGAGGGTATGAGAGAAGTTTAGAATGTCACATGTGTTCTTGTCTGACATTTTGGTTCTGCACTCCTGTGGTGCTTTTAGGTGGAAAGGAGAGGTGACACTGCTTGGTATTCCATTGACTCTCTTTTTTTCATTGTTCTCTTCCTCCTAAAATGAGGTTACCCATGGTTAATTGAAATTCAGAGTCTTGAGTCTTTAGGGCCTTTTTGGGCTTATTTATAATGCTATGAATCTCAAAGCTTTTTTTCACTGTACTAGTCCCTGTCTCCACTATTTATTAATTCCAAGACCTGATGGTTGGACTTTCTGACTACCCTATGGATTTTTTTAGAGTATTCCTCTAATTTCAATACCTCAGGAAACAGATCCTTGCACGATACATATGCTGTTAGTTTCTGAATATTCTGGGAACTTAGTGTTATCTTTAGTAGTAAAACCTACTCTGCTACCCTCAGACTTAAGAATGACCTTTTTTTGTAGTTCTAGAACAAAATAAGTAATATATTAACATCTGCATTAGGTTTCTTGATCATTATTTAGTTTGGTATAGACATCCATTTTGCTGGAGAAGGTACTTGGCATCCATCTTGGCAGGAAATCAATTTAATCTTTTTTATCAAAAACATAGATAGAGAGATGGAGGCTATTCCAATCAAATTTTCAAATTTTATGCTAATCAAATTCACAGCTGGGAGAGATAGATAACACTTTGGATGATGAACTCTACATCTAGAAGTATCTTGGCAGTCTAAAACAATGCGTGTATAAAATGATAACTACAGGCTGAATATTGACAGTGTTAAAATGTAACATTTATTTATTCTAATATAATATTTTTATTTTGTAAGTATTTCCCAATTATATTTTAATCTTATTCAGAAAACAATCAAAGGTAAACTCAACTGGTGTAGTATGTTTATGTGGTATGTGATATGCTAATTTGAGAAGAATAAGCTGGAAAGTGACTCTAGAAGAGTAGCCATGATGGCAAAGAGTCTTGAGTGTAGGCCATATGAAAATTAATCAATATGGCTTTGTTTATTTTGGGAAATAGAAGAATCAAACTTGACATGCTAGTTTTCTTCAGTTATATAAAGAGCTGTCAAATATAGAGGAATTAGATATATTCAGCTTATTCCTTAATTTCAAGAAAGATATTCTAACAATAGAGTAAAACAGAAGTAAAGGATATTGTCTTGAGAGATGATTGGTTCCTCCTTGTTGAAAGCTTTTAAACAGGACCCAGTTTACCATTGTCTGGGTATGTTATAGTTATATAGCATATATCTGTGATGTATGGATTAGAAGAAATTGTTTCTGAGAACTCATCTATCTTCTATGTTCTGTGACTTGACACTGACACCTCAAGTTATAACACAAGTTTTTTTTGTTTGTTTGTTTGTTTTTTAAGGACAGGGATTGTTTCAACATTGTCTCTACTTCCCTAAGGCTTAGTTCAGAACCTGACATGTAGTTTTACAGTTGTTTCTTGATTAATTAGATACATATTAAACTGTGTGACTTCCAACAAGTCATGTAACCTCATATCATAAACTTAAGTTTTTAAGGACTTCGAAGATCACCTAGTACAAAATCATTTTACAAATGAAGAAATTGATCTGGAGGCAAGTTAAATTAATTTTTGAGGTCATATGATTTTAAAACTCATAGGTTAGATTTAAACTCATTTTCCCCCTAATAATGTTTTATTTTTTTTCAAATACATGTAAAGATAGTTTTCAATATTCATTTTTGTAAGATTTTGGGATTCATACATTTTTTTCTCTTCCCTCCCTTCTCTCTCTCCTCCCCAAGACATCAATCACTCTGATATAGATTATACATGTACAATTTATTTAAATAATTTTAAAATTTATTATGTAATACTCAAGACCTTTGACCTCCAAAGCAGCATTTTGTTTTTACTGCACCACATAATCGCTCCTCTCTAAGGATTTTTACTTATCACTACAAAAGTCAAAATTTCCTCCATAGTGTTGTAAGTTTTAAAATACCTTATACATCTTAAAGTGCTATAAAAAGTATGAGAATCACAACAGAGAAATCAAGCCTTAGAAATTATAAGAAAATATCACAAAAATGAAATTAACAATATAATTCTCCTTTAAGATTATCATAGTAATAGGCATGTATTCATATATAGGATTGATCAAAATCCACTGTTGAGATTAGCAAGTGAAATTTAATTTATTTTAAACCATGTATTAATCACCTAGTGTACTGGGGATTCAGGAAAAATAGTGTCTCTGGTATGAGTGTTTACTGAACTTTTTTTTAGAGTTGCTCTTATGAATTTGTCTACTTTTCAGGCCGCTCTCACTCTGAGAAGCTATTTTATGTGCAGTACCTGTAAGCTGGTAATGCCATCTTAGCAAATATGCTAAAGCAACCGACCTCAAAACCCATCAGTGAGGTACATATATGTCTAGCCTGAGATTGTGAAGATTTCCTGTAGCAGAAAGGGGTAGATAAGAATAATTTTTCCAATGACCCTCAAGGCAACTGGAGCAGATGCTGAGAACTTGGTCATGTATCAAAGAAACCAAAGTCATCTACTACATCTTAGGCCATTGCCCATTATCCTAACTTATTTTCTTGCCACAGGACTTTGATGACTCTGGAACAGAGAATGAGGCTGATGCTTTTGTGTAAATCTGCCTCACTAAAATTCAATTCAATCATGAGTCAAGAAGACATCAGTCCTTGCTGTCATTGGCCCTTTTCAAAAATAAAGAACAAATAAGCCTTTAGGAATTGTGCTAGATTTTAGTCTCCCGGAACTTAAAAAATTGAGTTGGAGTAGAGAATCATGAACAAATTACTAAGATCAAATTTATAAAGGATTAGGGAAATCAAATTATAAAGAGCTAGGAAAATTTCAAAGAAAGGGAGTTACCTGGATAATAGAAATGGTGGATAGGGAAGAGATTTTTAAAGAGATGATTTCATAGAGGACATTCCACCTGATTCCAACTTGAAGGATAGGAATCAAAAGAGAGAAATCATTGGGAGTAAGACTGTAACCACTAATAGGGTACTCACTCCAGGCATGGAGGACAACACCAGAAAAGACATAGGAATTAGAGAGAGAAGAATAAAACAAAGGGTGAAGTAATCCAGCTTCCCTGCAAAATAAACTGCAGTGAAGGGAATAGTATTAATGCAAAGCTGGATGAACAGGTTGGAACCAGGTCATTAAGAGCCGTGAATGCCAGTTCTTGATTTATATTGCAATAGCAAGGGATATTTTTATTATGTATTATATTGTATGTAATAAAAAATTGTTAAATACTTGTGCATAGTAGAGGTGGGGAGGAACACCATTAGAGTAAAACATATATTATTTGTCCAGCAATGTGAAGGATAGATTGGAGAAATGATAAACAGGAGTTAGGAAAATCAGTTAGAAGCCTCCACAATAACTTAGTTATAAAACAAAAAAAAAAAAAAAAAAAAAAAAAAAGAAATCTCTTTAGGCTACATGCACATATGTCCTGTAAAATCCAAGGCCAAAATGTCCATTGGAACAGTCCTTTGAAGCCATCAAATCTATCTTTTCTGACTCCTAACTACTCGGTAATTTAATTGTCATGAGATTCCAATTCTAGCCAAGGGCCATTCTCAGAGGAGAAAGATTCTAGTAAGAAAACACTAATCTTTCAGGAAAATCTTTAGGATATGAATAAATCCTTATACTTTTTGTTTTGTTATTTAGTGGTTTTAACTAACAATACCTAGTGAGAAATAAAAGCAAAATGTGTACCTCCACTATAAAGTTATAATTATTTAATGATTCGAACAAATCATTATTCTTAAAGAAATGGAACCATATTCAGACTTAAATGTACTGATGCATCCTCCTTCTGCCAAATGTTATTAGCGGTGAGTTAAAAGTAGGCCTGCTGTCACTGTGACCCCAACTGACCTCTTAATTTCTTGAGTTCAAGTCCAATTAACCTCTAGGAAGGAGCATAACAGCTCTCACCAGGCAAGTCAATAGAATCCAATAGCAATCATTTCATTTTCTGGCTTGTCAAAGGGCGGCCCTCCCACCTCACCCATTTCACACAAAGGTGGTTATTTATCACCATTTAGAGAACTGTACTGAGCAGTACCCAAGCCCAGCCTGGAGTACATTCATCAATTACACAGGCAGTATTTCGGGCCTACCACTCTGTGTGAGGCCTCAGCAATAGGGGCTATTTGGAATACTTCTCTTGTCCACACAACCTGTTGATCGATTTTCCATGTCAAAAATACTGATATCTACATAGAGACTTAAGTTGAGATGACCTAAAGTTAGTTAGGAAGATATTACAGAGAAGCCAATGCTTATTAGAACTTTATTTCTTGCCAGGTGAATTCCTAATTCGTCAAGAGCAAGAAAAGTTTGTGAGGAGTATTTTTTAAGTAAAAAAGATACTATTGTAGATTTAACAATGAGAAATAATATTAAAAAGAAATGGGAAGCAACTAAAGCCAATTATTGTCTTAGTATTGAAGTGAAGAAGTATGACAATTACCTAAATGAAAATTCAGGTAAAATATGGCTTAAACAATTCATTGCTTTGCAATTCTCCAGTATGTTTCCCTGAGAAAGATATATTGTTTGTTATTGATATGTTTTTATTTCCTTGGGAATAATAATATTTTCCTTCTAATGCCAATAGGTTTTCTATAGTTTGGCTAATTAGAGGAACATATTAAAATGTCTAAAAATAATTAAGATTGAAATATATTGAATGTTTTCAGTGTCAGTGAAATGTATGGTATTAGGTATATTTTCACATAAAATTAAATCTATTACCAGTGTGTTGTTTTTTATGACTTTTCTTCATAGTGATTTTCAGAATTTAGTGCTATTGATTACTAGATGATTTTTATAGATGAAAATCTGAAGGATAGTGATGTGAAGTGACTTGTCCCATGTCACAGAGCTAGTTAATTTCTGAAGTAGGATTCAAATCCAGGTATCCTTGATATCAAAGGTCTAGCACTCTATCTATGATGCTGTGCTTCCTCCAAGTTGGTTCAAGAAGATTCTCAAAGGTCCTGATAGCTGTATACATAATCTGCTTTATTTACCTCAGGAGCTGCATCCACCAAGTTATCTCCCTGGACTCTGACTATGTAAACTCTGCCTGAACTCTAGCTTCTAAGAGGCTGCACTCACCAACAATGGCTTTGGCTATGTTATTATGAGTACATTTGAAATTATGGCTATGAAGCCTCTTGGAAAATATATGAAGCCTCAAATGATAGCTTCTATTTGAAATATTTTTAATTCTTCTGGTCATCAGTGTTGTACTTCCTCCTCTCTCTCTAATAATGACGACAGTGTCAGTGATGATGGTGATGATGATTCTGTTTTTATTTTACATGTCTTTTGTACACTTCTTTTTTTTTCTTTTTTTGATAGAATCTAAACTGTATGACTACAGGAGATGTTTTACTCTTATCTTTCTATTCCCTTGTCTATCACAGTGAAAGGAACAGATTAGGTGCTTGATAAATGCTCCTTGAATTGAATGCAATTTAATGTGCCACATGATTATACTTATTTCCAGTTTTCATTTCACCAACTTTTGTACTTCTCTTTATTGACTTTTGTATCTATTTCTTATATTGATCAGAAAATTTACTATGTGGTTAACAACTTTCTAGTAATGTGACTCTAAGAATTTAGATGTCATCTTTTCTTATCTCTTACCTGAATTATTTCTGGAACTTGAGATAATCTCTATACTATGATGAAGAATCATAATATGCTTTGCATGGAAACCCACTTGTCTTATTTTAACTTCTAAGGCAATTTGGCCAGATCATTATATTCAGTGATCTGATGACTTAGACTTAAAACTTAGAGAAAGGCTTAAAAATATTGTGTTGATCTGAGGAAACTTTACACTTTATAATTTCTTGATAGAGTAATACAGATTTCAGCCCATCCATGTGTTCTCATTCTATGTGATTCTTGATATCCTCCAATAAATTCTCCATAGAAAAATCTACTCATAAATCTTCTACAGAAAATATAACCCTAATGAGGTCTCAAGGAAAATAAATTAACTTTATTACCTTTGAGAGCAAGAGTTAATTATTTAATGCACAGAGGGTACTAATATGGGATCACAGATTCTCAGAGATGAAAATTATTTTCATGGTCACTTAGTTGAACACCTATCTGAAGCATGAACCTTTGAAATATGCTGGTATTTTAGAATTTTGTTTTTAAATAATGCAAAATTTTGATTCATTTCAGAGGAAAATGAATGGGCTTGTTATTTTCAAGGCATAAGTCACTTAATAAGGATAAGCAGAGTCCTGTAAGAAAAAAGTAAAATATGAAAAGAATTGATGAAGACAGACAAACCTTATCAAAAATCCTGAATTTTCCATCACCAAACCTAATTCTTGTCTTTTGCTGAATACTAGAAGATAAAGAAAAGTTGCTGATTCTCAGATATAATTAGTTATCCTGTGTTAAGAATATATTTTAATTATTTTAGCTTAGTTTATTTTACCATTCAAAATTAGTAAATTAAATTCATTAGATTAAAAATTAAAATCAATCAATCAGCATTTATAAAGCACATTGTAAGTCATGGATTGGTACTTGAGATACAAAGACAAGCCACATGACAAAAATATTTTCCTATGATTTTCTGCACATATTTATGATGTTCTACATGTATTTATTTCTGCATATGTATAATATCTCTATATAAGAATGCAATCAGTTTAGTCATTTTTCAATCATATCTGACTCTTCCTGACCCCATCTAGTCTTCTCTTGGAAAAAATACTGCAGTAGTTTGGTCATTTTCTTCTTCAGTTCATTTTGTAGATGAAGAAATTGAGGCAAAAAAAACTGTGACTTAACCAGGGTCACACAAGTATTATGTTTTTGAGGCCAGATTTGAACACAGGAAGAGGAATCTTCTTGACTACAAGCCTGACACTCTATTTACTGTGTTCTCTAGCTGTCCTGTAAGAATACAAACATTTAGATTATAATTACACGACACACACACACAACACACACACACACACACACACACACATACACAACCTTTTTTCCCCAAGAATTAGTAACTCCTTTTATAAAAAAGTAACATTACTGTATAAGATTTTTCCTTTATATATTCACATATAACAATAGAAAACAGTGGTGCAAAATATTCTCCACTTTAGCTTTTTAGTTTCCTACTCTTATGTATTAAAAGCTACCTAATAGAATTTACAGTTGGAGAAACCTTTTAGAGGCAGTTCCCTCTATATTTTTTTATCAAGTCCGTACTCACAGAATCTACTTAATGTCAATTTTGTACTGTGGCTACATTGCCCAGAGTATTTTATTTTAAACCTGCAGGACATGATGATAAATTGATAATTGACCCCAAGGCTAGAGCAAATAAAGATGCCCTGTTTTTCATTAGTACAGTATTACCTAGTTAAAAGAAGAGGAGACATGCTAAAGTGATTCAAAGTCAGTTATTCAAATCTGGACTATAATAGTTGTGGCTAATCATGGTCCTAAAGATGAGGAAATTAACCTTCTTTTATTGACAAGTAGGGAATTATGGGTGTAGAATGCAGCAAACTTTTTCAGAAATAGCTAACAAATAAGACTAGCCTTATTTAACTCATTTTATTTTTATTTTTACGTATTTATTATTATTATTATTATTATTATTTTTCTTAGAAAGGGCCATTGTCTGGTGAGAGGGAATGAATGGAAATCATTGTATTATAAAGAAGGCTTCTATAAAACTTGATGGGGGCAGGGAAGATGAAGTCGGGAATTGAAGTACCATTTTCTTTTAAAAAGAAATGAGCCAGTTTTTTATCCTTGTTGCGATTGACATCAAAACTCCAGGGGAGAGAGAGTAAGATAGCCTGCTTTCTTTCAACAAACATTTGTTAAGCAGCTAGCTACTTGTGATTAGCACAGGAGCTGTAAAGAAGTAATGTAAAAGCCCTTAAAAAAAGATTTAGTCTCCTAGGTAAAAGAATAGGTACCCAAACTACTAACATGTAAATTAGATCTTGTTGCTTTGGTTCAGTCATTCCTTCATGCCAGATTCTTAAGTTTTCATGGACCATAACACACCAAATCTATCTAAGGGGTTTTCTTATGAAAAATGCTATAGTGGTTTGACATTTGATTCTGTAGTGGATTAAGACAAGCAGAGTTTAAATGACTTATCAAGGGTCACAGAACTACCAAGTGTTTGAGGCTGATTTCAACTCAGATCTTCCTTACTCCAGGCCTGATACTCTCTCCACTGAGCTACTTAGTTGCCCCCAAAACCATTATTTTATCTTAGACCTGAAAAAGCTATATTAAATATGCTATGAAGAGTCAAACAAGAATAATTTACTTCCTCTTGGGGAGAGAGCAAGAGATTTTTTTTGTAAGAATAACACTTGGTTTGCTATTGAATGCAGATACAAATTTTAACAGGACCAATGTGGGGGAGATGTGTTTGGAAAAAGCTTCCCCTTTCTGTCTCCCACTCCTACCAAACAAAGTTTAAGAGCAAAGAAAAGGACAGGGAAAAAAATATATATATATATATAGACTGATGACGTCCTTGGACTGACTGGTAAACGGTACATACAAAGAGCAAAAAAAATATAAACCCTACTCATAAGGAACTTAGAACCTAATAGATCATGTAGAACATGATAATGGATGCTTATGTTGCTGTTTAGGAGGAGAAAATAGTCATAATGAAACATAGAAAAAAAATGGTATAAATCTTTTGACCTTACAGACATAATTTTCTGCCAGATTAATTATAGAAGGGTTGAATTTATATATACCTTGACAACAAGTAAGTATAGTTTTGTGAAGAGTGAGATAGTTGAGAATTCAAGGCAGAACAAATGACTTGAAGAAGAAAAAAAAAACAAAACAAAACAAAACAAAAAAAAAAAACAAAACTAAAACATCGTTGCTTAGGGATGATTCAGGAGGGCTTGTAGAAATCAAGAGAAAGTACATGTATATAAGTTTTTGTTATGTTGGAAAGAATGACAACCTGGAATTGTGGAAAACTGGGTTCTAGTTTTCTGATCTGTCATTGGCTAGTTGGATGGACAAATCCCTTAACCTTTTTAGACTTTCAAGCAGAAGGAGCTGAATGACTGAACTCCTTTCTAAACACTTATCATTATTAGATTAAATATGGAAAAAATATCCCCAAACTGGCAATAATACTAACACACATATGCATACACATACATATATAATGAAGAAAACAATAGAATGTGCTTATTTCCCCTAACAATATTTTTTGGAGTCTGAGAACAACTAGTCTAAATTAAAGGACTTAATTTTACAGATACTCTAAATATTTTCATTCCATTTGTTATCTTTATGCACAGACAGTTTTTATAGCTATTCAGCCTTAATCAGTGTTGTAGAGAAGAGACCAAGGTCTCCCATTTCATCCAGAGCCATTACCAGTTGTCCTGATCTATCTCTGGCTATTGGACCCAGATGGCTCTGGAGGGGAAAGTGAGGCAAATGATCTTGCACAACCCTCCCTCACTTCAATCCAATTTACTTGCATGGGATGGTATCCCTTGACTGATATCATGGTTCCCTTTGAGAATGAAGGACAAACAACAACAATAGATTCCTCTATAGATGGAATGAACTCCTTCCTATCCTTTGCCTCTTAGAAAAAGGGCAGAATACCTGTGTTTCTTAAAAGTTTCAGTTCAAATGACACCTCCTCTACGAATCCTTCCTCAATACTCTAAGTGCAAGTAATCCCTCCTCCCATTATATTATACTTATTTATTTTACTTTTATATTTTTATTTCTTTACTTCTCAAGTGTATATTTGATTTTTTGCCCAAAGGACTATTTTATTTATGTCTATCTGTCCCTAGCTATTAGTAGTTTTCTAGTATATAGTAGGCACTTCATAATTACATGTTAATTGACCATTTTTTGTTGCATATTAAAAGCAATCTATAAAATCTAGTAGTCTAATATGGTAGAAAGAGTTTTTAAGTAAAAAGACTGAGGTTCAAAGGATTGGAAATTTTGAAGGAACCTATGAACTTGTTTAGTCTAATGATTTCAGATATCCATAGACTAACAAGAAGTCTGCTTATGAAGAAAAATAATTTCATTATTATCATATCTCTTTGTAATTTTATGTTCTTTTGCTGTATTCATTTAAAAATACTATGATGAAATAGGGTGTATAGATTTCATCAAACTTTTAAAAGGGTATAAAAGACAAAAAATGCATTCCTAGTCTTTGCTCTAACACAATATTTTTATGATATAGCCAAAGAAAATGAAGACTAAATACATTAAGTAAACTTATTCAAGTAAAGAAGTAAATAAATGAAATTATTTAAAGCTAGTATTCTGGCTCCAAAGTGATCACTCTTTTCACTGTCATTAGCAAATCAAAAGATTGGCATTTATTCTCTGCTAGAACTTGAAACAGATTCCTTAACATTTAACTTCTTTCTCTATCTGTAAAATGCAGAGGTGAACATTATTCTCTCTGAGGTCTTTTCCCAGTTTGATTCTCATACTTCCCACCCATTCCCTGAAAATATTTGGGAATTTTACTGTGGACATTTTCAAGTGTTTTTTATGTGGCCTTTCTTTGAAAAGTTGAGTGTGTCTCATGTGGTTCTAACAATACTTATTCAGTGTCTGCAAAAAACTAAACTGAGAATAGAAAGCATAAGTTACTAAATAGGATTCTTTGAATTCATTTTTTAAATAATTTCTTGAAATTATCACTGGAAGTTGTGAAAATTATAAGTTCTACTCTTGAGAACAATAGCATCTTAATCAATAAATAAAGAAAAGGTCAAAAAGAAAGGATCTAAAATATTTTATTTTGAGGTCAAAGTGCAGACAGTTGATTCATGAAATGGGTGATAGTAAAACAGTAATTCAATTAAAATTATTGATTTGTTTTAAGTAGCTCTTTGCCAAGGATATCCACCTATATTTATTGGGAAGAAAGCCACTTTTTCCCCTTGTCTTTGACTAAGCTGTTGTCACTGAAATAAGTGTGAAATCAGCAAATGTACACACATTTACTACTGCAAATAAGCCGCCCAGAATCTAATTAGACAAAACTCTGCCCATCTGTTCTGCATTATCATGGGGCTTGCTCAAATGCATGTTGTTTCATTACTAAAAGGCAGAGAGAAGCAAATTGAATTGAGCTGGACTTCCTCTTAAAGAGAGATCAGGGCATAAAGTCAAACCCTTGCTGTGAACTAACAAAGGACCATTGGGAAAAAGTGGAATGAGAAGTGATTTCTTTTTCTAAGGCCACATGTCTAGTGCTTAGTATGGGCCATAAGGGAGTGTTCATTCTATTGTTCCGTACAAGAAGACATGAGCTGTCACAATATAAACCTTGTTCACTATGCAAATTGTTGATTTTGGTACTTACTCCCTAGTGGCAGATGCCCTTTTATTAGCTGTATGTCATGGTATGTTCAATTGAGTTTAACTTGGGCCAGTAGAAAACTGTTAGCCTGGAAATGAGAGCAGATTTCAAGGAGGATGGAATTTATGCATTTTATTCTGCTGTAACCTGCACTTAGTTGTTTTCGAGTCAAACCCCAAAACAATTTGAATATACTAAATAAAAAAAAATTCTTCAGAGCCCAGTTTTATATAACTATTTACACATCATATTTAGAAAACAATGGTATGATTTCTAAGGCTTTAAACTAGTTTTGACTATTCCTCTATGAATAGGGAAAAAATAATTGCTGATATTTTGGAAGAGATTGGAAAACTAATTATTTTTTCCAATGGTAGATTTAAAATGGTAAAAATCTAACATTCTATGGTAAGCATTCTATACTTTGGTCTTAGAGAAATTCTTCTAAAAAACACATTTTCCCCTATATGATAAATTTGTGCCATTTTCTTCAGTAAAAGCTATTTTCTTTGTACAAATGGATGCATTTTATCCTGGATCCCATTCATACTTATTTTTTAAAATGTTTATCTCTTTGTAGAAATGCACTCTAATAAGGAACCAATCTGGCAGCCTTCAATAGGAGCTAAAGAATTAGGTTCCAAGTTAAATTTAGTAGCTTTTCCCATAAGTATTTTTTTTCTGATAAAAGGTTATATTATATCAAAAAAGAACTATATCCAATTGGTAAAAATCTCAAAAATGGGAGGCCTATGGCCACTGATGCCATATGGCTTTTTATTCTCCCATATTTTTCATTCCTCTTGTGTCTAATTCTTTTTCCTTTTTTATGCTATCAGCTTGAGGTACAATGGAAAGAATATTGGATTTAGTACTAGGAGAGAGCTGGATTGAAATCTCACCATTGATACTTAGCAGCTCTATTCTCTTGACAAAGTTGTTTAATCTCTATTGGCCTGAGTTTCCTTATCTGTAAAATAAGAATGATGATACCTATTGTTTTTGTGCTATTTTGCCTGATTCTTCATGCCCTCATAGACCATAGCATGTTAATGCTATCCAAGCAAATTTGCAAATATACCAGAGTCGTTTACCATTTCTTTCTCTAGTAGATTAAGATACATCTGGGCTAAGTGATTTGCTCAGGGTCATATAGCTAGTACACATTTTAAACCAAATGTAAACTCTGTTTTTTGTTTGTTTGTTTGTTTGTTTTTCTGAATCCTGGTTCTCTATCCACTAAGTTATCTACTGCCTCAATGATAGCTATAACATAGCATAAACTTCATAAAGCTTTTTTTTTTTTTTTTTTGAGGACAAATTAGACAAAGAACACAGTGGTAAGGTCTGATGCATCTACATTCTCACTGCCTTGTTTAATATCTCACATATTGTAAATTATTTTTAAATGCTTGCTGAGATGAAATAAAATGCTATATAAGTACCCATTATCATTATCATCATCATCATTATTCCGTAGTAACAAACAAGAAAACCTCAGCTTGTATATTTTGCATAAATTCTTCATGCTTACTTTTGAGGGACTTTTCAGCTTGCCATTCTACATCATACCTATGGTTAGAGTTCCTAAAATCCATAAAAATGAATTGTCTAAAATTCATCCTTTGCCTCAAATCTTTGTGATCTATATATGTTCATTTTTTTTGTTATTAAGTTGACTTCCACAGAATCTTTGAAGCTTCTTTTATTTTTTCCATTCCTAATATTATCTTTCATTCCAGTTCAATAACTCATTGCTTCCATCTTGAAGTATAATCATCATCTATTAGCTTATCATCTATTAAATGGACATTTTAATAAATAATCACTATATGCAGAAAACTGATTAAAGGATGTTAGAAAACTAAATTTGTCCTACTGAAATTTGGAGTCTAATAAAATCAAATGATATATTCTAGTATCATATTATTATACAAAATATTGCATGGTTATTAAAGAAATGAGAGTGCCATACCAAAAAAAATACAATTCCTTGATTTGTGGAATAAGGAAAAGCTTTTTAGAGGAGATAAACTTTTGATTGGAACTTAGAGGATAGTTGTATTTTCAATATGTGGAAATGGCTGTGAAAAAAAAAAAGCACATTCAAGGAATAGGGAGAGATCTCTTGGCTAGAAACCAGATTTGGGAATCATTTCCCTAGGACTTACTACAGAAAATGTAAACAGTTATTAAATCCTTAAATGGATGAGTATGGAAAATGGATTGGAGAGCTTATTTAGCAGAAGGTTAGGAAACATGAATATAATGTTACCATACCTGTAACCAAGATGGACAAAAGGTAAATACAGAAAAAGAAGAGTCAGCAAAATATGGTGTCTTGAGAAGAGAGAATATTCAGAAGAAATGAATTAATGATAGCGTCAAATCTTGAAGAGAATTCAATTCAAAAAGGGTGAGAATTGAAAAAGGTAGTTGGAGTCATCAATTAGTAGGCCATTTTGATGATGTTTCAGAGACTAGTTTGAACAGTGTTAGGGACAGAAATCAGATGGCAAGAGTTTTAGGAGAGAGTAAGTAATGAAAAAGAGCATGAATAGGGAATAACTTTTTTTCAAGATTAACAATAAGGGAGAGACAATATAATAGCTGATTGGGATAAAGAGGTCAAGAAGTAACATGAAAGCATAGTTTGGTAGGAAGACTTAATTGAAGACTTGAAAATGTTTATTTTGACATGGGAAGAGCAATGGCGAAGAAGGGGAAATATCAAAGTCATAGGAGAACAATTTATTTTGGGGAAAGAAATGGAACTTGAAAGTAAGTCAACAGCAAATCTAATGAACAAGTATTTATTCAGTATCTACTATGTAACAGGCTTAGTTTGGGCTTCTATTGTCTCTCATGCAGCATATTCAATAGGCTTCCTAGTCCATCTTCTTACTTCAAAACTCTGTCTAATCTTCATAACTATCTGACTTAATATATTCTATAAAGTATTGCTACAATTATCATTCTAACATGTTATCTTATTTCTATCATTCTCCACTTAAAAAAAAATTCAAAGATTTATTATTGCCTACAAAGTAGTAAAATCTTTGTTAACTTCCCAAATACTTCACAATTTGACTTCAAATATACGTTTAGACTCCTGTCTTTATCCAAATTCCTTGAAGATAGGAACTGTTTTGACGTTCTTAAGCACAATGCCTGTTACATAGTAGATACTGAATAAATACTTGTTCATTAGATTTGCTGTTGACTTACTTTCAAGTTCCATTTCTTCCCCCAAAATAAATTGTTCTCCTATGACTTTGATATTTCCCCTTCTTCGCCATTGCTCTTCCCATGTCTAAATAAACATTTTCAAGCCTTCAATTAAGTCTTCCTACCAAACTATGCTTTCATGTTACTTCTTGACCTCTTTATCCCAATCAGCTATTATATTGTCTCTCCCTTACTGTTAATCTTGAAAAAAAGAAGGAAAATGTGAGAGATATTATAGAGTCAGTAATAAGTAGGTAATAATCAAAAATCAAGCATATGATTAGATATGGAGTCTATGATAAAGGAAGCAGGCAACTCTACTTCTGACCTTTAAATATTTTAAAAGAATAGTAATGTCATTAGAGAGAAAGAAGGAAAAAGAAAAGGTAAATTTTAGAAAGAGAAGATGACGTTTCATTTTGAATATGTTAAACTCATATTAAGTTGTGATAGAGATCTAAGTGAAGATATATCACACCAGGAGGGGAAAGTGTATATCTGGAGTTTGGTGAAGAAGTTTAATCTGAACAGACATATGTATTGTCCATTCACATGAGTTCTTCAGAGGAAATGTAGTATAATGGATGAAAAGACAGTCAACAAGACCTGGATTCAGGTATTGCCTTCAATATGGAATAGCTTTTTATCCTTCAAAAAATTACTTAATCTCTCAGTCCCACTCGGTAACTATCTTGGACTAAGCTTCAGAGAAAGTTCCAACCTGTATTTGTAAAAGGAGTTTTATTAGCTGAAAATTCTTTATACCAAAGATATTAGTTACAGTCTCTATTCTTCTTTCTATCCCTTTGGTTATTTTAGGAGAAGCTTTAAGAGTAGAAGAATGCTAAGGACAATGCCTGTGAGTATGATTACACTTGTTGGATGGGAAATGACTTTTGAGAGAGCAGGTTAAGAACATATATATTAAGTAGACAGAGGAATAAGTTGATCATAATAAAAAAGAAGTAGTAAATAGACAATAAAATACTTACTTCTCGAAATTTGTGAGGGAATTAAAGAAAAGGGGTTAATGCTTTGAGGAAAGCAAAAAAGTTAAGAGAAGGGAAATTTAAGATAGAGAATCCTGATCACATTTGTAGGAAGAAAATTATAAAAAATGGGGATGTTGATTAATCAAGACATAGAAGACCAAATAACAATAGAGCAAAGCCCCGAAAGAAGATGTCAGGTGACAAGGTAAAAACAGAGAGAGGTGAGAGATTACTTTTGACAAAGGAGAGGCTTACGTGCTTCTTTGAGAATAAGGAATAATCAGTAAAGTAATAGATATTTTTGAGGTAATATGTCTCCAAAAATGAGATGATGGAGGTTTTCTTTTGTTAAATTTTTCTGAGTCTTTCTGTAAAGACAGAAAACAGTTTCATTTTATTTTATTGGTCTGTTTTGTACTAAAGAAGCACTATGATGTAATGGAAGAGGGACTATATCAAGTAAGAGAATTGCAGAATCTTGGGAGTTAAAAGTTACAAAAAGTTATACTTGAATAATTATCATCCCTAAAATCTACTGAACATGTAACCTTCCAGTATTTATTTGAGGTGCTTTGGTGAGGTCCTTTGACTTCCAAGACATCCCTTTCTATCTTTAAATAGCAATAATTTTTAGAATATTTGAGATTTTATAAAACCTAATTTGTTTTTCTTTGTGTCATCTCTTTATTGATCCTGCTTCTGTCCTCTGAGGTCAAGCAGTATAAGGGTTTTAGTTTAATTTAGTTTAGTTTAGTTTTGTTTTTGATGATGGCTTTTGAAATACTAAAATAATTTTGAAATATTTAAAAACCGCTTATGTTTTTCAGTCTAAAAATGCCAATTTTCTTCAAATGATCATTAACTAACACGAACTCAAGGCTCTTCACTCTTTTAATTGCTGCCTTCTGAATTCGTCTAGGTTATTAATGTGCTTCCTAAAATTTAAGATTCATAAATCATTGTCAAATATATGATGATCAGAGCAAAGAACTGTATAACTGTCATTTCCCTCATTTAGGACCACATTTACTGTTTTTATCTAACATCACAGTATGGTCATACTTCAATCTATATTCAGCTCCAGGGCTTTCCCCCAATGCCTCTTCACAAATATTTTCTAAATATGCTTTTCCCATTTTATACTTGTAAAGTTGATTTTAGGTTAAAATATAAGAATTAACATTTATTTCTATTACAGTTTGTAATAAGTTTCCATACTCAGAAGGTTTTCAACAAAGCATACTAGTAATTTACAAAAATATAAAAAATAAACATATATTATAGCTTCTTTTAACTCAGTAAAGGGTAATCCAACAGGCATCAAGGAGCTGGAACATTGAGGAACAAGAGCCAAAAACAGAAATTTAGGGCAATGTCTAGAAGGAGAAGGATTCCTGGAGGGGCAGGGTAACTGGACTTTATCTCTTTTATTTACATTTTATTTTTGCCATATGTAGCTTGTTTGTACACATTTTTTTTTGCTTATCATCTCCCCTATTATATTTCAAGTTCTTTGAAGGAAGGGACTATCTTTTAAGTATAGATACGTTTCTTTAAGTCAGGGATATTTTTATTTTTTATCCCCAATGTTTAGCACAGTGCCCAGAATCTATTATTGAGGAAACTTAATTGCTATGTATTATCAATGAATCATTTTTTATTCACTAGTTCTTAGTTTGATATCATCAAAAATTTTATCAGCAACTGAAATTAAACTCACCGGTCTAAAATTTGCAGATTTCATTAGCTTCTTTAAAAAAAAAAAAAATCGGGACATCTGCTCTTTTCTAATCCCAAAGTTTTCCTTTCTTCCCACTCTTTCAAAGGTCACTGACAGTGACTCTGCCCTCACATCTGCCAATTCTTTCAATACCTAATAAAGTATCTGGGCCTGATGACATTAACTCCTATAGTACAATGCAGGGCTCTTTTTCAAGTTCCCTACTGATACAACATATCTACTTTCAAATTTAACCATTTTTGTTCTGTATTTTACGATCCAAAACTCATTCATCTTTAGACAAAACATGATTCAAAATAAAATTTAATAGTTCAGCCTTTTCAGCTGTTATAATTATTCCATACATTCACTGGCTATATCCTTGTTATGAGCCTCCATTTCCCCACAACAATTCATATTTTCAAAATATAGGCTAAAGAAAAGGAAAAGGAAATGAAAAGATAACCCCTTTTTATTTTGTTTGGCTTTTCTTACAATGCTCATCTTCTTCTGATCTTTAATAATACTGATCATCATCTTAAAAATTGTGCCATGTTTTTGTGCTAGTCATCTGTTCCCTGCCTTTTATTGTTTCAAAATTTATGTTTATAACTTTTTTTTTTAAGTTTTAAGTTGGTTTGGTGAGTTCCTTTTGTAATGATATCAAGCTCTTTAGGCAAGTGTCCCTGTCTTCCTCACTAAAACTCTTCTTCACTTTTTCTTCATAAATTCATTCAGGAGAGCATTCTACCCCTTCTTCATTAACTTTCCCTTTTCAAATTTTAGTCCAGAGCATCAGTGCTTAAAATACCTTCTTCTGCTCTTTCAAAATCTACAATTCATGTTATTCTATATCTACCTTTTCTTTATCACAAAGGAAAATAGTTTACTTTTCCCCAAATTCTTCACCCCTGTTTTGTGATTAGGGAGAGTGTAACCCCATCTGAACCCACAGAAAGTGTCTTATACTGATTCACCATTCCTGAGGGGAAAAATCCTCTCTCCTTTTTTTTCTGACTAACAGGTTGATAGGGTGTATCCAGAGTTATTTAAAGGATGAAATTAGCACCAAATTAAGTCAAGAATTTATTGTTCTATTTTTGACAGACACAGAATTCAGTAAATGTCTAGATAAATGAAGCCCTACATCATTACTATCTCATGGGCCCATTCCAGGTTTGTGATCTGTTTTCCAAACTCCTAAAAGCCTAATTTTACCATTCCTTATTAAATATATATTTCCTATTAAGAATTTATTACTACTATGTTTTCAGCCATGGTCCAGAAATAAAAATAATATTTTAAAGAAAATTATCTTTATTTCCCAAATCTACTTTTTTATCTTCAGATTCCATTTTTTTTCATGTTTATCAGTAACCAAATCAACAAATGTGTCTTCAGTTTCTTTTCACAAAAAATCTTCCATTCTATTGATAGAAAATTGATATTTTAGGTGTCAATCCAGAGATATTCTACTTTTGTTGCAATTGTTTACCTAATTAGTGTAGTTTTGAGGTATCTAAGCTTAACATATTATACATATTTTATATATGTGTATTATATATTATGTTCATACACAAACACACACACACTGTCTCTAGATCTCTCTCTCTCTCTCTCTCTCTCTCTCTCTCTCTCTCTCTCTCTCTCTCTCTCTCTCTGTCTTTGTCTTTCTCTGTGCCTCTCTCCATACATCTATATCTATATATCTTTAATACCTCAAAATTACACTAAGACTTTTGAATCACTATAGGAAGTAAATATATAAATATATTTGTCACAATAGTTTATATAGTATGTATATTACATATACATATGCATGTATGTATATCTATATATGCATAGCTATTTTAACTTTTTCTACTTCCTCTACACAACATAATGATTGAGTTAAGGCAATGGTTTAAATAAATTGAAAGTATTTTCCACAGTAGTAGGACCTTAGTGAACAATTTTCCTCCTCCCATTTTACTATTTAAATATTCGTTTTCTGTTACGTAGGATCATCTTTGGGACTTCCATAAGACTTTTTAAGGCTGCTGTGATAGTCATTTTTAATACACATGCAAAGGTAAGACATTAAATAAATCATTAAACTATTAACCCATGAATATGATCAAATCTTGAATTTTGTTTCCCCCTTGAATTGGCCTCATAACAGACTTTCTCACCTAAACTACCTAAGAAATGATTTCATAAAGGTTTCTGACTTTGCTTTTTAAATATTTTACAATTACAATGCAAAATACATTAAAATAAAGTTATATTTTTATAGATAGATATCTTTTCATCATGTATATACCATCACAAAGCTACTGTTGCAAAACTACTGTTGTCAGAAATATTCCTACACTGCAGAATCCTCCCAACAGGCAATCACTCAGATTACCTAAACAGATTTCCAAAATGTAGAAAATGAGACTGCTTATCCCACAAATATAGGGGGAAATCTAGCTTTTAGCAGTGAGTGGAGAATGTTAATTCTATGTACTGAGGTCCTATATTGAATTCAGTTATTGTTTCAGACTACACAAATAGCATCATTCCTGAATATAATGCCCAAAGCATACTCCCTCATTGGGTTATAATCAAGGATAGTTTGGGGGAGATGTTGACAAAATATCTGTAGGTATGCAGCCCTCCATAAGCTACTCACTGTAATTTCTTTTTTTTTCTATTTCTGCACCCTAGATATTCAGTGAACAAATGTCTTTTTTTGGGGGGAGCAGCATTTGTTTTTTCCCCAAATAGCCACCTGAAATCAGATTTCATAGAATAATAGAACTTTAGGGCCTCTTTGTTTTCTGATCTTTTTACAACAGATACAGGGAAATTGAGATGAAAAGAAATAAAAGTCCAAGATCAAAGAACAAATTTCTGTCTTCTAAATTCAAAGTTGTATTATTTTTATCATAAAACACTTATCACAATGGAGTGATACATAGGAGAAGACAAGATGATTCTTTGGCATTAGGGGTACTGAAGAAGGGCAATAGGAGCAGAAAGGTGAAAGGATACCTTCCTGCCATCTATAGTTTAAGATGAATACATTGCATTACTAAGAAGAGAGCTGTTATATAACTTGATATTTTATTATTTCTAATATAATACTACATCACATTTATTGTTCACAATTTATATAATACTTTATGATTTACAAGGGGTTTTCCTCCAATAACCTGGAAGAAGATTGCTTAAACATTATTATCCTTCTCTTATAGGTACGAAGTAGAGGCCCAGAGAGCTTGTCTGAAATCACACACTTAACAAATATTAGAGCATGGATTGGCAATCAGGTCGCTCACTGGATAGAGTTCTGAGCCTGAAGTCAGGAAGACTTATCTTGGTGAATTCAAATAATATTAGACACCTATTAGTCGTGTGACTCTTTGCAAGTCACATAACCTGTTTGTCCCAGTTTTCATATCTGTAAAATGAGCTAGAGAAGGAAATAGCAAAACACTCTATTTTTGGCAAGAAAACACCAAATGAGTCACCAAGAGTCAAACATGACTAAAGTGACTAAACACTTTTCAATAGTAACACAATCAAAATGATCACATCTAGATCTTCTGATGTTAGCTCTAGTGTCTAGTGCTGTGTGGTGAGATAACATTGATTTTACTGTATTGATTGGGACTACACTCAGACTCCTCTAAGTTTCATTGTATGGAAATAGCCCTGTCTAAAAGATACTTCTTACATGGAGTTGTACACTCTACACTCTAAGTTGACACCCACAATTTTGTATTAGACATACAGTTAAACAATCTGTAGTTTCACTTTTGACAGGTTTGCAAAATAAAGGTAAGAGCATAGAACACAGTTGAAAACAGTCTTTTCTTTTACCTAGAATTTATATATTTTCATAGATATTCAGATATGATATATGTACACATTGCAGTCATGTTAGTTGGGGCATATGGCCCAGAATTCTTGCCCAGAATTTATATATTTGCATAGATATTCAGGTATGGTATATGTATACATTGCAGTCATGGGAGCATTATTAGACCTGAGTACCTTAAATATTTCTGGTGTATTCATATTGACAATCAGTGACCTTAACAAAAAATTTTGAAGACTTTGAAAAATTCTGAAATCAAATAGTTGCCTGAAGTTAGGTATTCCAAGTCAGAAGCATTGTCTGATTAGCTTCTTGTAACAGCTGATAATCCTTCTATTTGCACTAGATAACTTCAGTTCTCCCTTCACAGAAAGAGGCTTCTAAATATTGTATCTGAGCAGATGGGAACAGAGAAAAACTAGATGACCTTGAAGAGCTGAATATGTGAAAAAGATTAGGTGGTGAAAGGAAAGAGCTGAGCAACAGTGACCAATGTAGAGCACAGACATAATGTGACACAAGGATGATGTAGTAGAGAATGTATATACCATGCCAAAAGATCATCCAAGGTACAAAAAGGACATGATGTCCATCAGAGATCAGAGTGATAACATCACCAAAGGACATAAAGATTGACAATCGGGCATATGTGTATGTTAGCCACAGATACTGAATATATTTGCCCCTCCATATATTATTCTTGGATGCATATGTTGTATATGTGCATATTGGTTTGTTTTGCATGTCTTTTCTCCCTACATGCATATCTCCACAAAAAATATTTTATCATTTCTTGATTGACATGCTGTTTGATTTTAACAATTTTTGTATTGGAATTAATACATATTCTGGTCTTATGAAAATAGACATAAAGATAGGGGTTTCTGTTTAAGAGTTTTACTCTTGTCCTGAATAAGTATTATATCATAGAGAGCTTAAAATTTGGGGTAGCTCCTTGGTGCCCATTTGAGAAAAATCCTAGGTTCTACTATATGTGAAAAGATAAACAACAAAACCATAAAGGGAGCATTGAAAAGTCAGGAGAAGTCCATTAGTTTCTTTCCATTGATTTCAAGTAGAATTGAACTAAAAATTCACATATTTTGAAACCATTAAAATATGGAAATAGAATGAACTCTCTGCCAATTCAATGTTCCTTTCCTAAATATTGAAATGTCTGTTTTCAGTTCATCCTTCTCTTCAGTCTAGAGAACTGGTATTCCTCTTGTCTTTTCTCATATAATTCATTTCCAAATAGGCTAATCAAGAACAGTTTTTTACTTTTATTTTAAACACATTTTCATGTGGATAATGCTTCATTGAATAAATTAATTGAAGTTTAGAAATAGACCCTCAAAACTTTTCAAATTATCCGTAGAAATGATAATACTGTCTTTCCACCTATTCAACATTTTCCAATGTGAATAATTCCATGAATTTCCAGAAAAGGGAAGGAAAAAAGGATCATGTCCAGAACTGTCATCTTCCTGCGAGAGAGAAGAGTTTCCCTAAAACAGAGAGGTTTTTCTTTTTCTTTTATTTTTTCCCTTTTTAAAAATTATCATATTTTCATGCTCCTCAAAAAGTTCCTTAACACTTAGATCAAGAAAGGAATATAGAGTTCAATCTCTATTATTTCCCAGTTAAGAAAACTAAATCCCAGAATGGATAAATTGTATTAGTAAATAGAAGATTCTTCCTATGAAACCAGTCTGTTAATTGTAATTCCTTTCCACCAAATAACACTTTACTATCATCTCAGATTTAAATAATAGTGAATTTTCCATACAAGAATTAAGTTGGCTGAAATGTGAAAAGTCATGAAATATCAATAATATGAATGAACCAAATGATTACTTTGGACATAAAATTTCTCTATCCATCTTAATCTCCTTGGAGACACATTAAAATTTAGTTCACAAAAGTTTTTCTAAATTAAAAATCTATTTGAAAAAAATTTAAGACAAATCCTATTAATTTTGAAGATTATACAAATTATTGTTAATAAAGGGAGGCCATATGCCCCAACCCTGATTAGAGACCCTACCCTAGTTTCAAACTGATTCTAGGGGAAGACTGCCACCTACTGGACCTGAACTTCCTGAAGAACTTGGATCACCCAAGAAGGTGACTTCTCATTTTATAGGGAAGATTTTTTTACATAGAAATCAGGTATGTGTTTTAAAAGCACTTTGTTGTTTCTCACAAGAACAGTGTTAATTCTGCCATCAGCCAGTTTGTTTGAGCTATGAATGAATTCCTCACCAATCTCTGTAATGGTCTTTCCTACTTTCTTGTCTGTTTTTGTCCATGAAATCAGGAGCTGAATTGGATAAATTGTTTTAGGAGTCTCAATTTGTGATGTGCTTAATATCCTGCAGCAATGTACACAAATGGAAGACTACCATTTTGTTTTTGTAAATGCCAGTGCCCAAAGTTTCAGAAACCTTTCGTGAGTGTAGTTTCCTGGATAAGACCACTACTGTCTTCAGAACTGGTTTTCTTTCCTATGGTGCAAATGTTTAATAGAAGTATAGTAATGAAGAACTAGTTATTTATTCATCTGAACAGCAAAACTATTGATAATTGCTTGATACAATGGCATAGGATTCAAATGTTTTTTCTCCTGATGCAATTGCCATGATCTTCTGTTTTGATTTTGAAATTTTCAGTATTTTGCTTTTTTAATGTAGAAAGATTCTTAGTGGTAACATTTTCCAATGCTAAGAGTAATAATTTCTGGTGTATTCTAATAATGATGCATGACTAGCAGAAGCAAATAACAAGACACAAGTTTCATGTGAAAAGGCATGATAGGTAGGCAAACCAAGGAAGGATACAGCTTAAACTAAAAATAGTTACGGGGAAAATAATAGGCAAATGTTGTAAGGAAATATTGAAATGTTGAAAGTTATAAGGACTACTAAATGATGCAAAGGCCAGAAAAGTCATAAGTATGATAGAGAGAGATATGTTCAAGGAAATGGAAGAGAGGTGAGATGAAAATAAAAACATTGATTAAAAGATAACAAAAACATTGAAAAATATAAGAAATTAATCAGAATAGTAGGACTAAGAAAATATATTACTAGAAAGAAAATTGAGTGTTCAAGACAAGTCATGTTTTTGTTTTGGGAAGATGTGGGCTCATAGGGGCATTGGTTTAGAATTAGACTTAGAAGTCGTCAAATATATCACTCTCATTTTACACATGAGGAAGCTGATGTTAAGAGATTTAGCTCAGCATTAAAAAGTTAGTAATATATGAAACAAAGTACAAGTTTCATGACTACAAATTTAGAACATTGTCTCCACTTCACTATCTAGCTCCTCTCACACACATTGATTGTATGATTCTGGGCAAATTATTTCAACTCTTGGTGTCCCTGACAAATCACCAAATTATAAGTTACAGATCATGAATGGGGAGGGAAATGTGGAGGGAAAAGTTCTGTGGCAAACACAATTACAAACCATATTACAGTTATACTTAAAAAAATATGATCAAATGACAAAATAATTGTTTTCAAATTCTTTTTATTTCCATTCCCTCTAGGAATAAGGGGTGGGAGAGCCATGAATATAAAATTTCTTTAGCTATTTTCATTTTATTAAATAAGATAATTCTCAAAGATGTCTTGAAATAGGTCACAGAGTCATGTCAAAGTTTTCTATATCCTCTTTGTCAGTAATTGACAAGCGAACACTTTAGAGCTAGGAATTCATCTACATCACAGATTATCTAAGACTGTTTCTAATTTTTTGAAGTTTTTCCTCAAATTGCCAAAACAACTTGGAATATCTCACCAGATCTGTTAAAGAAAAATCTGAAAATATTCATATTTAGTTTTCTTTATTAAGCAGTTATCTTCTTAAACATTGTCATAACTATTGAACTAAGATTTGTTCTTAGTCTATTTTCTTCCAATCATTCTTCCTTCCAGAGGGAAAGGTGGAAGGCTCAAATAGATATGGATAACTAACTATCATATCTATTCCATAGTACACAAACTCATTTCTCAAAAGTATTAAAGCTAATCACTTGTGTGACTGCTTTGGGCCAAACAATTCAAAGTAGAAATATTAAGAATTTAGTCATTTCCCAAGTACTTAAGATTATTTGAGTATTCAACAAAAATGCTTCTCTTTTTTTCATACCTACATGGTGATAAAATTTCACGATAATGGAGTAAATATAAATAGATTAAAAAATAAAAGTAAATAGAAAAAATTAACATACCAGAAACACGGGAACCAAATTTTATTAGTAAAGTTTTTTCTAAAAAAAAAAAAATCCTCTAGTCTTATTTTTAAAACACCTTATTTTTATTGAAATTTTTGGGAAAACAAGTAAATTTGGCAATATAACAAAATGAAAATGATACATCACTTTTTCCATGAATGGTCAATTTTCTCATTTGATCCTTACAGTAACTCGTTGAAGTAATGCTAGTATTACTATCTTTACTTAAAGGTGGGTTAACTGGAAGTTCAGAAAACTTATTTGTGACTTATCCAATGTTACACAATTACTCAGTATTCCAATTGGCAATCAAATTCAAGTCTTCTTCTGCATTAATGTTCTTTATACTATAGCACATTTTCTAGTTTCATAAAATAAGGTTTCATTTTAACAACAAACATATTGATACTAATAAAATAATTTTCTGATTTTTCTTGGACAGCATGATGAATATGGAAATATGTTTAGAAAAATTCCACATGTATAACCTCTATCAGATTGCTTGTTGGCTTGGGGAGGGAGTAGATGAGAGAGGGGGAGGAAAATGTGGAATGAAAGGTGAGTGTTGAAAACTATCCTTGCATGCATTTGAAAAAATAAAATACTATTGAAAAATAACTTAATTTTTCTAACTTGTTTAATGGATTTGATTTTGCTTTATTTGTTCTTTGTCATTAAATAGACATACTGTTAAGGCAGGGCAAATTTAAATAAACTTAATAATAGTCATATATATTTAATGCATATTTAATATCAGTCAACAAGCATGTACATAATATCTACTATGTGTTAGACATTATGATAAGTTTTGTGAATAGAAAGAAAGACAAAAAATCCCTACCTTCAAGTAGTTCATAGTCTAAAGAATATCAACCATGTCAGGTTTTAAAACTTAAACTGTTGGAGGGCAGGTGTTATAATTCTTCATTTTCTAATGCTACAGAGATATTTTTATAAAATTGTGTTTTGTAGTAACATTTATATTCATGATAAAATGATGATGAAAGAATGAATTATGAAGTACCAAACAGTACTGAGCTAAGTATTAATGCATTGTTCCTAATGAAAATGAAACCTCAGACTACATATTTTAGTTTCAAAAGTAGAAAACTACTAACCCAGCATTAGCAACACAATGGGGACTACAGTGTTCATAAATTCAACTCAGCATACATAAAAATAAATGCACACTCGAAGAGGTGGTACAAGTTATCCTGTCTTTTTGCAGAATTTTAGATTTTTTAAATCCATGTCTCAGCTGCTACCTTTCAACAATTTTACTCTGAGGCAATAAATAATTCAACGTGCTAATTTGACAGATGACTCTCCAGGAGCCTCCTACCATTACGAGCATCATTAGGCCGTAATATGCATGATGGGCATGGGCCATTCAGCAAATGTCCTTCACTTGTTTACTCCTAAAGAGCTGTACTCTGCACAATTAACTAATGAAGCATTATGGGCTCTTTTTTTTCCTTCCCTGCTATTTCAATATATCAATTCAGAGTCTAAGAGAAAATATATTTCCTTTCCCTTTGCTAAAATAAGTATTTACAGGATGGGCTGAGACTCCACTGTCTCCCAAATGAATAAAGAGAAAATAATAAGATGTTCAAAATGGATCATCACCATCATTATTATTATTACTTCCTTTCTCTTCAATGATTTGTGAGGGAAATGTGAAAGCAATTTGATATGAAATGCCAAAGACAAACCAGTGGGTAAAATCTCTTTGACTGAATGTTTGCCAGTTGTCAGAAACTCACCATTGTCTCCTTCCAGTTAGGCAATTTTTAACTCCTCTAGAAAGTTACTCACAAAAAAGACATTTTTGTCTCTATTATACTAACATATTCAAGCCTATAACCAACTAATTAAAGCTAGTTATTCCTCTACAATTGTTCCTAAGAAAAACATATTGAATATCTTGCATTTTTATATCTTTCTAGTTAATAACTTTGTTTCAAATGCCTGAAAATAGCATTAATGCTTTTGCACATTTCCAAAATGTCATATCTGCCCATGCATACCCCTATGACACAACAAAATGAGTTGCTTGAAAATGAAAAAGCCAAAGATATGTTTGGTTGACTTGAAACTAAACATTGGTTTGACTGATTTTTTCCCTTAAGTCATTGAATTCCCAAGATATTTCAATGTTGTGTAAATATTTCCTAAAAGTCAAATTAACTCCATTAGCCTATTTTTGTATTCTAAGACAAGGAATAGTGATATTTTTCTGTTATGTATGGCATTGATGTATATACATGTGTATATATAAAGTTATGCACATAATGTATGCCAAATTATAGAAGAGAATTGTGATGCACAATATCATAGTTATACCAAATACAAAGACCTCTGTTGTATCTGTGATAATTCTCTTAAAACAAACTTTATCTTGCAAACTAAAGTCTTATAATGTACTTGCCTAGGAGGGAAAGCTATAGTCACTCTGATTGTATATAAAGAATTCTTTTTTTGCCATTTGTTCCTCTAACCTAATGTAACAGGAGAGGATAAGGAAAGGAGTTAAATGACTGCTGGCTTCTCTACCCCCAACCCCCTTTCTGAAGCCAGCAAGGGTACACAGCTAGGACTCAAGTGGAAAAATTGCACCAATTATGTTTCAGGGGCTGTGCTGCTAATTCCTTGTTAGATGATTGGTATTATCTGATTTGGGGGTGAGGGGGAACTCAGAAAAACAGATAGCACCTGTCTGTATAAGGTTTTTTTTTCCCCCCTAAATATTTCATATTAGTATCACTAGGGCTATTCATCCCATTGATTTTTATAACCTCAGAAATCTGTGGCACTTGTTTTAGCAACTATCTTAATGCCTAGAACTTGGTTGTAGTTAATTGTCTGTTGATTTGAATTATGTCTGCATAGACATAAAATAGTAAATATATTTGGTGGATGAGGAATCAGCTAAATAGGTTCCTTCTTTCCTTTCCTAGTCCTGTGACATAGATATAATAAGAGGTAGTGTAAATGTAGTATTGGACTTGTCACATAGATATGGGTTCAAATCCTGTCTGTGAGATTTACTATCCAAAATGACCACAGTAAAGGAAATTCTCATATACTTAGTTTCTTCATATATAAAAGTGGTATAAGAATAACTACCACATATGGTTGTGAGGCTTATGTATATATGATGTGCTACAGACTTTAAAGACTAAAGAAATGCTAATAATATCCTATTGTTATATATATTTATATAAACAAGATGACTCAATCAATATTTCTGAAATTCTCACAATTAAGAGACTCCAGTCTTATTTAATTTTTTAAATTAATTCCAAATATCCCATTTGTGTAGGAAATGAAAAGAAAACTGCTATAACTAAATTTCATTTACAATGAAAAAAGCCTAGGATGGGAGCAAGACAAAGCTGAGACATGATGAAGGAAAATTGAAATCCATGACAATGCTAAAAGATGTCATCTAGAGTTCCTTACCTTTAACCGGGAACAGTTTCAGAGATGAAGAATATTGATGAATATTAAAAAATATATTCAAAATATTCAAAAAATTTAGTTTTACTTGTATTGGCTAGTTGCTTCTCCAAGTCAAATCTGTTGACTGCTAGTCACAAGAATGCACGGATACATTGATGGATTTTTTTGCACAGTAATAGTGAGTGACATCAGGAGAATCAGATTGGGTAGCTTGTTTTGGGATAAGCAAACATATAATCCACATGTTTATACAAATCATTCAGACCTCTTAAACTCCTCTAGTATGTGTGAATGACTTGATAACTTAAATTATTTTGCCAGTTCTCTACTTTATATGTTCATGACATACATACATCTCTCAGTATTCTGTTCTCTTAATCTATACCCCTCACATATCTCTAAAAAATTTTGTAATGTTCCATTGAGTATTCTCTTTTCTACGTATAAAGAAATGATAAATTCTATATTTAGCTTTTTCATGCAGTTCTTTCACCAGAATTTTGTAGTTATAATTTAAAATTACCCATATATATATATATATATATGTGTGTGTGTGTGTGTGTGTGTGTGTGTGTGTGTGTGTGTGTGTGTGTGTTATGTGTATATATTAACTCTTTCAATTGAATTTGAGTTCTTTTAGGGCAAATAATATTTTTTTGTGTGTGCCTGGCACCTAACATACTGCTAGGCACGTAGTAGGTGCTTAATGAATACTTGCTGATTGAATGTGATGATTTTTATTAATGTTTTTGTATATAATACATACAATGAAATTTTATTCATATATGTATTCTTCATTAAATGGAAGAGAAAACAAAACCTCAAATTTATTGCTGAATTTGTAATTACTTAATTAAAAATGGAAAGGAGCTGATTCAGAAGGGTGGAACAGAGTGGTAAACTTAGATTTGTTTATTAAACTATCCCTTATATTTGAGGAGATTAAAAGTCAAGTGAAAGCTTTTCATAAAATATTTCAAATTTTTAAGAAATAATTTATAGCAATTTCTTTTGTTACATAAATTCCATTTAAATCATTAAATTAATATATCTCTTAATTACCAGTACTTGTAGTATACCATATATCCTTCCCTAATGTGAAAACAAATATATATGGTCAGGATACTATTTTAAAAGCATCTTGATTTTTTACCATCAAAGTTCTTTCAAACCTTATTTACATCTAATGAAACTGGTATTCATGCCTCCTGGAAAAAATAATAGCTAAGTTTCCATATCCTTTATATATTCTGACTTTGCTTTTTATTATGTGGTAATTTCTTCTTTTTTATGCTACACTGTTAAAAATTCAATAAAGTACCATTAAAAACAAAACAAAACAACATACCTGTACTAAATACAGCTTGGAGAGACACACTCATATAGACACCCCACTTAACTGTGGGCTCACAGTTCATTTAAGATATTTCTGTTTATTTTAATATCTTTTGTTTAAGAAATCCACAGTAACAATGATGAACAGACAAAGAGGAAAAAAACAACATTCATCCATTCAGGGGTAATTGAATTCCCTCATATTTCATAAACAGACAGCCTATCTGTATGGCTAGGTTTTTTTTGAATAACTTGCTCTAAAATGCTTTTTTCTTCCTTTCTGGATGGGAAATTATAATCATATTTAAGAACCCAAGGACGAAAGATGTTTTAAGTTAGTTTATTCAATGGTAGTATTTCTTAGAGAAGGATTTTTCTCTCATCCCCTTTTCTCTCCTTCCCCACAAATTGCCTCTAGACTTTATGTTTATTGCCCAATGTAAAGGACAAAAAGAGGAGGTAATTAAGCACAGAATTGCCTGCTGGTGCATATGACATTCAGGCCACCAAGATTGAGTCTCAAAACCTACTGAGTCCACCCAAATCTGAAAGAAAGGAGCCTCACTTCTGAAACAAAGCCTGACAGCAAGGCATCATTACTGTTAATTATCTAGTAAACAAGGAGGAAAAAAGGGACTTGGTTTCAGTGTCGAAACACCCAACTCTGTGGAGCAGCTGATGCTGCAAAGGACAGTTGGTCTTACTTTGATTAGCATTGTACTGTGAGATGATCAGCCTCCATAGAGTGCTGAAGTAATTATACTCTGAAGAGCTGTGTTTATATGTGCAAGAGCCTGTATTATACCCTGATAACAACAAACAACCTGCTTTTTATAAACAGGTGACATCTGCTCAAAACATTAGGTAGAAAAAAAAAAAAAGAGAGGCAAACAGGTTTATTATGTTTTTAAGCAGGGATCCATGAATGAATAAGTCAAATAACAACTTACATGAAGTCAGTTGGATTAGAAATATAAGAAATAAAAAAGATCATCTCTAACTTACTAATTCATAGATAAATAGAAGAGAATATATATTTAGTTACATGGAGGTATGAGTTTTGACAAGGAAATATGTTGAATATGAACATTTTTGTTTGTTTTTATTGTGGAAGGGATACTTATGCTATAATATTAGATTCTGTCCTCTAAGGAAATTAAAGTTTTGTTTTTTTTTTGTTTTTGTTTTTTGTTTTTAAGAAAAGGAGGAGGTGCTCTTTGGAAGGTATTAGCTTGAGTGCATGTGTGATCATTTCTGATAATAACTGAGAGTTTTTCAAAACAATCAAATTGGATCTCATTTGAAGTCAAATCTGATAAATGCAGTCATAAATGAGGGGAAAATTTCTAAATAGGACTCATATTCATTGAACAGAAAAAACAGTTTCACCCTAAAGTATATTCAAATTATTTGCTCAATTGATCCATTAGGTCATTGAATATCAATAATTTTCCTCCTCAGGTGATTATGAAAAAGGCAATATTTATTTATTAGAAGTTTACTGTGTGATGCACTATGCTAAGTCTGGGAATATAAATACAAACAAAAATAAAAAAATCCTTTCTTCAAGTAGAATATATTATAATAGGAGAAGATAATCCCTCAAAAGAAACTTAAATATCGGCAGGAGAAAGATTAAGTGTAGAGCCAAGATTCAAACCTAGGTCTTACATCTCTAAATTCAGCATTTTTTCTAGAACACCATGGTGCTGGTAGAGATGAAAATAATGAGGGGAAATCCAAAATGTTGATTAGAATATAACTATTTTTCTAGAATAAGAAACATGGTATGACAAACTTGATTTAGTGGCTTTGGAAAATTTGATGGCTGATCCATTAAAATATTTTATCAAATCCTAGATTTGTGAACCTAAGTATCATTGTAACACATATTGAACCAGTAGATTATATGTCTTTGTAATAAGAGGCAATGGTAAAACATTTACTAAATGCTTAATTATTCTCCAAATTCTGACATAAGTATTGGGAATATAAATAAAATACACTATCCATATTCTCTTGGAAGATATTGTGCAAATTAATGCAATAATGCATTAAGGATCTGATATAGCCTCAGACACAAAACCCTCATCTGGAAGATTCACTTTTATATCCTGATAAGTAAAATAAATATGTGAATAATCTACAAAGCTTTTAATTGGTTGGATATATTCTTTATATAAACCTGAAAATACCTCTTCCCTAATTGCCTTTTTCTCTGACTTGTCAATCCATGAACAAGACAAACACCAATTAAATAGCCTAAAGATCTCAAGAAAAATACTAACAAGGAAGAGATAACTTATTCCCAATAACTAAAATTTTAATGAAATCAAAGAAGAAATTAAAAAGCAGGAATCATAAATATTCCCACAATAAGGAAGCATAAAAGATACAGTCAACCACACTGAATCTAAGCATGGATATGTTATGGCATGCAATATAGCTTAGGATATGTGTGACCTGGGGAATTCTGCCAGTATATAAGGGATTGGGAAGGAGAAGGGAGAGAACAATGGAAGAAAGACCAAAACTGTGGAACTTGTATCCTTGAGTGCATCATTGGATAAAACTTGAACAAAGTTATCTACCTTTGTAACATCTCTGAAACATAGCTCCTTCTCTCAAATACTATCACCATCCAAATATAGGCCCTCATTGCTAGATGCTTGCTCTATTGCAATAGTCTTTTGGTTGAGCTTTTTGGGTCCTTTCCTTATTCCACTTTATCTTCCATTCATCTATCAAACTGATCTTCCTAAAGGACAAATCTGTCAGCATCCTTCTATTCAATTGACTACATTTTTTCTTTATTACCTCCAAGATCAAATTTAAGATACCTTCTTGAAGTCTTTAAACATTCTTTATAACATAACTCTTTCCTATCTTTCCAGTCTTTGCACATCTTATTCCCTCCTCTTATGTTCTGTGATCCAGTGACCTTGACCTTCTTGCTGTTTCTTGAACAAAAGAAACTGCATTTTTTAACTCCTGGAATTTTCACTTCTTGTTTCTCTCACTTGAGATTATTACTTTTATTTTCCCTTCTTTTTGAACTTTCTCATTTCCTTCAAGCCTTATCTAAAATCACAAATTCTGGAAAAAAGGTCTTTCTTATATATTTTTTTCATGTATTTTTTGGCTTATCCAGATACTATATAAATTGAATACTTAAATTTAAGTAACTTTTTATTAAATCCTTAATCCTTATTCCTTAATCCAAGTGACTAATCAATATACTTTTGAGTTCTGATTACCAAATAAGAGCAGAGCTACATATATTAAGATTTAAAATCAATTTGTGCTTAATATTATAATAAAAATACAAAAATAAATAGTAATATATGATTATCTAGGAAATTCACAAAACTGTCTTCTTATTTCTCTTTCACCCACATACATACAAATATTGTTAATCATGACAATGACTAATATTTTGTGATATATACTTTTGGATGAGACAATATCTACCACTAATATTCTATTGCAATTGTATCTTTATGAGTCATTGACTTCTCTAGTGTCTGAAATATTTAAAAATGAGTTTCCTGAAAACAAGCAATGAAGAAATTCATTAGGAACAGGCTATAAGATGTAAATAATAATAATATATTATGAAGAACAAAAATAAATGATTCTATCAAAGAACTTTATATCAAAAAAGTTGAATTGGGTCATGTTGAGAATGAAAACTAACCAATTGACAGCCATTCTATTTCACTATTACTTCTCCAGTATCCAAAGGAGGCAAAGGTCTTTGATAAGGATCATATAGAATGTAGTGGTTGTGGATGGGTTACAATCTGCATTTTGAAGAAAGTAGCTACATTTATGAAACTATAGATAAATTTGAGTAATATTAAGCAGAATGTATGTCAGAAGACTTTGTAATAAATAATTTTAGTGAAATTATATATTTGGAAATGAATAGCATAGTTTATTTCATGTACCTAGTAAAAAAGCAACATATATATGATGTGTGTATATAATTTTTACTTCAAATTTGAAAATTTGCTTCCTTAAATTAGGTGTTGAAAAAATTTAATAGAATTTTTTGGCAAAAATGTCAGCCATTACAATATTAATAAATATTGTACATATTCTATCTTTTTTATAATTGTGTATTGATTAAGTCAAGTATAAATTAGAATAGTTAACTGGTTTATTTTTTTAGATTCCTCTTTCTTCATGTATTTGTTTATTTTCACTATTTTACTGAGTAAACTTTAGTAAAATAGTGAAGATGGTGCTCATTCTCCAGTTCTTCCTTGCAAGTCATTATATAAAAACATGAGTAAAGTGTGTTAACATCTATGAATGAGAGTCTCAATCCTTTCCAAACACAATTGTGCTACTCTACAAGTCTTCACAAATAATTCTATGAGATCTAAAAAGTTAAAATTCCTAGACATTTTAAAAAGAATCCCTTAATTTAAAATAGTTTCATCAGAATGTATTGTAATTGAAGTATGCTAATAGCTCATAAATTCATTTTAGGTATCATGTATTGTGTCAGTGCTCATTCAAAGGTGCAGCATTTCATCTGATAAGATACTGAAGTTATTTATATTAAGTTTTCAACTATTTACTGCTGTTTTCATTATGTTCCTAGCTTTGTTTGTATAAAGTGACCTTTAAGTCTTTAGTCTAAAGTAATAAAGTGAATGCTTCCTGTCTTATTGATTCAGTAAAGCCTATATTCACACTAATAAAATGAAAAGCCCAGTTTAATAAAATACTTTTTCTACCAATGACCACTGGTGAACTAGAGTCTTGACAATTTTGGCAGAGGTCAAATAAGAGTAAGGAGGTCATATCTGTGGTACATCAATTTTCAGGAACAAATCATAAGACAATATAAAAACCAAGGGTGGTTTTTTAAGAAACCAGCTTGACCCCTCCTTAACCAGGAAGTAATATCTGACCTGGCAGAGAAATTTATCACAACATTTCAATTAAAACTTGGAAGTCACACAGGGAACATACGGCTTTGCTAGAATTGATTTTGTTCCTTGGAACAGAAAAGCAAGTATATGTTCTTGAGGCATCTGTTGCTATGTCCATGAATTGTACAAAACTATGGTAGTCCTAGGAACCAGGATTTTCCTGAAATAAATAGTTAGCATTAGAGCAAGACAATAATTCCATTTTTTTGACTTTATTATTTTTATTTAAGTGTCTCTGGCTATATGCTAACAAAAGCAAGTAGTCAATTTGGTAAGTAAAGTCAAGAAATTAGTCAATTCAGTATATTTTTACATAACAACAGTTGTTTGAATCTGTATAAGAGAAATGACTCATTTTAGACACAGATACACACACACACACACACACACACACACACATATAGTAGTGGGGGAAGACAAAGGAGGGAGGAACCTTTATGATTTTCCTGGCATACAGACTCAGTAGTGGTGCTACTGGGTCAAAGTATATGCAAACTTTGATAGCCTTTTGGGCAAAATTCTAGATTGTTCTCCAGAATGGTTGGATCATTTCATAACTCCAGCAACAATGCATTAGTGTCCCGGTTATCTCATCACCTACAATATTTATCATTATTTTTTCCTGTCTCTTAGCCAATCTGAGAGGTGGGAGGTTGTAACTCAGAGATGATTTGATTTGCATTTCTCTAATCAATAGTCATTTAGAGCATTTTTTCAGATGATTATAGATGGCTTTAATTTCTTAATCTGAAAATTATATGTTCAGATCCTTTTAACATTTTCAATTGGGGAATGACTTGTATTCTTATAAATTTAACAGAGTTCTTTATATACTTTAGAAATGAGATCTTTATCAGGAACACCAGTTGTAATTTTTTCCCCAGATCTTACTTCCATTCTAATCTTATTTCTGTTGATTTTGTTTGTACCAATTTTTTTTAAGTTAATATAATCTAAGTTGTCCATTTTGCCTTTCATAAGGTTCTCTGGCTCTTCTTTGGTCATAAGTTCCTCCTTTCTCCATAGATCTGATAGGCAAATTATTCCTTGTTCTCCTATTTTGTTTATGGTGACACCCTTTATGTCCAAATAATGTATCCATTTTGATCTTATTTTGGTATGGGGTGTGTAATGTAGATCTATGCTGAGTTTCTAACATATTATTTTCCAGTTTTGACCAATTTTGATCAAATAATGATTTATTATAGCAAAAGTTGGAGTTTGAGGTTTATCAAATACTAGATTAGTATAGGCCATGGTTATTATGTCATGTGTATCTATCTAATCTATTCCACTGATTCACCACTCTATTTTTTAGCCAATATCAAATGATTTTGAAGACTTCTGCTTTATAATATAATTTTAAGTTTAGTAATGCTAAGCCACAATCCTTTGTATTTGTTTTTCATTAATTCACTTGATTTTCAGTATCTTTTGTTCTTCCAGATGAGTGTTATTATTTTTTTCTAGTTCTGTAAAGTAATATTTGGAAGTTTAATTGTTATGACACTGAACAAGTAGACAAATTTTGTCAAAATTCTCATTTCTATTATATTACCTCAGCCTTTCCATGAACAATTGATATTTTTTCAACAGTTTAGATTTAGCATTATTTGTCTGAGAAGTGTTTTGTATTTGTGTTCATATGTTACTGGGTTTGTCTTGGCAGGTATACCACTAAATATTTTATTTTATCTGAAGTTACTTCAAATGGAAATATTCATTTCATTTCATTCTATTCATATCTGTTACTGATTGGTTTTGTCAGTAATATATAGAAATGCTGATGAATTGTGTGGGTTTATTTTATATCCTGCAACTTTGCTAAAGCTGTGAATTGTTTTCAGTATTTTGGATTATTTTCTAGGATTCTCCAAGTATATCCTCATAGCATCTTCAAAGAAAGGTAGTTTTATTTTTTCATTGCCTATTCTAAATCATTTGATATCTTTTTATTTTCTTAATGCTAAAGCCATCATTTCTAGTACAATATTGAATAATAGTGTTGATAATGGGCATGCTTGTTTCACCTCTTATTTTATTAGGAATGCATCCAGCTTCTCTCCATTACCAATAATGCATGCAGAGAGCACAGCCAAGATGATGGGGAGTAGATGTGGCTCTATATGACTTCCTCCCGGCTTCCCTCAAATCAACAGCAAATTAAGCCTCTGAACTGGTTCTGAAGTGACAAATCTCACAAATATTTGGAGTACAACAAATTTTCAGAAGAAGATAATTTGGAAGAATTTTAGAAAGGGCTACTCTGTCCTAATCACAGGGCAGTAGTTCAGCACATTAAGACACTCAAAACAAATACAAAAGGCAAATTGTGAGTCCCTGAACCTCAAAATGCAGAACTTGGTCAAGCCCACTCAGCACCTGAAGTCATTGAGAAACATTGGCCTTAGGATGAACTAAAGTAGTTATAAGCCCTTTTTACTTAAGAGAAAACCTATTTTTAATTTTAAGCAAAACAACAACAAAAACAACCCCCCCAAAAAAATCTGATCATACACAGCTTTTATGGAGAAAGAGCAGAAAAACCCTGAGGATCTTAAGCAAATTTGCTCCAGATGATGACACAAAGAGTAAAATAAATTGGTCCCCATTTCACAAGACTTACTTGGAAGAATTCAAAAAGTATCTTAAAAGAGACTTAGCAGAAAAATGGAGAAAGGAAATAAGATCTTTGCAAGAGGGTATGAAAAAGGGAAAACAGAAATAATCTGAAAAAAACCTTAAAAATAGATTTGATGAAATGAGAAAAGTATATATCTCTCTACAATATAGATCTGATGAAATGAAAACAGCATATAACTCCTTAAAAATAGATAAGAAGATACCAATTCATTGCAAAACAGTTTGTGAAATTGAAAAAAATACAATGAATAAAATAATTCATTTAAAAAATCAGTTGGCTGAGAGCCAAGATGATGGACAGCAAACAGAGCTCCTCTGACCTTTCTCTCAAACCAACAACAGATTAAGTTTCTAAACTAGACTTGAAACAACAAAACCCAAAAATATTTGGAGTACAACACATTTCTAGAAGATACCTTGGAAGAATTTCAGAAAAGGTCTATTTCTATGAAGCAGGGAAGGGGACCATTTGAAAATCACAAACTGTAGCACAGTGAGCCCAGGAGAAGGATCTGGGGTAGACATCCAGAACATTGCTGTATACACAGAGCAGGGAGCTTTCTTGAGTCTCTTAGAGTACTCTTACCTTGTTGCAGGTGGGTAGATTATTAGATTTGCTTCAAGACACCCAAAAGGCACATTGTAAGCCACTGGGACCAGGAGGAACTCAGCACCTGGCTATGGTTACCCTGAAGTCAGTCAGAAACACTGGCCCCAGAGCAAACTAAAACAGTTCTCACTCCTTTGCTTTAAGTTATATCAATACTAAACATATATGTACCAACAGATATGGCATCCAAATTCCTAGAGGAGAAGTTGAGAACTGCAAGAAGAATTAAACAGCAAAACTATAATAGTGGGGGATCACAAGCTTGCTCTCTCAGAACTAGATAAATTGAACCATAAAATAAATAAGAAAGAAGTTAAGGAGGTAAATAGAATCCTATAAAGGCTATGTATGATAGACCACTGGAGAAAACTGAATGGAATCTACACAAAAATGGATCAACTATTAGTGTATAAAACCCCTCAAAATCAAATGCAGAAAGGCAGAAATAGTAAATGTATTTTTTCCAGATTATTATGTAATAAAAATTATATGTCAGTAGAAAATAGACTAAAAGTTAATTGGAAATTAAGTAATCTTAAAGAATGAATGGGTGAAACAACAAATCATACACACAATAAATTTCATGCAAAAGAAGAACAATAAGGAGAAAACATACCAAAATTTGTAGGATGCAGCCAAAGTGCTTGTTAGGGGAAATTTTATAACTGTAGATGCTTACTTGCAAAAAAATAGAGAAAGAGAAGATCAATGAATTGGGCTTATGACTAAAAAATGCTAGAAAAAGGACAAATTAAAAACCCTCAATTAAATACCAAATTTGAAATTCTGAAAATAAAAGGGGAGATTAATAAAACTGAAAATAAGAAAACTATTGTATTAATTGTATTAATAAATGAAACTAAGAGTTAGTTTAATGGAAAAAAAACAAAATAGATAAATCATTAATTAATTTGATTAACTAATCAGAAAAAGGAAAGAGGAAAATCAAATTGTTAGACTCAAAAATGAAAAGAGAGGTTTCCACCAATGAAGTAGAAATTAAAGCAATAATTAGGAGTTATTTTGCCCTACTATATGCCAATAATTTTGATAATCCAAGTGAAATGGTGGAATATCTACAAAAATATTGATTGCCCATGTTAACAGAAGAAGAAATAAATTATTTTAATAGTCCCATTCTAGAAAAAAAAAAAAATAGAAGAAGGTGTTAATCAACTCCCTAAATAAAAATCCCTAGGACCAGATGGATTTACATTTGAATTCCACTAAAAATTTAAAGAACAATTAATTCTAGTATTATATAAACTATTTGAAAAAATAGGGAAAGAAGGAATCCTATCAAATTCCTTTTATGACAAAGATATGTGAATTTCATTTATTTTTGATGAAAAAACTGAATCTAAACAAAAAGTTTGATCTCCAAATATAGAACCCAAGAGATTCCTAAAAAGGTAAAAAGAAATGTTGAGAACTATATTTCTGCTATAAAGATACATGAAGAACACATGCATAATTTGTTCTAGAAACTAGAGGTGAAATTGTACCAGAAAAAAGGGTAAAGTGGTGTTACTACATCTCACAAAAAGGCAAAGGTAACTTATTATATTTGAGAGAAAGAATGGAGGGGGATGAACATAGTGTGTATCATATTCTCATTACAATTGGCTTGAAGGGAAAAATATAGACATATTCTATATATGATGAAACTCCTTCCACTTCATTGAAAAGTGGGAGGGGAAAAGTGAATAGGGAAGGAGTAAGCTAAGCAGAAGAAAATACAGAAATTGTGGGGAAAAAAAAGGTAAAATAGGGGGAGGAACTCTAAAGTGAGAGAGGGATACTAAAAAGGGAGAGCTGTGAGAAGCAAGTGGTGCTCACAAGTTTAATACTGGGGAAAGGGGTAAGGCAGAAAGAAAGGAGAAAAGCATAAACATGAATTCACAAGATGTCAAGTAATAGAGAATTAGTAATTTAACATTAAATGGGAATGGGGTAAAATCCCCAATAAAGAGGAAGCAGTTAGCAGACTGGATTAAAAGCCAGAATCCTACAATATGTTGTTTACAAAAAACACAATTGAAGCAGGGTGTTACAAACAAAATAAATGTAAAAGTTTGGAGCAGAATCTACTATGCTGCAGAGGAAGCCAAAAAAGCCATCTTGATCTCAGATCAAGCAAAAACAAAAATTGATCTAACTAAAAGAGATAAGGAAGGGCACTATATCTTGCTAAACGTTAGCATAGGTAATGAAGCAAGAATGTACCAAGTGGCGTAGAATCTAAATTCTTTTTTTTTTAATTTTTTATTATATATATATATATATTTTATAATATTATCCCTTGTATTCATTTTTCCAAATTACCCCCCTCCCTCTATTCCCTCCCCCCGATGACAGGAAATCCCATACATTTTACATGTGTTACAATATAGTCTATGTACAATACATGTGTGTGAATATCATTTTCTTGTTGCACAATAAACATTAGATTCCGAAGGTACATGCAACCTGGGCAGACAGATATTAGTGCTAACAATTTACATTCACTTCCCAGTGTTTCTTCTCTGGGTGTAGCTACCTCTGTCCATCATTGATCAACTGGAAGTGAGTTGGATCTTCTTTATGTTGAAGATTTCCACTTCCATCAGAATACATCCTCATACAGTATTGTTGTTGAAGTGTACAGCGATCTTCTGGTTCTGCTCATTTCACTCAGCATCAGTTGATTTAAGTCTCTCCAGGCCTCTCTGTATTCCTCCTGCTGGTCATTTCTTACAGAGCAATAATATTCCATAACCTTCATATACCACAATTTACCCAACCATTCTCCAACTGATGGACATCCATTCATCTTCCAGTTTCTAGCTACAACAAAAAGAGCTGCCACAAACATTTTGGCACATATATGTCTCTTTCTGCTCTTTAGTATTTCTTTGGGATATAACCCCAGTAGTAGCGCTGCTGGGTCAAAGGGTATGCACAGTTTGATAACTTTTTGGGCATAATTCCAGATTGCTCTCCAGAATGGCTGGATTCTTTCGCAACTCCACCAGCAATGTATTAGTGTCCCAATTTCCCCACATCCCCTCCAACATTTATCATTATTTGTTCCTGTCATCTTAGCCAATCTGACAGGTGTGTAGTGGTATCTCAGAGTTGTCTTAATTTGCATTTCTCTGATCAGTAGTGATTTGGAACACTCTTTCATGTGAGCGGATATAGTTTCAATTTCTTCCTCTGAGAATTGTCTGTTCATATCCGTTGACCATTTATCAATTGGAGAATGGTTCGGTTTCTTATAAATTATGGTCAGTTCTCTATATATTTTGGAAATGAGACCTTAGACTCTAAATTCTTAAAAGACAAATTAAGAGAGCTGCAAGAAGAAATAGACATCAAAACTATAATAGTGGGAGATCTCAACCTTGCACTCACAGAATTAGATAAGTCAAACCACAAAAAAAAGAAAGAAAGAAAGAAAGAAAGAAAGAAAGAAAGAAAGAAAGAAAGAAAGAAAGAAAGAAAGAAAGAAAGAAAGAAAGAAAGAAAGAAAGAAATCAAAAAGGTAAATAGAATACAAGAAAAGTTAGATATGATAGATCTTTGGAGAAAACTAAATGGAGACAGAAAGTACACTTTCTTCTCAGCAGTTCATGGAAACTATACAAAAACTGATCATATATTAGGACATAAAAACCTCAAACTCAAATGCAGTAAGGCAAAAATAGGAAATGCATCCATTTCAGACCATGATGCAATGAAAATTATATTCAATAAAAACCAGCAGAATATAGACCAAAACTAATTGTAAACTAAATAATCTCATACTAAAGAATGATTGGTTGAAACAGCAAATCATAGATATAATTAAGAACTTCACCTGAGAAAATGATAATAATGAGATGTCATACCAAAATATATGGGATGAAGCCAAAGCACTAATAAGGGAAAATTTTATATCTCTAGAGAGCTACTTGCATAAAATAGATAAAGAGGAGGTCAATGAATTGGGCTTGCAACTAAAATGCTAGAAAAAGAACAAATTAAAAACCCCCAGACAAACACTAAACTTGAAATCCTAAAAATAAAAGGAGAGATTAATAAAATTGAAAGTAAAAAAAAAAAAAAAACTATTGAAGTAATAAAATTAAGAGTTGGTTCTATGAAAAAAAAAAATACAGCCAAACCCTTAGTAAATCTAATTAAAAAAAGGAAAGAGGAAAATCAAATTGTTAGTATTAAAAATAAAAAAAAGGAGAACTCACCAGTAATGAAGAGGAAATTAGAGCAATAATTAGGAGTTACTTTGCCCAACTTTATGGCAATAAATTCAATAACTTAAATGAAAAGGAATACCTTCAAAAATGTAGTATGCCCAGCTTAACCAAGGAAGAAGTAAATTGGTTAAATGATCCACTCTTAAAAAAAGAAATAGAACAAGCTATTAACAAACTCTCTAAGAAAAAATCCCAAAGACCAGACAGATTAAAATGCAAATTCTACCAAACATTTAAAGAACAATTAACTCCAATGTTACATAAACTATTTGAAAAAATAGGGATTGAAGGAGTCCTACTAAATTCCTTTTATGACACAAACATGGTACTGATACCTAAACCAGGTAGGCTGAAAACAGAGAAAGAAAATTATAGACCAATCTCACTAATGAATATTGATGCTAAAATCTTAAATAAAATATTAGCAAAAAGATTACAGAAAATTATCCCCAGGATAATACACTATGACCAAATAGGATTTATACCAAAAATGCAGGGCTGGTTCAATATTAGGAAAACTATTAGCATAATTGACTATAACAATAACCAAATTAACAAAAACATATGATCATCTCAATGGATGCAGAAAAAAACATTTGTTAAAATCCAACATTCATTCCTACTAAAAACATTTGAGAGTATAGGAATAAATTGACTATTCTTTAAAATAGTCAGGAGCATATATTTAAAACCATCAGTAAACATCATTTGTAATGGGGATAAACTAGAAGCATTCCCAGTAAGATCAGGAGTGAAACAAGGTTGCCCACTATCACCACAATTCAATATTGTATTAGAAATGCTAGCTTCAGCAGTAAGAGTTAAGAAAGAGATTAAAGGAATTAGAGTAGGTAATGAGGAAACTAAATTATCCCTCTTTGAAGATATGATTGTATACTTAGAGAAATCCAGAGATTCTACTAAAAAGCTATTAGAAATAATCCACATATTTAGCAAAGTTGTAGGATACAAAATAAAACCACATAAATTATCAGCATTCTTATATATCACTAATAAAATCCAACAGTTAGAGTTACAAAGATAAATTCAATTTAAATTAACTACTAATAGTATAAAATATTTGGGAATCTATATGCTGAGAGAAAATCAGAAACTATATGAACAACACTACAAAACACTTTTCACACAAATAAAGTGAGATCTAATCAATTGGAACTATATTAAGTGATCTTGGATAAGTCGAGCAAATATAATAAAGATGACAATAGTGCCTAAATGAATCAATTTATTTAGTGCTATACCATTCAGACTCCCAAAAAACTATTTTAATGACCTAGAAAAAATAACAACAAAAGTCATATGGAAGAACAAAAAGTCTACAATTTCAAGGGAATTAATGAAAACAAAAATCAAAAGACGGTGGCCTAGCTATACCTGATCAAAACTATATTATAAAGCAGTAGTTACCAAAAACATTTGTTATTGGCTAAGAAATAGATTAGTTGATCAGTGGAATAGGTTAGGTTCACAAGACAAAAGAGACAATAAACATAGCAATCTAGTGTTTGACAAACCCAATGATCCCAACTTTTGGAATAAGAATTTATTATTTGACAAAAACTGCTGAGAAAACTGGAAATTAGTATGTCAGAAATGGCCCCACACTTAACACCACATACCAAGATAAGATCAAAATGCGTCCATGCTTTAAACATAAAGAATTAGATAATAAATAAATTAGAGCAATATAGGATAGTTTACCTATCAGACTTGTGGAGTAGGAAGGGATTTGTAACAACAACAAAAAAAAAACTACAGATCATTATTGATCAAAAAACAGAAAATTTTGATTACATCAAATTAAAAAGCCTTTGTACAAACAAAACTAATGCAAACAAAATTAGAAGTAACAAAGTGGGAAAATATTTTTACAGTTAAAGGTTCTGATAAAGGCCCCATCTCCAAAATATACAGATAATTGACTCTAATTTATAAGAAATCAAGCTGTTCTCCAATTGATAAATGGTCAAAGGATTTGAACAGACACTTTTCAGGTGATGAAATTGAAACTATTTAGACTCATATGAAAGAGTGTTCCATATGACTATTGATCAGTGAAATGTGAATTAAGACAACTCTGGGATACCACTACACAACCGTCAGATTAGCTAACATGACAGGAAAAAAAATAATGATGAATGTTGGAGGGGATGTGGGAAAACTGGGACACTGATGCATTGTTGGTGGAATTGTGAACGAATCCAACCATTCTGGAGAGCAAGCTGATATTATGCCCCAAAAATTATCAAACTGTGCATACCCTTTGATCCAGCAGTGCTATTACTGGGCTTATATTCCAAAGAAATACTAAAGAAAGGAAAGGGACCTGTATGTGCCAAAGCATTTGTGGCATCCCTTTGTGTAGTATCTAGAAACGGGAAAATGAATGGAGGCCCATCAATTGGAGAATGGTTTTGTAAATTGTGGTATATAAATGTTATGGAATATTATTGTTCTATAAGAAAATAACAGCAGGATGAATACAGAGAGGCTTGGAGAGACTTATATGAATTGTTGCTGAGTGAAATGAGCAGAACCAGGAGATCATTATACACTTCAACAACATTACTGTATGAGGATGTATTCTGATGGAGGTGGATATCTTCGACAAAGAGAAGATCTAATTCAGTTCCAATTGATCAATGATGGACAGAATCAGCTACACCTAGAGAAGGAACACTGGGAAATGAGTTTAAATTATTTTCATTTTTGTTTTTCTTCCCAGGTTAATTTTACCTTTTGAATCCAATTCTTCCTGTGCAACAGAAAATTAGGTTTTGCACTCATATATTTTATCTAGGATATACTATACTATATCTAACATGTATATGACTAGCTACCATCTAGGGGAAGGGGTGGAGGGAAGGAAGGGGAAAATTAGAACAGAAGGGAGTGCAAGAAATAATGTTGTAAAAAATTACCCATGCATATGTACTGTCAAAAAAAGTTGGGACCGAGACAAGATGGCAGAGAAGATACACTCGAACTTCTAAGCTCTCTCTTACCCTCAATACCATCTATTTAATTCAGCCTCAAAAATAACTCTGGACTCACAAAAATCACAAAGATAAGAAACACAAAAACCTACCAGCTGAAGAGAATCTGGAACTTCATCAGAAAAAGTCTGTAATGAAGGGAGTGGAAAAAATGACCAGCATAAAGGGAGATAGGCTAAAGGTTAGCTTACTGTGCAGATCAGGCTGGAGAGACCTCTGGGGATAGAAAAGCTACCGAGAGAGAGGATTCTGGCATAGGCTAATAGCTCTACTCTACTTGCAAAAGAGCAGACCAGCAGAGAAGTCAAGCCATTTTAAAAAACAAAACAAAACAAAAAACCCAGAAACTGCCTATAGCTACCCCAAACCAGAAGTGAGACAACAAATAGGGGAACACCTTCTTGCTGTCCTGGGGTTTTCCTTGGGGCAATTAAGAACCTGTAAGGCAGTGGGGAGGACACAGACTGGGGCAGCCTCTAATCTCGCATTGGGAGGCTCAGCCTAAGGCAGTGGAACTTCTACAGCAGAAAAAACCCCACAATAGTGACTGTGCATCCCTGGGCAGAGATACTTCCAGTCTGTGCCCCGGGGTTATTTGTTGGTCAGCTGCTAATATCTAAGGCCCCACAGGGGGCTTTGGCCTGGGGTTGTGATGGTTTCATTATTCAGCCTGTAGCCTTAGGGCAGTCACTAGGCTACAAAGCAGGGGTCCTTCACTCGGCACACCTGCAGCCTAGCTTTGAATCATTTCCGATGGGCGAGGTACTCTCTTCCAGAGCATCCTCGTACCTTTTCCACCCCATTCACAAGACAGCTGCCTTACATATCTCTGTTTTGTAGAGGAAGCTGGGAACCTCTTAGTCAGAAAGCAGACTCCACAGGTCATTAAAAATGAGTAAGAAATTGAAGAGAATGATTGACAGCTTTGGTATAGAAAAAGAACGGATCTCTAACCCTGAGAAGGCTAACAGCAGACAGTCTCCAGATATTACCCTGAAGGGGAAAGTTACTGGCCCCCATCACATAACTCTCTCCTAAAAGACATTATTAAAGATCTAAAAAGAAAGTTAGAAGATAAATGGGCAAAGGAAACTGTGAAAGAAGAAAACAACTCCTTAAAAGTCAGGATGGAACAAATAGAAATGAATGATTCACAGAGAACCCAAGAATCATCAAACAAAACAAAACAAAAAAAAAAATGAGAAGCTGGAGAACATTGTCAAATACTTACTGGGAAAATCTATAGACCTGGAAAATAGATCTAGGAGAGATAATCTGCGGATCATTGGACTTCCTGAAAACTATGACCAAAAAAAGAGCCTAGATTCTATTTTACAGGAGATTATCAAAGAGAACTGTCCAGAGATAATAGAAACCGAAGGGAAAGTAGATGTGGAAAGAATACATCGAACTCCTTCTGAAATAGACCCTAAAAAAAGAACACCACGGAATATTGCGGATAAGCTGCAGAATTACCACAAAAAGGAGAAAATCCTGCAAGGAGCTAGAAAAAAAAATTTAAATACCAAGGTGCCACAATAAGGGTCACTCAAGATCTGGCTGCTTCCACATTAAAAGATAGAAGGGCCTGGAACCTGATATTCCAAAAGGCAAAAGACCAAGGACTGCAACAAAGAATGAACTACCCAGCTAAGTTTAGCATCTTTTTCCATGGAAGAAGATGGTAATTCTATGAAATAGAGGAATTCTATATGTTTCTAAGAAAAAAAAAACAGACTTAAACAAAAAATTTAATCTACATCCACAAGACTGAAGAGAAACAGAAAAAGGTACACAGAACCCTTGAGAACTGTAACTCTGTTGTGGGTATATAAAAAGTACTCAAGGATAATTTGATTTTACTGATATAAAAGAAAAAAAAATGAGGGGGTGTAGTAAAGGGAAGGGGCTAGTATCAGAAAAAGGGGAGGGAGTGATAAAAACAGGGAAACTACATCCCAGGAAGAGGCATAGAAAATACACCATATCTGAGGGAATTTAGAGAGGGGGAGAAACATTGTGTGAATCTTACTCTCATCAGAAGAGGTTCAAAGAGTAAATAATTGTCATATTTGTTTTTCAGAGAATTTTCTCTCATCTCATTAAAAGGGAGGAGAGGAAAAGGGAAAAGGAAAAGGAGAATAAGGGAAGGGACATGGAGGGAGGGGGGAGCGATACTAAAAAAAAAAAAAGGGAGGGCTGCGCATCACAAGGGGGGGTCTATAAATTGAATATTGGGGAAGGGGTTCAGGGGGGTCAAGGGAAAAAGCATAATCTGGGGATAAGATGATGGCAGGAAATACAGAATTAGTAATTTTAACTGTAAATGTGAATGGGATGAACGCTCCCATCAAATGGAGACGGATAGCAGATTGGATCAAAAATCAGAACCCTACAATATGTTGTCTGCAGGAAACACACTTAAAGCAGGGAGATACATACAGAGTAAAGGTAAAAGGTTGGAGCAGAATCTATTATGCTTCAAGTAAAGCCAAAAAAGCAGGCGTAGCTATCCTTATCTCAGATTAAGCAAAAGCAGAAGTTGATCTAATTAGAAGAGATAAGGAAGGAAACTATATCCTGCTGAAAGGTAGCATAAATAATGAAGCCATATAGATACTAAACATATATGCACCAAGTGGTATAGCATCTAATTTTCTAAAGGAAAAGTTAAGAGAGTTGCAAGAAGAAATAGACAGTAAAACTATAATAGTGGGAGATCTCAACCTTGCACTCTCAGATTTAGACAAATCAAACCACAAAACAAACAAGAAAGAAATTTAAAAAGAAAATAGAACATTAGAAAAACTAGGTATGATAGACCTTTGGAGAAAACTGAATGGCAATAGAAAGGAATATACTTTCTTCTCAGCAGTTCATGGATCCTATACAAAAATTGACCATATATTAGGACATAAAGATCTCAAAATTAAATGTAGGAAGGCAGAAATAATAAATGCCTTCTTCTCAGACCACAATGCAATAAAAGCTACATTCAGTAAAAAGTTAGGGATAAATAGACCAAAAAGTAATTGGAAACTCAATAATCTCATCTTAAAGAATGACTGGGTGAAAGAGCAAATTATAGAAACGATTAATAATTTCACCCAAGATAATGACAATGATGAGACATCATACCAAAATCTGTGGGATGCAGCTAAAGCAGTAATAATGGGAAATTGTATATCTTTAGAGGCTTATTTGAAGAAAATAGAGAAAGAGAAGATTAACGAATTGGGCTTGCAACTTAAAAGGCTAGAAAAAGACCAAATTAAAAAACCCCAACCAAAAATTAAATTGAAATACAAAAATTAAAAGGAGAAATCAATAATATTGAAAGTAAAAAAAAAAAAAAAAAAAAAAAAAAAAAAAAAAAAAAAAACTATTGAATTAATAAATAAAACCAAGAGTTGGTTTTATGAAAAAGCCAATAAAATAGATAAATCTTTGGTAAATCTGATCAGAAAAAAGAAAGAGGAAAATCAAATTGTTAGTCTTACAAATGAAATGGGGCATCTTTCCACCAATGTAGAGGAAATTAGAGAATTAATAAGGAGTTACTTTGCCCAACTTTATGCCAATAAATTTGATAACTTAAGTGAAATGGATGACTTCCTCCAAAAATATAGGCTTCCTAGATTAACAGAGCAGGAAATAAATTGCTTAAATAGTCCCATTTCAGAAAAAGAAATAGAACAAGCTATTAATCAACTCCCCAAGAAAAAAATTCCCTGGACCAGATGGATTCACATGTAAATTCTACCAAACATTTAAAGAACAATTAGCCTCAATACTATATAAACCATTTGAAAAAATAGGGAATGAAGGAGTCTTACCAAACTCCTTTTATGACACAGACATGGTACTGATACCTAAACCAGGTCGATCCAAAACTGAGAAAGAAAATTATAGACCAATTTCCTTAATGAATATTGATGCTAAAATATTAAATAAGATATTAGCAAAAAGACTTCAGAAAATCATCCCCAGGATAATACACTATGATCAAGTAGGATTCATACCAAGAATGCAGGGCTGGTTTAATATTAGGAAAATTATTAGTATAATTGACCATATTGATAATCAAATTAATAAAAACCATATGATCATCTCAATAGATGCAGAAAAAGCATTTGACAAAATCCAACATCCATTCCTACTAAAAACTCTTGAGAGTATAGGAATAAATGGATTATTCCTTAGAATAATCAGGAGCATATATTTAAGACCTTCAGTAAGCATAATATGCAATAGAAATAAACTGCAACCTTTCCCAGTAAGATCAGGAGTGAAACAAGGTTGCCCACTATCACCATTGCTATTCAATATAGTACTAGAAATGCTAGCCTCGGCAATAAGAGCCGAGAAAGAGAATTAAGGAATTAGAGTAGGAAATGAGGAAATGAAACTATCACTCTTTGCACATGACATGATGGTATACTTAGAGAACCCCAAAGACTCTGCTAAAAAGCTATTAGAAATAATTCAGAATTTTAGCAAAGTGGCAGGATACAAAATAAATCCACATAAATCCTCAGCATTCTTATATATCTCCAACAAAATGCAACAGCAAGAGATACAAAGAGAAATTCCATTCCAAACAAATGTTGAGAGTATAAAGTATTTGGGAATCCATCTACCAAAGAATAGTCAGGAATTATATGAGAAAAATTACAAAACACTTGCCACAAAAATAAAGTCAGATTTAAATAATTGGAAAGACATTCAGTGCTCTTGGATAGGGCGAGCGAATATAATAAAGATGACAATACTCCCCAAACTAATCTATTTATTTAGTTATACCAATCAGACTCCCAAGAAACTATTTCAATGACCTAGAAAAAATAACAACAAAATTCATATAGAAGAATAAAAGATCGAGAATTGCAAGGGAACTAATGAAAAAAAAAAAAAAAAAAAAAACTCAGAGGAAGGTGGTCTAAGTGTACCTGATCTAAAGCTATATTGTATAGCAGCAGTCACCAAAACTATTTGGCACTGGCTAAGAAATAGACCGGTCAATCAGTGGAACAGATTAGATACAAAGGACAAAAAAGGGTACATCTATAGCAATATAATCTTTGACAAACCCAAAGATACCAACATTAGGGACAAAAATTCATTATTTGGAAGAAACTGTTGGGAAAACTGGAAATTAGTATGGCAGAAATTACATATGGACCCACACTTAACACCTATATCAAGATAAGATCAAAGTGGGTCCATGATTTAGGCATAAAGAATGAGATCATAAATAGATTAGAGGAACAGAGAATAGTCTACCTCTCAGACTTCTGGAGGAGGAAGGAATTTATGACCAGAGGAGAATTAGAGATCATTATTGATCACAAAATAGAAAATTTTGATTACATCAAACTAAAAAGGTTCTGTACAAACAATACTAATGCAAACAAGATTAGAAGGGAAGTAACAAATTGGGAAAATATTTTTAAAAGCAAAGATTCTGACAAAGGTCTCATTTCCAAAATATATAGAGAAGTGACCTTGATTTATAGGAAACCAAACCATTCTCCAATTGATAAATGGTCAAGGGATATGAACAGACCATTCTCAGATGATGAAATTGGAACTATTTCCACTCATATGAAAGAGTGTTCCAAATCACTACTGAGCAGAGAAATGCAAATTAAGACAACTCTGAGATACCACTACACACCTGTCAGATTGGCTAAGATGACAGGAACAAATAATGATGAATGTTGGAGGGGATGTGAGAAAACTGGGACACTGATACATTGTTGGTGGAGTTGTGAAAGAATCCAGCCATTCTGGAGAGCAATTTGGAACTATGCCTAAAAAGTTGTCAAACTGTGCATATCCTTTGACCCAGCATTGCTGTTATTGGGATTATATCCCAAAGAAATACTAAAGAGTGGAAAGGGACCTGTATGTGCCAAAATGTTTGTGGCAGCTCTTTTTGATGTCCATCAATTGGAGAATGGTTGGGTAAATTATGGTATATGAAGGTTATGGAATATTATTGCTCTGTAAGAAATGACCAGCAGGAGGCATACAGAGAGGCTTGGAGAGACTTAAATCAACTGTTGCTGAGTGAAATGAGCAGAACCAGAAGATCACTATACACTTCAACAACAATACTGTATGAGGATGTATTCTGATGGAAGTGGAAATCTTCAACATAAAGAATATCCAACTCACTTCCAGTTGATTAATGATGGACAGAAATAACTATACCCAGAGAAGGAACACTGGGAAGCGAATGTAAATTGTTAGCACTACTGTCTATCTACCCAGATTACTTATACCTTCGGAAGCTAATAATTAATGTCCAACAAGAAAATGGTATTTACACACATATATTGTATCTAGGTTATATTGTAACACATGTAAAATGTATGGGATTACCTGCCATCGGGGGGAGGGAGTGCAGGGAGGGAGGGGATAATTTGGAAAAATGAATTAAAAAAAAAATTTGTTATTGGCTAAGAAATAGACTAGTTGATCAGTGGAACAGGTTAGGTTCACAGGACAAAATAGTGTAAAACTATAGCAATCTGCTGTTTGACAAACCCAAAGATCCCAACTTTTGGATTAAAAATTCTTTATTTGAAAAAAACTCTTGGGAAAACTGGAAATTAGTATGGCAGAAATTAGATATGGACCCACACTTAGCACCATATACCAAGATAAAATCAAAATGGGTTCATGATTTAGGCATAAAGAATGAGATCATAAATAGTTTAGAGGAACAGAGATTAGTCTACCTCTAGGACTTGTGAAGAAGGAACGAATTTATGAACAAAGGATCACTAAAGATCATTATTGATCAAAAAATAAAGGATTTTGATTACATCAATTGAAAAGGCTTTTGTACAAACAAAACTAATGCAAACAAGATTAGAACTTAAGTAGAAATCAGAGAAATGCAAATTAAGACAACTCTGAGATACCACTACAGTCCTGTCAGATTGGCTAAGATGACAGGAAAAAATAATGATGAATGTTGGAGGGGATGTGGGAAAACTCTGACACTGATGCATTGTTGATGGAGTTGTGAAAAAATCCAGGCATTCTGGAGAACAATTTGGAATTATGCCCAAAAAGTTATCAAACTGTGCATACCCTTTGATCCAGCAGTGCTAATACTGGACTTATATCCCAAAATAATACAATGGCATCTCTTTTTGTAGTGGCTAGAAACTGGAAAATGAATTGATGCCTATCAATTGGTGAATGGTTGGGAAAATTATGGTATATGAATGTTATGGTATATTAATGCTCTGTAAGAAATGACCAGCAGGATGAATACAGAGAGTCTTGGAGAGACTTACATAAACTGATGCTGAATATAATGAGCAGAATCCGAAGATCACTATACACTTCAACAACAATACTGTATGAAGATATATTCTGATTGAAGTCGATATCATCAATACAAAGAAGATCTAATTCATTTCCAGTTGATCAATGATGGACATAAACAGCTACACCCAGAGAAGGAACACTGGTAATTGAATGTAAATTGTTTGCACTATTGTCTTTCTACCCAGGTTACTTACACCTTTAAAATCCAATTATTACCGTGCAACAAGAAATTTGGTTTCACACACATTGTATCTAGGTTATACTGTAACACATTTAATATGTATGGGATTGCCTGTCATCTAGGGGAGGGAGGGGAAAATTTGGAAAAAAAATTAATACAAGGGATAATGTTGTAAAACAATTTACCTATGTATATGTACTGTCAAAAATTATAATTATAAAATTAATTTAAAAAGGTATAATTATAAAATAAATAAATAAATATATATGTATATATATATATATATATATATATACATATATATAAAAGAGATGCAAAGAAACATCCCATTTAAAATAACTGGAAGTAATATAAAATATTTGGGAGTTTACTTAGCAAGGAAAAGTCTGCATCTATATGGACACAACTATAAAACAATTTTCATACAAATAAATCAGATCTAATCAGTTGGAAAAATATCAGTGCTAATGGGTAGGCCAAGTGCATATAAAATATGATATTCCCTCAATTAATCTACTTATTTAGTGCCATACCCATCAAACTGCTAAGAAATTATTTTTATAGATCTGGGAAAAATCATAACAAAGTTCATATGGAAGAACAAAAGATCAAGAATTTCAAGGAAATTAATGAAAACCAACCAATGAAGGTAGTCTAGCTGTGCCAGACTTAAAACTATATTATAAACCAACAGTTATCAAAACCTTTTAGTAATGGATAAGAAATAAAGTTGTCAATCAGTGAAATAGGTTAGATTCACAGCACAAAATAGTCAATAACTATAGCATTCTAGTGTTTGACAAACCCAAAGACCCCGTTTTTTGGCATAAGGATTGAGCTATTTGACAAAAAAACAACTGGAGAAGTTGGAAACTAGTATGGCAAAAACTAGGCATTGACCCACAACTAACACCATATAGCAAGATAAATCAAAATAGGTTCATGATTTAGATATGAGGAATGAAGTGATAAGCAAATTAGAAGAATAAAGGATAGTTTACATCTCAGATCAGTGGAGAGGAAGGAATTTGTGACCAAAGATGGACTAGTTATTGAACACAAAATAGATAATTTTGATTATATTAAATTGAAAACATTTTGTACAAACAAAACTAATTCAGACAAAATTAAAAGAGAAGCAATAAATTGGAAAAACATTTTTACATTTATGGGTTCTAATAATAGCCTTATTTCTAAAATATATGGAGCACTGACTCAAATTTAAGCCATTCTCCAATTGATATATGTCCAAACAATATGAATAAACAATTTTCAGAGGAAGAAATTGAAACCTTTTCTAGTCATATGAAATGTGTCTAAATCACTTATTGATCAGAGAAATGCAAATTAAGACAATTCTGTGATGCCAATACATACCTATAAGATTGACTAAGAAAACAGGAAGAAATATTGACAAAGTTGGAGGATATGTAGAACTGGGACAGTAATTAATTGCTAATGTTATTTGATCTGTATTTGTTATATTGGTTGTAATGATTTTTAATTAAATTAACTCATGAATCAGCAAAAATTTGTTAAAATAATTATTAATATTGATTTCATTCACTTTGTAAATTACTGTACAAAACTTATTGGCAATGCACTGACTTTAGAAAGATGTCAATGTATGTAAAGTGTAAATAAAATAGTATTGATGGTATTGAAATATGAACTGTATTAAAAAAGAATTATAATTGTATATGGAGTGAATCTGTTTATCTGTAACTATTATTACAATAAATTAAACATTGTATATGTACTTTTATGCAGCTTTCTTGTAGTTGTTGGAGTATAAGTAGAGAGCAATTTGGAACTGTGCCCAAAGAGTAATCAAAATGTGCATGCCCTTTAATCCAGCAGTATTTCTACTGGGTTTATATGTCAAAGAGACCTTAAGGAGGGAAAGGGACCCATGTGCAAAAATGTTTGTGGCAGCCACTTTTTGTAGTGTCAAGAAACTGGAAATTGAGTGGATTCCCATCAGTTACATAATGCCTGAATAAGTTATGGTATATGAATATAATGGAATATAATTGTTCTATTAAAAAACATTCAGAAGGATGTTTTCAGAGTGGCCTGGAGGAACTTACATGAACTGATGATATGTGAAATGAGCACAACTAGGATATTATTGTACACAGAAACAAGATTATACAATGATCAGTTGTTTTGCATGTGGCTCTTTCTAATAAAAAGATGATTCAGGACACTTCCAATGATTTTGTGATGTTAAGAGCCATCTACACCCAAAGAGAGGTCTGTGGAAACTAAGTGTAGATCACATTACAAATTTTCACTCTTTGTTGTGATTTTCATTTAACATTTTTTTGATCTGATTTTTCTTGTGCAGCAAGATAGTTATATAAATATTTATGTCCATATTGGATTTAACAGATATTTTACAGTGTTTAACATATATTCTGTTACATCTCATCTAGGGAAGGGGGTGAGGTGAATGGGGGAAAATAACTTGGCAAAATAAAATAGCTACTTAGAAACAATTCCTTAAAGTGTGGGATTGGCTAAATGGAAAAAGAAAGTACAAAAACTAACTGAGGAAAACAACATTTTGAAAGTTAGAATTGGACAAATGGAAGCTAATGAAACAAAAAGAGTCAATCCAACAAATTAAAAAAATGAGAGAAAATGGAAGAAAATGTAAAATGCTTCCTGCAAAAATCTACTGATCTGGAAAATATCTAAATCTTAAAGCCATAATCAAAAAGTGCACTTGGGCAATATATTTAAAACAATTATGAATGAAAACTATACTACTGTCCTGGAACTAGAGAGCATGATAGATTTTGAAACAATCCACCAATTACCTCAAGAAAAAGAAGCCTTAACCAGGATCACACTGGACTTGACATTAGATCAAAAGAAACAGAACATGGTATTCTGGAAGGCAAGGGAGTCAGAATTACAAGTGAAATTGAGCAGAATATATCAATGGGAAAAGATCATTCAATGCATTAGAAGTATTTTAACCTTTCATAAAGAGAAGACTAAAATGAAATCAGTAAGTAATCTCCAATATCAAGATGCTAGAGGAATATACCCAGGAAAAAGGTAAAAGAAAACATAAAGGATTCAATTGAGCTAAACTGTTTATATTCTTATAGCAAAAGATGATAGCTTTAATTTTTGATAATTGTATTACTAATAGTACAGTTGGAAGGAACATATATAGAGTATATAGGTATAAAGTGAATTTTGGGGAATGATATAAAAATTAATGCATGAAAAAAGGAATACACTGAATGTAGAAAAAAGAGAGGCATTATGGAGAAAGTTGTTTTACATGAAAAGTTGTGAAAGATCTGTTAAAGTGAAGGTAAAGAATGGAGGCTGGTTGATAAGAATGAACCTTACTCTCCTAAATATTGGCTCAAAGAAGATATAATACTACTATCAGTTCAATATATAAATAAATCTTTCCTAAAAGAAAATTAGGAGTAAAGGAAATCAAGGGAAGGCAAGTAAGATAAGGTGGTATATGGAAGCAAAATACTGGTAAAAAGGGAATGGGTAAAAATAGACAAACAAGTGAAAGAACAAAATGGAGGGAAATACACAGGTAGAAATTAACTATTACTGTAAATGAGATAAAATTCTCCAATAAAGCAGAAGTGTTTAGTGGAGACTTTAAAAAAATCCTATAATATGCTGTTTATAAGAAATCTAGTTGAAGCAGAGAGGCACACACATAGTACAGGTAAAGGCCTGAAGCAGAACTTATTATGCTTTAACAGAAATTTAAAATAACAGATACAGTAATCTTGATCTCAGAAAAAGTGAAAGCAAAATAGACTTAATTAAAAGAGAAAAGGAAGAAAACTACATCTTTCTAAAAGATTATATTAAACTTATATTAAAGTACTATCAGTACTAAACACCAAGTGGTCTAGATCATCTATTTTTTTTCTTTAACTACTTTGTAGTATTTTATTTTTCCCTGTTACATTTTTTAAAAACATTTAACACTTGCTTTTTAACCCTTGAGTAACAAATTATTTTCCTTTTTTCCTTGTCCAACCTTCTCCCCATATTGGGAAGACAAGCAATTTTTTTTTTTTTTAGTTCTATATATGTGTAATATGTGCAGACATGCAAAATAATTCTATTATAATTATTTTGTGGAAGAAAAACATAAATGAAATAAAACAAACCTCAAGAAAAATGAACATTTTCTTTCCATATGTATTCAGATATATGTTCTTTTTCTGGGGAGTGATAGCATTGTTTTCTCCTAAGTCCCTCATAATAGCTAAGTCATTCATAGCTGATCATCTTATAATGGTTCTGTTACTTTGTATTTGGTACATTCAACTTTGTATCCGCTTAGGTAAGTCTTTTTGTATTTTTCTGCTAGCATTATGCTCATATTTTTTTCAATAGCACAATAGTATTTACTTATAATCACATACTACAATTTATTCAGTCATTCCCCAATTGATGGGCATCTGCTCAATTTCCAATTTTCTTGAGATACAGAATTAGTAGTGTTATTGATTGGTCTGAGGTTCTAGCTCCTTGGCATAATTCCAAAGTAACATCCTAATAATTAAAACAGAAGTCAAATAAGTAACAGGAAGAAATAGCAAAACCACACTAATCAAGTACCTCAACTCTCTCATTTCAGAATAATCTAATCAAAAATAAACAAGAAAGAAACTAAGTAGGAAAATAGAATGTTAGATATGACACAAATTGGAAAATTGGAGAAAACTAAATGAGCACAGAAGCATATAAACTAACATTCAAATATAGAAGGCAGAAAAATGTGTTCTTTTTAAACCATAAAGCAATAATAATTTTAACAAACAAAGCATAGTGAAAAGATGGATTTAAAATCAAAAGAAAACTGGATAATCTATTCATAAAGAATAAATGAGTCAAAAAACAAATTATAGAAATAATAATTTTAATAAAGAGAATGACAACAATGAAACAATGTGCCATATTTTATAGGATGTAACCAAAGCATCACATAGGGGAAATTTTATATCATTAAATTTTTACATCAACAAAATGAAAAAAGAAGATAACAATACATTGAACATGGAACAGCAGCAACAACAAAAATCTAGAAAAAGAACAAACTTAAAATCCCCAATTTAACACCAAATTGGAAATCCTGAAAATCGAAAGTGAGCTTAATAAGCTTGAAAGATGAAAAAGAAGAAAAAACAAACAAAAAAAAAATACTGAGCTAATGAATAAATTTAAATTTTTTCTTATGAAAAGAAAATCATAAAGATGAATAGACCACTGGTTAATTTGATTTTTAAATAGAAAGGAAAAAAATGAAAACCAAAAATCCTGTATCAAAAATGAAAGGGATGAAATCATCACCAATGGAGAAGAAATTAAAATAATCATTAGGTAATATTTTGCCCAATTATATACCAATAAATCTTACAATCTAAGTGAAATAAATGAAATAAAATATTCATTGCCCAAATTAAGAGATCAGGAAATAGTAACCATTAAATAGTTCTATTTTAGAAATAAAATAAATTGCACAAGTCATTAGCAAACTTCCTGGGGAGGGGGATAATCCCAGCCAGATGGGTTCACAAGTGAATTCTACAAATATTGGCAGAGCAATGAATTCCAATACTATATATATATATATATATATATATAGGTGAGGGTGGAGCCAAAATAGAAGAGAGGAAATGTCTTTTCCCAATGTCCCTCAAAATAACAGCAAATCTAGCCTGTGACATGATTTTGAATGGCAGAACCCATGAAAATTGGGAATATAAAATTTCCAGCAGAAAATGATTTCTAAGATCTCCAGAAAAAGTGTGTTTCAATGAGACAAAGAAGGAGGTGTACTAAGGAGCAGCTGGCCCAGTGAAGGTGGACAGAAATGCCAAGGGCAGGGCAATGCATAGTTCCAAGTCAATGTGGGTTCTATGTGCCAGAGAATCTACAAGGAAGAACCTACAGGAGTGTTAGCTACTCAATCCTGGTTGCAACCCATTAGATCAGCAGATTAGTTATAAGACATCCAACACAAATACAAAAGGCAAATAGTGAGCCCCTAAGAGCCAGAATTTCATGAGGTCTCACCACACCCATTTAGCTCCAGAAGTTAGTCAGCACTGATCCAGCACAACCACTGTTACCTGTAAAAGAGGTAGGAGACATCCAATATCCCCTTTACCCTAAAAACCGACTTCAATTAAAAACAAATGAGCAGAAAAGCAAAAAGTCTTCTGACCACTGATAGTGTTTATGGAGAAAGAGAAGAAGAGATTTCAAACCCTAAGGATACTAAAAACAGATTATCTCCAAATGAAGCCCCAAAAAGTGATATAAATGGGTCCCCATTTCTCCAAGAGATCCAAAAAAGATCTTAAAAGAGAGTGAGAAGAAAAATGGGGAAAGGAAATGAGAACTTTGACAGAGGGTTTGTAAAAGAGAACAGAAACTATCTAAAGAAAACTCTTTACAAAATAGATTTAGTGATATGAAAAAAAAGTATATAACTCCTTATAAAACAGATTTGACAAAATGGGGAAAAAAAACAAAAACAACAACAACAACAACTCCCTGAAAAACAGAATTTATGAAATTTCTTTTATGGAATTTTTTTTTTACGGAAAAAAAAAATCCATAGAAGCAAACAACTCATTCAAAATTTCAATTGGCAAAATACAAAAAGAACTAAAAAAGGTAACTGAAGAAAATAATTCACTAAAAATTATAATTGAACAAATGGAAATGAATAACTCAACAAGACATCAAAAATCAGTCAAGCAAAACCAAAAAAAAAAAAAAAAAAATAGAAGAAAATATAAAATACCTTCTTACAAACAACTGACCTGGAAAATAGATTTAGGACAGACAGTGGAAGGATTATTGAACTTCCTGAAAACCTTGATGAATAAAAGACCCTAGACATTATATTTAAGGGAATGAGCAAGGAAAAATTGCCCTGATGTCCTAGAATTAGAAGGTAAAGTAGCAATTGAAAGAATTCACTGATGACCTCCTGAAAAGGGCCCCAAAACGAAAACACTAAAGAATATCATAGCTAAATTTCAGAATTAACAGATCAAGGAAAAAGTGTTGCAAACATCCAGAAATAAACAATTCAAATACTGAGGAGTCACAATAAATTGTATTCAGGAGCTAGCAGCTTCCCTCATAAAGGATCAAAGGGCTTGGAGTCTGATATTCCAAAAGGCAAAGTAACTTGGATGGCAGCCAAGAGTCAACTGTCCACTTAATTGAACATTATTTTTTTTTTGCATGAATAATTTTTTTTTATAATATTATCCCTTGTATTCATTTTTCCAAATTATCCCCCACTCCCTCCACTCCCTCCCTAATGACAGGAAATCCCATTTTATATATATTACAATATAAGCTAGATACAATATATGTGTGTAAATATCATTTTCTTGTTGCATATTAAGTATTAGATTCCGAAGGTATAAGTAACCTGGGTAGATAGACCATAGTGCTAACAATTTATATTCACTTCCCAGTGTTCCCTCTCTGGGTGTAGTTATTTCTGTCCATCACTGATCAACTGGAAGTGAGTTGGATCTTCTTTATGTTGAAGATATCCACTTCCATCAGAATACCTCTTCATACAGCATTGAAGTGTACAGTGATCTTCTGGTTCTATTCATTTCACTCAGCATCAGTTGATGTAAGTCTCTCCAAGCCTCTCTGTATTCCTCCTGCTGGTCATTTCTTACAGAGCAATAATATTCTATAACCTTCATATACCATAATTTACCCAACCTTTCTCCAATTGATGGACACCCATTCATCTTCCAGTTTCTAGCTACAACAAAAAGAGCTGCCACAGACATTTTGGCACATACAGGTCCCTTTCCGCTCTTTAGTATTTCTTTGGGATATAAGCCCAATAGCAGCAATGCTGGGTCAAAGGGTATGCACAGTTTGACAACTTTTTGGGCATAGTTCCAAATTGCTCTCCAGAATGGTTGATTTCTTTCACAACTCCACCATCAATGTATCAGTGTTCCAGTTTTCCCACATCCCCTCCAACATTCATCATTATTTGTTCCTGTCATCTTAGCCAATCTGACAGGTGTGTAGTGGTATCTCAGAGTGGTCTTAATTTGCATTTCTCTGATCAGTAGTGATTTGGAACACTCTTTCATGAGTGGATATAGTTTCAATTTCATCATCTGAGAATTGTCTGTTCATATCCTTTGACCATTTATCAATTGGAGAATGGTTTGATTTCTTATAAATAAGGGTCAGTTCTCTATATATTTTGGAAATGAGACCTTTGTCAGAACCTTTAACTTTAAAAATATTTTCCCAATTTGTTACTTCCCTTCTAATCTTGTTTACATTAGTATTGTTTGTACAGAAACTTTTTAGTTTGATGTAATCAAAATCTTCTATTTTGTGATCAATAATGATCTCTAGTTCTCCTCTGGTCATAAATTCCTTCCTCCTCCACAGGTCTGAGAGATAGACTATTCTCTGTTTCTCCAATCTATTTATTATCTCATTCTTTATGCCTAAGTCATGGACCCATTTTGATCTTATCTTGGTATATGGTGTTAGGTGTGGATCCATATGTAATTTCTGCCATACTAATTTCCAGTTTTCCCAACAGTTTTTTCCAAATAATGAATTTTTATCTCTAATGATGGTATCTTTGGGTTTGTCAAAGATTAGATTGCTATAGATGTACCCTTTTTTGTCCTTTGTATCTAATCTGTTCCACTGATCTACCGGTCTATTTCTTAGCCAATACCAAATGGTTTTGGTGACTGCTGCTATATAATATAGCTTTAGATCAGGTACACTTAGACCACCTTCCTTTGATTTGTTTTTCATTAGTTCCCTTGCAATTTTCGACCTTTTACTCTTCCATATGAATTTTATTGTTATATTTTCTAGGTCATTAAAATATTTCTTGGGAGTCTGATTGGTATAGCACTAAATAAATAGATTAGTTTGGGGAGTATTTTCATCTTTTTTATATTCTCTCGGTCTATCCAAGAACATTGAATGTCTTTCCAATTATTTAAATCTGACTTTATTTTTGTGGCAAGTGTTTTGTAATTTTGCTCATATAATTCCCGACTCTCCTTTGGTAGATATATTCCCAAATATTTTATATTATCGACCGTTATTTTGAATGGAATTTCTCTTTGTATCTCTTGGTATTGGATTGTGTTGGTAATGTATAAAAATGCCGAGGATTTATGTGGATTTATTTTGTATCCTGCCACTTTGCTAAAATTCTGAATTATTTCTAATAGCTTTTTAGCAGAGTCTTTGGGGTTCTCTAAGTATACCATCATGTCATCTGCAAAGAGTGATAGTCTGATTTCCTCATTTCCTACTCTAATTCTTTGAATCTCTTTCTTGGCTCTTATTGCTGAGGCTAGCATTTCTAGTACTATATTGAATAGTAATGGTGATAGTGGGCAACCTTGTTTCACTCCTGATCTTACTGGAAAGGGTTGCAGTTTATTTCTATTGCATATTATGCTTACTGACGATCGTAAATGTATACTCCTGATTATTCTAAGGAATAGTCCATTTATTCCTATACTCTCAAGAGTTTTTAGTAGGAATTGATGTTGGATTTTGTCAAATGCTTTTTCTGCATCCATTGAGATGATCATATGTTTTTTATTAATTTGATTATTAATATGGTCAATTATGCTAATAGTTTTCCTAATATTAAACCAGCCATGCATTCCTGGTATAAATCCTACTTAATCATAGTGTATTATCCTAGGGATGATTTTCTGAAGTCTTTTTGCTAATATCTTATTTAAGATTTTAGCATCAATATTCATTAAGGAGATTGGTCTATAATTTTCTTTCTCAGTTTTCAATCGACCTGGTTTAGATATCAGTACCATGTCTGTGTCATAAAATGAGTTTGGTAGGACTCCTTTTCAATCTCTTAACTACCCCCAGGTGAAAGCCGGGACAGCCTAAGTCGGCCACACCCACAGCCCCGAGATTCCTTGAGTCACTTTCAGATTGGGGTGGTTCTAGTATCTGGCTTATATTTTAAAGTGACTTGATTTCTCTTCTGAACTGCTGTTTTATAAGCAGAGAAGAGCTAACAGCCTGTGACAGATTCTTCTATCTTAGTGGCTTCTCTGATCCCAAAGCCCTCCCCAGCGCTATCGGCACGGTGTGCCACCACCTAAACATCTGTGCTGGCCTCTTTTTTTCCTCCCCTGTGAACTGACATTTTCTGTCGAAACTCCAGATTCTCTTCAGCTGGGAAGTTGTGCTTCCAGTCCTTGTGGTTTCTTTCAGTCCAGTCCTACTTTTGAGGCTGATTTAACTAATTGGTATTGAGGGAAGAAGGGAGCTCAAAGGATCGCTTGTATCTTCTCCACCATCTTAGCTCCGTCTCTGAACATTATTTTTCAGGGAAGAAAATGAACATTCAAAAAAGAAGTGAATTTCATTTATTTCTGATGAACAGACCTGAACTGAAAAAAAAAATTGATATCCAATTATGAAACTCAAGAAAAGCAAAAAGTGAAAAGGAAAGAACTCTTGAAAACTATTTCTCTGTTTTGGGTATTCATAGAAACTGCAGGTATAATTTGATTTTATTGCAATAATATTTAAAAAATAGAGGTGGAAATAGGATTGTACTGGAAAAAATGAGGGGAAGGAAGGTAAAATGAGGGAAATTACATTTCACGGAGAAGCAAAGAAGACCTATTATTACTGAAAGAAAGAAAGGGTCAAATGAGCATTGTGTGAATCTTACTCTCATCAGATTTGGCTCAATGAAAGAACATTATACATATTTGGTTTCACAGAGAAACATGTCTCACCTTATAAGGAAGTGGGAAGGGTAAGGGGAAGGAAAAGGGGAGACTAATAGAAGGAAAAACATAAATAACAGAAAAGTATAAGAAAGGGGTGGGGTTATAACCGGATTAGGCTGCTTGAGGGAAGTAGTGGTCAGAAGTAAAACACTGGGGAGGAGGGAAAGGGCAGAAGGAAAAATAAAAGGCAAATTTGGAGTAAATAAATTGGCAGGAAATACAGAATTAGTCATTCTAAATGTGAAAGGGAATATGGTGAACTCTACCACAAAATGGAAGCAGACAGCAGACTGTATTAAAAGCCAGAATTCTACAATATGTTGGTTCCAAGAAACACATTTAAAGCAGAATGATAAATTTAGTATAAAGGTAAAAGGCTGGAGCAGAATCTGTTATGATTCTGGTGAAAAAAAGCAGATATACAAATTCTGACCTCAGATCAAGTAAAAGAAAAAACAGATAAAAATTAAAATTAAAATTAAATTAAAAGTGATAAGGAAGGAAACCATATTTTGCTAAAAGTTACCATAGATAATAAAGTAATATCAATACTAAACATATATGCACCAAATGGCATACCATCTAAATTCCTAAAGGAGAAGTTAAGAGATCTGCAAGAAGAAATAGAAAATAGATAGACAGAAAAATTATAATAATGGGGGATCTCAACCTTGCTCTCTCTGAACTAGATAAATCAAACCCCCCACAAAAAAAAGTTTAAAAAAAGGAAAAAAAAAAGAAAGAAGTTAAGGAGGTAAATAGAATTTTCGAAAAGTTAGGTATGGTAGACCTTTGGAGAAAATTGAAAGGAGACAGAAAGAAGTATATGTATATATACATATTTTTTTTTTCTCTGCAGTTCATAGAACCAATACAAAAACTGACCATATATTAGGGCATAAAGATCAAAAAAGCAAATATAGACATGCAGAAAGACCAAATGCATTTTTCAAATTACGATGCAATAAATATTACATTCAACAAAAGGCTAGGGGAAATAAACCAAAAATTAATTAGAAACTAAATAATCTAATGCTAAAGAATGAATAGGTCAAATAACAAATTATAGACACAATCAATAATTTCATCCAAGTGAATGACAATAATGAGACAGAATACCAAAATTTGTGGGATGTAGCCAAAGTGGTAATTAGGAGAAATTGTATTTCTCTAGATGCTTTCTTGCATAAAATAAAGAAGGAAAAGATCAGGAAATTGTACTTACAACTAAAAATATTTATAAAAAGAATATATATATATATATATATATATATATATATATATATATATATATGTGTGTGTGTGTGTGTGTGTGTGTGTGTATATATATATATATATATATATATATATATATATATATATAAAGCCCCCAAGCAAGTACCAAATTTGAAATTCTAACAATAAAAGATGAGATTAATAAAACTGAAAGCAAGAAAATTATTGTTATTAAATAAAATTAAGAATTGATTTTATGAAATATATATATATATAAACTTTTAGTTAATTTTATTAGAAAAAAGGAATGAAGAAAATGAAATTGTTAGCCTCAAAAATGAAAAAAGGAGAACTTTCCAACAAATTAAGAGGAAATTAGAGCAATAATTAGGAGTTATTTTTCCCAACTTTATGTCAATAAATTGATAATCTAAGTGATAGGGAAGAAGACCTACAAAAATGCAGATTGCACAGATTAAAAAAGAAGAAAATTTTATTTAAATAGTCCCATTTAAGAAAAAAGAAATGTAAGAAGCTATTAATCTACTCCCCCCACCAAAAATCTCCATGCCAGATGGATTTATATGTGAATGTTACCATATATATATATATATATATATATATATATAAAAAAATATATATATATATATATATATATATATATATGTATGTATGCAATTAACTCCAATACTATGCAAACTATTTGAAATAAAATGGAAAGAAGGACTCCTACAAAAATTATTTTATCATGCAGACATGATTCTGATATCTATATCAGGTAGGATGAAAACAGAGAAAGAAAATTTCAACACTAATTCCCTTAGTGAATTTTGATGCAAAATCTTGAATAAAATATTGGCAAAGAGATTACAGAAAGTCATTCCCAGAATAGTACACCATGACTAAGTAGGATTTACATCAGAAGTGCAGGGCTGGTTCAATATTAGGAAAACTATTAACATAACTGATTATATTAAGAACCAGATTAACAAAAAACATGATTATCTCAATAGATGCAGAATATTTTTAACAAAACGTTTATATTTTTAATAAAATTTATTATTTATCATCATTATACAATATATATACATTATACAATATATATGTATGTATATGTAAATGTATAATACTATACAGTATATACATAACATATTATGTATATAATATAAAATTATTATTATGCAATATTATTTATTATCATTTGTAAGTTATATGTTAAAATTATATCATTTTATATAATTATAAATCATAAAATATGTATTTTATTATAATTTATAATCCATAACATAAAATATAATTCATTATTATAAAATCCAACACCCATTTCTATTAAAAAAAAAACCACTAGAGAGTATAGGAATAAATGGACTTTTCCTTAAAATGATCAGTAATCTCTTTTTTGAAACCATCAGCAATCATCATTTGTGATGAGGACAAACTAGAACCATTCACAATAAGATCAGGGGTGAAACAAGTTTGCCCACTATCACCATTACTATTCAATATTGAATTATAAATATTTGTTTTATTAATAAGAGAAGAAAAAAAGAGATTAAAGGAATTAGAGTAGGTAATAAGGAAACCAAATTATCACTCTTTGCAGATTATATAAGGGTATACTTAGAGAACCCTAGAGAATCAACTAAAAAACTTATTAGAAAAAATCAACAACTTTAGTAAAGTTCCAAGATACAAAATAAATCTAGAGAAATCAGCAACATTTTTATATATATTACCAACAATGTCCAGAAATGAGACACAAAGAAAAATTCCTTTTAAAATAACTGGCAATAACATAAAATATTTGGGAGTCTACTTGACAAAGCAAAGTCAGGAATTATATGAATACAACTACATAGCACTTTCCACACTAAGACTGACTAAGTCAGATCTAAACAATTGGAAAATATCAAGTGATCTTGGGTAGGCTGAGTGAATATAACAAAAATGACAATACCACTTGAATTAATTTACTTATTTAGTGCCATACCAATCAAACTCCCGAGAAATTGTTTTACAGATCTAGAAAAAATAATAACAAAGTTGATCTGGAAACACAAAAGGTAAATAATTTTAAGGAAATTAATGAAAAAAAAATGCAAATGTGAACTTCTTATCAGTCAAAATCTTACCCTATAATTTCGCTAATAAAAGTTCTTCCCCCCAAAAAACTCTACTCTGTGTGATTATATTGAAACTTCTATTAAGTTCAGATGCTTTATATTTCTAGCTTGAGTATTTCCCTCAAAGCTTGCTTTCAATTTAAAGAAACTCAATAAAAATCAAATTGTAGCAAAATTCAATGATTTCAAGCAAATTTTTTCAGTATTGATTTTTATTTGATGAAATGCTCTGGTACAGGGACATCAGAGAAGTTGCATTTAAAAGAGTAACTTTGGTTTCCTTGTTGAGCTTTCTATACAAAGTAGCAAAAGCACAACTTTCATTTCAAACTTTGTCTTCACTAGGTAAGAGTTGATATTCTATAGAAATAAATGAATGGTAAGTAAAAACGAAAGAAAACTAGTTATATTGAATGTTAGTATTAAAGGTCACATATATGGAGCTACTAGATAATTCTTTGTTCAGTGATAATGAAGGCTGAATCTTTTTCATAGTGTGCATTATATATAGGCACAAATATATGCAAATATTATTTATATCAATCAATTTTCTTGAAAAAATTTATAAGCAATGAGCTATAGTTGGGGATTGAAAATGAACTTATCATTTCCTTTGTTAAAAGATCATAGCCAAATATTTTTTTCTCTATTCTGGAGTCTAGAATTTCTACCTTTCTCCTCCTTGTCCTGCTGCCAAGTGAACTCTCTGGCCTTTGTCACCCTGCCCTCTAATCCTTGCCTACAATTATCTTAACCCCAAACATTGAGCCAGCACCAAACAGTGAGAAGGGCCATTTTTCCAAACATGTGCTAATAGTCATTGTTGAATAAGTAATTAGCCCTAAGTGCTCAGTTGTCTGATTCAAGTATACCTTTTTGGAGTTTGAGCCCTTTACAATTATTTAACTGTGCATACCCTTTGATCTAGCAGTGTTAATACTGGGCTTATATCCCAAAAAGATTTTAAAGGAGGGAAAGGGACCCACCTGTGCAAAAATATTTGGAGCCATCTTTTCATATTGGCAAGAAACTGGAAAATGAATAAATGTCCATCAGTTGGAGAATGGCTGAATAAATTATAGTTTATGAATGTTATGGAATGTTATTGTTCTATAAGAAATGACCAGCAGAATGAATACAGAGAGGATTGGAGAGACTTGAACTGATGCTGAGTGAAATGAGCAGAACCAGATCATTGTATGGGGCAACAAGTAAATTATATGATAATCAATTCTGATGGATGTGGCTCTCTTCAACAATAATTCATTCTAGTTCCCATGATCTTGTGATGCAGAGAGCCATATTACACCCAGAGTGAGGACTGTAGGAACTGAGTGTGATTCACAACCTACCATTTCACTCTTTTTGTTGTTGTTTGCTTGCATTTTATTTTCTTTCTCATTTTTCCTGTTTAATTTAATTTTTCTTGTGCAACAAGATAATTGTATAAATATATATGCATATCTTGGATTAAAAAAAAAAAAAGAAAAAAATATGTGAAGAGGGAGTCCTACCAAGTTTTTAGGACACAAATTTGGTGCTAATACCTAACCCATGAAGAACCAAAATGAGAAAGAAGAAAATTTTAAACCAATTTCACTAAAGATTATTGGTACAAAAACTTTGAACAAATTCTAGCAATGTGATTACAGCAATATATCTCAATCATTATTTATACTCACCATATAGGATTTATCCCACAAATGCAGGGTTAGTTAAACATTGGGGAAAATATCAACATAAATAAACATATCATTAACAAAACCAAGATAAATCACATGCTTATCTTAATAGATGTTGAAAAAGCTTGTGACAAAATATATCACTCATTCTTATTAAAAACACAAGAGAGCATAGGAATAAAGGGAATTTTCTCTAAAATGATAATAAATATCTATCTAGCACTTTCCTAATGATATCAGGGTGAAACAAGGGATGTCCATTATCATCATTATTCAATATAGTACTAAATATTAAGTATAGGAATGAGAATAAAAAAATAAATCAATGGAATTTGAATAAGGAATGAAAAAAATAAAACTATTATTCTTTGCAAGCAATGTGATGATATAGAGAGCCATAAAGAATCAAATAGAAAACTGCTCATAATAACAACTTTAACAATTTTTTTTTCTTCTTGCTGAGGCAATTGGGGTTAAGTGACTTACACATACAGATAGGAAGAGTTATGTGTCTGAGACCAGAATTGAACTCAGATTCTCTTGACTTCAGGGCTGGTTATCCACTATGACACCTATCTGCCCCTCAAATTTAGCAATTTTGAAAGATATAAGATAAAGCCAAATAAATCATCAGCATTTCTTTATATGACCAATAGCAAGACATAGGGGAAAAAAAAAAAAACCTCCATTTAAAAAACTGTGATGTACATAAAATGTTTGGAAATCTACCTACCAAGAGAAACTCAGAAACTTTATAAAGAGAATAATTTTTACAATAATAAAGTCAGATTTTAAAAAGTGGAAAAATAAAAGAGGCTCATGAGTAACGAAAATAATATTATATCTACAAAAATGTACTCATACATTGTAACACTACCAAAATTATTTGTAGATCTGTAGCTTTAATTGCATAAAATCCTTTTTCTAAAAAATAACAGCAATATTTTATTTCTGGAAGAGCAAAAAAAATATTAAGGAAATTAATAAAAAACGCAAAGGAAAGTGACTTAGCAATACAAGATCTAAAGTTATATTAAAACCATCAAAACTATTTGGTACTTGCTAAGAAATAGACTGGTGGGTTATTAGAGTAGATTACATACATGTGACATAGAAGGTAATGAACATAGTAGGATAATGTTTGATAAACACAGAATCCCCAACTTTGAGATTAGGACTCATTATTTGGCAAAAACTGCTGGGAAAACTGCAAAATACCAAGGCAAAACCTAAATACCAATATCTCAAATCATATACCAAAATATGGCCAAAATGTACCAACATGGTTTCATGATTTAGACATAAATGGTAGCAATAAGGAAATTAAAAGATCAAGAAACAGTCTACCTATCAGATTTATGGGAAAGTAATAGGATCAACAAAAAAGAAAGAGAGAATATTATACCATGTAAATTAAATATTAATTATACTAAAATGAAAGGATTTTGTATTCAAAAAAATACAACCAAGATTAGAAGGAAAATAGAAAGCAAGTTTCTTTGATAAGGTTTTATTTCTCAAATACATAAAAATCTGATAGAAGTTTATAAGAATATGACCCATTCCCCAATTGATACATAATTAAAGAATATGAATAGGTAATTTTCAGAATAATCAAAGTTATTGATAAGCATAAAAATAAGTGTTCTAAATCACTTTAAATTAGATAAATACACACTAAAACAATTCTTATGTTCCACTTCACGTGTTTCAGGTTGGTTAATATAAAAAAAATAAAAAAAAATAAAAAAAAAAGGAAAATCATAAATTTTGGTGAAGATGTGGGTGAAATGCTAGTTCACTGTTGGTAAAGTTGTGAACTGATCCACTCATTCTGCATGCCCAAAGGCAACCAAATTGTTCAATTGCTCATACAATGCATATCCTTTGATCCAGCAAAAATATTTATAACTCCTCTTTGTATGGGGAAAGACTTGTATAAGTTGATTCAAAATATGATGTACAGAATCAGGAAGACATAATAAACAATCCCATCAACATTTTATGATGATGGATTATAAATGAGTTGGCTTTTTTGAACAAAACAATGATTCTCAAGACAAGCACAAAATATTCGTGGAGAAAAAGGTTATTTGCCTCAAAATAAAGATTTGATTCACAAAAAGCATAATGAAGCATATTTTTTCTTATGCATTTCTTTTCCTTGTCATGTTTCTTCTTTCACAACTATGGCTAATTTGGAAATAAATTTTGCATGAAAGAAGATGTATAACCTATATCAAATTGCTTACATTTCTAGGATAGGCAAGGGAAGGGATAAAAAGAAAAAAATTAGAAATCAAAATCTTATAAAAAGGACCATTAAAATTATATATACATGTAATTAGAAAAAATAACATACTATTTTAAAAATAAATATCACAGAGAGAGAAATTAGCCTAGAAACTTGATTACATCTCTAAATTTTAAACAAGAGTTTGTATTTTATATTCAAGAAATAATAAATAAGGGACAGCTAGGTAGTACCAACCCTGAAGTCAGGAAGACCTAAATTCAAAACTTCTGTCAGTTGCTTAACACTTCCTAGCTGTTTGACCCTGGGCAAGTCACTTAACCCCAATTGTCTCAGGGGAAAAAATTGTTATGGACCAGAACTCTTGTACTTGAAACAAGGATTCTTACAAGGTACTAACTAAGTGGAATTAATAAGACAATCGTTATCTAGTTTAGCATGGTGATTAATAGTTCTCTAGTTCAGTACATGTATTTAGTACTTAATATAGTTCTACAAGATTCACACCTAAGATAATATAGTTATAATAGAGTATATATCACAGCCAATAGGGACTGAGAGACACATTTATTTCATCATCCACCTTTGTGGTGGCTGGAGGGTGAAGCACAAGCCCTGGGACTCAGAGATCACTACATCTCATACCTTCCTGGTGGCTGCCCTCCTATATTTCTTTCACTGAGACTAAGCTAGCCTGGGACCTAGGCAAGGATAAAGAAGTTGGAATTTAACACCTGACTATTCTTATGGTAATTACTCTGCTGAAAGAAAGGCTGGTCCAGAGACCTCCAGAAAATGAACCAGAACACTACAAACAATAAAAAAGCTATGCATGTAGCCATGTAATTGGAGAGGTGATGCTTCTAAAATGTTGTGGGTTTTTTTGTCTCATAACTGGTTTTAATAAGGAAAATGAGGCAGAGGGAAGAGTTGAAAATACCTAACAGGATGATGGGGATCTTGACATGAATTGGAAACTTAAAAACTCAACATTTTACAGATGATCAAAATGAGACTCAGAAAAAATTTTAAGTGACTTGTCCAAAATTAAACACTTAGATTTTACAAAGCTGAGACTTAAACTTTCATTTTCTAATTTTAGATTAACTATTCTTTCTTTAATACCATACTAAATTCTTCTGTTATTTTTGATGCTTAAATAAATTTGACAAATGGAACCCTCATGAAAAGATTTTTTTTTTAGATTTTGTGGAATAAGCATTAGTGAATACAAGTGAGCAGAAACAACATAAAAATCAAGTTATTAATTTTGTTACTTTAAATTAAGTTTAGAAAACTTATAGGGATGCAAATTTGGTTAAAACATAGAATGCTATAGAGTTTGAAGTCTTTATTTCACTCAAACCCACATTTAATTTCATTATCCCTCATCTGAGTGTGAGGGGTTAATTGTTAAATATTACATCATTAATAAAAATGTAAATTTTTCATTAAGTAATCAATTAGCATAGAGATGACATGATAGTATATTATTCAACATTTACTTAATAAACCCAAGAAACTACTTTCACCATAAGTGGCTGCTCATATATGTTTCTATATCAAAAACACTCATCTCAAAATAACTCATTAATAAAGTCAATAATTATATCATTTGTTTATAGTATACTCAATAATACTCAAGGTATTATTGTGTACTCAATAATAACAGGCAAAAATAATTATTTAAAATATTATACCTGTGAGAATTTTCATAAACAGAGTATTCTCTAATAACATTTATAAATTCAAATAAATTATAAACTACTTCTTAGTCCATTTCCATTAAGATATCATATAAATTTTCTTCTCAAGAATTCATCATAATTCGTTATTACAATAGTTTTATCAAAAAATGCCCCTCCATAATTTGTATGGGTCTTCCCTCGTCTCTCTTCTACCATGATGGGAAAACAGTCTCTTCATCTTTACTCTATCCATTACTTTAAATAGTCTTTCTTCATTATTTATTCATGATAAACTTCTTATAATGTTTCTTCATAAAATAATAAAGACAGTTCTCCTGCAAAGACATTTTGCTCATACATTTTCTTTTTTCCTGCAGATTTCTATCAAACCATTGCTACTTTTGCTTCTCCATTTTTTTCAATTGTCAATCTACACTTTCAAAAATGCATTTGACTCTTAAAGCAACTAACGATAATTCTATTCTAGTTCTATGAAACAAGGGTTTTACATGTTAAAAATGTCTCTGATACAGGAAAAAAAAAAGGTCTCAGATGTAGAAAGAAGGAACATAAACAAAACATTCAGTTTTCTTTCAATCTACTTATCTCTATAGAATAAAAGCACAATGAGAAATATGTCTTATTCAGGACAAGTAATTCATTCTTCAACATACATTTATGATGTATCTATTATGTGTAGAGCATTGTGCTAAATTCTGGGGGAGGAAACTAAACAAAACATAGTCCATGCTATTAAGAAGTTTACAGAGAAGCAATAAGCTTCCCTTTATGCCAAGTATAATAACTGGTAGATAGAAGTAACCAGACAGTGACAATAACAGTAACAATAATCAGGTCATGAAAGGTAGGAAAGGGGTAAAATGCACAATGATCAAAGGCTCTAGACAAGTTATACTGAGCCTAATTAGGGTCAGGATAAACAAGGATATTCAGCAATTTTGTCAGGGAAAAAACCCAAAAGGACTGGTGACAACACTTACAAAAATGCTTAACTAGCTCTATATTGTGTAACTCCAAGTCACTGTTTGACTCCATATTTGCTTGGCATATTATTATTTTCTAAAGAAAAGAAGATTATGGGACTTCCGGCCAAGATGGCGGCGTGGAGGCAGACAGCTGCTTGAGCTCCTCGTTTTCTCTCAGAACTTACTTCATGACAAGCCTCTGACTTAATGCTTGACCCAGAAAGAAATCCACAAATTATCACCAAGAGAAGACATCCTTGAAAGTCGCCAGAAAAGGTCTGTGTTTGTTCGGGGGAGGGTCAATCAGACTGGGCGCAGACTGAGGGCAGACAGCCAGAGCAAGACAGGCAGCTCACACAGCTCAGACCTGAGGGGGAGGGGTGTGATCTCTGCCATTTCTGTGAAAGGGCTTTTGCCCAAGTGTGGATGCTCCATCTTGGCAGCAAGCCAGGAGCGGTGGAGAGGGTGTAAACACCGGAGGTGAAGATTAAAACCCCAGAAAGCCAGCGTCTCTCAGAGCCTGGCCACCCCCAACCCCCACATGGACTGACTCGGTGCATTCTCAGAGCCTCAGAGCGCAGACTCAGTACAGTCAGTGCTGTTCTGTTAGTGGCTCTCTGCTGCCCTACCCCCAGTCTGTAGAGGAAGCCCATTAATAACATCCAGCCCTATCCCCCGCAAAACAGACCAATTGTTTCTCTTGTCAGTTTGTTTTCTTTGATTCCTACTCTGACAAAATGAACAAAAAATTCAAAAGGGCTCTAACCATTGACAGCTTCTGTGTGGAGAGGGAGCAGACTTCAAATGCTGAGGAGACTAGGAACAGAATGTCCCCAGATGTATCCCCTGGGAGGGATATAAGCTGCTCCTCAATACAGGGGAACCTCGTGGAGGAAATCAAAAAGGCTCTCACAAGAGAGCTGGAAGAGAAATGGGAAAAGGAAAGGGAAGCTTGGCAAGAGAGCCTGGAGAAGTCATCCCATGCATTCAAAGACAGAATGGATAAAGAAATCAAATCATTGAGAAACAAGATTAGTGAGCTGGAAAAGGTAAACAACTCCAAGGAAAACAGGATTAGTGAGCTGGAAAAGGTAAACAACTCCAAGGAAAACAGGATTAGAGAGCTGGAAAAAGAAATCAGCTCTCTAAAAAATAAAATGGATAAAATGGAAAAAAATTCCATAGAAGATAAAGACTCAATTGGACAATTACAAAGAGATATAAAAAAAGTGAGTGAAGAAAATACATCATTGAAAATTAGACTGGAACAAGTAGAAATGAATGACTCAAGGAGAAACCAAGAGGGAGTCAAGCAAAATTAGAGAAATGAAACAATTGAAAAGACTGTCAAGTACCTTACCAGAAAGACAACAGACCTGGAAAACAGATCCAGGAGAGACAATTTGAGAATAATCGGACTCCCTGAAAAATGGGAGGAAAAAAAGAGCTTGGACACCATTTTCGAGGAAATTATCAAAGAGAACTGCCCAGACGTTTTGGAAACAGAGGGTAAAATAGACATTGAGAAAATTCATCGATCACCTACTGAAAGGGACCCTAAAATCAAAATGCCAAGAAATATAGTGGCCAAGTTCAAGAACCATCAGACAAAGGAAAATATATTGGAAGCTGCTAGAAAAAAACAATTCAGATATGGAGGATCCACAGTAAGGATAACCCAGGATCTAGCAGCGTCCACATTAAAAGAACGCAGGGCCTGGAACATGATATTCCGAAAGGCTAAGGAACTTGGTATGCAGCCAAGAATAACTTACCCAGCAAGAATGAGCATCGTTTTCCAGGGAAGAAGATGGACATTTAACGAAATAAATGAATTCCATCTATTTTTGATGAAAAAACCAGACCTACATAAAAGGTTTGATCTTCAAATACAGAACTCAAGAGACTTCTAAAAAAGGTAAAAAGAAATCTAGAGAACTATACTTCTGTCAAAAAAATATGTAAAGAACATATGTACAATTTGTCTTAGAAACTAGAGGTGGAAAGGAAATTATATCATAAAAAAGTATAAAGTGGTGGTACTACATCTCATGAAGAGGCAAAGGTAACCTATTATATCTGAGAGAAAGAAAGGAGGGAGATGAACATAGCGTGTATCAATAGACATATTCGATTTATGGTGAAACTTCTTCCACTTCATTGAAAAGTGAAAGGGAAGGAGTAAGCTAAGGGGAAGGGAATACAGTAATTTCGAGGAAAAGGGGTAAAATAAGGGGAGGATCTTTAAGGTGGGGGAGGGATCCTAAAAAGGGAGGGCTGTGAAAAGCAAGTGGTGTTTACCAGTTTAATACTGGATAGGAGGGTAAAAGGGAAGGAAAGGGGAAAAGCATAAGCAGGGCTTAATAGGATGGAAAGCAATATAGAATTAGTCCTTCTAACCATAAATGTGAATGGGGCAAACTGCCTCATAAAGAGGAAGCAGTTAGCAGACTGGATTAAAAGTCAGAATCCTACTATATGTTGTTTACAGGAAACACACCTGAAACAGGATGAGACATTCAAACTAAAAGTAAAAGGGTGGAGCAGAATCTATTATGCTTCAGGCAAAACCAAAAAAGCAGGAGTAGCCATCCTCATCTCAGATCAAACAAAAACAAAAATTGATCTAATTAAAAGAGATAAGGAAGGGCATTATATCCTGCTAAAGGGAAGCATCAATAGTGAAGCAGTATCACTATTAAACATGTATGCACCAAGTGGTGCAGCATCTAAATTCTTAAAAGAGAAATTAAGAGAGCTGCAAGAGGAAATAGATAGCAAAACTATAATAGCGGGAGATCTTAACCTTGCACTATCAGAATTAGATAAATCAAACCACAAAATAAATAAGAAAGAAGTCAAAGAGGTAAATAGAATACTAGAAAAGTTTGATATGATAGATCTTTGGCGAAAGCTAAATGGAGACAGAAAGGAATATACTTCCTTCTCAGCAGTTCATGGAACCTATACAAAAATTGATCATATACTAGGGCATAAAAACCTCAAAATCAAATGCAGTAAGGCAGAAATAGTAAATGCATCCTTTTCAGACCATAATGCAATCAAAATAACATTTAATAAAAAGCCAGGGGAAAATAGACCAAAAAATAATTGGAAACTAAATAATCTTATACTAAAGAATGATTGGGTAAAACAGCAAATCATAGACATAATTAATAACTTCACCCAAGAAAATGACAATAATGAGACATCATACCAAAATGTGTGGGATACAGCCAAAGCAGTAATAAGGGGAAGTTTTATATCTCTACAGGCCTACTTGCATAAAATAGAGAAAGAGAGGGCCAATGAATTGGGCTTACAACTAAAATTGCTAGAAAAGGAACAAATTAAAAACCCCCAGACAAACACAAAACTTGAAATTCAAAAAATAAAAGGTGAGATTAATAAAATTGAAAGTAAAAAAACTATTGAATTAATTAATAAAACTAAGAGTTGGTTTTATGAAAAAACCAACAAAATAGACAAACCCTTAGTAAACCTGATTAAAAAAAGGAAAGAGAAAAAGCAAATTGATAGTCTTGAAAATGAAAAGGGTGAACTCACCACTAATGAAGAGGAAATTAGAACAATAGTTAGGAGCTACTTTGCTCAACTTTATGCCGATAAATTCGATAACTTAAATGAAATGGAAGAATACCTTCAAAAATATAGCTTGCCCAGATTAACAGAGGAAGAAGTAAGTAGTCTAAATAGTCCCATCTCAGAAAAAGAAATAGACCAAGCTATTAACCAACTTCCTAAGAAAAAGTCCCCAGGACCAGATGGATTTACAGGTGAATTCTACCAAACATTTAAAGAACAACTAACTCCAATGCTATGTAAACTATTTGAAAAAATAGGGATTGAAGGAGTCCTACCAAATTCCTTCTATGACACAGACATGGTACTGATACCTAAACCAGGTAGATCGAAAACTGAGAAAGAAAACTATAGACCAATTTCCTTAATGAATATTGATGCTAAAATCTTAAATAAGATATTAGCAAATAGACTTCAGAAAATCATTCCCAGGATAATACACTATGACCAAGTGGGATTTATACCAGGAATGCAGGGCTGGTTTAATATTAGGAAAACTATTAGTATAATTGACCATATTAATAATCAAATTAATAAAAACCATATGATCATCTCAATAGATGCAGAAAAGGCATTTGATAAAATCCAACATCCATTCCTACTAAAAACGCTTGAGAGTATAGGAATAAATGGACTATTCCTTAAAATAATAAGGAGCATATATTTAAAACCTTCAGTAAACATCATATGTAATGGTGATAAACTAGAACCTTTCCCTGTTAGATCAGGAGTGAAACAAGGTTGCCCACTATCACCATTACTATTCAATATAGTACTAGAAACTCTAGCCTTGGCAATAAGAGCCGAGAAAGAGATCCAAGGAATTAGAGTAGGAAATGAAGAAATCAAATTGTCACTTTTCGCAGATGACATGATGGTATACTTAGAGAACCCCAAAGACTCTGCTAAAAAGCTATTAGAAATAATTCAGAATTTTAGCAAAGTCGCAGGATACAAAATAAATCCACATAAATCCTCAGGATTTTTATACATTACCAACACAATCCAACAGTAAGAGATACAAAGAGAAATTCCATTCAAAATAACAGTTGATAGTATCAAATATTTGGGAATATATCTACCAAAGGAGAGTCAGGAATTATATGAGCAAAATTACAAAACACTTGCCACAAAAATAAAGTCAGATTTAAATAATTGGAAAGACATTCAATGTTCTTGGATAGGCCGAGCAAATATAATAAGGTTGACAATACTCCCCAAACTAATCTATTTATTTAATGCTATACCAATCAGACTCCCAAGAAACTATTTTAATGACCTAGAAAAAATAACAACAAAATTCATATGGAAGAATAAAAGGTCGAGAATTGCAAGGGAACTAATGAAAAAAAAGTCAGAGGAAGGTGGTCTAAGTGTACCTGATTTAAAGCTATATTATAAAGCAACAGTCACCAAAACCATTTGGTATTGGCTAAGAAATAGACTAGTTGATCAGTGGCATAGGTTAGGTTCCCAGGACAAGATAGTGAATAAAAATAGCAATCTAATCTTTGACAAACCCAAAGATCCCAAATTTTGGGATAAGAATTCATTATTTGACAAAAACTGCTGGGAAAACTGGAAATTAGTATGGCAGAAACTAGGCATGGACCCACATTTAACACCACATACTAAGATTAGATCAAAATGGGTCCAAGATTTAGGCATAAAGAACGAAATCACAAATAAATTGGAGGAACATGGGATGGTTTACCTCTCAGACTTGTGGAGGAGGAAGGAGTTTGTGTCCAAGGGAGAACTAGAGACCATTATTGATCACAAAATAGAACATTTTGATTACACCAAATTCAAAAGTTTCTGCACAAACAAAACTAATGCAAACAAGATTAGAAGGGAAGTAACAAATTGGGAAAAAATTTTTACAGTTAAAGGTTCTGATAAAGGCCTCATCTCCAAAATATACAGAGAATTGACTTTAATTTATAAGAAATCAAGCCATTCTCCAATTGATAAAAAAGAAAAAAAAAAAAAAAAAGAAGATTATGAATTGAGCTTTTTTTTTCTAGCACCCATGCTATTAATTGGAAAAATGAAGTAGCAGTCATGTCATGCTTGGTACATGAGATGAATAGGCACAGAAATTTGCTTTGTATATCAGTGAAAACACTTGTGAAGCCAAGAAAAAGCCCTTTTTAAAATTTATGTCGAAATATTAAGAAATCATTTTTCTCTAGTCTAGACTTTTTCTCTGAAGAAGATGGGTAATAAAGAGGTAGAGAACAAAATGTCTTTCTCAAGAAAATGGATTTTCAGTGGAAACTAAATTTTAAACAAATTATTTCTCTTTTCTAATTTAGATCATTTACTTCCTTACCCTCTGAAGTTATTAGCATATTGATATATTGATCTGATCATGAAAAGTGATTGTGCTCTGCCCCACTCTTCTCAATTCAGAAAGGAAGATATTGTTACTGATACTGATGGCCAGGAGGAACTCCTTTTCAATCTATGAGGGGATTATCCAGGAAGGAACTGAATATTATTTTGGGATATTAAACCCAAACAGTATTTTAGTGTATTAAGAGCTTTTTCTTGTTCAAGATTCCTCTAACTTGTGGCATTCTGGGAAATGTTTTAACAACTGTTTTTCTCAGCGTTAGGACAAGGGAAGTAAGTATGCATAACACCCTTTCATGTTTAATCTGAATTATTAAAATTTTCTTTATCACTTTCCAAAGTATGCACAATCATCAAAACAATAAATCAAACCCCAGTGTGTAGCTTTTACTGGTTTTTGAGACATAAATGCTCCTGCTTTAAATTTAACAATTGGATCTCAAAATTGTATAATTTGTCTCCAGCAAATCTCTACCTTAAAAACTCTTGGGAGAGGCACATGTTTAATAACATGTTAGGGGACATACTAGAGTGAAGATTATGAAAATTTGGAAATATTCAAGTTATAAATGTGTGAATATATAACAAAGTAAAATTAAGCAGCAGTTTTATCTGGCATACTTGTGCCTAAAATGAAGAATCCATCATCATCATCATCATCATCATCATCATCATCATCATCATCATCATAGTTATTATTTTTTCTTTGACACTTTTTTTTTACTTCTGTGACCTTAGATGAATGACTTAAAATCTCAATTTCTTTCCTTTTTAAAAGATTTATTTAAATAATACAGAACAAAAAAAAAAATAGAAAAAGAAAGATAGAAAAAGGAAAAACAAAGCAAAACATTGTCATGTGTTCAGCAGAACATCAAGAAAACAAAATATGTAACAGTAAATTTCCATTTCAAGAAAGAATATATAGTACTAGAAGACATTATATTCATGGCAGTCTATCCTTACTATTTTATAGTTAATTTTCTTTTGTTCTCTGCTGTGCACTTTTAACCTTATTATTTTTTCCTTTTTCATCTCTCCCCCCCACCATATATTTATATTGGTGTCTATGTGCATATATATGTTTCTGTGGTATACATATATGTATGTATAGATATAGACAAATACATACCCACATATATTTATATATATATACATATGTACATCTACATACATATCTACAAACATATACACACATATAGATAATATGGTCTTACACATATAAATATATGAAGACACATACAAGGCTTTAGATATCTAAAACAAGATAAATATGCCTGACATATAAGATAAATATGCCTGACTTTTTCCTCTCTTACATTTGACTTTATATGAAATGAATGATTACTAACTATACATTTTTCTCTAATAAATCCTACTCCTGATCCTTGTTATTGTGTTTGTGTGTGTTTCCTATACCTGCTAATTCTTTTATTTTAATTCTACTCCTTAATTTTCTTTGCTATTGTTTAACCACCCTCCATTCATGGATCCCTCCTTTATTTTCTCTCTCCTCTTACCATTGCTCTTTATCTCACTCCCATTAATTTATACACCGTATCCTCCTTCCCTTGATCTACACACTCTTCTATATCTCATCATACCTGTAGAGGGTTGAAACTCTGTATGATTGATTTAAACAAGGTGTTAACTCAGTGGAATTGATAAGACAATGATTATCTAGTTTACCATGGTGATTAATAGTTCTCTAGTTCAGTATGATTGAATTAATCTTACAACAAATAATGGTTCCTTAGTGATATAAGGATTGGCTTATACTCAGTATGATGCATGGATTTAATTGTAATATAGTATTTAAGAGGCCAGAGTTAGACTCCTGAGGAGGACTGGAACAGATTCAGGGAAGACAGAGGACTGGAGGCTGGACCATAAGCTCCTGGATTCAGAGAGACTTCAAGACAGAGACCATTGTGGTGGTCCTCCTGCCTCCTCCATAGAAACCAAGATTCTGGAGGATCTCAGAAAGGCAAGGACAAAAGACTGTGAAGAAGACAATAAAGATTTTTGGACTTTATCACAGGCTATTCTTGTGGTGATGATTACTCTGCTGAAATGAAGGGTGGTTCAGACACCTCCAGAACACTAACCAGAACATTACATATACAAAATACATGAATATAGGTATATATGCATGCACATATACACATGCAAACATATACATACATAGATACAGCTTATATACATATTCATATATATATATATATATGTATATATATATACAGAGAGAGAGAATTATTCCCTATTTAACCCACTGCCAATGTGAGTGAGTTTTCAGAACTGCCATCTGGTCTTTTATTTGTTTTTTATTTGTTTGTTTATTGTTATCTATTTAGCTATTTATTTATTCATCCATCCATTTATTTATTTATTTGTTTGTTTATTTACTTACTTACTTATTTATTTTGGTGTCAAAGACCAGTTAATGGAGGGGATGCCCTTCAATTGAAGAACTGCTAAATAAGTTTGTTATATGAGTGTGATAAAATTCTATTTTGCTAAGAAATATGGGCACCAGGTTGGTTCCAGAAATATTTGGGAGGACTTATATGAACTCATGCAAAGTAAAGTGAGGAATACCAGTAAAACCTTGCATGCGGAAATCATAATATCATGAGCATGATCAAATATGAAAAATATAATAGATACTCTGATCAAGACAATGATCCAAGACAATCCCAATGGGAACATGATAAAAAGTATTTTTGATGTCCAGAAAGAGAACATATGAATTCTGAATGCAGAATAAAATGTACTTTTCAAAAACATATTTTCCTTTTTTTCTGTGTTTGGTAACATGGCTAATATGGAAATATTTTTGAATGACTTCATATGCATAAGAAATACAAAATTACTTGCCTTCTTTTGGAAAGGGAGAGACAAGAAGGAAAAAGAAAATTTGGAGCATAAAATTTAGGAAAAAAGACTTTTAAATTGTATATGTAATTTGCAAATTTTCAACACAATACATAAAAAACATTAAAAATAAAAACATTATTAAGTCTCTGTGGTAGGCTATCAGTGCTCCTATTCCAATCTAGAGTGTTAAGGTAGATTTTTTGTCAAAATCATATCTTGGCATAGTCAATTATAGATTATTTAAAAGGGGATTAATCATGATATTAAGGGATCTGATTCTGACAAATATGAGGATTAACAGAAATTTCAAAACAAGAAATGCCTCAAAGCGTGTAGTGACCTAAATATTTCATTAATTCCCTCATGTTAGAGCACCACAAAGCCTCTGTTGGAAGCAGTTGCCACTTTCTATAAATAATATGTCAGAAAAATGGGCAGACTAGCATGGATTTTGTGTTAATTTACAAGAATAAAGGGCATGTATAAGAGTATTCTAACAAATGAGTTGAAAAATACTTTGGAAGATTGCAGACCTCATCATCTGCAAGGGACATCTCATCTTGAAAAAACACAATTTGTAGAAATTTTTCAAAAATAATTCAAATGGGCAAATATTTTTTAACTATGTAAAAAAGAACTGTGCTAGGCTGAAAACATAATAACAAGTAGCTAATACTTTCCTAGGCCCATGTAATTTGTATAAAATCACATATATTAATAGTTCCAGATAACTTGAGAAAGATTAACTATGAATAATTCTTAGGATGAAAATTAGATCAGGGAGATACCTTGGACAAAGGAGAGTTGATACTATTACTATTAAGAGTGGTCAAAAAATAGAAAATGCGACACAGTTCTTTTTTTTTTTTTTTGTAAAGCTTTTTATTTTCAAAATATATGCATAGTTTTCAACATTTATTCTTGCAAAATTTTGTGTTCCAATTTTTTTTTCTCCCTCCCTTCCTTCTATTCCTTTCATTAGACAGCAAGACTATATGTTAACCATATGCAATTCTTCTATACATATTTCCACAATTATCATACTGCACCAAAAAAAAAAAAAATCAGATCAAAAAGGAAAAAAAAAATGAAAAAGAAAACAAAAAGCAAGCAAACAACAACAAAAAAAGAAAACACTATGTTCCATATTCAATCCTCATAGTTCTTTCTTTGGGTGCAAATGGCTTTCTCCATGAAAAATTCATTGGAATTGGCCTGAATCACATCACTATTAAAAGCCACATCCAACAGATGTTTCTTGTAGAACAATATGCCATCACTTATTCATCTATTCTCTATTTGATGAAGCATGCTTTCAGTTTCTACTTCTTTGCCACTATAAAAATGGCTGCCACAAATATTTTTGTACATGTGAGTCCTTTTTTCTTTTTATGATCTCTTTGAGATACAGGCTGAGTACAGACATTGTTAGATGAAATGATATGCACAATTTGATAGCCTTTTGGGGATAGTTCCAAATTACTCTTTAAAATGGTTAAATCAGTTCGCAATTCCACCAAAAATGTATACGTCCCAGTTTTTCCACATCCTCACCAACCTTCATCATTAATTTTTTTTTTTCTGTCATCTTAGCCAATCTGATGAGATGGTACTTCAGAATTGTCTTAATTAGACTTTCTTTGGTCAATAGTTATTTAGACACCTTTTCATATGCCTAGAAAAGGTTTCATTATTTTTTTCTACCTCTGTAAAATAATTTCTTGGCAGTATGATTGTCATAGCACTGAGAAAGTAGATTAATTTAGGTATAACTTTCATTTTTTTTATTATATTAGTTTGGCCTACCTGTGAGAACTTGATATTCTTCCTACTGGTTAGAGCTCAATTTATTTGTGTGGAAAGTATTTTGTAATTGTGTTGATACAGTTTTTGACTTTTCCTTGGAAAATAGACTCCCAAATATTTTATATTTGCATGGAGTTATTTTAAATGGAATTTATTTTTTGTATCTTTTTTGGTTGGACTTTATCGATAACATATAGAAATGCTGATGGTTTATGTGGATTAATTTTGTATCCTGCAAATCTGCTAAAGTTGTGACTTGTTTTACAATTTTTTTAGTTGATTAGCTTGCATTATTATAAGTATACTCACATGATCTGTAAAGAGTGATACTTTGCTTCCTTCATTATCTACTATCATTCCTTTAACTTTTTTCCTTCTATTATTGCTAAAGCTAACATTTCTAATATAATATTGAATAGTAATGGTGATAGTAGGAGACCTTGTTTCACCCCTGATCTTATTGGAAATTGTTATAATTTACCTCCATTACATTTACTTGTTGATTGTTTTCAATCTGTCATTTTAAGGAAAACTCCATTTGTTCCTATGTTCTTTAGTGGGCTTTTTGGGTATTGGATTTTGTCAAATTTTTTACATCTTTTGAGATAATCATGTTTTCTGTTAGTTTGGTAATTAATATAGTCAATTATGATAACAGTTTTCCTAATTAACAGAATTCTTAGATCCTGCTCAACTTATAGTCTCTGAAGGGGTTGATACCAGGATAGCTAGAGAGCCAGCACAATATCACTGCTTTTTTTGCTATATGAAATTTGCTGTCTCTAACTAGCTTCCTGAATTCATTTCTCCCTAGTCAGTCTTAATCTTTTGGGCAATAATTTAATTAATATCTTCTCATTTAGTTTTGAATGCCATGATATGAGTTACAAAATTATTTTTTTCTCAAATATTCTACTTAATTATGTCCATTATTTAGTGTTTGTAGATTACCATGTAGTGACATGTCAATGTCTTCTTTTTCCATTTTACATACAAGAACATAACAGAGAAATTGATCTCAGTTCTGAAGTAGATCCCATCAACCAAGGAAATACTTTCATTCCCAGATTGATTCCTCCACCAATGAAATGAACCACTGGTTCAGTAACTGAAACTGTTAAATAAGTTGTGAGTTACTAACTACTTAGAGCAAGTTTTAAACTCATGTATACAAAAAGCAACTCGAAATCAGCTTTTCCATAATAAATAGGAAATCTTCAACCATGTTCTTTTGGGATTAAGGAAGCTCTTATGACTCTAGTCCTCAAAGTGAAATGTCACACTTCAAGGAAAGGCTATCACTTATCCTAATCTGTCTATGTGTGGAGGACAACTCTCCTTATTCTGGAATCATTCTATCGGCAAAGTGTACCCTACCTTCCTAAAGGAAGGACCATGAGAATCAGGCAAATTTCAATTGAAATATGAGAAATAGAAGGATAAGGGGAAGAGGTAAAAGGGAGGACTAGAATTAATAGAAAGAACTAGTAGGATTGAGGGCAAACCTGATTTTATTTCTACAAGGTTGTTGACAGTATCAAAAAGTTCAGACTTCAGAATTTCTGATGACTTCTTACTCTGAGTCCCAAGTGAAAGTTAAAATTATGCAACTCACTGGCCCACATTTGTCTAAATCTAAGGCTTTACAGAACAATTGATGTTCTCTATAGGAAGCAGTTCAAAAACATTGCCACTCTGCAGTACTTCTTTCACAAAGGTGTAGAGTATAAAGAATACAGAAAGTACCAGAGAAGATATAGCTTTCTGGAATGGACCAGTAAGAAGTTATAGGTATATTTTCACATTTTCCTTTGTTTCTCCTTTTCCCTTATTGCTTTCCTCTGAAGTCCACACAGCTCTTGCAAGGTTTTTCTCCCATTTAAGTTTCTGTATCATGAGGTTGAAGCAGTGACCAGGTAGGTTGAACTGGGTAGCTTTATATGGGAGTTTGAAAATTCATGGCTGTTAAGCCAGTTGAGCCAGCAAAAGCAGTTCTGCATAGTGACCTTGGTGTGGTTCCTGCTTGTCCACTTAGACAAAAAAATCCATAATTAGCACATGGAATTCCTCTAAAGTGACTTGTTCTGGAATAGCTAGACATATCTTCTGAAACATAATGACCTCACAAAACTAATTAGCCCCTTCTAATAGTTGATCAGTTCCTGAAATACGTATTTTTCAATTTTGTTTTCTTTTATTTTTCCTTCTGGGTTAAGATGGATCATGTCCAAATATTTGGTAATGGTAATCATCCCCAACTTCTCTCTTTTTTTTTTTTTTTTTGGTTCCTTTTGAACGTATGGATTTTCACAATGACAGCAAATACTGGGTCTTAGTTCAAGTGCTTAATAATAGACTGTGATATGTTCATCCTTCTCCTTGTTTCCCAGGATGGTTTAGTAGATGAATAAATAAAATAAATTCCACTTAAATACAGATTGGTGCTCTGAGCTTCCTCCTTAGCCTCAGGTACCACATTTCCTCCAAAGATTCAGCACTTCCACTGATAGTATTTTCTGCTTGTAATTCTTACTTTATATGGTTCCAAATGGCATATTGGGACATGTGTCCCTTGGGGTGCTTCTCTTTCAATCTGGTTAGCTCATTTGATTACTTGTTGGTTCAGCTTTTCCTTGGAATCCTTTTCTTCTACCATATCTACTAGTTTCAAAAAGTTTCACACTCTTGAACTTCATATCTACCTTGACATAGTGGGGAAATATTTTCACGTGGTAGTTTGAGAAATGCAGCTACTGGACCTCCAGCAAGCCTGACCTGGAACATCCCTAATCAACAACTGAAAGTTCTTGTACAATTTTTATACCCAATAAGGGATTCCTAGATTTCCACTTTTTAATTTTAAAGCTTTATATTTTCAAAATATATGCACAGATAATTTGTCAATATGGACCCTTGCTTAGTTTTGTGTTTCAGATTTTCTTCTACTTAGACTTAGAGAAGGTTGTAAGTGTCCTTGGTCAAGTTGCTCCTGTATTATAACTAATATGGCCTGAATTTTATCGCTACCTAAGAGCCACTGTTCTATCCACACTGGTGTATCAGTTTTCCATTGGATAGGAACAGGTGAAAGTGTTGTAAGCCCTTCAACAGCAGCCCTGTCTAAAAAACCAAAGTACCATTTGTAATCCTAATTGTTATAGAATGTCTCTTCCCCACAGATTGATGGAGTTTTTTCAAATATAAAAGGAGTAAAAATTCCTGTTTTGCCTTCAAAAGTTCATCTCAAAGGGGTAGCACTAACTTCAGCTGCTATTGATCCTCCTACACCAGACATGTAGGTGTATGCCTTAATCTTTGGCCAGTGACTGTGCCAGTTGGCACCTCTAATGACTGTACTATCTGCACCACTGTCTACCAATCCTTCTAATGATATGCCATTTATATAGATAGTGAGCATAGGTTGGTCAGCTGTTGTCCAGTATATTCCTGGATTTTGTTTCTTGGAGTCATAATCTGGGTGACTATCACCAGATTGCTTATTAGGAGTCTGTATCAATAAACCTGATGCTACTTCTTCTCTTGGGTGATAAGTCACACATTGTCTACCTGTATTAGTGACTGGAATGTTATCTACACATTCCCCAGTTTCCCACATCAGTGTATGCATGGACACTATTTTGTGAGTACTCTCAGAAGGTGAAATAGTTAAGCCTACTGTGCCTGGAGGCAAGGGATCCATAGGCTGGAGAGAAACTGATTTCACCTCTCCAGGGTTATCTCAGTTGTCCCAGCTGCATACAACTCTATTCTCCTCAATTGTAATCCCTTTCTCCCATCAGGTTGCTTCCTGGCTGATTGGTACTATCTGGGTACTGGGCTTCTAGTCACTCTCTGGGTGTGGCATCACCTGCCATCATGCCTCAAGTGTTTTTTGCCTGGAGCCCTAGAGCTGGGCCCCTCATTCCATTTCCCTGAATCAGTCTGCATTCTGATGCCCAATGGAAGCCTCTGTTGCATTTTGGACATGGGGTATTGGGTTTTGTTCTCCCACCCTGTTTTCTTACTCTGTCTCTATGCCACCATTGAACTATCAGATGCCCTACTTTACCAAATTGAAAGCATTGGTGAGTCTCTCTGGAAGTCCCTTGCCAAAAGGGACTCTGTCTTTCCATGTTGGGATCTTGGGAAGTTTGCATCATAACCTGGCTATAAAAGGCATTTGTGCCCACTATGGCACAGTGTCTTATGATCTCCTTTAAAGGATCATCCTTTCATAGTCCTAGTATAATTCTTCTCCAACCTCATTAGCATTTTCTTTAGCAAGTTGCCTTATCAAAATGTCTGTTACTGCATTTTCATCATTAGTCTATATGATAGCTGTCTGCAAGCACAAAATCAGCAAAGGATTCATTTGGCCCTTGTGCAATTTTTGTGATGGTCTCACCCTTGTAGTTTTTATTGGGGAGAAAAGTCCATGCTTTGGTAACAGCAACAGCAATTTGCTCATGAACTACTATGGAGTAATTAATCTCTACTGAAATTTCTGCATAAGAACCTACACCTGTTAGTTGGTCATAGGTGATTGGAGTGTTAACTCCACTTTGACTGTTTTGTTGGGCTTGTACCTACAGAGCTCACTATATTCAGAAAGCCACAACAAGTTTTGTTCTAAGCATATCCTTGCTATAGGTTTCCAATCACTAGGGGTAAAGACTTCATAAGCCAAATTCTGTAATAACATCTTAACATAAGCTGATGTAGCCCCATAAAGAGTGTGAGCCTTTTTCATGTCTTTGATGATTTCTATATTAAAAGGAGTGTATCTTCTATGTTCTTGACCTGAAGAGTTAAACTGTTGAATCACCAGATACATATCTGTTTTCAAATCACCTATATCCTTCCCTTCTTCAGTGGTTTTAAATACTGCCTTTTGCAATCTAGTCATAGGAGGGGGTGATTGCTGGGTGGGAGGTGCTGGTGGTGTCACTGCCCCTCCCACTACTCCTCCTCCCTTCATCCCAGCAGGTGGAGTTGATGGGGGCATGTCAATAATCTACTCCATAGGTGAGGTTGAAACTGCCTTGTGAGAGCAAGAATCACCACACCCTTGAACCTCATTTAAGTCTCTATGCCCTCTGGTGATGTGGTCATTAAACTGTTCTTTACCTCCCTCTTTATCTCATACTTCCTCATCTGGCTGTTCTGAAGACTTTTTTTTTTTTTTTTCTATAACTTGCAGGATTCTATAAGGCCAATTGTGTTATGTTGTATGTATAGAATGTTTCCTTGGAAATTGCATGAGGACCTTTATCATTGTAGTATTCACAAGCCATTTGTAAGATGCCCTCCTGGCAGTTACAATTACCAGTATGTCCTAGGCCCAACAGAGTACCTTTGACCACTGACCTTTGCAGCGTCAACTCTACTCAGCTCGCTTCCTCTGAGGCCTTCAAAGGTCTCTGGCCCTGATTTCTTGAATCTATAGTTTAATAACCGGTAGAGCACTCAAGAACAGCCACATGTAAACTTAAAAGCCTTTATTATACCTACTCACATAATGCCCTGACTTGATGCCCTGACTTGTTAACTTCTTACCGCTCACAGCTCCATCAGCTTGGCTTAGCTACCCCAGGTTAGGGAGCTAGGTTCTCTTACCAGCTTCCAATTATCTTTGTCTATATCTTCTTCCTTTTTTTTTTTTTTTGAATTTGCCACATGTTTATTTCTTTTTTTTTTTTTTTTTTTTTTTTTTAATATTTATTTATTTTTATTTTATTTTATAATTATAACATTTTTTGACAGTACATATGCATGGGTAATTTTTTACAACATTATCCCTTGCACTTACTTCTATTCAGATTTTTTCCCTTCCTCCCCCAAACCCCTCCCCCAGATGGCAAGCAGTCTTATATATGTTAAATATATTACAGTATAATTTAGAAACAATATATGTGTGTAGAACCGAATTTTTTTTTTTTGTTGCACAGGAAGAATTGGATTCAGAAGGTAAAAATAACAGTTTACATTCATTTCCCATTGTTCCTTTTCTGGATGTAGCTGGTTCTTTCCATCATTAATCAATTGGAATTGGATTAGCTCTTCTCTATGTTGAAGAAATCCACTTCCATCAGCATACATCCTCGTACAGTATCATTGTTGAAGTGTATAATGATCTTCTGGTTCTGCTCGTTTCACTCAGCATTAGTTGATGTAAGTCTCTCCAAGCCTCTCTATATTTCTCCTGTTGGTCATTTCTTATAGAACAATAATATTCCATAACATTCATATACCATAGTTTACCCAACCATTCTCCAATTGATGGACATCCATTCATCTTCCAGCTTCTAGCCACTATGAAAAGGGCTGCCACAAACATTTTGGCACATACAGGACCCTTTCCCTTCTCTAGTAGTTCCTTGGGGTATAAGCCCAGTAGTAGTATGGCTGGGTCAAAGGGTATGCACATTTTGATAACATTTTGGCCATAATTCCAGATTGCTCTCCAGAATGGTTGGATTCTTTCACAACTCCACCAACAATGCATCAGTGTCCCAGTTTTCCCACAGCCCCTCCAACATTCATCGTTATTTGTTCCTGTCATCTTAGCCAATCTGACAGGTGTGTAATGATACCTCAGAGTTGTCTTAATTTGCATTTCTCTGATCAATAGTGATTTGGAACACTCTTTCATATGAGTGGAAATAGTTTTAATTTCATCATCTGAAAATTGTCTGTTCATATCCTTTGACCATTTATCAATTGGAGAATGGCTTGATTTCTTATAGATTAAAGTCAATTCTCTGTATATTTTGGAGATGAGGCCTTTATCAGAACCTTTAACTGTAAAAATTTTTTCCCAATTTGTTACTTCCCTTCTAATCTTGTTTGCATTAGTTTTGTTTGTGCAGAAACTTTTTAATTTGGTGTAATCAAAATGTTCTATTTTGTGTTCAATAATGGTCTCTAGTTCTCCCTTGGACACAAACTCCTTCCTCCTCCACAAGTCTGAGAGGTAAACCATCCCATGTTCCTCCAATTTATTTATGATTTCGTTCTTTATGCCTAAATCTTGGACCCATTTTGATCTAATCTTAGTATGTGGTGTTAAATGTGGGTCCATGCCTAGTTTCTGCCATACTAATTTCCAGTTTTCCCAGCAGTTTATGTCAAATAATGAATTCTTATCCCAAAATTTGGGATCTTTGGGTTTGTCAAAGATTAGATTGCTATTTTTATTCACTATCTTGTCCTGTGAACCTAACCTATGCCACTGATCAACTAGTCTATTTCTTAGCCAATACCAAATGGTTTTGGTGACTGTTGCTTTATAATATAACTTTAAATCAGGTACACTTAGACCACCTTCCTCTGACTTTTTTTTCATTAGTTCCCTTGCAATTCTCGACCTTTTATTCTTCCATATGAATTTTGTTGTTATTTTTTCTAGGTCATTAAAATAGTTTCTTGGGAGTCTGATTGGTATAGCACTAAATAAATAGATTAGTTTGGGGAGTATTGTCATCTTTATTATATTCGCTCGGCCTATCCAAGAACATTGAATGTCTTTCCAATTATTTAAATCTGACTTTATTTTTGTGGCAAGTGTTTTGTAATTTTTCTCATATAATTCCTGACTCTCCTTTGGTAGATATATTCCCAAATATTTGATACTATCGACTGTTATTTTGAATGGAATTTCTCTTTGTATCTCTTGCTGTTGGATTGTGTTGGTAATGTATAAAAATCCTGAGGATTTATGTGGATTTATTTTGTATCCTGCGACTTTGCTAAAATTCTGAATTATTTCTAATAGCTTTTTAGCAGAGTCTTTGGGGTTCTCTAAGTATACCATCATGTCATCTGCGAAAAGTGACAATTTGATTTCTTCATTTCCTACTCTAATTCCTTGGATCTCTTTCTCGGCTCTTATTGCCAAGGCTAGAGTTTCTAGTATTATATTGAATAGTAATGGTGATAGTGGGCAACCTTGTTTCACTCCTGATCTAACAGGGAAAGGTTCTAGTTTATCACCATTACATATGATGTTTACTGAAGGTTTTAAATATATGCTCCTTATTATTTTAAGGAATAGTCCATTTATTCCTATACTCTCAAGCGTTTTTAGTAGGAATGGATGTTGGATTTTATCAAATGCCTTTTCTGCATCTATTGAGATGATCATATGGTTTTTATTAATTTGATTATTAATATGGTCAATTATACTAATAGTTTTCCTAATATTAAACCAGCCCTGCATTCCTGGTATAAATCCCACTTGGTCATAGTGTATTATCCTGGGGATGATTTTCTGAAGTCTATTTGCTAATATCTTATTTAAGATTTTAGCATCAATATTCATTAAGGAAATTGGTCTATAGTTTTCTTTCTCAGTTTTCGATCTACCTGCTTTAAGTATCAGTACCATGTCTGTGTCATAAAAGGAATTTGGTAGGACTCCTTCAATCCCTATTTTTTCAAATAGTTTACATAGCATTGGAGTTAGTTGTTCTTTAAATGTTTGGTAGAATTCACCTGTAAATCCATCTGGTCCTGGGGACTTTTTCTTAGGAAGTTGGTTAATAGCTTGGTCTATTTCTTTTTCTGAGATGGGACTATTTAGACTACTTACTTCTTCCTCTGTTAATTTGGGCAAGCTATATTTTTGAAGGTATTCTTCCATTTCATTTAAGTTATCAAATTTATCGGCATAAAGTTGAGCAAAGTAGCTCCTAACTATTGTTCTAATTTCCTCTTCATTAGTGGTGAGTTCACCCTTTTCATTTTCAAGACTATCAATTTGCTTTTTCTCTTTCCTTTTTTTAATCAGGTTTACTAAGGGTTTGTCTATTTTGTTGGTTTTTTCATAAAACCAACTCTTAGTTTTATTAATTAATTCAATAGTTTTTTTACTTTCAATTTTTTTAATCTCACCTTTTATTTTTTGAATTTCAAGTTTTGTGTTTGTCTGGGGGTTTTTAATTTGTTCCTTTTCTAGCAATTTTAGTTGTAAACCCAATTCGTTGGCCCTCTCTTTCTCTATTTTATGCAGGTAGGCCTGTAGAGATATAAAACTTCCCCTAATTACTGCTTTGGCTGTATCCCACACATTTTGGTATGATGTCTCATTATTGTCATTTTCTTGGGTGAAGTTATTAATTATGTCTATGATTTGCTGTTTTACCCAATCATTCTTTAGTATAAGATTATTTAGTTTCCAATTATTTTTTGGTCTATTTTCCCCTGGCTTTTTATTAAATGTTATTTTGATTGCATTATGGTCTGAAAAGGATGCATTTACTATTTCTGCCTTACTGCATTTGATTTTGAGGTTTTTATGCCCTAGTATATGATCAATTTTTGTATAGGTTCCATGAACTGCTGAGAAGAAAGTATATTCCTTTCTGTCTCCATTTAGCTTTCGCCAAAGATCTATCATATCAAACTTTTCTAGTATTCTATTTACCTCTTTGACTTCTTTCTTATTTATTTTGTGGTTTGATTTATCTAATTCTGATAGTGCAAGGTTAAGATCTCCCGCTATTATAGTTTTGCTATCTATTTCCTCTTGCAGCTCTCTTAATTTCTCTTTTAAGAATTTAGATGCTGCACCACTTGGTGCATACATGTTTAATATTGATACTGCTTCACTATTGATGCTTCCCTTTAGCAGGATATAATGCCCTTCCTTATCTCTTTTAATTAGATCAATTTTTGTTTTTGCTTGATCTGAGATGAGGATGGCTACTCCTGCTTTTTTGGTTTTGCCTGAAGCATAATAGATTCTGCTCCACCCTTTTACTTTTAGTTTGAATGTCTCATCCTGTTTCAGGTGTGTTTCCTGTAAACAACATATAGTAGGATTCTGACTTTTAATCCAGTCTGCTAACTGCTTCCTCTTTATGAGGCAGTTTGCCCCATTCACATTTATGGTTAGAAGGACTAATTCTATATTGCTTGCCATCCTATTAACCCCTGCTTATGCTTTTCCCCTTTCCTTCCCTTTTACCCTCCTATCCAGTATTAAACTGGTAAACACCACTTGCTTTTCACAGCCCTCCCTTTTTAGGATCCCTTCCCCACCTTAAAGATCCTCCCCTTATTTTATCCCTTTTCCTGGAAATTACTGTATTCCCTTCCCCTTAGCTTACTCCTTCCCTTTCACTTTTCAATGAAGTGGAAGAAGTTTCACCATAAATCGAATATGTCTATTGATACACGCTATGTTCATCTCCCTCCTTTCTTTCTCTCAGATATAATAGGTTACCTTTGCCTCTTCATGAGATGTAGTACCACCACTTTATACTTTTTTATGATATAATCTCCTTTCCACCTCTAGTTTCTAAGACAAAGTGTACATATGTTCTTTACATATTTTTTTGACAGAAGTATAGTTCTCAAGATTTCTTTTTACCTTTTTTAGAAGTCTCTTGAGTTCTGTATTTGAAGATCAAACCTTTTATGTAGGTCTGGTTTTTTCATCAAAAATAGATGGAATTCATTTATTTCGTTAAATGTCCATCTTCTTCCCTGGAAAATGATGCTCATTCTTGCTGGGTAAGTTATTCTTGGCTGCATACCAAGTTCCTTAGCCTTTCGGAATATCATGTTCCAGGCCCTGCGTTCTTTTAATGTGGACGCTGCTAGATCCTGTGTTATCCTTATTGTGGATCCTCCATATCTGAATTGTTTTTTTCTAGCAGCTTCCAATATCTTTTCCTTTGTCTGATGGTTCTTGAACTTGGCCACTATATTTCTTGGCGTTTTGATTTTAGGGTCCCTTTCAGTAGGTGATCGATGAATTTTCTCAATGTCTATTTTACCCTCTGTTTCCAAAACGTCTGGGCAGTTCTCTTTGATAATTTCCTCGAAAATGGTGTCCAAGCTCTTTTTTTCCTCCCATTTTTCAGGGAGTCCGATTATTCTCAAATTGTCTCTCCTGGATCTGTTTTCCAGGTCTGTTGTCTTTCTGGTAAGGTACTTGACAGTCTTTTCAATTGTCTCATTTCTCTGGTTTTGCTTGACTCCCTCTTGGTTTCTCCTTGAGTCATTCATTTCTACTTGTTCCAGTCTAATTTTCAATGATGTATTTTCTTCACTCACTTTTTTTATATCTCTTTGTAATTGTCCAATTGAGTTTTTATCTTCTATGGAATTTTTTTCCATTGTATTTTTTAGAGAGCTGATTTCTTTTTCCAGCTCTCTAATCCTGTTTTCCTTGGAGTTGTTTACCTTTTCCAGCTCACTAATCCTGTTTCTCAATGATTTGATTTCTTTATCCATTCTGTCTTTGAATGCATGGGATGACTTCTCCAGGCTCTCTTGCCAAGCTTCCCTTTCCTTTTCCCATTTCTCTTCCAGCTCTCTTGTGAGAGCCTTTTTGATTTCCTCCACGAGGTTCCCCTGTATTGAGGAGCAGCTTATATCCCTCCCAGGGGATACATCTGGGGACATTCTGTTCCTAGTCTCTTCAGCATTTGAAGTCTGCTCCCTCTCCACACAGAAGCTGTCAATGGTTAGAGCCCTTTTGAATTTTTTGTTCATTTTGTCAGAGTAGGAATCAAAGAAAACAAACTGACAAGAGAAACAATTGGTCTGTTTTGCGGGGGATGGGGCTGGATGGTATTAATGGGCTTCCTCTACAGACTGGGGGTAGGGCAGCAGAGAGCCACTAACAGAACAGCAATGACTGTACTGAGTCTGTGCTCTGAGGCTCCGAGAACGCACCAAGTCAGTCCAAGTGGGGGTTGGGGGTGGCCGGGCTCTGAGAGGCTGGCTTTCTGGGGTTTTAATCTTCACCTCCAGTGTTTACACCCTCTCCACCGCTCCTGGCTTGCTGCCAAGATGGAGCATCCACACTGGGGCAAAAGCCCTTTCACAGAAATGGCAGAGATCACACCCCTCCCCCTCCGGTCTGAGCTGTGTGAGCTGCCTGTCTTGCTCTGGCTGTCTGCCCTCAGTCTGCGCCCAGTCTGATTGACTCTCCCCCGAACAAACACAGACCTTTTCTGGCGACTTTCAAGGATGTCTTCTCTTGGTGATAATTTGTGGATTTCTTTCTGGGTCAAGCATTAAGTCAGAGGCTTGTCATGAAGTAAGTTCTGAGAGAAAACGAGGAGCTCAAGCAGCTGTCTGCCTCCACGCCGCCATCTTCTATATCTTCTTCCTTTAAGGGCCAAGAGGATGTGTGTTCTAATGTACCCAAGAGTCTAGAAATCTGTTCCCAAGTTATAAGTAAGCCTTGTCCTATAATCAACTTAAATATGATTTCTATAGCACCTTTTTGGGGGCAGTAGTGGGGATGGGGCTGGGGATGGTGGAGGATCTTTTCCTAACATCTGCCCCATTTGATCTAGAAAAGATTTTGCCCTTAACAAAGTAAGGTCCCTGTTTGTCTATTAAAATACTCACCCAATTTCCTGATCACCAAGGACTTCTTCAGTGAAAGTAGGGTCCTTGTTCCCATGTTGGGTACCAAATGTGAAGACCGAGTTAGCACCCTGGATACATTAGAATCATCCAGAGTCAGAATAAGCAAAAGTCTTTGATCTTTATTCTTGGTCTTTTGGGGTAGCAGTCAGGAGAATGTTCACAGGAATCTCCACACCTTCCTTCTTTCTCCCCACCACTCAAAGATCACTCTAACTTGTCTTACTCCACCCTCAATGCCTCTTACAAGTCTATGTATATACCCACAGAGTGAGATAGCACAGGATAGTGGGCCTTGCTATTCTCCAAGCATATGATGATAGAGTATTGTCCAATTGGTAATTAGCCTTAAGTGATCAGTTATCCAAGTGCATCTGCTCAATTTAAGCCCTTTACATATTAGCATGTTTGGAATTTCTCTTCTCACAGTTGATGCTAGCTCAATGCTTGAGGTTATGAGAATTGTAGGTAAGGATTAGAGGGTGGAGTGAGAGAGGGAGAGAACTTCACTTGGCCTCAGAAGGAGGAGGAGAAAAGTGTGGGGATTCCTGAAGATTCTGGACTCTAGAATTAAGGAAGGATCCTTGGCAAAACTCCTGGCAGTTTTGTCCATCTGCTTCACTTCTCTCCCTAAAGACCAAGGACTTTTGCTTATCCTGACTCCTGCTGATTCTGAGGCCTCCAGAGAGCTAGTCCAGGACTTTACAAGAATAATATTCCAAAACATTTATATACCATAATTTATTATTATATTATATTATATTATTATTATATTATTATTATATTATATATTATATATCATATTATTATATTATATTACATATATAATATATAATAATATATTATATTATATTAATATAACATTATAATGGACATGCTTTTGGTTTTCCAGTTTCTTGCTAATAGAAAAAGGGCTGCCACAAACATTTTTGCACATGTGGGACCCCTTTCTTCCTTTAAGATCATTTTGGGATATAGGTCCAATAGAAACGCTGCTGGATCAAAGGGTATGCACAGTTTGGTAGCTTTTTTAACATAGTTTCAAATCATTCTCAAGAGTGGTTAGATCCATTCACAGTTTTGCCATCGATGCATTAGAGTCCCAGTTTTCCCACATGCAATATTTGTCATTATCTTTTCCTATTATTTTAGCCAATCTGAGAATTATGCAGTGGTATCTCAGAGTTGTCTTAATGTGCATTTCTCTGGTCAATAGTAATTTAGAGCATCTTTTCATATGATAAAAAATGGTTTTAATTTCTTCATCTAGAAATTGTCTGTTAATATCCTTTGACCAATTATCAATTGGAGAATGGCTTGAATTCTTATAAATTTGAGTAAATTCTTTATATATTTAAGAAATGAGGCCTTTATCAGAATGCTTAAATGTAAAAAAAGGTTTCCCCATTTATTGCATCCCTTCTGATCTTGTCAGCATTAGTTTTGTTTGTACAAAAACTTTCAAATTATTTGGTGTTAAATAATGATCTCTAGTTCTTCTTTGGACACAAATTCCTTCCTTCAACACAGATCTGAGAGGAAAACTATCCTATGTTCTTCTAATTTGCTTATAATATCACTCTTTTCATTATTGTTATTATTATTATTATTATAGATTTTTATTTATAAGATATATGCATGGGTAATTTTTCAACATTGACTCTTGCAAAACTTTCTTTTCCAACTTTTTCCCTCCTTCCCCCTACCCCTTCCCTAGATGCAAGGTAGTCATACACGTTACATATGTTAAAGTATATGTATAATATCACTATTTGTGTCTAAATAATGAACCCATTTTGATCTTACCTTGGTAAGTGGTGTTAGGTGTGGGTCAAGCCCTAATTTCTTGCATACTAGTTTCCAATTTTCCCAGCAATTTTTGCCCAATAGTGAATTCTTATACCAAAAGCTGGGGTCCTTGGATTTGTCAAACACTAAATTACAATAGTCATTGATTATTTTTTCCTGTAAGCCTAACGTCTTCCACTGATTGACTACTCTCTTTCTTAGCCAGTACCAAATAGTTTTTTTTAATAACCACTGCTTTATAATATAGTTTTAGATCTGGCATAGCTAGACCTCTTCATTTGCATTTTTTCATTAATTCCCTTGAAATTATTGACCTTTTCTTCTTGCAAATGAACTTGCTTATTATTTTTTTCTAGATCTGTAAAATAATCTACTAAAATAAGTAGATTAATTTAGGCAGTATTGTCATTTTTAATATATTTGTTCAGTCTACCAATGAGCACTTGATATTTTTTCCAACTGAATAGATCTGACTTTATTTGTGTGGAAAGTATTTTGTAGTTTTGTTCATATATTTCCTGACTTTCCCTTGGTAGATAGATTCCTAAATATTTTATCCTGCCCACAGTTAATTTTGAATGGAATTTCTCTTTGTATGTCTTGCTACTGGACTTCATTAGTAATATATAAAAATGCTGATGATTTATGTGGATTTATTTTGTATCCTTCAACTTTGCTAAAGCTGCAAATTGTTTCTAATAGTTTGTTAATATATTCTCTCTGGCTCTCTAAATATGCCATCACATCATCAGCAATGAGTGACAACTTGTTTTCCTCATTACCTACACTAAATCCTTTAACTTCTTTTTCTTCTCTTATTGCCAAAGCTAACATTTCTACTACAATATTGAATAGTAATGGTGATAGTGGGCAATCTCATTTCATCCTGCTCTTATTTTGTATGTTTTCAGTTTATACCCATTACATATGATGCTTGATGATGGTTGTAAATAGACGCTACTGATTATTTTAAGGAAAAATAAATCTATTCCTATATTCTCTAGTGTTTTTAAGAGAAGTAGGTGTTGTATTTTATCTAATGGTTTTTCTGCATCTATTAAGATAATCATATGGTTTTTGTTACTTTGGTTACTGATATAGTCAATTATGGTAACAGTTTTCCTAATATTGAACCAGCCCTACATTCCTGCTCTAAATCCTACTTGGTCATAGTGTATTATCCTGGGGATGACTTTCTGTAATTTCTTTGCTAATATTTTATTTAAGATTTTTGCATCAAGGGGCAGAGCCAAGATGGTGGAGAAGATACACGTTAATCTGTAAGCTCCCTTCTTCCCTCATTACCAATTAGTTAAATCAGCCTCAAAAATAACGCTGGACTGAGAGAAACCACAAGGATTGGAAGCACAACGTACCAGCTGAAGAGAATTTGGAATTTCAACAGAAAAGGTAGGTTCCAAGGGGAGGAAGAAAAAAGGCCAGCACAGACAGGGTTAGATGCTAGCACACTGTGCTGGTTGGGCTGGGGAGAACTCTGGGATCAGAGAAGCCACTGAGATAGAGGAATCTGGCACAGGCTGTTAGCTCTTCTCTGATTATAAAACAGGAGCTCAGAAGAGAAATCAAGCTACTTTAAAATATAAAGCCAGATACTAGAACCACCCCAACCTGAAGTGACCTAACAGATTTCAGCAGGACTGTGCAGACACTTTCTGCTGTCCAGGCTTCACCTTGGGGAAGTTAAGAGCCTGAACACCAGGGACACAGCCTGAGGAAATATCTAATCCACATAGTGCTGGGCTTGGCCTGAGGCTGTAGAACTCAGCCGCAGAAGTCCCAGAGAAGCAAAACCTTTGAAATAGGGACCGTGGTTTCTGAGCAGACACTTCCAGTTTAAGTGCAGGGGCTTTTCACATCAGCTGCTGATATCCATGCCCCTCAGGATGCATTGGCTGGGCTTTGTGTCACCTTTACTCTTCAGTCTTAAACCTCAGGGAAGTCCCTAGGACACACAGCTGGGTCCTTCACTGGGAAACCCTCACAGCACAACCATATCACCTCTGAGGCATTTCCAGGGACAGGGAGGGGAACTTTCTCCCAGAGCTCTCTCTTAGCTCAGACACAGAGCCACTGCATCCATCTGGTCTGGGAGGAAGGTGGTAAATAAATAAATAAATAAATTTCTTACCCCAAGGACAGAACCCAAAAGATTTTTAACAATGAGTAAAAAGCTGAAGAGAATTATTGATTACTTCTACAGAGAGAAAGAGCAGGTATCCGACCCCAAGGAAGTTAACAGCAGAGAGACAGCAGGTAACACTCCAAAGGGGAACGATACCTGTCCCCCATCACATAACTCTCTCCTAGAAGACTCTATTAAAAAGTTAAGAGAGTTTGAAGAAAAATGGAGAAAGGAAAGAGAAGCTATGACAGAGAATAACAACGTTCTGAAATTTGAGTTGGAAAAAACAAAGAATTCACTGGAGATGCAAGGAAACAAAATTTGTGAATTAGAAAAGGTTAAAAAATCAAAGGAAAGCAGGATTTCTGAACAGGAAAAGATAAAAAATTCTCAAGAAAGTAGGATTTCTGAATTGGAAAAGATAAAAAAGTCTCAAGAAAGTAGGATTTCTGAATTGGAAAAAGAAAATAATTCTCTAAAAAAATTAGGGAAATGGAAAAAAATTCAATAGAGCAAAATAATTAATTTAAAAACTCAATTGGGCATATACAAAAAGAACTAAAAAATGTGAAGGAAGAAAATAACATTAAAAAATCAAGATGGAACAAATAGAAATGAATGATTCATTGAGAACCCAAGAATCAGTCAAACAAAACCAAAAAAAAATGAAATGCTGGAGAATAACGTCAAATACTTACTGGGAAAATCTATAGATCTGGAAAATAAATCTAGGAGAGATAATCTGAGGATCATTGGACTTACCAAAAACTATGACCAAAAAAAGAGCCTAGGTTCTATTTTAAAGGAAATCATCAAAGAGAACTGTCCAGAGATAATAGACACAGAAGGGAAAATAGGGGTCAAAAGAATTCATCGAACACCTTCTGAAAAAGACCCTAAAAAAATAACTCCACAGAATATAGTGGCTAAGCTGCAGAATAACCATACAAAGGAAAGAATATTGGAAGCAGCTAGGAAAAAGCAATTCAAATATCAAGGAACCACAATAAGGGTCACTCAAGATCTGGCTGCCTCCACATTAAAAGATCAAAGGGCTGGAACCTGATATTCTCAAAGGCAAAAGATCAAGGATTGCAACCAAGAATAAACTACCCAGCAAAATTTAGCATTTTCTTCCACGGAAGAAGATGGTCATTTAATGAAACAGAGGAATTCCATTTGTTTCTAAGGAAAAAAAAAAAAAAAAAAAACAGACTTAAACAAAAAATTTGATCTACATCCACAAGACTGAATAGAAACAGAAAAAGGTAAACAGAACTCTTGAAAACTGTATCTTTGTTGTGGATATATAAAAAGTCTGGATGGATAATTTGACTTTATTAATATAAAAAAAGGGGGGGAGTAGTAAAGGGAAGGGGATACTATCAGAAAAAGGGAAAGGAGTGATAAAAAGAGGGAAACTACATCCCAGGAAGAGGCATAGAAAAATATACCACATCTGAGGGAATTTAGAGAGGGGGTGAAAACATTGTGTGAATCTTACTCTCATCAGAGTAGGCTCAAAGAGTAAATAATTGACATATTTGTATTTCAGAGAATTCTCGCTCACCTCATTAAAAGAGAGGAGAGGAAAAGGAAATAGGAAAATGGGAATAAGGGAAAGGTACAAGAAAAGGAAAGCATTTGGAAGAAAGGATACTAAACTAGGAGGACTGTGCATTACAAGTAGGGTCTATACATTAAATATTGGGGAAGAGGTTTAGGGGGATCAAGGGAAAATGCATTATCTGGGGATAATATGATGGCAGGAAATACAGAATTAGTAATTTTAACTGTAAATGGGAATGGGATGAACTCTCTCATCAAATGGAGACGGATAGCAGACTGGATCAAAAGTCAGAACCCTACAATATGTTGTTTACAGGAAACACACTTAAAGCAGAGAGATACATACAGAGTAAAGGTAAAATGTTGGAGCAGAATCTATTATGCTTCAGGTAAAGCCAAAAAAGCAGGGATAACCATCCTTATCTCAGATCAAGCAAAAGCAGAAGTTGATCTAATTAAAAGAGATAAGGGAAGGAAACTATATCCTGCTAAAAGGTAGCATAAACAATGAAGCCATATCAATACTAAACATATATGCACCAAGTGGTATAGCATCTAATTTTCTAAAGGAAAAGTTAAGTGAGTTGCAAGAAGAAATAGACAGCAAAACTATAAAAGTGGGAGATCTTAACCTTGCACTCTCAGATTTAGAGAAATCAAACCACAAAACAAATAAGAAAGAAATTTTAAAAAGTAAATAGAACATTAGAAAAACTAGGTATGATAGACCTTTGGAGAAAACTGAATGGTGATAGAAAGGCATATACTTTCTTCTCAGCAGTTCATGGAACCTATATAAAAAGTGACCATATATTAGGACATAAAGATCTCAAAATTAAATGCAGGAAGGCAGAAATAATAAATGCATTCTTCTCAGATCACATTGCAATAAAAGCTACATTCAATAAGAAGTTAGGGGTAAATAGACCAAAAAGTAATTGGAAACTCAATAATCTCATCTTAAAGAATGGCTGGGTGAAATAGCAAATTATAGAAACAATTAATAATTTCACCCAAGATAATGACAATGATGAGACATCATACCAAAATCTGTGGGATGCAGCTAAAGCAGTAATAAGGGGAAATTGTATATCTTTAGAGGCTTATTTGAAGAAAATAGAGAAAGAGAAGATTAACGAATTGGGCCTGCAACTTACAAAGCTAGAAAAAGACCAAATTAAAAACTCCCAATGAAAAATTAAACTTGAAATACAAAAATTAAAAGGAGAAATCAATAATATTTAAAATAAAAAAACAAAAACAAAAACAAAACAACAACAACAACAAAAAATACTATTGAATTAATAAATAAAACCAAGGGTTGGTTTTATGAAAAAGCCAACAAAATAGATAAACCTTTGGTAAATCTGATCAGAAAAATGAATGAGGGAAATCAAGTTGTTAGTCCTAAAAATGAAAAGGGGTATGTTTCCACCAATGAAGAGGAAATTGGAGAAATAATAAGGAATTACTTTGCCCAAATTTATGCCAATAAATTTGATAACTTAAGTGAAATGGATGACTTCCTCCAAAAATATAGGCTTCCTAGATTAACAGAGGCAGAGATAAATTGCTTAAATAGTCCCAATTCAGAAAAAGAAATAGAACAAGCTATTAATCAACTCCCCAGGAAAAAATCCCCAGGACCAGATGGATTTACATGTAAATTCTACTAAACATTTAAAGAACAATTAGCTCCAATGTTATATTAACTATTTGAAAAAATAGGGGATGAAGGAGTCCTACAAAATGCCTTTTATGACACAGACATGGTACTGATACCTAAACCAGGTAGATCGAAAACTGAGAAAGAAAACTATAGACCAATTTCCTTAATGAATATTGATGCTAAAATCTTAAATAAGATATTAGCAAAAAGAATTCAGAAAATCATCCCCAGGATAATACACTATGATCAAGTATGATTTATACCAGGAATATAGGGCTGGTTTAATATTAGGAATACTATTAGTAAGTATAATTGACCATATTAATAATCAAATTAATAAGAACCATATGATCATCTCAATAGATGCAGAAAAAGCATTTGACAAAATCCAACATCCATTCCTCCTAAAAACTCTTGAGAGTATAGGAATAAATGGATTATTCCTTAGAATAATCAGGAGCATATATTTAAGACCTTCAGTAAGCATAATATGCAATAGAAATAAACTGCAACCTTTCCCAGTAAGACCAGGAGTGAAACAAGGTTGCCCACTATCACCATTACTATTCAATATAGTATTAGAAACACTAGCCTTGGCAATAAGAGCCGAGAAAGAGATTCAAGGAATTAGAGTAGGATATGAGGAAATCAAACTGTCACTCTTTGCAGATGACATGATGGTATACTTAGAGAACCTCAAAGACTCTGCTAAAAAGCTATTAGAAATAATTCAGAATTTTAGCAAAGTGGCAGGATACAAAATAAATCCACATAAATCCTCAGCATTTTTATACATTACCAACACAATCCAATACCAAGAGATACAAAGAGAAATTCCATTCAAAATAACAGTTGATAGTATAAAATATTTGGGAATATATCTACTAAAGGAATGTCATGAATCATATGAGCAAAATTACAAAACACTTGCCACAAAAATAAGGTCAGATTTAAATAATTGGAAAGACATTCAGTGCTCTTGGATAAGCTGAGCAAATATAAGAAAGATGACAATACTCCCCAAACTAATCTATTTATTTAGAGCTATACCAATCAAACTCCCAAGAAACTATTTCAATGACCTAGAAAAAATAACAACAAAATTCATATGGAAGAATAAAAGATCGAGAATTGCAAGGGAACTAATGGAAAAAAAAAAATCAGATGAAGGTGGTCTAGGTGTACCTGATGTAAAGCTATATTATATAGCAGCAGTCACCAAAACTATTTGGTATTGGCTAAGAAATAGACCAGTCAATCAGTGGAACAGATTAGGTACAAAGGGCAAAAAAGGGTACAACTACAGCAATCTAGTCTTTGACATTCTCAAAGATACCAACATTAGGGATAAAAATTTATTATTTGGAAAAAAAAACTGTTGGGAAAACTGGAAATTAGTATGGCAGAAATTAGATATGGATCCACACTTAACAACATATACCAAGATAAGATCAAAATGGTTCCATGATTTAGGCATAAAGAATGACATAATAAATAGATTAGAGGAACAGAGAATAGTCTAACTCTCAGAGCTGTGGAGGAGGAAGGAATGTATGACCAGAGGAGAATTAGAGATCATTATTGATCACAAAATAGAAGACTTTGATTACATCAAACTAAAAAGTTTCCATACAAACAATACTAATGCAAACAAGATTAAAAGGGAAGTAACAAATTGGGAAAATATTTTTAAAGTTAAAGGTTCTGACAAAGGTCTCATTTCCAAAATATATAGAGAACTGACCCTTATTTATAAGAAATCAAATCATTCTCCAATTGATAAATGGTCAAAGGATATCAACAGACGATTCTCAAATGATGAAATTGAAATTATACCCACTCATTTGAAAGAGTGTTCCAAATCACTACTGATCAGAGAAATGCAAATTAAGACAACTCTGAGATACCCCTACACACCTGTCAGATTGGCTAAGATGACAGGAACAAATAATGATGAATGTTGGAGGGGATGTGGGAAAGCTGGGACACTGATACATTGTTGGTGGAGTTGTGAAAGAATCCAACCATTCTGGAGAGCAATTTGGAACTATACCCAAAAAGTTATCAAACTGTGCATACCCTTTGACCCAGCATTGCTACTATTGGGCTTATATCCCAAAGAAATACTAAAAAGGGGAAAGGGACCTGTTTGTGCCAAAATGTTTGTGGCAGCTCTTTTTGTAGTGGCTAGAAACTGGAAGATGAATGGATGTCCATCAATTGGAGACTGGTTGGGTAAATTTTGGTATATGAAGGATATGGAATATTACTGCTCTGTAAAAAATGACCAGCAGGAGGAATACAGAGAGGTTTGGAAAGACTTACATCAACTGATGCTTAGTAAAATGAATAGAACCAGAAGATCTCTGTACACTTCAATGCTGTATGAAGATGTATTCTGATGCAAGTGGATATCTTCAACATAAAGAAGATACAACTCACTTCCCATTGAGCAATGATGGACAGAAACAACTACACCCAGAGAAGGAACACTGGGAAGTGAATGTACATTTTTAGCACTACTGTCTATCTATACAGTTTACTTACAACTTCGGAATCTAATACTTAACGTGCAACAAGAAAATTGGATTTACACACATATATTGTATCTAAGTTATACTGTAACACATGTAAAATGAATGGGATTGCCTGTCATCAAGGGCAGGGAGTAGAGCAAGGGAAGGGATAATTTGGAAAAATGATTACAATGGATAATGTTACCAAAAAAATTACTCACGCATATATACTGTCAAAAAATTTTATAGTTAAAAAAAAGATTTTTGCATCAATATTGATTAGGAAAATTGGTGTATAATTTTCTTTTTCTCTTATCACCTTAGCTGGTTTAGCTATCAGTACCATATCTGTGTCATAAAAGGAATTTGGTAGAACTCTTTCTTTCCTTATTTTTTCAAATAATTTATATGGTATTGGAATTAATTGTGCTTTGAATCTTTGGTACAATTCATATGTAAATCCATCTGGTTCTGAGAATTTTTTATTAGGAAATTGATTAATAGCTTGTTCTATTTCTTCCTCTAAACTGGGACTATTTAAATAATTTATTTCCCCTTCTATTAAACTATGCAATCTATATTTTTGTAGATATTCCTCCATTTCATTTAGATGATCAAATTTATTGGCGTACAATGTGGGTAAATATCTCCTAATTATTGTCCTTTTCATAGATGGAAACTTTTCCCTTTTCATTTTTGAGAGTAACTATTTGATTATCTTCTTTCCTTTCTCTAATCAAATTAATAAAAGTTTATCTATTTAGTTTTTGCTTTTGTTTTTTTTTTCATAAAACCAACTCTTAGTTTTATTTATTAATTCAATAGTTTTGTTATTTTCAATTTTATTAATCTCTTTTATTTTAAGAATTTGAAATTTGGTATTTAATTGAGGGTTTTAAATTTTTTTAGTAGCTTTTTTTTTTTTTGTGAGCAAAATTAATTGATTTTTTTTCCTTCTTTTATTTCATGCAAGTAAGCATCTAGGGATACAAATTTTCCCCTTATAACCATTTTGGCTATCTATTTTGTAGGGAGTTATATTTTCCCTTCCCTTCTTGCAATGATCTCCTTTCCCCATTATTCTTCTAACTCTTTTTTAAGATCCTTTATGCAATCTCCAAAGACAATCTTGTGAAATGGGGACTAGTTCATATCTTTCTTTGGGAATTCATCTGTAGTTGGTTTATCTTTAGGTTACTTCAGGATTTGAGATATGTTCTTCTCTCTCACTCCATAAAAGTTTTCTATGGTGAGTGTTTTTTTTTGTTTTTTTTTTGTTTTGTTTTGTTTTTTTCTTCATCACTTTGTTAAGGGTTGAAGTCTGCTGTTAATGAAAAGTAGTGAGAGCTGCTTTATTTTGCCTGGGCAGTTCTGCTGATTGCCTTTGTTACTGTATAATCAGGATTAGCTCCTGTGTTCTTCTGGGGCTTAGTAGTTTACAATTTGCTTTTTTTTTTTTTTTTTTTTTTTTTAGCAAATCTGCCTAACCACCTGATTGTGACCAGAGCAGAGTAGCATAAGAGGCTCAGAGAAGATTCCCAGGTTCGTGGAAGCTGCAATGCTCTGAGTCCCAGCCCCAGCTCCTTGCCCCTGTGCTGTGGTCTGGGCTTGGCAGACTGTCCCCCTTCCTGTTTGAAACAGACCTGTTCTAAAGTTCTTGTAATATAGCTTCTACTATGAATGTGTTGTATTCCAAATATTTGTGGGTTCTTTGACTCCAAAACTAGTTTAGAGGCTTAATCTACTGTTGGTTTGAGAGAAGGTCAGAGGAGGTCAGTGAAAGTCAAATCTGCTCTCCACCATCTGAGCTCCACCTCCTTGAAGATTTAAAACATCAGCATTTCTTGAAAACACACACACACACACACACACACACACACACATATATAAACCACATAATAAATGTTTGATATTTGCATAGTAGATAGAGAACTAGTCTCAAAAGTAGGAATACATATGTACACTTATAGACTTTGATAATATAATAATTTAATAATATAATAGCTATAGAGTATAATTGTGTGATTCTGACTAAGTCAATTAAAATCTCAGTGATCCAGGAAACTTTTTAAAACTACAGAGGAAGCATCAACTTCCACTGGTATTTAAAAAAAAATTCTATATAAATGAGATTACAGGCCAAATTATTATCTAGTCTATCTGGTAGAAGTAGAGATGCTCATATTTAGAAAGATCTAGTGAGGTTGTTTACTTCAACCATTCAAAGATCCCCATACATATTATCCTTCCTCATGAAGTAATCCATTTCCACAGTGCTTAGCACAAAATAAGCATTTAGTTTTTAGTCAATTTTTCCTATTCTGTACAGCTCTAATTGTTGACATTATATTTATCTCTCAGCACTATCCCTGTCTTCTTCATATTATGATAATCACTATCACCATCACTACTACCATTTATATAGTGCCTACTTTTTTTATAGGAAACATGTCACAGGCTTTATAAATATTATTTCTATCTATCCTTACAACTCTGAAAAGTAGCTGCAACTATTATCCCAATTTTATAACTGAGGAAATAGTCAAATAGAGGTTCAATATATTTTCCTAAGTTACATAGAGAGTAAGTGAATCCAGAGATTGGATTTGAATTCAGTTCTTCTCAGTTCTAAGCCCATCTCTATCCATTGAACTATTTACTATTTTTTGGCCTCTAAAACATGTCTCTCTTCTGCTGTCTCTTCCTATAACTTCCATCATTTGGGGGGCCTCTTCTTTGGACCATCTCCACAAGCCACTAATCCTGGAATATTCATCTGAAGGGACCTCTTTCCTTCTTCTAATAAGCAAGTTCTTACTGAAAGAAGGTTTCATGGAAGGTTGGCTGCCCACATTCATTTCCCTTCACTGTTAGTGACTTTCTCTAGACTTCAAAACTATGTATCTCACACTGAATACCTTTATTTCTTTCTCTTCTCTCCTCAAACTCTTGCTTTTCAGGTCCCTTTTCCATGTTATTTTACTCTGTTAGAATGCCATGTCCTTGAAACTTGGGACTGTCTTTTCCTTAAAAAAAAAAAAAAAAATTCCTAACACTTGTATAGACATTCCCTAATTGATGGAAAACTATTCATTTTCCATTACTTTCACACCACAAAAAGAGCTGCTACAATATTTTTGCACTTGTAGGTCATTTCTCTTTCTTTATAGTTTCATTAGGATAAAGACTCAGTAGGGCACTCCTGGGTCAAAGGTTATGCACAGTTTGATAGTCCTTTGGCCATAATTGCAAATTGTTCTCCAGAATGGTTGCATCATTTCATAACTCCATGAATAATGCAGTAGTGTCCCAGTTTTTGCATATTCCCCTCCAACATTTATCATTGCCTGTTAAATATGGTAATAAAATTAAATATGATAATATAGTAAATATAGTTTGGTACTGGAAAGCATGCATCCTTTGTATTTTTTTTTTCATTAATTCCCTTGATATTCTTGACCTTTTGTTCTTCCAGGTAAATTTTGATATTCTTTTTTTAGTTCTATAAAAGAATGTTTTAGCAGTTTGATTGGCATGGCACTGAACAAGTAGATCAATTTAAGCAGACTTGTCATTTTTGTTATATTAGCTCAGACTAATCAGTATACCCTAGTACACAATCAGTTTTTCTGTGGGTATCATGTACTGTTGAAAAAAAGGTGTATTCCTTTCTGTCCCTTTTCAATTTTCTTCAGAGATGTATCTTATCTAGTTTTTCTAGAATCCTATTAATTTCCCTAGTTCATTTCTTGCAAATTTTGTGATTAGATTTGCCTTATTCTGAGAGAGGAAGGTTGAATTCCTTTACAAGAATAGTTTTGCTGTCTATTTTTTCCTGTAACTGACTTATAATCTTTTCTAGGAATTTGCCTGCTCTATCACTTGGTACATACACATTTAGTATATTGCTACTTCATATTTATGGTACTCTTTATCAAAGTATACTTTTTCTCCTTATCTCTTTTCATAAGATTTATTTTTACTTTTGCTTTAACTGAGATCAGAATTGCCAACCCTTCTTTTTCTTCAGCTGAAGAATAATACATTCTTTTTCTGGCCTTTACATTTACTTTATATGTGCCTCTCTGTGTCAAATATGTTTCTTGTAAATAACATATTATAGTATTCTGTTTTTCAACCCATTCTGCTATTTGCTTCCATTTTATGGGAGAATTCATATTCACAGTTATGGTTATTAGCTCTGTATTTCCCTCCATTTTATTTTCCCCCCTGTATATATACTTTTGTTCTCTCTTTCCAACCAGTCCTTAGTCCTATGTTTTTTGTTGTTATTATTGTAGTTGTTTTTTATTTACCCCACCCACTATCATCCTTTCCCTTTCTCTTACAGGTGTTTTTTGTTTGTTTGTTTGTTTGTTTGTTTTTTTAACTCACCCCACCCAGTACCTAATCTCCTTTTACTCCTCTTCCCTTCTCTTGCTAATACTTTTTAACTTACGCCACCCCTTATTTTTTTACCTTATTTTTTTTTACCAACTCTTTCCCCCTTCTCTTACCTTTTCTCTAGTTTCTGCCCTTCCCTTTTCTTCTTTCTCCTCCTATTTTGTAGGGTTAAATGAATTTCTAAACCCAATTGAATGAATAAATGATTCCCTCCTAAAGCCAAAACTGATGAGATTAAGCTTCAGACAATTATCATCCCCCTTCTTTCTTTCTTCTATTGTAATAGGTATTTATTTTACACCTCTTCATATGAACTTATTTTCCCATTATGCCTGCTCTTTTTTAATTTTCCTGTACAAACCTTTTTTTCCATCACTTTATATTTTTTTCTTTGATGTCACCATATCAAGGACTATTCACAACTGGTGTCCCACTCTCTCTCTCCCAGTAACAGATACAATTCTCAAGAATTACAGATATTAATTCCCAATCTAGGAATATAAACAGTTTAACCTTTAAATAAATATTTTTCCATTTGCCTTTCTATAGTTTTCATGAATCCATTGTTTATTGATTACATTTTGTTTAGTTTTGTGTTGTTTTTTTTTGTTGTTGTTGTTGTTGTTTGTTTTTTGTTTTTTCAATATAAATGATTAAAATCTCTTACTTCACTGAAGTTCCATCTCTTTCCCTGAAAGATGATGCTGAATCTTGCTGGATAGTTATTTCTTTGATGTAACAACATGTCCTTTGCCTTTCAGAATATGGTATTCTGGACTCTTTGATCTTTTATTACAGAAGCTGTCAGATCCTGACTGTTGCTCCTTAATATTGGAATTGTTTTTAATCTGGCAACTTGCAATATTTTTTCCTTGAAATTATGGTATTGGTGTTTCATAACAATGTTCCTTGGGGTTTTCCTTGTGGGATTTCTTTCCAGAGATGACTGATGGATTCTTTTAATGAGTATTTCCCTCTCTATGTCTAGATTATTGAGGCAGTTTTCCTTAATGATATTTTGTAGAATGCTGTCCAGGATAGTTTTTTGGTCATGGGCTTCAAGTAGGCCAATAATTTTTTAATTGTCTCTTCTGGTTCTATTTTCCAAGTCAGCTTTGGCCAATTAGGTATTTTACATTTTCTTCCATTTTTTTCATTCTTTTTAGTTTGTTTGACTGATTCTTGCTGTCACATAAAGTCATTAGTTTCCATTTTCCCCATTCTTTTTTAAAGTTTTCTTCAGTTTTCTTACGTATCTTTTTCCATTTTTTGTATTCTACTGTTTAAGGAATTGTTTTCTTTAGATAATTTTTCCTTCCTTTTCCAACTCTCTCATTCATTCCCTTTGTCTTTTTTTCTTCTTCCTATCTTATTTGCCTTTTGAAGTCTTTTATGAGCATTTCCAAGAAACCTCTTCTATGGACATTTTGTTCTCATCTGAATTTGTGCTTTAGTCTTCCCTGTCACCATAGTAGCTTTCTATGGTGGAGCTTCTTTTCTGTTCCTTACTCATTTTTGGTATTTCTTCTATTTTTTTTTTCCTTTTAAGGTCAAGGTCTGATCATGGGATAATGGAGACTGTCCCAAGCTTCCTGTACTTTGAGCACAGGGCCCCTTGTGTTTGTAGGAGACACCTTTATGTGCTCTGTTCAGGAAATACCCTGTTTTCCCAGAGTTTGCCTTCTAAGTTGGGGCTGTAAGCTGCCTCACTTATTTGCTCCTCTAATGAGCCAGGAATGAGGTCTTACTTGTTCATTTGCTGTGATTAGGACTATCTCACTGACTTTCCTAGACTCTACCTGACTTGGACTGAACACCATTTTTATTACAGAGAGAATTGCCCTTCTTGAAGTCTTTTCAGTCTATCTTGAGCAGTGATTTCATCTCATCAGAATCTGTTGAGAGTCTGGGTTTTATGTAGTTTTAAGGGAAATTGGAAAAGCTCCTGTAGTTTCCTGACTTTACTACACCATTTAAGCTCCATGCCTGGAAATCCATACAGCCAATTTTCAACCTTTATACAACATCAACACAATGTGTGGAACAGTTATCTTCTTGAACTCAAATCTTGCCTCAGACACTTATTAGCTGTGTTACTCTAGACAAATCACTTAAATCTATATGTAAGATTTTTCTCATATAAGCTTGGAAAGACGATGGCAAACCTCTCCAATATCTTTGCCAAGAAAATATCAAATGGGATCAGAAATAGTTGTATAAAATTAATATGATTAAATAACATACATGTGGGGGCATATGTGGGTAAGTACATGCATGTGTTTTCTATGGACCTCACATAGGAATCACTGCTCTAAGAAAAGGAGGAATGTACTGTATTTCTACTTTGGAATCACAGCATAATTTCTTTATTACTGACACATTTTTTTCCTGCCAGTTTTAAAAATGTAGGTGATGACAACTTACTGAAGGAAAAATGTTGAATGTCATTGCTTTTTTAAACATTCCAGATCATTTGTTTCTAAATTGAAAATTTTAGGGAAAGTGTTATATTTTGTGAGTGGTCCAGAAAAGGAAAGAGAAATTAAGAAGGAAGAAAGAATTTGTTAAATTTATGGGAAACATCATACTACACTCCCAGTGACAGTAACAAAAAGGGGGGGGGGGCTTGTTAAACAGATCACTTCTCCTAATTTCCATTCTTTTTTTTTATTTTTGTGAGGTAGGTAATGTGGTAAACTAGAATGGAAAGAGAGCTGGAAGTGGACTAAAGAGAAACAAACATGGCTTTGAATCCCACTTCTGCCATGTATGATATTAAGTTATTTAACTCTCAAACTCAATTTCCTTATAAATAAAAATGGAATGACATTCCACAGAGTGCTTAACTTACAAGATTGTAGCAAAGATCAAATGAGATAACTAACACAAAGTTCAGAATTCAAAGTGCTGAAGGAATTAGTTCTGTTGACTGTATTTCTTCTTTTTTCATAATATAAGTATCTCATGTTCTGAGTTGTAAATTTTTTTTTTTAGGATTGGAGTAATAAAGGTGTTTGAATAAAGCTATTCTCTGGGTAAATATGTGATCATGTATGTAAAAGTATCTCCATTACCATATTGTATGCTCATGATGTCAGAAATTTTCTCCATATTCTTCAAAGTACTTAGTAGAATATTATATTTATAGTAATATGTTCAATAAATTCCTTGATCAATAAATAAATGACAGTGAAGAACTACTGAATAATGGACATGAGTATATTCCTTCAAAATGCCACTTAAAATGACCAGAACTTTTGTTTTGCTATGATGCTCAAAAGAAAAGTAATTTTCCTTCTTTTGAGAAAAATTCATAAATAATAAAGTTATACTAAAGTTACAGAATTTACAAATGTTTTATATGCATGTGGATTTCACATTTGATAAGTTTATATGTATTATAAAATGACCTAGGCAAAATAAAATAAATAAAAAATGTACATCTAGTCATAGAGTAGAGATTGTTTGCTTATACTATCCCTAGAGGAAGGTGAAATTGTCCTGTGGATGGAACATTAAAGATTTAAATAATGTCATAATAGCTGTCTTCAGAAGTCAAAAGAGTTGTCTTTGATGAGAAAAATGTATTAGATATAAAAAGAAGAATCTCCTTATAGATGAAGTAAATATCATGAGGACCAATGATGGATATTAAGAGAAAAGCAAATCTGAGCTATTTATTTTCAGAATGAGTTGTGCAAAACTGAATTGGACTGCTTTGTTAAGTTGTTAGTGCTATGCCATGGTAAATGTCCATGAAATGATGGCTAGTCATTCAATAATAGATTCATATCATTAGGCTTAAAAAATACTCTTTTTAGATATAAGGAAATTGAGGCCAACAGAGGTTAAATGACTTTCCTAAGAGCAAGGAGGTAATAAGTACTAGATATAGAATTCAAGCATTGGGTCTCCTGAACTGTCCATGTTACTAAAAAATAATAGACAATAAATTATAATAATTTGCACAATGGCTTTTCTTATTTAATCTCATTATGGATATTGTAAAACAAGGTGACTGAATATACCTATGAAATGATATTCTTATTTTTTACTCAAGTGATGACATTAACGTCTTTATTAGTGTCTTGAAGGAGCAACTGTGTTGTCTTCACATTAAACTAATTCCTTTTTTTTTTTTTTTTTTTTTTTTTTTTTTTGGTTTTAACACAGATATGGTATAATTCCATCTGTCATGTTCAACTCAGATAGGGACAAAGATTTCACATTGTTCAATTCTCCAGGTACAATGATATATTTCATGTTCCACACTCCTCAATTACATGTAAAATGGCCAAGATATGGGCCATTGCTGGCAATAGTTTGTGAAAGTCTGTTTATTTCCTACTAATAAAAAAAAAAACATAAAGGATACTCTAGATTCACACATAAATGAGTCTCTGATAGAAAGGAGAGTAGGCACATTGTCTACTAGTTATTGATTTTGCTTGATCATCACTTTTTATAATGAAAAAATCTGATAATTTTTCTATGTTTACAGTATTTTCCCTTCATGTATAATGGTTCCTCAATGTGTTTACAATTGACATTTACAATATAGATCTCTTCAATGTACAATTCTTACTGCTTTTCTTGCATTTCATTTTTTTTTGTACCAGCTCTACCTCTTCTGCAAATTCACATAATTTTGATGTTAGGGTCCAAGTGTAATGATTCTGTTGTTTTTACTGGAAATTTTTGATTTTTTTTAAATGAGTTTTGTAAATTTCTCTATATTTTCTTGTTGTTAGCTTCTTTCCATCTTTTCAGCCTTAAATGCTTTTGACTTCCAAGTTTTATTGAAATATATTTTACTTACTATGTCTCTAAAAAAGCTATTCAGTGGGGCGGAGCCAAGGTGGCAGAGAAGCTAGAAGGAACTTTATAAGCTCTCTAATTCCCTGTCTACCAAGTATTTAATTCAGCCTCAAAAACAGTACTTGACTGGTAAAACCCATGAAGATTGGAAATACAAAAACTTACCAGCAGAAGAGAATCTGGAATATTGCCAGAAAAGGTTTGACCTGAGGTGGTGGGAGCAGACAAATGCAGAGCAAGAAGAGAAATAGGAGTGGGGTGGCATCTCTGGTTGAAATGTTTACATAGAATTCTCTGCTGTAGCCTAACTGCTTTGCTTTGGTGATGGAGTAGGGGATCAGCAGAGAAGTTGGAGCCTGGGGTAGTGGGTAAAGTGACCTAGTGCAGATCATAACACAGCTCTTCACTGCATTTGGCAGTGAGAGGGTCATGGGGGGCAGTCACACACAGCAAGGGCACAACTCAGGGCAGCCTTTCATCTGTATAGTGAGGGGCTCTCTGAAGATAGTGGAATTTCCCCAGCCCCACTGCGCTCCCACATACAGGAACACTTCCAGTACGGTGAGGAAAAGGTCTATCACAAATACTCAAAGTGAGCATTTGTGGGGGGACAGTGATACTTTTGCTTCTTATCCACTAGCCCCAAGGAGATCACTAATCCTCACAGCAGGGTACCTAGCAGGGCACTTACACAGCCTGGCAGTGATACCCAGGCATAATCACTTCCTGGTGGAGCTCTTCCCAGAGCCCTCCCACAGCTCGGCCAGTCCTTGCAGCCCATTGAGAGGGCAAATACTGCCCATAAGCTCATCCTCACTCTGCATAGGAAGCTGGTAATCTCCTTGCCCTGAGAGCAGACCCTGAAGGCTTAAATAAATAAATAAATAAATAAAAGCAAAAAAATTTAAGAAAACAATTGAAAGCTTCTATGCAGAAAAAGAGCTAGTTTCCAAACCGGAGGAGGCTAAAACCAGACAGCCTCCAGACAATTCCCCAAATAATGTTCTCCTAGAAGAAACTATTAAAAATCTGAAGAGAGAATTAGAAGAAAAATGGGAAAGGAAAGAGAATCTATGCTAGAGAATAACAATGTCCTGAAATGTGATTTAGAAAAGGTAAAGAATTCCCAAGAAAGTAGGATTTGTGAATTGGAAAAAGAAAATAACTCACTAAAAAACAAATTTAGTGAAATGGAAAAAAATTCCATGGAGCAAAGCAACTCATTTAAAAATTGAACTGGACACATACAAAAAGAAGTTAAAAAAGCTAATGAATAAAATGACTCATTAAAAATCAGAACTGAACGAATAGAAATGAATGATTCACTGAGACACCAAGAATCAGTCAAGTAAAGCGAAAAAAATGAAAACCTGCAGAAAAATGTCAGCTATCTACTTGCCAAAATGACAGACCTGGAAAATAGATCTAGGAGAGACAATCTGAGGATTATTGGACTTCCTGAAAATCATGATGAAACAAAGAGCCTAGATACTATTTTGCAGGATATCATCAAAGAGAAATGCCCAGAGATAATAGAACCAGAAGGTAAAATAGACTTTGAAAGAATTCATCAAACACCTTCCAAAAAAGACCCTAAAAAATAAAAACAACAACAAAAAAAAAATTCCACATTGTGGCCAAATTTCAGAACTATCAGACTAAGGAAAAAATATTACAAGCATCCAGGAAAAAAAAAATTCAAATACAAAGGTGCCATAATAAGGGTCACTCAAGATCTGGCTGCCTCTACATTAAAGGATTGAAGGGCCTGGAATCTGATATTCCAAAAGGCAAAATAACTTGGAAGGCAGCCAAGAATAAACTACGCAGCTAAGTTGAGCTTGGAAGAATATAGACATTTAATGAAACAGACGAATTCCATATGTTTCTAAGTAAAAAACTAGATTTAAAGAAAAAAAATTGATCTCCAATTGTAGGACTCAAGAGAAGCAGAAAAAGGTAAAAGGGACTCTTGAGAACTGTATTTCTGTTGTGCATATACATTAAGACTACATGTATAATTTGATTTTAAGAATATAACAAAAAAAAAAAGGAAGTAGAAATGGAAAGGGGATAGTGTAAGAACAAGGGGAAAGGGGAGATAAAAAGGGAAAACACATCCCACAAAGAGGCAAAGAAAACCTATCACATCTGAGGGAAATTAGAAAGGTGGAGAAATATTGTGTAAACCTTACTCCCATCAGAACTGGCTCAAAGAGAAAATAATTAACATATTATTTTTACAGAAAATTCTTTCTCACCTCATTAAAAAGAGGGAAAGGAAAAGGGAAAAGGAAAAGAGCAATAAGGAAAGGGAATAAGAAAGGGAAAGGGATTTAAAGGGAGGAGGAGGAATATTAAAGAGGGAGGGCTGTGTGACACAAGTGGGGCTCATAAGTTTAATACTGAGGAGGAGGTTCGGGGGGGGGAAAGGGAAAAATACATAATTAGGGGATGTTATGATGGCAGGAAATACAGAATTAGTAATTTTAACTGTAAATGTGAATGGGATGAGCTCTCCTATTAAGCAGAGGCAGATAGTAGACTGGATCAAAAGTCAGAACCCTACAATATGTTGTTTATAGGAAACACATTTAAAGGAGGGAGATACTTACAGAGTAAAGGTAAAAGGCTGGAGCAGAATCTATTATGCTTCAAGTGAAGTAAAAAAAGTAGGGGTAGCCATCCTTATCTCAGATCAAGCAAAAGAAAAAAATTGATCTAATCAAAAGAGATAAGGAAGAAAAATATATCTTTCTAAAGGGTAGCATAGAAAATGAAGCAATATCAATACTAAACATATATGTACCAAGTGGTATACCATCTAACTTCCTACAGGAGAAGTTAAGAGAGTTGCAAGAAGAAATAGACAGCAAAACTATAATAGTGGGAGATCTCAACCTTGCACTCTCAGAATTAGATAAATCAAACCACAAAACAAATTAGAAATAAATTAAAAATGTAAATCAAATATTAGGAAAATTAGGTAAGATAGATCTTTGGAGAAAACTGAATGGATACAGAAAGGCCTATACTTTCTTCTCAGCAGTTCATGGAACCAATACAAAAATTGACCATATATTAGGACATAAATATCTCAAAATTAAATGCATGAGGGCAGAAATAGTAAAGGCTTTCTTTTCAGATCATGATGCAATAAAAAACTACATTCACCAAAAAGTTAGGGGTAAATAGATCAAAAAGTAATTGGAAACTAAATAATCTCATCTTAAAGAATGATTGGGTGAAATTATAGACACAATTAATAATTTCACTCAAGATAATGACAATGATGAGACAACATACCAAAATCTGCGGGATTCAGCTAAAGCAGTAATAAGGGGAAATTTTATATCTTTAGAGGCTTACTTGAAGAAAATAGAGAAAAAGAAGATCAATGAATTGGGCTTGCAATTTAAAAAGCTAGAAAAATACCAAATTAAAAACCCCCAATCAAGTACTAAACTTGAAATTCTGAAATTAAAAGGAGAAATTAATAATATTGAAAGTAAAAATATTATTGAACTAATAAATAAAACTAAGTGTTGGTTTTGTGAAAAATCAATAAAATAGATAAACCTTTGGTAAATCTGATTAGAAAAAGGAGAGAGGAAAATCAAATTTTTAGTCTTAAAAATGAAAAGGGGGAACTGTCCACCAATAAGTGAGGAGGAAAGTAGAGAAATAATAAGGAATTATTTTGCACAACTTTATGCCAATAAATTTGATAACCTAAGTGAAATGGAGTACTACCTCCAAAAGTATAGGCTTTCCAGATTAACAGAGGAGGAAGTAAATTGCTTAAATAATCATATTTCAGAAAAATAAATAGAGCAAGGTATTAATCAACTCCCTAAGAAAAACTCTCCAGGACCAGATGGATTCACAGGTGAATTCTACCAAACATTCAAATAATTAGCTCCAATGTTATATAAATTATTTGAAAAAATAGGGAATGAAGGAGCCCTACCAAATTCCTTTTACGACAAAGACATGGAACTAATACCCAAACCAGGTAGGTTGAACATGGAAAAAGAAAACTATAGACCAATCTCCCTAATGAATATTGATGCTAAAATCTTAAATAAGATATTAGCAAAAAGACTCCAGAAAATCATCCCCGGTATAATACATCATGATCAAGTAGGATTTATACCAGGAATGCAGGGCTGGTTCAATATTAGGAAAACTATCAGTATAATTGGCCATATTAATAATCAAATTAACAAAAATCATATGATCATCTCAATAGATGCAGAAAAAGCATTTGATAAAATCCAACATCCATTCCTATGTACTTGAGAGTACAGGAATAAATGGATTTCTCCTTAAGATAATCAATAGCTTCTCTTTAAAACCATCAATAAGCATCATATGTAATGGAGAAAGATTGCAACCATTCCCATTAAGATCAGGGGTGAAACAAGGTTGACAACTATCACCATTACTATTCAATATTATATTAGAAATGCTAGCTTTGGCAATAAGAGTGGAGAAAGAGATTAAAGATTAGAGTAGGTAATGAGGAAACCAAATTATCACTCTTTGCAGATGATATGATGATATACATAGAGAACCCCAAAGATTCAACTAAAAGCTATTAGAAATAATCCATGCCTTTAGAAAAGTTGAAGGATACAAAATAAATCCACATAAATCATCAGCATTCTTATATGTCACTAACAAAGTCCAATAGTTAGAGTTACAGAGAGAAATTCCATTTAAAGTAACTACTGATAGTATAAAATATTTAGGAATCTATCTCCCAAGGAAAAATCAGAAACTATGTCATCAAAACTACAAAACACTTTCCACAAATTAAGTCTGATCTAACCAATTGGAAAAATATTAAATGCTCTTGAATAGGGCAAGCAAATATAATAAAGATGACAATACTACCTAAACTAATCTATTTATTTAGTGCTATACCAATCAGACTTCCAAAAAACTATTTTAATGACCTAGAAAAAAATAACAACAAAGTTCATATGGATAAACAAAAGGTTAAGAATTTCAAGGGAATTAATGAAAAAAATGGCCTAGCTGTACCAGATCTAGAATTATATTATAAAGCAGCGGTTACCAAAACCACTTGGTATTGGCTAAGAAATAGACTAGTTGAGCAGTGGAATAGATTAGGGCCAAAGGACAAAATAATTAATAACTCTAACAACCTAGTGCTTGACAAACCCAAGGACCCTAGCCTTTGGGATAGGAACTTAATGTTTGACAAAAAATGCTGGGAAAATTAGAAATTAATATGGCACAAACTAAGCATTGATCCACACTTAACAACGTGATCAGGTCAAAATGGGTTCATGACCTAGGAATAAAGAATGAGATTATAAATAAATTAGAAGAACATAGGATAGTTTACCTCTCAGACCTGTGGAAGAGGAATGAATTCATGACCAAAGAAGAACTAGAGATCATTATTGATCACAACATAAAAAGCTTTGATTATATCAAATTGAAAAGTTTTTGTGCAAAAAAATCAATGCAGACAAGATTAGAAGGGAAGCAATAAACTGGGAAAACATTTTTACAGTCAAAGGTTCAGATAAATACCTCATTTCCAAAATATATAGAAAATTGACTCTAATATATAAGAAATCAAGCCAATCTCCAATTGATAAATAGTCAAAGGATATGAACAGACAATTCTCCAATGAAGCAAATGAAACTATTTCTAGTCATATGAAAAGATTCTTCAAATCATTAATAATCAGAGAAAGGCAAATTAAGACAACTCTGAGATACCACTATACACCTTTCAGATTGGCTAGAATGACAGGGAAAGGTAATTCAGAATGTTGGAGGGTGTGTGGGAAAACAGGGACACTGATACATTGTTGGTGGAACTGTGAATACATCCAGCCATTCTGGAGAGCAATTTGGAACTATGCAGAAAAAGTTATCAAACTGTGCTTTCCCTTTCACCCAGCAGTGTTACTACTGGGTTTGTATCCCAAAGAGATCTTAAAGAAGGGAAAGGGACCTGTATGTGCAAGAATGTTTGTGGCAGCCCTCTTTGTGGTGGCCAGAAACTGGAAACTAAGTGGATGCCCATCAACTGGAGGTTGGCTGAATAAATTGTGGTATATGAATATTATGGAATATTATTGTTCTGTAAGAAATGACTAACAGGATGATTTCAGAAAGGCCTGGAGAGACTTGCATGAACTGATGCTGAGTGAAATGAGCAGGACCAGGAGATCATTATATACTTCAACAACAATACTGTATGATAATCAATTCTGATGAATGTGGCCCTCTCCAACAAGGAGATGAATCAAAGCAGTTCCAATAGAGCAGTAATGAACTTAACCAGCTACACTCAGAAAAAGAACTCTAGGAGATGATTATGAACCACTACATAGAATTCCCAATCCCTCTAATTTGTCTGCCTGCATTTTGGATTTCCTTCATAGGCTAAATGTACACTATTTCAAAGTTTGATTCCTTTTGTTCAGCAAAACAACTTTATCATGTGTACATATATTGTATTTAATTTATACTCTAACATATTTAACATGTATTGGTCAACCTGCCATCTGGGGGGGAGGGGAAAAATTGGAACAAATGATTTGGCAATCGTCAATGTTGTAAAATTACCCATGCAAATATCTGGTAAATAAAAAAAGTATTAATAAAAAAAAAAGCTATTCATTGGTGGGACAAAATACTGCCTAATAGATTCTTTCATAGATGTCTTCCATATATACATATGGAATGTGTAATTACTCTTTGGATTTCTTGGTTAAGGGGCAGGAGAAAAATTGATAATCTCAATCATTTGGAATTTAGGGAAAAGAGAAAATGAGATCATAAGGTACTGAGGTAAAAAGAGAGCAAAGAAATCAACCATACTCACACAGGCACCAGCAACAAGAGGCATCATGCAGAGCAAAGAATGTGAATACTGAATTAATCCATCAAAGATTTTGGGGAAAAAAGTTCTTGAGATACTTTTTTCCCTACTTCTTTCCTTCATCAGTAGTGATAATTCCCAACTGTTCTACTACCTGTCTCCCAGAATTTGCTACACCCTTTAAAAGAATATTATATACAGTGATTTTTTTTAAATGGTGAGGCAGTTGGGGTTAAGTGACTTGCCCAGGGTAACGCAAACCTAGTAAGTGTTAAATGCCCAAGGCTAGATTTGAATTCAGGTTCTCCTGACTTCAGAGCCAGTGTTCTATCCACTGTACCATTTAGTTGCTCCTAAGTTATTTTTTCTGCGTGTGTGTGTGTGTGTGTGTGTGTGTGTGTGTGTGTGTAGGTGGGTGTGTACCAGCAAGTGTGCAGGTTTTTATTTATTTTTCTAATTAATTTTGACAGTACATATGCATAGGTAAATTTTTTACAACATTATCCCTCGTACTCCCTTCTGTTCTGAATTTTTCCCCTCCTACTCTCCACCACATCCCCTAGATGGCAGGCATTCCCATGCATATTAAATATGTTATAGTATATCCTAGGTATAATACATGCATATGCAGAACCGAATTTTGTTGTTGTTGTTGCAAAGGAAGAATTGTATTCGGAAGGTAAAATTAATCTTGGAAGAAAAACAAAACAAAAAAATGCTCACAGTTTACACTCATTTCCCAGTGTTCCTTTTCTGGGTGTAGCTGATTCTGTCCATCATTGATCAATTAGAATTGAATTAGCTCGTCTCTATGTTGAAGATATCCACTTCCATCAGAATACATCCTCATATAGTATTGTTTTTGAAGTGTATAATGATCTCCCAGTTCTGCTCATTTCATTCAACATCAATTGATGTAAGTCTCTCCAAGCCTCTTTGTATTCCTCCTGTTGGTCATTTCTTACAGAACAATAATATCCCATAGCATTCATATACCATAATTTACCAAACCATTCTCCAATTGATGGACATCCATTCATTTTCTAGTTTCTAGCCACTACCAAAAGGGCTGCACAAGCATTTTGGCACATACAGATCCCTTTTCCTTCTTAAGTATTCCCTTGGGGTATAAGCCCAGTAGTAGCACTACTGGATCAAAGGATATGAAAAGTTTGAAACTTTTTTGGGCATAATTCCAGATTGCTCTCCAAATTGGTTGTATTCTTTCACAACTCCACCAACAATGCATCAGTGTCCCAGTTTTCACACATCCCCTCCAAATGGATCATTTGTTCCTGTCATTTTAGCCAATCTGACAGGTGTGCAGTGGTATCTAAGAGTTGTCTTTATTTGAAATTCTCGGATCAGTATTGATTTGGAACACTCTTTCATATGAGTGGAAATAGTTTCAATTTCTTCATCTGAAAATTGTCTGTTCATATCCTTTCACCATTTATTAATTGGAGAATGGCTTATTTTCTTATAAATTAGAGCCAATTCTCTGTATATTTTGGAGATAGGGCCTTTATCAGAAACTTTAACTGTCAAAATGTTTTCCCAATTTATTACTTCCCTTCTAATCTTGTTTGCATTAGTTTTATTTGTACAAAAGCTTTTTAATTTGATGTAATCAAAATCCTCTATTTTGTGATCAATGATCATCTCTAGTTCTCCTTTGGTCACAAATTCCTTTCTCCTCCACAAGTCTGAGAGGTAAACTATCCTATGTTCCTCTAATTTATTTATGATCTTGTTCTTAATGCCTAAATCATGGATGATGTTAAGTGTAAGGCCATGGCCAGTTTCTGCCATACTAATTTCAAGTTTTCCCAGCAGTTTTTGTCAAATAATGAATTCTTATCCCAAAAGTTGGGATTTTTGGGTTTGTCAAACACTAGGTTGCTATTTTTATTCACTATCGTGTCCTGGGAACCTAACCTATTCCACTGATCAACTAGTCTATTTCTTAGCCAATACCAACTGGTTTTGGTGACTGCTGCTTTATAATACAGTTTTAGATCAGGTACAGCTAGGCCACCTTCATTTGATTTTTTTTTTCATTACTTTCCTTGAAATTATTGACCTTTTTTTCTTCCATATGAATTTTATTGTTATATTTTCTAGGCCATTAAAATGGTTTCTTGGGACTCTGATTGGTATAGCACTAAATAAATAGATTAATTTAGGGAGTATTGTCATCTTGATTATATTCACTGGGCCTATCCAAGAGCACTTAATGTCTTTCCAATTATTTAAATCTGACTTTATTTTTGTGGCAAATGTTTTGTAATTTTGCTCATATAATTCCTGACTTTCCTTCCAAATATTTTATACTCTCGACAGTTATTTTGAATGGAATTTCCCTTTGTATCTCTTCTTGTTGGATTGTGTTGGTAATGTATACAAATGCTGAGGATTTATGCAGATTTATTCTGTATCCTGCAACTTTGCCAAAGTTATGGATTATTTCTAATAGCTTTTTAGCAGAGTCTTTGGGGTTCTCTAAGTATACCATCATATTATCTGCAAATAGTGATAGTTTGATTTCCTCATTACCTACTGTAATTATTGCTACGGCTAGCATTTCTGGTACAATATTGAATAGTAATGGTGATAGTGGACAACCTTGTTTCACTCCTGATCTTACTGGGAAAGGTTCCAGTTTATTGTCATTACATATGATGTTTACTGACGGTTTTAAATATATGTTCCTTATTATTTTAAGGAATAGTCCACTTATTCCTGTACTCTCAAGTGTTTTTAGTATGAATGGATGTTGGATTTTATCAAATGCTTTTTTCTGCATCTATTGAGATGATCATATGGTTTTTGTTAATTTGGTTATTGATATAGTCGATTGTGCTAACAGTTTTCCTAATATTGAAACAGCCCTGCATTCCTGTACAAATCCCACTTGGTCATAGTGTATTATCCTGGGGATGATTTTCTGTAGTCTTTTTGTTAATGCTTTATTTAAGATTTTAGCATCAATATTCATTAGGGTGATTGGTCTATAATTTTCTTTCTCTATTTTCAACCTACCTGGTTTAGTTTTCAGTACCATGTCTGTGTCATAAGAGGAATTTGGTAGGACTCCTTCAATCCCTATTGTTTTCAAATAATTTATATAGCATTGGATTTAGTTGTTCTTTAAATGTTTGGTATAATTCACATGTAAATCCATCTGGTCCTGTGGATTTTTTCTTAGGGAGTTGGTTAATAGCTTGTTCTATTTATTTTTCTGAAATGGGACTATTTAGACTATTTACTTCTTCTTCTGTTAATCTGGGTAAGCTATATTTTTGAAGGTATTCTTCCATTTCATTTAAATTATCAAATTTATTGACATAAAGTTGGGCAAAGTAACTCCTAACTTTTGTTCTAATTTCCTCTTCATTAGTGGTGAGTTTTCCCTTTTCATTTTTAAGACTAAATTTTCTTTTCCTTTCCTTTTTTTAATCAGATTTACTAAGGGTTTGTCTATTTTTTTTTCATAGAACCAACTCTTAGTTTTATTAATTAATTCAATATATATTTTTTTTACTTTCAATTTTATTAATCACATCTTTTATTTTTAGAATTTCAAGTTTCATGTTTGTCTGGGATTTTTAAATTTGTTCTTTTTCTAGCATTTTCAGTTCTAAGCCCCATTCGTTGACATTCTCTGTTTCTATTTTATTCAAGTAAGCCTCTAGAGATATAAAACTTCCCCTTATTTCTGCTTTGGCTGTATCCCACACATGTTGGTGTCATTTTCTTGGGTGAAGTTATTAATTATGTCTATGATTTGCTGTTTCACCCAGTCATTCTTTAGTATATTATTTAGTTTCCAATTATTTTTTGGTCTATTTTCCCCCAGCTTTTTATTGAATGTAATTTTCATTGCATTGTCATCTGAAAAGGATTCATTTACAATTTCTGCCTTACTGCATTTGATTTTGGGGTTTTTATGTCCTATTATATGATCAATTTTTGTATAGGTTCCATGAAATGCTGAGAGGAAAATATACTCCTTTCTATCAGAATTCATTTTTCTCCAAAAATCTCTCATATCCTGTTAGGTTCATACTAAATGCTAATGAGATAATGAGATATTAGATTCTTACTAAGTGCTAAGACAGTACTTAACAATTCTCTAGTTCTGGTCTTTATTAGGAGTTCAACCCCTTTGAATTCCTGGGTAGAAGCTTGCATGCTTAGGAGGAGCAAGTTCATTGGTTGAAGTAATTTTTCCCAGAAGCCCTTGCATTATCTCATGCCCATTCTCTGGGAGGATAACAGAGGGCGGCACTCGAAAGATAGAAAGTCTCTGCTCTAGGCCAGACTTGAGGCAGCTCTCTAGAGGAAGAAGTCTCTCCTCTAGACCAGAGAGTGATCGGCAGTCTCTAGAGATAACAGCACGTTACAATATCCAAGTTTTCTAGTATTCTATTTACCTTGTTGACTTCTTTCTTATTTATTTTGTGGTTTGATTTATCTAATTCTGAGAGTGCAAGGTTGAGATCTCACACTATTATACTTTTACTGTCTATTTCTTCTTGCAGCTTTATTAATTTCCCTTTTAAGAATTTAGATGCTGCACCACTTGATGCACATATGTTTAATATTGATACTGCTTCATTATCTATGCTACCCTTTAGCAAGATATAATGCCCTTCCTTATCTCTTTTAATTAGATCAATTTTTCTTTTGCTTGATCTGAGATGAGGATGGCTACCTCTACTTTTTTGGCTTCATTTCAAGCATAGTAGATTCTGCTCTACTCTTTTACCTTTATTCTGAATGTGTCACCCTGTTTCAACTGTGTTTCCTGTAAACAACATATTGTAGGATTCTGGCTTTTAATCCAGTCTCCTAACTGCTTCCTCTTTATGGGGGAGTTTTTCCCATTCACATTTATGGTTAAAATGAATAATTCTATATTGCTTGTCATCCTGTTAACCCCTACTTATGCTTTTCTCCTTTCCTTCCCTCTTACCCCCCTCCCCAGTTTTAAACTTGTGAGCACCACTTGCTTTTCACAGCCCTCCCTTTTTAGTATCCCTCCCCCACCTTAAAGTTAATCCCCCTGTTTTACAACTTTTCCTCACAATTTCTGTATTCCTTTCCCCTTACTTTACTCCTTTCCTCCCACTTTTCAATGAACTGGAAGAAGTTTCACCATGAATCGAATATTTCTATTGATACACACTATGTTCATCCCCCTCCTTTTTTTCTCTCAGATATAATAGGTTACCTTTGCCTTTTCAGGAGATGTAGTACCACCACTTAACCCTTTTTTATGATATAATTTCCTTTCCACCTCTAGTTTCTAGGACAAATTATACATGTGTTCTTTACATATCTTTATGGCAGAAATATAGTTCTCAAGATATCTTTTTACCTTTTTAGGTATTTATTTGAGTTATGTATTTGAAGATCAAACATTTTGTGTAGATCTGTTTTGTCATCAAGAATAGATGGAATTCATTTATTTCATTAAATGTCCATCTTCTTCCATGGGAAAAGATGCTCATTTATGCTGGGTAAATTATTCTTGGCTGCATACCAAGTTCCTTAGCCTTTCAGAATATCATATTTTAGGCCCTTCACTGCTTTGATGTGAACGCTGCTAGATCCTGGGTTATCCTTATGTGGCTCCTCCATATCTGAATTGGTTTTTTCTTTTTTGTTTTATTAAATTTTTAATTATAAAATGTTTAACAGTATATATATGCATGAGTATTTTTTTTATAACATTATCCCTTGTATTCATTTTTCCAAATTTTCCCCTATCTCCCTCTACTCCCTCCCCTAGATGACAGGCAATCCCATATATTTTACATGTGTTAGGGTATAACGTAGATACAATATATGTGTGTAAATCCAATTTTCTTGTTGTACATTAAGAATTGGGTTCTGAAGGTATAAGTAACCTAGGTAGAGAGACAGTAGTCCTAAGAGATTACATTGAATTACCAGTGTTCCTTCTCTGGGTGTAGTTGTTTCTGTCCATCATTGATCAACTGGAAGTGAGTTGGATCTTCTTTATGTTGAAGATATCCACTTCCATCAGAATATATCTTTTGAAGTGTATAGAGATCTTCCGTTTCTGTTCATTATACTCAGCATCAGTCTCCAAACCTCTCTGAAGTCATCCTGCTGGTCATTTTTTAAAGAGCAATAATAATCCATAACCTTCATATATGATAATTTATCCAGCCATTCTCCAACTGATGGACATCCATTCATTTTCCAATTTCTAGCCACTACAAGAAGAGCTGCCACAAACATTTTGGCACATACAGGTCCCTTTCCCATCTTTAGTATTTCTTTGGGATATAAGCCCAGTAGTAGCACAGCTGGATCAAAGGATATACACAGTTTGATAACTTTTTGGGAATAGTTCCAAATTGCTCTCCAGAATGGCTGGATGCTTCCACAACTCCACCAACAATGCATTAGTGTCTCAGTTTTCACACATCCCCTCCAACATTCATCATTATCTTTCCCTGTCATGTTAGCCAATCTGACAGGTGTGTAATGGTACCTCAGAGTGTTGTCTTAATTTGCATTTCTCTGATCAGTAGTGATTTGGAACACTCTTTCATATGAGTGGATATAGTTTCAATTTCCTCATCTGAGAATTGTCTATTCATATCCTTTAACCATTTATCAATTGGAAAATGGTTTGATTTCTTATAAATTAGGGTCAGTTCTCTATATATTTAGGAAATGAGGCCTTTATCAGAACCGTTATTTGGAAAACTATTTTCCCAATTTGTTACTTCACTTCTAATCTTATTTGCATTAATTTTGTTTGTACAGAAACTTTTTAGTTTGATGTAATCAAAATCTTCTATTTTGTGATCAATAATTATCTCAAGTTCTCCTCTCCTCATAAATTCCTTCCTTCTCTGTAGCGAGCTGTCGTCTCTAGAAGCTGCCGGATCACTCTCTGGGAAGAGATCTGCTGTGTCTTCTACTCAAATCTCTCCGACAGATTCTTCTTCCTGTAACGAACCGTTGTCTCCAGGCAGTTGCTGTTAACTTTTGTCCAGAGAAGTGACTTCCCTTCCTGCAGAGAGCCCCGTCAAGCCTGATGCAATGCAGAGTCTTCTTCTATCTCTGGGTGTCCTCTCTTTTATTCTCCCAGAGAATGGGCGTGGGATAATGCAAGGGCTTCTGGGAAGAACCACTCCAGCCAATGAGCTTGCTCCTTCTATCAAGTCAACCTGAGTTCTCACCTTGTAATTGTCCAACCTGAATTCTCACCTTGTCACTATCCAGACAACCTGAGTTCTCACCTAGTAATCCTAACATCTCCCCCTTTCTTTTGATTTAGAACATAGGACAGTCATGACCTTGAAACATAAATCCATCAATATGGGAAGTATTACAGATAATTACATAAATGACCTTGAAACATAAATCCATCAATATGGGAAGTATTACAGATAATTACATAAATTACATAAGCACATAGTAACATAGTAACATAACACATGCTAGAAGTATATAACATAATCAAATAATCATAAATTGAAAATTTATAAATGTCCATAAGTCCATTGTCCATTAGTCTCATCTTGTGTGAGGAAGTCCAATGATTCCTGATGGTTTTAAAGTTCTTTAACAGTCTTTTTATTAGCCATGCTCTTTCAGTGTAAGATGTTTCTTAGATCTTCTCCTTTATTTTGAGGTCTTTCTCTTTTTCTGTCTCTCTCTGATGGACAAGGCGAATACGACTCGTTGGCACCCATCTGATTCCTTCTCCTGCTGAAGAAATACAAGCAAACCCTCTCCCCCAGGCAGCCAACCTATCTAATTTCCTTCTATTTACCACTTTTTAAATCTCTTCTCATCATCTGGCAATTACATTGGAGTTGTTTGCACTGGACAGAGCCCTGTTGGTTTAAAAGGCCTGTATTCTCCCCAAGTATAATCCATTTTTGCAATCTGATTGCCTTTTGGCTCACTTATCAGGTAATCCCTTTCTGCCATGTGATTGCTTTTCTGCTGGTTGATCAAATCAGAGTCCTGACCTTCTAAAGGCTCTTTGGGTGTAACATCAGCTGCCATCATGCCCCAAGTCTTTTTTGCCTGGGGCCCTGGACCTGGGCCCCTCATCCCATTTCCCTGAATTATTCTACACTCTGATGCCCAATGGAGTCCTCTGTTGCATTTTGGACATGGGGTTTTAGGTCTTCTTTCACCCTGTCTTCTCACTGTATCTCCATACCTACACTGAGCTCTTAGATGTCCAATTTGTCCACATTGAAAACATCGCCGAGTTTCTCTAGAAGTCCCTTGCCAGGAGGGACCCTGTCTTTCCACGTTCATCATTGTCCGGGTGTAAAAAGCATTTGTTCCCACTGTAGCACAGCGTCTTATGATCTCCTCTAAAGGAGCATCTTTGTCTAATCCCCATATAATTCTTTTGCAAATCTCATTGGCATTCTCCTTAGCCAGATGTCTGGTCATTATTTCTGTAGCTGCATTTTCTCCAATAGTTCTTTTGACAGCAGTTTGCAAACATCCCACAAAATCTGCAAAAGGTTCATTGGGACCTTGCTGTATTTTAGTGAAAGCCTCTCCGCGATCTTTCTGTCCAGGGAGGACACCCCAAGCTTTTATTGCAGCCTTAGCAATTTGCTCATACACTGTCATGGTATAATTAGTCTGTTCCGAATTCTCTCCATACACACCTTCACCAGCCAAGTGCTCAAAAGTGAATTGTGTGTTAACTCCTATTTCCAAATTGCATCTGACTTGAATTTTACATAATTCATGAAATTCCACAAGCCATAATAAATTTTCTCCAGGTTCCAGGCATATCCTTGCTATGGATTTCCAATCTTTTGGGGTTAGGACTTCATAAGACAAACCATCTAGTAACATTTTAACATAAGCTGATGTAGCCCCATAAAGGGTACAACCTTTTTTCAAATCCTTAATTTTATTCAAATCTAAAGGTGCATATCTTCTCCTTTTTTTACCTACAGAGTCAATATTTTCAATCACAGGATATGCATGTATAAAATCACTTATATCCTGTCCTTCTCTCTTAGCTTTAACCAATGCTTTTTCTAATCTTGTCATCGGCTTAGGCTGCTTCACAGGCAATTCTGTTTGTGTTTCTGCCTCTTCCCCTCCTTCTTCCTCCACCTCTGAAGGTGGGGTTGATGTGGGCCTGTCAATAATCTGTTCTCTAGGCAGAGTTGAAGCTTCTTCAAGAGAATCATACCATAATTCCTCATTTAAATCCTCTTGCTCTAGGGCAAGATCTTGATCTTTCCTTTTTTCCTCACACTTCCTCCTCTGTTCATTTTTAGAACTTTTCCTTCTCCTACAACTTGCTTGATAGTTTAAGGCTAATTGAACTATGTTGTAGATATAAAATACTTCTGCAGAAATTGAACGAGGCCCATTTTTTGCTTGAAATTCTTTCATTTCATATCCCACTAGCTTCTATTTATCTACATCTATCTTTTCTTCCTCTAAGAACCAAGGGGATGTGCGTCTTAATGCAGCCAAGAGTTTAGCAATCTGTACCCAGGTTACAAGTAAACTCTGCTCCTCAATTATCTTGATTATACTCTCTATAGTACCACTCCTGAATGGGGGTGGAGCTGAGGTTGCTTCTGGGGCTGGGGTTGAGTCGGCTGAGGTCCAGGGATTGAATATAGCTAACATCTGCCCCATTTCAGCTATAAGAGATTCCTGCTTTAGCCCTTAACAAGTTAAGTTCCTTATTTATCTATTAGCACGCTCACTTAATCTTTAACAAAGTTTCCTCGTGACTCACGGTTCTGGGTGAGAGAGACTGAGATCTAGATCGGAAGCTTTTCCACTGGAATCAGGACCGTGTCTGTCCCTGTTCAGGCGCCAAATTGCGAAGGTCTGGTCTAGCTCCTCTTGTCAGGATAAGCAAAAGTCCTTGCCCCACGTGTGGACGCCAATTGTAGCGAGCTGTCGTCTCTAGAAGCTGCCGGATCACTCTCTGGGAAGAGATCTGCTGTGTCTTCTACTCAAATCTCTCCGACAGATTCTTCTTCCTGTAATGAACCGTTGTCTCCAGGCAGTTGCTGTTAACTCTTGTCCAGAGAAGTGACTTCCCTTCCTGCAGAGAGCCCCATCAAGCCTGATGCAATGCAGAGTCTTCTTCTATCTCTGGGTGTCCTCTCCTTTATTCTCCCAGAGAATGGGCGTGGGATAATGCAAGGGCTTCTGGGAAGAACCACTTCAGCCAATGAGCTTGCTCCTTCTATCAAGTCAACCTGAGTTCTCACCTTGTAATTGTCCAACCTGGATTCTCACCTTGTCACTATCCAGACAACCTGAGTACTCACCTAGTAATCCTAACACTTCTCCACAGGTCTGAGAGGTAGACTATACTCTGTTCCTTTAATCTATTTATGGTCTCATTATTTATGCCTAAATTATGGACCCATTTTGATCTTATCTTGGTATATGGTGTTAAGTGTGGATCCATATCTAATTTCTGCCATACTGATTTCCAGTTTTCCCAACAGGTTTTTTTTTTTTTTTTTTTTTTTTTAATAATGAATTTTATCCCAAATGTTGGTATCTTTAGGTTTGTAAAATACTAGATTACTATAGTTGTACACTTTTTTGTCCCTTGCACCTAATCTGTTCCACTGATCAACAGGTCTATTTCTTAGCCAATACCAAATGGTTTTGGTGACTGTTGCTATATAATATAGCTTTAGATCTGGTATACCTAGACCACTTTCATCTGACTTTTTTTTCATTAATTTCGTTGACATTCTTAACCTTTTTTTCTTACATATGAATTTTGTTGTTATTTTTTCTAGGTCATTAAAATAGTTTTTGGGAGTCTTGTTGGTATAGCACTAAATAAATAGATTAATTTATTATATTCTCTTTATTATCTTTATTATATTCTCTCGGTCTATACATGAGCACTGAATGTCTTTCCAATTATTTAAATCTGATTTTATTTTTGTGGCAAGTGTTTTGTAATTTTGCTCATATAATTCCTGACTTTTCTTTGGTAGGTGGATTCCCAAATATTTTATACTCTCGACAGTTGTTTTTAATGGAATTTCTCTTTGTATCTCTTGCTGTTGCATTTTGTTGGTGATGTATAAAAATGCTGAGAATTTATGTGGGTTTATTTTGTATCCAGCAACTTTGCTAAAGTTGTGAATTATTTCTAATAATTTTTATTAGAATCTCTTGGGTTCTCTAAGTATACCATCATGTCATCTGCAAAGAGTGACCGTTTGATTTCCTCATTACCTACTCTTATTCCTTTAATCTCTTTCTCGACTCTTATTGCTGAGGTTAGCATTTCTAATACAATATTGAATAGTAATGGTGATACTGGGTAACCTTGTTTCACTTCTGATCTTACTGGGAAAGGTTCCAGTTTATGTCTAATACATATTATGCTTACTGAAGGTCTTAAATATATGCTCCTGACTATTTTAAGGAATAGTCCATTTATTCCCATATTCTTAAGCATTTTTAGTAGGAATGGATGTTGGATTTTATCAAATGCTTTTTTCTGCATCTATTGAGATATTCATATGGTTTTTATTAATTTGATTATTAACATGGTCAATTACACTAATAATTTTCCTAATATTGGACCAGGCCTGCATTCCTGGTATAAATCTTACTTGATCATAGTGTTTTATGCTGGGGATGATTTTCTGAAGTCTTTTTGCTAATATCTTATGTAAGATTTTAGTATCAATATTCATTAAGGAAATTGGTCTACAGTTTTCTTTCTCAGTTTTTGATCTAACTGGTTTAGATATCAGTACCATGTTTGTGTCATAAAAGGAGTTTTGTAGGACTCCTTCATCCCCTATTTTTTCAAATAGTTTATATAACATTGGGGCTTTAAATGTTTGGTAGAATTCACATGTAAATCCATCTGGTCCTAGGGATTTTTTCCTGGGGAGTTGATTAATAGCTTGTTCTATTTCTTTTTCTGAAATGGGAATATTTAAGCAATTTATCTCCTCCTCTGTTCATTTAGGAAGCCTATATTTTTGGAGGTATTCATCCATTTCACTTAAGTTATCAAATTTATTGACATAAAGTTGGGCAAAGTGACTCATTATTTCTCTAATTTTCTCGTTATTGGTGGAAAGATGTCCCTTTTCATTTGTAAGACTAACAATTTGATTTTCCTCTTTCCTTTTTCTGATCAGATTTACCAAAGGTTTATCTATTTTATTGGCTTTTTCATAAAACCAATTCTTGCTTTTATTTATTAATTCAGTAGGGTTTTTTTATTTTTTTATTTTTTACTTTCAATATTATTGATTTCTTCTTTTAATTGTAGTATTTCAAGTTTAGCTTTTGTTTGGGGGTTTTTAATTTGGTCTTTTTCTAGCTTTTTAAGTTGCAAGCCCAATTCATTAATCTTCTCTTTCTCTATTTTGTTCAAATAAGCCTCTAAAGATATAAAATTTCCCCTTATTACTGCTTTAGCTGCATCCCACAGATTTTGGTATGATGTCTCATCATTGTCATTATCTTGGGTGAAATTATTAATTGTTTCTATAATTTGCTCTTTCACCCAGTCATTCTTTAAGATGAGATTATTCAGTTTCCAATTACTTTTTGGTCTATTTATCCCTAACTTTTTACTGAATGTAGCTTTTATTGCATTGTGGTCTGAGAAGAAGGCATTTATTATTTCTGCCTTCCTGCATTTAATTTTAAGATCTTTATGTCCTAATAGATGGTCAATTTTTGTATGAACTGCTGAGAAGAAATTATACTCCTTTCTATCACCATTCAATGTTCTCCAAAGATCTATCATAACTAGTTTTTCTAATATTCTATTTACCTTTTTAATTTATTTCTGATTTGTTTTGTGGTTTGATTTATCTAATTCTGAGAGTGCAAGGTAGAGATTTCCCACTATTATAGTTTTGCTGTCTATTTCGTCTTGCAACTCTCTTAACTTCTCCTGTAGGAAGTTAGATGTTATACCACTTAGTGCATATATATTTAGTATTGATATGTCTTCATTGTCTATGCTACCTTTTAGCAGGATATAGTTTCCTTCCCTTATCTCTTTTAATTATATCATTTTCTATTTTTGCTTGATCTGAGATAAGGATGGGTACCCCTGCTTTTTTGGCTTTACCTGAAACATAATAGATTCTGCTCCAGCCTTTTACCTTTACTCTGTATGTATCTCCCTGCCTTAAGTGTGTTTCCTGTAAACAACATATTGTAGGATTCTGACTTTTGATCCAGTCTGCTATCTGCCTCCATTTAATGGGAGAGTTCATCCCATTCACAATTACAGTTAAAATTACTAATCTGTATTTCCTGCCATCATATTATCCCCTGATTATGCTTTTTTTATCCCTTGACCCCCCTGAATCCCTTTGCCAATATTTAATTTATCGATTCCACTTGTGATGCACAGCCCTCCCTTTTTAGTATCCATCCTCACTCCTTTTAAATTCCTTCCCCTTTCTTGTACCCTTCCCTTATTCCCCTTTTCCTTTTCCCTTTTCCTCTCCCCCATTTTAATGTGGTGAGCGAGAATTCTCTGAAAAACAAATGTCAATTATTTACTCTTTGAGCCTACTCTGATGAGAGTAAGATTCACACAATGTTTCTCCCCCTCCCTAAATTCCCTCAGATGTGGTTGATTTTCTATAACACTTCCTGGGATGTAGATTCCCTCTTTTTATCTCTCCTTCCCTTTTTTCTGATATTCTCCCCTTCTCTTTACTACTTCCCTTTTTAAATATTATATCAGTAAAATCAAATTATCCATGTGGACTTTCTGTATATTCACAACTGAGATACAGGTCTCAAGAGTTCTTTTTACCTTTTTCTGCTTCTCTTCAGTCCTGTGGATGTAGACCAAATTTTTGTTTAAATCTGGTTTTTTTCTTAGAAACAAATGGAATTCCTCTGTTTCATTAAATGACCATCTTCTTCCATGGAAGAAAATGGTAAACTTGGCTGGGTAGTTTATTCTTTGTTGCAATCTTGTTCTTTTGCCTTTCAGAATATCAGGTTCCAGGCCCTTTTATCCTTTAATGTGGAGGCAGCCAGATCTTGAGTGACCCTAATTGTGGTAACTTGATATTTGAATTGTTTTTCCTAGATGCTTGCAATATTATTTCCTTAGTTTTGTAGTTCTGCAGCTTAGCCACAATGTTCCATGGAGTTCTTTTTTTAGGGTCTTTTTCAGAAGGTGTTTGATGAATTCTTTCAACATCTATTTTCCTTCTCTTTCTATTATCTGTGGACAATTCTCTTTGATGATTTCCTGTAAAATAAAATCTAGGCTCTTTTTTTTTTCATCATAAATTTCAGGAAGTCCAATGATCCTCAGATTATCTCTCCTAGATCTATTTTCCAGGTATTCAAGGTCCAGTGGTCTCTAGGTTATCCTTCAAGCCTGCCGTCCCAACTCTGTCCCAGACTCGACTACTCTCCATCCAGACCTAATCCTTGCAGAGATGGTAGTGAGAACTCAATGGGACTTGCAAGAAAATACTTCAACCAATGAACTTGCTCCTTTTAAAGGTTGTGTAAACTCTTTTCAGAAGTTATAGGTGTAAACTCTCCCTAAGGGCTGGAACTAAAGGTGTGCATTCTGAGCTAGAGAATTGCTAAGACAACCTGAGTTCTCATCTTATAATCTCAACACAGGTCTATAGATTTTCCCAGTAAATATTTGACATTATTGTCCACGTTTTTATTTTTTGTTTTGTTTTGTTTTGTTTGACTAATTCTTGGTTTCTCAATGAATCATTCATTTGTATTTGTTCAGTCCTGATTTTTAATGAATTATTTTCTTCATTCACATTTTTAGTTCTTTTTGTATATGTCAATTGAGTTTTTAAATGAATTATTTTGCTCTGTTGATTTTTTTTTTCCATTTCACTATTTTTTTTCTTTTAGTGAGTTATTTTTCTTTCCAAATCAGAAATCCTACTTTCTTGGCATTTTTTAATTTTTTTCCAATTCAGAAATTCTACTTTCCTGTTATATTTTTAACCTTTTCTAATTCACAAATTTTGTTTCCCTCCATCTCCTGTGAATTCTTCATTTTTTTCCAGCTCAAAATTCACAACGTTGTTATTCTCTATCGTAGCTTCTCTTTCCTTTCCCCATTTTTCTTCAAAACTCTTAAATTGTTAATAGTCTCTTCTAGGAGAGTGTTATGTCTTGTGGGGCAGGTATCATTCCCCTTTAGGGTGTTATCTGGAGACTGTCTATTGTTAGCCTCCTCAGGGTTGGATACCCTCTCTTTCTCTTTATAAAAGATGTCAATCATTCTCTTAAGCTTCTTACTCATTGTTAAAACTCTGTAGGGGTCTGCCCTTGGGTAAGAAATTTACCAGCTTCCTCCCAGACCAAGGATAGGATGCAGTAATCCTGTGATTGGGCTAAGAGAGAGCTCTGGGAGAGAGTGCCCCTCCCTTCCCCCACCTGGAAATGACTCAGAGGTGGTTAGCATGGCTGAGTTGTGAGGAGTGCCTAATGAAGGACCCACACTGTTTGGCCTTGCAACTGCCCTGAGGTTTGAGGTTGAACAGTGAAAGCATCACAAATCCCAGCCAAAGCCTCCCCTGGGGCCGTGGATATTAGCAGCTGACTCGACAAGCCCCTGCACTGAAACGGGAATTCTCTGCCCAGAAAACCCAGTTGCTGTTGCAGAGGTTCCGCTGCTATGATAGTTCCACTGCTGCTGGAGTTTCCCTACTGCAGGAATTCCACTGCCTCAGGCTGAGTCCTACACTTTGTGGATTGGAGGCTACCCCAGGCTGTTTCCCTTGCTGTTCAGGTTCTTAACTGCCTCAAGGAAAAGCCTCGGACAGCAGTAGGTGGTTGCACAGCAGTGCCAAGATCAATGTTAGGTCACTTCCAGTTTGGGGTGATTATATTTTCTGACTTTTTGTTTTAAAGTGGCTTTGATTTCTTTTCTGGTCTGCTATTTTATAAGCAGAGTAGACTTATCAGCCTATGCCAGATTCCTCTATCTCATTGGCTTCTCTGATCTCAGAGTTCTCCACAGCCCGTTTGGAACACTATGCTAGCCCCTAGTCCAACCCTGTCTGTGCTGGTCTTTTTTTCCCTTCCTTTGGAACCTACCTTTTCTGTTGAAATTCCAGATTCTCTTCAGCTGGTAATTTGTGACTCTAATCCTTGTGATTTTTATCAGCCCAGTGTTATTTTTGAGGCTGATTTAACCAGTTGGTATTGAGGGAAGAAGGGGGCTTAGAAATTTGCATGTATCTTCTCCGCCATCTTAGCTCTGCCCCCTGTTCTAGTTTTTAATGTGTGATTTTCTTCAGTTATCTTTTGTATTTTGTATTTTTTTTCATTTGTTTTTTTCCTACTTTTTAGGGAGCTGTTTGAAGACTTCAAATAATTTTCCTTTCTTTCCCAAACTTTTGACTCTCTTATGCACATCTTTCATTTCTTTCTCATTTTTTCTTCTATGTCTCTTATTTGTCCTTTGCAATTTTTAATGAGCATTTCTAAGAAGTCTCTTTGAGACCAATTTATATCTATCTTTGAAATTTCCTCTGTGGAGGAACTCTGTGCAACCAACTATTCTCATCTGAGTTTGTGTTTTGCTCTGCCCTGTTACCAAAGTAGCTTTCTGTGATCAAGGTGCTTTTCTATTCCTTGTTCATTTTCTTTCCTATTCTTTTGATATTTCCTCTTTTTTTTAAGTTTAAAGATGGCAGTCTGCTCCTGGGGTAAAAGTGTCTTTGTTCCAAACTTCCTGTGTTGAGCCTTGCTGTTGTGTTGGCAGGGAGGAGCTTTGCCTTCTCTCTTCTGCAATTATGCTGATTTCCCAGAGTTTGCCTTCTGAGTTGGGACTGACAGCTGCACCAGTTATTTGCTTTTCTACTGAGTCAGGACTGAAGGTCTTAATTGCTCATTTGCTGCATTTTAAAAGCTTTAAATGGCTTTCCCAGAGTCTATCTGACCTTGACCTTGACTGAACACCCATTTTACCTCAGTGAGAATGACCTTTCCTGAAGTTTTTTCAGTCTATCTTGAGCTGGAGAGTGGAATGAAACCACTCTTATGGTTTCATTATATCAGACTCATTTCAGAGGCTTGGTTTTATGTGATTTTTGAAGGAAACTGGAAGAGCTGAAGTAGCTTATTGACTTTATTTCACCATCTTAGTTTCACCCCCAGAACTTCTCAAATTTTCTTAAGATTTTTGGTACATAACTATTCTACATTGCCACTATTATATATTCCCTCAACCCTTTAATTCTTAAACTATCACAAGCATACATTTATTACTACACTCTTCTTTCTACCCTAACTCACTTTTTCCCTTAATATAACTCTACATTACTATCTGCTTTGGAACCCTTTACTCACTTGTCCTGTTGCTCAGCATACCTTGCCAAACCCCCAAACTAAATTATTTTCATCTTCTATTTTCTTCTCTCATGTTTATATCATATAGAACAAGGTTGGAAGAATTCAAAACCTTACTGATTAAGTCTAAGGCAATATATATTAGGCTCTTTCAATAGCAAAGCAATCATTACTTTGCTGTAATCAAATCAATTAATTACTCCACTTTACAGGGTAATTGTTTGAAAATTTCTCATCTCTTAATAAGCTTCCCATTTCATCCCTCAAAGCACTCTCTCAATTGAAGACATCTCTGTATACATACTTCTTCAAAAAATAATTGAAGCTATTCATGCGTTGCTTCCTCCTCTCTCCCTTTCAAATTATATCACTTGGATATCTTCTTTACTTCTGTCTTCAGTGAAAATGTAGTCTATCATTTTGTCAAGGACAACATCCATTCCCCTCTTTTCTTTTTTAATACATTGCTCTTAATACCACTTTCCATTCATCTCTGTTCTCCAATCATAGATATCTCCCAAAGCTCTAGAGAAGCAGGAGTCCTCTTCTCTTTTTCTTTCTATATGACTTCACTTAAAATCTCATTAGACTTCTTTTTCTTCCTTTTCTTCCTTCTCCTCATTCTTCAAATTTTGTTTTGCTTCTGACCACTGTTAGTCTTGCCAGATATATGGCCCACTGGATAGAGCACTGGATCTGGTGTCAGGAAGACTCACCTCCCTGATTTAAAATTTGTCTTCAGAGACTTACTAGTTGTGTGACTTTAAGAAAGTCATCAACACTGTTTGTTTCAGTTTACTCAGCTGAAAAATTAAATGGAGAAATCCATTAAAAATTAATCCATTATATTTGTCAAGAAAATTCTAAATAGGGTTTACAAAGAATATGATATGAAAGAAAAATAATAAAACAAAACAATACTCCCACACTTAATTTGACATTCTTTTTTAACCCCTGTATTTTATACCTTAATACTCCTAAATTTCCCATTGTATCTCTCTTTTCTACTCCTTAGATTTTTAAACATGTCATCCCCAAATAAGCAACTCACGTTCATGCTCTCTCTCCATCTAGATTCTTTCTAACTACATTTATAATGATAAAGTTTATCAGGAATTACATGTATCATCCTCCAAAACAGGAATGTCAACAGTTTAACTTTATTGAGTCCTTTATAATTACTCTTTATTGTTTACATTTTTATGTTTCTCTTGATTCTCATGTCTCAATATAAAGTCATCTATTCAATTCTGGTCATTACATTAGGAATAAAAATTATTCTATTCCATTAAGTGTCTACTTTTTCCATAAAGAATTATGCTTACTTCTGCTGTATATGTTATTCTTGGTTGAAATCCTAGCTCCTTTGCTCTCAGAAATATTACATTCTAAGTTATCCTATGCTTTTAATATGAAAGCTTCCATATTGCCGTAATTCTAACTGTGGTTCCATGATATTTTTATTGTTTCATTCTGATTGCTTACAATACTTTCTCTTTGACTTGAAATGTCTGGCATTTGATTGTAATATTCCTATAAATTTGGATTTTTGTGATCATGAGGTGATTGGTGAATTCTTTTTAATTTTTTTTTGCTCCCTGGATTTAAAATATTGGGCAAGTTTCCTTGATAATTTCTTGAAATATGATATCCAGGCTCTTTTTTTTTTTCTTCTTTTGATCAAGCGTTTTAGATACTTCAATAATTCTTATATTATGTCTTCTTGATCTATTTTCTAGGTAAATCATTTTTCCATTGAAATATCTCACATTTTCCTCCACTTTATCCTGTTTTTAACTATTTTATTGTTTATAATTTTATGTGGTGTTAGCTTCTGTTTGTCCAAATCTAATTTTTTAAGGTTCTCTTTTTTTCAAAGAATTTTTGTTGTACCATTAGGCCAATTTGTTTTTTAAGGTGTTATTTTTCATAGAATTTTTTTACTAAACTGTTTTCTTTTCTTTTTTTTTTTCATCATTAACTTTTTTTCTCAGTTCATATTCTACCATTAATCTCTTTCTTGAATTCTTTCAGAAAATCTTATTGGGCTTGCATTCACTTTACATTTTTTCTTTGAAATTTTCTTGTAGTCATGTTCACATAGTTTTCATCTTCTGAGTTTATGTCTCATGTTACCATAGGAGCTTTTTATGATCAAGTGCTTTTATTCTTATTGTTTATGCATTTTCCAGCCTATTTTAGAGACTTTGAACTTTATGTCAAAATTGGGCTCTGGTTCCTTTGATGTAGAGAGGCAGTGTTCCAAGCTACACATTATTTCATCTTGCAGTTTTCAATGCTAGTTCTAGACGTCTTCAAGTCTTCAGTGCTTCCAATGTGATCTGATCCAGGAATAGGTGTAGTCACTGCTTTTTAAAATCTGTGGTTTGGTCTTAAACCAGTAAGTCATCATCTATTCCTTTGCAGCCATAAGTACTAGTGCTGCTCTTGACCCTGGAACTGTGACTTAAAACTGTTTATGGGTAAAAATTGCTAATTAGTGATAGTTATATCTAGTGCCAGTGAAAAATCCCCTGTAATTTATTTCTAATCAATTGTCTGTAACTCCTTATCACTTCTGGGTCTGGAGTCAGGAAGATCTCCCAAGTCTGCTTCTGCTTCTCTCAGATACTGCCACATGCATTATAGGCCAGTCACTTCTCCACTCTCATACACCTCTCTTGCTAACCTAAGTTGGCTTAAGTTGGAAATATTTCTTTCTCTGATATGTTATTATTTTTGCCACTCCAAATTTGATTTGAGCTATTATTTGAAAGTTGTTTGGAAAGGAATGTTAGAAGAGAAGTAATGGATTTTGGGACAGTACTTCACATTCTTGGCTCTGCCTAGTCTTATTTTTCTTAATTCTAATTCATATACTCTATGATCTAGCACCTGATCTATTTGTTGTTCTTTGCACATGATTCTCAATCAAGAGTTGCTGTTGAATGTGAGTCATGCTATGGTTAATATAAAGTCAATATCACCAATTTGGTTATAAAGAACGGCTTGTAGGTCAGCAGTGTTTGCGTCAGTTCATCTGAACCATCATCCGATAAGTATGAAGGATATGATTCCAATCTTCATTCCTTGAAATGGTTGACTTTTGCTCTTTCAAATCTCTTACCTCCTTATTTCCAACTTTTAGTTTCTCTAATTTTTTAATGACTCATTTCATGACTCCACTTTCTGTTGAAGACCTTTTCTGGTTCCCAGTGTTTTGCTGTATGACATTACCTTCCATTTACTATGTTTATATCTTGTATATAGGTAGATATATGCTTACTCTCTCTCCTATCAGAATGAGAGTTCCTTTAAGGCAAGGATTAAGCTTTTTCTTTCTTCACATTCCTGGTGTTATAGCAACTGGCACAAAATAAGTATTTAATAAATGTTGGTTGAGGTTCTTTAAATGTATTATACCTAGCTCTAGAAGACTACAAAGCTATCTGTAAGGTATCTGTAATCACAAAATATTTTAGTTTGACTATCCACAAAAGAAAGAAAAATTGGCTAATGATTATCTATTACACCTATTTCCACAGATATTTTGATGCTCAACACATTAATTTTATCTCTAAGTATGCATATCTGGGAAAGATAGTACAGATAGCCAGTTTTCTTAGAATTGAACAGATGGAGCAAAATGGGTTAGATTATCTTCAAAAAATTACAAAAATGCTTTTATAAACCTAAGGTATTTATATAAGCAAAGCCCATTTTTTAAAATGTCAACATTCACTAATGTTTCTATCCTACACTAAAGCATAGACTATATCTACCTCTGCAAAATTTAAAAAACGTCCCAGAGAGAGCAAAGAACAATGATGTGATCTTCTTTCTTTTCTTCTTCCTCCATCCCTTCCTCCTTTCCTCACTCCCTTTTGCCTCCTTCACTCCCTCCCTCCTTCCTTCCTTCCTTCCTTCCTTCCTTCCTTCCTTCCTTCCTTCCTTCCTTCCTTCCTTCCTTCCTTCCTTCCTTCCTTCCTTCCTTCCTTCCTTCCTTCCTTCCTTCCTTCCTTCCTTCCTTCCTTCCTTCCTTCCTTCCTTCCTTCATATTTTCATTCCTTCATTCCACTTTAATTTATCTTGTCTAACATTGGTGGTATAGGGACTTAAATAAAATCCTCAGACTCTAAAGTTGAGCATGTTGTTTCCAGAAGGGTCAAATGTAACTTCAGAGATGTGGGGGTAATTGTCATTGTCAGTGAAATTGTCCACTCATCATGGCTGTGCATACTAAATGGAATGACACTTTTTTTCATATGTCATTTCAGTGAAGGATGAGAAGACTAGGCTGGGTGCATGCTAATCTGGAAAATGCTAGGAAAGTGGTTTGTAGTCTATGATTTGAGGTTGAGAAATGACAATGTCTACTTTATATCATTGAGGGATAAAGGAGTATTGAAAATATGCTATTGAGAAAATGGTTTCACTTTAATTCATGTTATGTTACTGTAATAAGAATTAAGATCTCTGATATTTAAAGAAACAAAAGTCACCCATGGTTCCATGGTAGGAGGCAGGAGGAGTGAGATTTTGGATAATGATACCTGAAGATATTGGGAAAATTAGAATCCTTACTAAATTGGATGAAAGAGCAAATAATAATAACCTATTTTTTGAAGTTAAAATAGAGATCATTTAGTCCAATTGCCTCAATTTACAACGAGGAAACAAAGTCACAACAGAGAAATTATGGTTTGACCCAAGGTCATACAAATAGTTTTATGACTTAGCTGGAAGAAACCATTTTTTTTTTTAATTTTTACCCATGGGCTTGTCCTACTCTTCACTGTTCCCATAAGAAATGGAATTAAATAAAACAACTACTTACTTTGAATACTCCAAGTCTTTTTCTCCTTTTCATCCTGGACTTTCTCTTATTTCTAAGGGGAAAGGAAGGGGATAATAATTTATTATGGAACTATTATGTGCTTACACTGTGCTAAGCAGTTTTTACAAGTATTATCTCATTACTAGAATTAGGGTGGTATGAATGTTGGTCAAAGAAAGAGGTAAAAAAATGAGAAAAGTCACAAACTTTAGATGGATTTTCTTGTCTACTTTTCTGCTGTAACAGAGTAGGAGTATATGTTTTAGTGGAAAATTTGGTTTCCTCGAAATCTCACATCCTGGCTGCTACTGCATGGAGTCAACTGTGGTAAATGCAAAACAATGCTGGTGGTAGAAATGAAGCCGAACATCCAGTTATGTTTACAGGTGGAATTAGCAGAGCAGTTTGAGTAATAGGAGAAATAAAAGATGCACCTGATTTACTCCACATGAGTGCCATGGTGATTCCTATCTTAAATTGGAAGTAAATAATACAGCATACTGAACAAATACATCTTTTTTCCTACAAAGTTGCAGATTTTATTATTTATCTGGGTGGTGAAAAGCATATTAAATTAATATTAAGAAGGTTCTTTTGTGCTGAAGCTGAAAATTTTGAAAGATAATTAACCTTGATTACTAGATTTATGAAAACTATATACTCCTTATTTCCTTTTCAGATTTATCTCTTTTTTAAAGAGCAATAGAGACTAATCACTACAACTAAAAAAGAAAGAAAAAAGAAAGAAGGAAAGAAAAAGAAAAAGAAAGAAAACCTTTCCTTCACCTCCATCTGCCACTCATTAGCCTTTTTTATTTTCTGTTAAATTGTGTTCTTTCTGTTTTTTGATATTTGAGGAAGGTCCCATGACATTGGTCAGTCTTTTGCAAATGTAATACTTTAAGGACATGTTTAATTGACTCACAGTTTGAAGTGATAGCAAAGTGAGTTTGCCCTTTGCCTTAAAGTACCTAGGAATCCTGATCTATATTCCTGATTGCTATTGATTTTTCTAGATTTCATTATAAAATCAATAACTGTTGCACATGGTAAAATAGTTTACAAGGGTTGCAACATACTGGGGACTCCTGAAAACATAGTGAGCTCGTTGAAGCCACCGGGGTAGCCAATTAGGAGAAAACATCTATTAGGTAAAAACAGGGCAGTCCCATTGATTGCTATTGATTTTCTTAGCCCTGTGAAAAGACAATCAATTAGATAAAGAAGGCTAATGTTACAGCTGCAATTTAATAACCCCTAAAGAAAGGAGGAGGGCTATTGATTCCTGACATGGAATGTTGAAGTTTATTGAAATATACTGAACTTCACCTGTCTTATAATCAGGGTTCCAGGATAAAGGAAGGCCTTAGTACTCTGAATGTAACTTGCAGTATAAAATCCAAGAGATTAAAGGGACTTGGTGATTTCAGACTTCAGAGATGCAAATGAAACAAAACTTTGGAAGAAGCCTAAGCCCAAGAATGAATACCAAATCATGGGAGCTATTGACAGAAACTGTCTTGGTGAAGGTTGTTTCTTTCTTTCTTTTCTTCTTTCTTTCTTTTTTCCCCATACATAGCACACCAGAGTACCACCTGTCATTTTCAAAAGCAAAGTCAGTTTTGCCAACCAGCCGTGAATGACAAATAAAGCTTTATATGAAACACAAGGGCATATTATGTGCTATTGTGAGTTCTGCTAAGTGCTAATTTATCTGGCTTGTTCTCTTCAGCAAACACACGCACAGACACATGAAATAATCCATCTAATTATGTAGCTATTTAGGAGAAAAACAAAGCAAGGTGTTTTTGTATGATGCAGAAGGTACATGATACAACAAAGGTTTTCACAAAACCTAACATAGCTAATGAAAATAAATGAAGTGCTGTAAGCTGGAACAATTTTAGAACAAATAAACTTTTGCTAGTTTTATATTTTAGGGAGACCCAGCTGCTTTTCATAAATAGATGAGTACCTTCTTTCATTTTTTTTGATAGTCTCTAATTGGAAATGGCTAATAGGCCTTGTTCCTTTCAAAAATAAAATCTGGACTAAAATAACTCATATAGATATTTTCTTTATGCTTTTCTTTTCTATTGCTTGTATTTGATCCTTTCTCCCTCATTATATATATGCCTTTTTCACCAGCAGACAGCTGCTATTCACAATAATTGCTAGGGCAGTCAATTATACTTTAAATAGGCCTACTTGAGGACAAATGGTGGTCTAAATTGTGCTGAAGCCATACCATACACAAAGACTGTGTCATTTCTAGTATCAGAGACATTTGAAATATTTCTCAGTAGCAATATAGTTCATATCCCTTACTGCAGACCTGTCAAAAGGTTGTTTTTTTTTTTTTTTCCCTGAGGCATTTCCAGAATGCAAGTATACTATTCTCTGAGTCATTACTTAATTACTTAACTTTCTACTTATAAATGAGAGAATTTATGGTATGATTTTCCTCCTCTTTATCTGCATGGTGCAAATTAGTATTGCAGAGAAAGAATTCAATCTGCCAGTATTCTTTTCTTTATGTTCAAATTCAACAGTTTTAAAAATGAATGTACTTGTTATTAATAAAGTTCTACACATAATTTCGACATGAAAAATACTGATCTTTAAGAAACCTTCATATTATGCTCCATGTACTTTTAAAGATAACTTTTCCCCAAAGAATGATAAGATTTAGTTTGCTTTATATCAATAACAAAAAACATCAGGAAATTGAAAAAATATATAGTTTCATATTAATGATTATAAGATTATAGACATTTAATTAATATACAAAGTGAATAAATTTTTATTCTTAGTAATAATGTTATTAATACAAATTGAATAAATTTAGCAAATTCTTAGTTATAAAAATGCTCTAAGATAATTTTGTACTATTAGGATGTAATGGTATACAGAAATAATCATATATTATTGAGAGGGATGAAAAAAAAAAAAGATTGACTCAATATAGTAAAATCTTTATCATTAGAATCAAAGTCCGTGGCTTTAAAAGTATGTTTATTTGAAGTTAAAACTGAAAAATAAAATTTGTTCATTCTCTTAGCATATGAGAGGTCCCTATCAATTACGTTATTACTATACTTTACAGTGCCAACTTACTAGAGGTAAAAGATATTCATGGTCTTTCATGGATGGCACTAGTCTTATTTTGTGCTAATATTTTTTGGAATCCTGGGAACACAAATATCTGGGATCAAAGTTCAGGCCTCTTATGCCTCTTGAATGAATATGTTCTAATTTGAACTTGACCTCTTGGATATTTACAGATTTACAGAGTATAGATTAGTGTGAACTTATTTGAACAATAAAAGATATGTATTATCTAATTTAAAATGTATAATTAATAAACAATAATGTACTAATTATTTAATATGTTATTAAATGATATAAATACATATTTAATAACATAAATCAATTATTTAATAATTTAATATTTTCCCCAATTACATTGAGAACTTTTTTAAACATTTGCTTTTAAACTTTTTTGAGTTCTAAGTTCTCTACCTAATCTTCATCCACAATTAAGAATCACATGTGAAGTTTTGTAAAATATTTCCATAAAAGTCAATTGTGAAAGAAAACATAGATATCACAACCTAATAAAAATAAAAATCCTCAAAAAATTAAATTTAATAAAAAGGAGAAAAAAAAGAGAAAATGTTTCCCTCTGTATTCAGATACCATCAGTTCCTTCTCTTGGTATGGATAGTATATTTTATTCTAAGTCCTTCAGAGTAGTAATGAATGATGATGCTACGGAGGATAGCAAAGTCATTTACAACTGATCATCCCAGAACATTGGTATTACTTTGTATAAAATATACTTTACTTTGCTTGAGTTCATGGAGGACTTTTAAGGTCTTTTAAATTTTTATTTTTATGAATGAATTTTGCTCATCATTTTGCATAGTACAATAATATTCCATTGCAAATAGATACTACTTAGTGTGAACTTTAAAAAAAAAAGTGAATGTTGTAATATGGTAAGAAATAGGAGATTCACAAAAAATAATACCACAGAAGGAAGGTAATAAAAGAATAGTTTTATAAATTAAGCAATGAGATTTTAGACAGTTAAGATTTTATTTCTATATTGCTATTTAACTGAACATTAAAATTCAAATAACAATATTTCCATTTAATTATCTTGTGAAAATTTTCAAACATCTCTGAAATAAAGGTAGTTCCTGGGAAATGTGTGTGTATATGTAGGTATATATGTATGGATGTATTGATGCATGTATGCACATATATGCCTATGTACACTGTCATGCATATTTATATTTTTCATTTTTAGTCACACATATACGTATATATACATCTCTATACACAAGTATGTGCCTATATGCATATATATGTGTATATACACATATACTTATTTAATTACACACACACACATATATATATATATATACATATATATATATACATACATAAGTATGTATATAAATAAGTAAATAAGTAAAAAAAAAAGTAGAGATAGCAGGGGAAAAAAAGAATATAATGAAGTCATTTCAACCTGAAGATATATTCATTTATCTTTTTATGGAACATCTTCTGATGGGAAGATGCCTTGCCTTGTGGAAGACAAAAAAAAAAAAAAAAAGATAAACAGTATCTGACCTCAAGGAACTCGTATTTTAATTAGTCACAGTGAGACAATTACACAAATCATAGTATTGTTAAGTATATATATCATAAAAATGCAAAATTTAAGATGTGTACTGAGAAGGGAACTGAAATGCTCTTGAAAGAGAGTGATAAGAAATCTTAAAGAGTGTTTCATGAAGGAAGGATTATTGGAATTCAGTCTTCATGGATTAATATAATTTCCACTAGCAAAGTCAAGAAAAATTTATTAAGTCTCTTTTCGATGCTAGACCATATGCGAAGCTCAGGTGATCCCATCTAAAGAAAAAGCCAAAGACTGTCCCTGCTATTAAAGAGTTCACCTTCTCATATGATAAACAACATAAATAATTATCTAGAAGGATAGATATATACTATATAAATTAGAAATAGTCAACATAGGAAAGGTATTAACTTTGAATGTTATTGACCAAAATTTCTTGTAGAAGGTGGTATTTAACTTGAGACTTAAACAAAGTCAGGGAAAAGAGAAAAGGAGAGTGTCTTAGACGTTAGAGGCAACAACTGAAAATTCCCAAGAAATGGAGTAAATTACAAGAATATCAAACTGTAGAAGAAGACCAAGATATGAAGAACATTAAACACTAAAAAGAGGAATTTATGTTTGATCATGGAAGTAATAAAACACTACTGGAATTTATTGAATGGAGAAATTAAGATAGAGTATATGTGACATAACCATACATGCATTTTATTTTTTTTTAATTTTTATTTAATTTATTAAAAAACAATAAACAAGAAAAAGAGAAAAGCAATACAAAACAGAACAGAACAGAACACAACATTGTCATGTTCTCAGCAGAACATTAGGGAAGATTCAAAATATGTAGCAGTAATTTACTATAATTTACTGCAGTAAATTACCAGTTCAAAAAAGGATATATAATAGTAGAAGAAATTATATTCATGAGTATCCATCTTTTCTTAACTTCCTTGCACATTGTTTTTTGTTCTCTTCTGAGCACCTTTTTTACTTTATTCTTTTTTGCCCTTTCATCCCATTTTCTCCCAAGTAGACTATAGTTAAGCAAGGATCTATCTATCTATCTATCTATCTATCTATCTATCTATCTATCTATCTATCTATCGATCTATCTATACATCTATCTATCGATCTATCTATCGATCTATCTCAATATATACATAGATATGCACATATCTTTCTTATCCTGGCTATATCTTTACTTTAATTCTACAGCTTAACTTTCTTTGGTATTATTAATCTCCATCTACGCATGGATCCCTCCCTTGCATTCTTTCCTCATTCTTTGCTTCCCCCATTGACCATCTCTCCTCCCTTATTTCTTTACATATATATATGTATATATGTATGTATTTTTATATGCTTTATGTTATATGTACTGTTGCCTATTTAAACCATTTCCAATGTGAGTAGATTTTCAGATCTACTAGCCCTCCTGCACCCTATAATTTCTCTGTATCTATTCTTTCTCTGCATTTAATTTAACATAATTATTATTTTTATCTTAATTCTGACCCATTATTTCTTTTGAGCTATCCTATGCTCTCATCAATTTTAAACATATGGTATACATTTCTATGCAAAAAAAAAAAAAAAAACAAACCATAAACAATTTGTTCATGTTAAGTTTCTTGAAATTGATCTTTGTTATTGGCTCTCATATATTAAGTATTTTTTTAAATTAAATTTAGGTTTAGTTTAAAGAAAGTCCTGATATGTATAAGGTTATTGAATGTCTCATTTTCTTATTCAACACTATGGATAATTTTAATAGATAAGTTATTTTTTGGCCACCAGCCTAGTTTTTTTGATTTCCGATATATGATTCCAGAACCTGCAGTCTTTTATTGTGATTGCAGATAAGTCCTGTATAATTCTAATTGTAGCTCCAGTGTATTTGATTTTTCCCTTATTTCCTGCGAAATTTTCTCTTTGATTTAGATGTTTTCAATTTGGCAATGATATTCTTATGTGTTTTCCACATAGGACCTCTTTGAGGCAGTGATTGGTAGATTTTTTCTATTTCTATTTTCCCATCATTTTCTATCATTCCAGGAGATTTTTCATGGTTTATTTCACATCATTGTGTCAAGGTATTTTTTTTTTTTTTTGGTAACATTTTTGGGTCGTCCAATTATTTTTATATTTTCTTGTCAGTTGTTCAGATTTGTTGTTTTTCTTATGTTTCACAGTCTGTCCTGTTTTTTTCATTCTTTATATTTTGTTTTATTATTTCTTAGTCTTTCATAGCTTTACTGACTTGCCATTGTCCAATTCTGATTTTCAAAGATTTATTTTCATCTTTGAGAATATCTCATTTTCTAGTTGGTTAACATTTTTGTTATCTTTTTGTTTTCCTTGAATGGTTTTTATTTAGTAAATTTCTCACTTGATTTTAAAATTATTTTTTGAGTTCTAAAATGCTTTCTCTTCGGGAGCCACTATCATTACTCTTTGGGTCAGAAGAAGCTTCTTTTTCACTTCAGTGTTCATCTCTGAAGATGAACCCCAGTCTTCCCTATTCCCAAAGTACATTTCTTTTTTGCTGGTTTACAGGTTTTTTTTTGTTTTTTTTTTTTGTTTTGTTTTGTTATGTTTTGTTTTTTAATTTTTAATGAGGGATATTAGTATAAATACCTTTAATTGTGGAGTGAAAGAATGGTGTTTCTGGGTTCACTTTAAGTCTCCCCTAAGACCTGGAATCCCAAATCAAGAGCTCCCCACTCCTGCAAGTGCTCACAACCATCAGTCTCCCTGTCCCACTGCCTCTGCACTCATAGGTGTGCTGGTTCCTTCTCATTGATAGATCATCTTGGGTTGTGTCAGGAGGAGCCCTGTCTTGCCCCATATTTCTTGTTCTATGTTTGCCTGAGGCACAAATTTATTCTGTTTGTGGGGGAAATCTGTAGAGCCTGAAATTTACCAAACCCACTCTGCCATCTTCGAATCCTCCCCCATTTACATGCACTTTGGCAATATCATTTTGATATCTGAGTGGAAGATTTCTTTAGTTAGGGAGATACTTGAGGCAGGAAGACCAATCGGAAACTATTGACCAGGTATGTCTAGAAAAATAATTTAATTCTGAGGTGATAAAGATTTGAACCCCAGGATGACAGCAGTGTTAAAAGAGAAAGGGGCTTATAGATGAGTTACAGTCAACTATATATAAAAGTAAAAAAAACAAATTGACTTCTCAAAATATGTGAAGGATGAGAGAGAATTAGGAGCCAAGAATGACAGCTAGGTTGCAAGCTTAAGTGATTGAGAGTTTGGTGGTGCACTCAATAATTATTCAAAATGTTTTGGATATGTTGAACTTAAAATGTCTATAGGTCACAGAGTATGATGAATTCAATAGGCAATTGAATCTGAGAGTACAAAGATTAAAATAAAAATTATATCTGTATATATGTACCTGGTAATTGCCTTCTTAGAGATAATAAATAAATCCATTAGAAGTGATGCAATCAGCAAATAAAATAGTACAGAGAAGGAAAAGAGGCCCAGCATAAAACCTTAGCAGAAAAGCATGGTTAGTGTATGTGACATGGATGTATATCAATGTAAGCAATTATTATTAATAACCAGTATTTTGGGGAGAAGATTCAGATTCTTCAAAAGTACTTTAATATTTGAATCTTTTGACTCTTTTTAGTAATGAGATGATGTGGTCTAAATGTGGATCACAAAATAGTATTTTCACCCTTATAGTTGTTGTTTGAATACTTTTATTCCTCTTCTCATATTTTTCCTTTTTGATATGAGTTTTCTTTTGAATAATGATAAGTGTGAAAATATGTTAGAAGAATTGCACATAGTTAACCTATATTGAATTACTTACTGTCTAGGAGAGGAAGATGAGGGGAAAGGGGAAAAATTTGGAATACAAGGTTTTGCAAGGGTGAATGTTGAAAACAATCTGTGCATGCATTTGTAAAATAAAAAGCTACTATTATGGAAAACATAAAAAATAATAAAAGTTGAATATTTTCTTATGCAGAAGCAAGTTACTGATAAAGAAAATGCATTAACTCTCCTTGATCTTGCTCAAGACCCACCCTGATGAAAGCTATTGTGTTCTACTCAGTCTTGGCTAGAGTACCATTTTTGAATTGATAGCCTAAAGTAAACAAAGACAAAATTAGAAACAAAAACTAGATTAGTATAGAGATACTTTCATTATCCAAGAGATGCTCAGGCCCTCATTTTATTTTTTTCATCTGTTCATTTTAATATACTCCATCTTTAATCATATTAATCAATTTGATTTGATTGCTGTTTGATAGATCACTACTGTTTTGAGAGATATAAAATCTGCCACCATGATTATTTTTCATCTAATATAGAAGACAAAATTAGCTTTATTAATGAAATGATCTAATTACCTAGAAACCATATCTCTTAAACTTTTTAAATGTCGTAATTATGGTGATGATGAGGGGACTTTTAGAGAAAGAGATAGAACTGGTTTAGGATTTCTAAGAAAATGGACTTTCTTTTGAGCTCTCATTTTCATTTTGCTAAACTTTTAAATCTATTACTCATACTACTCAACTTTCTTTTACATTTCAACATATCCCAGACTGCACATACTATTATTAAGCCAATGTCTTACTACTTTTGATGTTTTACCTACTTTCAAAGAGCTCTAAATCTCTCATTCTCTCAAAAGGTAATAGAAAACTATACAGTTTAGTCCTAGTCCCAGTATAGGAAAAATTGTGGGGAAAAACAAAATTCATTGATTTTAGTGATTATAAAAACTTTAAGGAGATATGCAATGGTTTATCTTCCTGTTGAACAGAGTTCTGGCTGCTTCCAAATCCAATGATCAGATTACAAAAGGTTTGAATATCTAATTAACACAGCTTTCCAAAATTAAAAATCATGTCCTCCATTTTTGAAATGCTTCTTTTCACCTTTTATAAATTATAATAAACACCTAATAATTTACAAATGTGGAGAAATATCTTTCTCTAACACCTTTCATCAACATTACTTATAAAACAATTAATGAAGTCTCAAAGTTTAAGATCTTGTCTCATATTTAAGATCTTGTCTCACAAGACAAAGCAAAACAACTACTTTTTTGTTATTGAAATTTTCAATACAGAATCTTGACATTTGGTACAGAGGTGGGAGAAAGGGGGTGAAATAGGCTTCTATGTTTAATTTATCAAAATTGATCAAAGTGGAAGGCATCATATACTTCAAGCCCTCTTACTATATACTGTTACTTTAAAATCTTTTACAGTGAATTACCTGGAAATAATGAATCTCATTATAAAAAAAATGCTTGTATATTAAATAGTCCTCATGTAAAATATAATAATAACTAAAAGTATAAATTGAGGTTTTTTTATGAAAAAATAGATTCAGTTTTAATTGGATTAACTCTGCATTCATTTTAAATAAAATCATCTAGAGAGGTCTTTTCCTGAGATTTTGACTCTTTTCAACCTAAAACTATTGAGCCTAACCTTTGATCATTTATAGATAAGCATATATGCATCTATATGTCTGGTCTAAGTATTTGTACTCTATAACTTTTCTGAATTTTTGCTCTCAACAGTAATGGGTAATCTCCTCAGCACTGGTATAGAGACATACTTCTATGAGTACAAATGTTTTTGAAGAATCTGCTTGGGAATATTGGATACACTGTGAAATCTAAGGTGGCACCATTCCCATCTTGCTGAATATGGTCCAAAGTCTCTTGTAAGAGAGTTCTGGTAGAAGAAAGCTAGATTTCAGCCAGAAGATGTGATGTTCTGCTTTTGAGAGTCATTTAATGTCTTGCTATCAGAACTGAGATCATTATTGTAAGAGACAAGTGGCTTAAAAAAGAATTCTATAGACATGCTGCTGAAGTCAGGAATAGACTTGTATTCATGATCTTGTAAGACTGAGTGTCCACAGTCATACCCTAGAATCACCAGAGAATGCCTTTTTATATCCTGTTACCAAAATGTTAGTCCCTTTCCTGATTTCCCATTGACAAGGTATTGCAGAGGTTACAGTCTATCCAGAGTACCTAATTCTCTCACATGAGCATGAATCACCATCCCTGATTACATCTACTATTAGCATTCATCTTATTTGGACATAGTTCAGTCTCTCCCTTGATTCCTCATTGCAGAGATTCCTCATACAGAGATTACAGTTTATCCCATGTTTCTTATTCTCTCATGTAAGTATAAGTCCCTATCTCTGATTATATCTTATAACATGTTTCTTATTCTAATTTATGGCTTGCCACTACAAGTTTTATAATCTCCAGATTATTGTGATTTTTGATTGATGTATAAAACCTTAAATATTCCTTATAGGTTTCAATTATTTCATTGTTTTTGAAGTAATTGAAAGCTCTAGAAGTTTCTCTCCAGAGAAACAGGCTACATTGTTCCACAATTAAAGCAAATTCCTTAGTTCTCTATGCCGGGACTCACAGCAGCAGGTCAAGTTAGTCTTAAGATATTTTAGCCCAGCACACTGTAAGGTAATATGATAACAGATGTGAATTCTTTACAATGATATTTTAAAATTGTATATATATTTCCTAATATATGCAATTTGAATTTCCCAGGAAGATGGGGATTCTCTTTATTTAGGCAGCTCTTTATCTGCTAGATCTCAAAGGGAAAGGCAGGGGATCCTAGGTTTTTTGTTGGTTTTTTTTTTTTTTTTTTTTTTTTTTTGTAGGAAGTAGAGCAAAAGTTTAAGGATGTGGGAAATGAAGCTAAAAATTGTCACCAAAACATACCAATAGATAGTAATATTTTTCTTTTAAAATACTAAGAGTATTGGATTTTAACATTAAAATGCTACATTAGCAATTATGAATCCATATTTAATTTGATTTAAGATAAAAATCTGTTATGAAGGAAATAAGAAGTCTAATAGTTCTTTCTTTAGCAGTACTACTATGGTAAATTACAACCTAATATCCTCCCACATTTTTATTTGATACTAAGAAATTTCTTAGCCATATGTCCCTAAGAAAGTTATATTTACTTCAGTTAACTGTTCTGTAAAGGGATGATAATAGAACTTACCTCCAAGAATGGTGAAGATTATATAATTGTAAAGTGCTTGGCACAGTATGTGACATAGGACAAAGTATATATAAATGCTAACTGTTTTAATTAAATATTTTACATTTAATTATTTTAATTAATAAAATGATAATGATAATTAATCTTTAATTAAATGTAATTGTTTTATATGATAACTTTATATGAATTTTTAGATGTGTTTGGTATACAATGCCAAAAGTGATGAGTGATTGTATGTGTAGGATAATTTGGAAGTACATTCCAATAAATTAATGTTACCTGATTGGAAAGGGATTTTATTTCAAATTTTAAACAGACAATATTGTTTATGGTATTGTTATGTTTCTAAATTTTCTCAGAGCATATAATTTGGTAAACAATTTTATCAGCTATGTTGTTAGAAAAAAGTTGTTAGATTAAGAATTGTATTACTGTTAAAAATAAAAGAATGAATGGGTTAGAAAGCTGTTAGGTCGTTCCATCAGCTCTGCTGACCATATGTTATAATATTCTGTAGTACCTTAATGACTTATAAACTGCCAAGTTTTGTCTGTAATTCAAAAGAATCTTCACCTAAAGTTATTTGGGTATCACTTATGAAAGTTATGGAAGACTATTCACTAAATTATTTTGTTATTGTTTTATCAAATACTTATGCAGGCATTGGAAAATAAAATTAACCTAGCCAACACAAAAAATAAGGAATTAGGACATGTGCATTGTACTTGAAGGGGAAAAAAGGCTAATATACAGTTAGAGAAAAACATTACCATTTAATATTACCATAAATATTTACCATATATTTCCCATATACTAAAATAAGATACTCAAGTTAGTGATTCCCGCAAGGATATCTCTAAATCTGGGGATATTGAGCCAGCCTTTCAGTCCAGTATGGGGAGTATATGTACCAGTAATGAAGGAACAATCAAAAAGACTAAGAGCAGAAATAAGATATAACAGAGTGAAACATCAAAGACATTCAGAAAGAAAAAAAAATCTCAGTAAAAGTATAAAATGTAAAAAGATACAATAACAGGTAAAAAGGAATATCAAGTATTGAATTGCCAAAGAGATTACAAAATTCTTGTAAAAATATTATTAGAGAAAGGAAAGAGAACAAATGTCTCATTAAATAGAGAATCCTGTGAACTCCTGAGAGAACATGACATATAAAACTCCAGAATAGGAAAAAATAATAAAATTCAAGAAGAAAAAATAAAAAGGACAATTTAAGAATTAATATCAGTCAGAACCCAGAGCTCTCAATGAAAAATGTTACAAATTCACTTAATAGAAAATGAATCAACAATGGGAAATATTTTAAAATGTAGAAGTGCAGAACAAATTGCAGAAAAAGCAAAAAAAAAGTTAAAAGAATCATGAATATTGTAAAAGACAAAGCCTTTATTCTTGAAGACAGCATGAACACATACAATTTACAACTGATGTGTGCCAGAAGAAACTTAGAAATAAGAAAACCTGAATATGACAACATAGGAAATAGAACTAAAAAAATTCCTCAAAATTTTGAACATAAAAATCAAAGATTCACCTGAAAGAACACAGATTTTCTACAGGGGAAAAACAAAGAAAATAAAACAATTTTACATTAAACTCCGTTAATTGTGATAATTATATTTAATAATTTTGATGATAATTTAAATTTTTTAAATGACCAGGAGAAAGTATCTAAAGAAAGGTCATTTAAATAACACATGATTAATTTAAAATCATGAGAAATTACAAAAAGTCATGGAATAGTTTTCTATTTCTAATAAAGATTTCATCACCTCCCATAAATTTAAATATTATTTCTGATAATTGCCTCATTGATTATCAGCTTAAAATTCATCTCTTTAAAAACCACAAAGCTGACCAACCTTTCTTTCTAACTTCCCTGGTGTGCAGTGTAACACTATCTCCTTAGTCACTCAGATTTACAACCTATGGGTCATCCTTAACAATTCATTCTTTCCTACCTCCCCATACTCTGTTTACAAGTAGAGTTAGTTTTACTTTTATAACATTATCTCTTACATTACAGTACTCTGCCTGATGCAGACCCTTATCTTTTAGCTATACTATTACAATAGCTTGCTAATGATTTTCTTCCAGACATTCTCGCCCTGTTCCAGTCCATTTTCTATTCACTTTCTATAGTGATTTCATAAATCATAAGTCTGTATATTTCACTATAAATTCTAGTGGCTCCCTATTATCTCTCTTCATGATCAAATATAAAATTATTGTTGTTATACAAAGGCCTTGATAACCTGCTCACCCTACTTTCCCAGCATTTTTGTATTTTATCCATTTTCACCTTCTGAGATCCAGTAATACTCATCTACTCACTCTTCCTCAAATAAAATAGTCTCTCTCTTAATTGTCCATTGTCTCTAACTATCAACCCTGACTTCATTGTGCTTGTTTCTCCTTACTTGTACCTCCTGGCTTCTATGGTTACTTTTAAGCCCAATCTTCAGCAGGAATTCTTTCCTAACACCATGACATTTGAATGCCCTCCTCTTGGTTAGTTCAAATTTATCCTGTATATAGCATGAATGAACATAATTGCTTGGATGTTGTTTTCTCCATTAGACTATGAATTTCTTGAGAGCAGGGACTCTTAACTTTCTTGTATGTCCTGTGATTAGAACAGTACATTGGAACATAATAAGTAATTAAACATTTATTGACTGACTGCCTAGTTGCTGTTCATCTTTATCCTAAGGATGGATGCTACCTAAACTTCTCTTCTAGATCTTCTTCTCTTGTCTTTCTATAATCATTCCTGTGGTGAGCTCATCAATTCTTCTGTCTTAAATTATTACCCCTAGGAAGGTGACTCATGAATCTATCCATCTAACTTTAATTTCTTTTGACTACCAGATTTTTAGTGTCAACTGCTGAATAGTTCATATCATTTTTCCCTCATCTTTTTATCTCTCTAGCCTCTCAGTTGATAATCTTATTTTGAATACTGAATGTTTTCAGATATTTTTCATTATTTCTTTGTAATTGCATTGATACAAGTTTTAACTAGGTCTTACAAGATTTATCCTGAAATATTTTCAGCATTTTTAAGTTATTTTGAATGAGACTTCCTTTTATATTTTTTTCATCTTGGATTTTATTATTGCTATATTACATATTGTTGATTTTGGTAGATTTATTCTATATCCATGGCATATTACTGAAGTTATTTTTTAATGTATTTTAATGGCTGCTTAATATTTTATAATTAAAACATTATATAAACAGGTCAACTTTAGCCCTTTGGTTATAATAATTTATTTTTTTCTCCCATTATTGCTATTTCCAACATTTGTATAACTATATCAAATAAGAGCAGAGAAAGGAATTTTTAAATTTATTACCACCAATTGGAGAAAGATTATATTGTTTTCTGCCCATAAATTAGCCTAACCTTTATCATTTTTCATATACATCTTATCATAATAAATCTTTATAAAATCCCTAATTGTCTTAAATGTTCAATGTAAATGAATTAAACAATCAATAAATATCCAGAAATTGTAGAATGGATAAAAGAGAAAAGTGGTCTGTTGCTTTAAAAAAAAAAACATATAATACAAAAAGCAAAAGAACTTGGATTACAGACAAGAATAAGCTATTCAGCTAAAATGAGCATTATCTTTCAGGGAAGAAGATGAACATTCAATTATGTACATTCATTTCACCTATTTCTAATGAAAAGACCAAAACTGAAAAAAAAATTGATCTCCAAACACAGAACTCAAGAGAAGCAGAGAAAGGTAAAAAGGAAAGAACTCTTGAGAACTATATTTCTATTATGGGTATACTTAGAGAATGAGGGTATAATTTGATTGTATTATGATAATATGAAAAAGAAACTAGAGGTAGAAAGGGGATCATACTGGAAGAAGAGGAAAAAGGAGGTAAAATAAGAGAAATTACATCTCCTGAAGAAGCAAAGAAAACCTATTATAATTGAAAGAAAGAAGGGAGAGGGATGAGCATTGTGTGAATCTTACTCTCATCAGCTTTGGCTCTATGAGAAAATATCAGACATATTTGGTATCACAAAGAAACTAGTTTCACTTTATAGGGAAATAGGAGGAAAGGGGGGAAAGGAAGTGAAAGACTAATAGAAGGGAAAACAGAAGAATTAGGGGAAAGGTGAAAAAGGAGGAGGTGTTGTAAAGGGTTAGGACTGTTTGAGGGAAGTAGTTATCAAAAGCAAAAAACAAAAACAAAAACAAAAACTGGGGAGGAAGAATAGGGGATAGGAAAGATAATAGTTTACCCTAGGGTAAATAAGATGGCAATAAATATAGCATTATTTATTTTAACTGTGAATGTAAATGGGATGAACTTCCCCATAAAATGGAAGCAGATAGCAGACTTGATTAAAAGCCAGACTCCTACTCCTACAATATGTTCTTTACAAGAAATACATTTAAAACATAATAAAAAATACAGAATTAAGGTAAAGGGCTGGAGCAGAATATATTATGCTTCAAGCAAAGGAAAACGAAAACAAAAACAATAAAAAACAAAACAAACAAAAAAACAGGAGTAGTAATCCTGATCTCACATCAAGTAAAAGCAAAGGTAGATCTAAATAAAAGAGATGAGGAAGGAAACTGTATCTTACTAAAGGTTACCATAGATAATGAAGCAATGTCAATACTAAACATATATACACCAAGTGGTACAGCATGGAAATTCCTAGAGGAAATGTTAAGAGAGATACAAGAAGAAATAGACAGCAAAACTATACTAGTGGGGGATCTCAAATGTGCTTTCTCCAACTTAGATAAATCAAACCACAAAATAAATAAGAAAGTAGTTAAGGAGGTAATCAAAATGTTAGAAAAAATTAGATGTGATATGTCTTAGGAGAAAATTAAATGGAGATAGAAAGGAGCTTACTTTTTTCTCTCCAGATTCATGGAATTTATACAAAAATTGACCCTGTGTTAAGACACAAAAACTTCAAAATAAAATGCAGAAAGGCAGAAATAACAAATTCATTGTTTTCAAATCATGATGGAATAAAAATCACATGTAATATAAAGCCAGGAGAAAATAGACCCCAAAGTAATTGGAAACTAAATAATGTCATCCTAAAGAATGAATTAGTGAAACAGCAAATCATAGACACAATTAAATATTTCATCCAAGAGAATGACAATAATGAGACAACATATCAAAATTTGTGGGATGCAGCCAAAGTGGTAATAAAAACAAATTTTATATTTCTAGATGCTTACTTGTATAAAATAGAGAAAGTAAAAATCAAGGATTTGGGCTTGCAATTTGAATGAAAAAAAAAAAAAAAAAAAAAAAAAAAAAAACAAAGTAAACCTTAAGTTAATTTGATTAGAAAAAGGAAAGAGGAAAACCAAATCATTACTTTCATAAATGAAAAGGGAGAATTTTCCACCAATGAAGAGGACATTAGAACAATAATTAGGAGTTATTTTGCCCAGTTTTATGCCAATAAATTTGAGAACTTAAGTGAAATGGAGGAATACCTATAAAAATATAGATTGCCCAGATTAAAAGGTTATCTCAATAGATGCAGAAATAGCATTTGATAAAATCCAATATCCATTCCTACTAAAAACACTAGAGAGTATAGGAATAAATGGACTTTTCCTTAAAATATTCACTAGTATCTATTTAAAACCATCAGCAAGCATTATATATAATAGGCATAAACTGGAATCATTCATAATAAGATCAGGAATGAAACACGGTTGCCACTATCATCATTACTAATCAATATTGTATTAGAATTGTGAGTTTTGTCAATAAGAGAAGAAAAAGAGATTAAAGGAAGTAGAGTAGGTAATAAAGAAATCAAATTATCACTCTTTGCAAATGATATCCTAGTATACTTAGAGAAACCTAGAGAATCAACTGAAAAACTATTAGGAATAATCCACAAGATTAACAAGATTACAGGATACAAAATAAATCCACATAAATCATCAGTATTTTATATATCACTAACAAAATCCAACAGCAAGAGATATAAAGAGAAATTCCTTTTAAAATAAATGTAAATAGTATAAAACATTTGGGAATCCATCTGCCAAGGGAAAATGAGGAAGTATATGAGGAAAACTACAAAACACTTTCCAAACAAATAAAGTCAGATCTAAACAATTGGAATAGTATTAAGTGCTCTTGGATAGGTCCAGAGAACATAATAAAAATGACAATACTCTCTGAACTAATCTATTTATTTAGTGTTATACCAATCAGACTTCCAAGAAACTATTTTAATGTCTTACAAAAAATAACCAAAAAAATTCATATGGAAGAACAAAAGTTCAAGAAGTTCAAAGGAACTAATGAAAAAAAAATCAAATGAAGGTGGCCTAGTTGTACCAGATCTCAAACTATGTTATAAACTATATTATAAAGCAGCGGTCACCAAAACCATTTGGTATTGCCTAAGAAACAGACTAGTTGATCAGTATAATAGGTTAGGTTCACAGGACAATATAATCAATCAATAACTATAACAATCTAGTGTTTGACACATCCAAAGACCCCAACTTTGGGGATAATAATTCATTATCTGACAAAAACTGCTGGGAAAATTGGAATTAGTATGGCAGAAACTAGACAGTGACCCACACCTAATGCTGTATACCAAGTAAAGATCAAAATGGGTTTGTGATCTAGAGATAAAGAATGATATTATAAACAAATTAGAAGAAAATAGTTTACCTCTCAGATCTGTGGATAAGGAAGGAATTTGTGACCAAAGAAGAACTAGAGATCATTACTGATCACAAAATATATAATTTTGATTATATTAAGTTAAAAAGTTTTTGTAAAAACAATATTAACGAACCCAAGATTAGAAAGGAAGCAACAAACTGGGAAAATTGTTTTACATTCAAAGATTCTGATCAAGGCCTCATTTCTAAAACATAGAGAATTGACTCAAATTTATAAGCTATTTATAAGCCCTTTAATAAAAAAAAAAATAATAATACTAGCTAGCTCCTCTGAAGGGCTCAGAATAAGTCCTTGTCAGGATAAGCAAAAGTACTTGCCCCACATTGTGGGCGCCAAATTATAAAGTTCTGCAGTCTCTCAGTTATAACCCTTCTCTGGGAGGAGATCTCTTTTCTGTAAAGTCTTTACCTCTGTGAGCAGGTTTCTTGGGAAGCTTCTGGAGCCTCTAGTCAGACTCTCTTTTTCCAGACTGCCGTCCCATCTCTGTCCCAGACTCAACTAGACTCCTTGCCCTAATGCCCTCCTCTTTTATCCTAGCAGAGAATGGGCTAGTGAGAACTCTAAGGGGCTTGTGAGAAACACTTTCAACCAATGAACTTGCTCCTTTTAAAGGGGCATGTGAGAACTCAGGGCTTGTGGGAAAATACTTCAACCAATAAACTTGCTCCTCTTAAAGGTTCAAACTCCTTTAAACATGTAAACTCCTCCCCAGAAGTCCAAAGGCCTGAACCAAAAAAAAAGTATGAATTCTGATTTAGAGAATTGTTTTGAAGACCTGAGTTATCACCTTGTAATCCTAACAATATTTAATGCTAATTTTTTAAAATAACTGTGTAAAATTTCAAGGGAAAAAAATGCCACCAAACTCTTTTTATGAGACAAATATTTAATTAATCCCGAATCCATTTTGACTCAAGTTTATAAGTCATTTCAAGCCATTCTCCAATTGATAAATGGTCAAATAATATGAACAGACAATTTTCATATGAAGAAATTGAAAGTATTTCTAATCATATGAATAGGTGCTCCAAATCACTGCTGATCAGGAAAATGCAAATTAAGACAACTCTGAGATATCACTACACACCTGTCAGATTGGCTAAGATAATAGGAAAAGGGAATGACAAATGTTGGAGAGGATATGGGAAAACTTGGACACTACTACATTGTTGATGGAACTATGAATGGATCCAAGCATTCTGAAGAGTAATCTGGAACTATGCTCCAAAAAGTATCAAACTGTATATAGCAGAAGTGTTTCTACTGGGCTCATATCCCAAAGAGATCTTAAAGGAAGGAAATGGGCCCACATGTGCAAAAATGTTTGTGGCAGTCCTATTGTAGTGGCTAGAAACTGGAAACTGAATGAATGTCCATCAATTGGAAAATGACCGAATAAGTTTTGATATATGCATGGTATGGAATATTACTGTTCTATAAAAATCGACTAACAAGATGATTTCATAAAGGCTTAGAGAAACTTACATGAACTGAAGTTATAAGAATTGAGCATAACCAGGAGATCATTATAAATAGCAACAATAAGACCATATAATGTTCAATTGTTATGGGCATGACTCTCTTCAACAAAAAATTGATCTAATTAAAAGAGATAAGGAAGAGCATTATATCCTGATAAAGGGTAGCATAGATAATGAAAGCAGTATCAATATTAAACATATACGTACCAAATGGTACAGCATCTAAATTCTTAAAAGAGAAATTAAGAGAGCTGCAAGAAGAAATAGACAGCAAAACTATAATAATGGGAGATCTCAAACTTGCACTCTCTGAATTAGATAAATCAAACCTCAAAATAAATAAGAAATAAGTCAAAGAGGTAAATAGAATACTAGAAAAGTTTGATATGATAGATCTTTGGTGAAAGCTAAATGGAGACAGAAAGGAGTATACTTTCTTCTCAGCAGTTCACAGAACCTATGTAAAAACTGATCATATACTGGGACATAAAAATCTCAAAATCAAATGCAATAAGGCACAAATAGTAAATGCATCGTTTTCAGACCACAATGCAATTAAAATTACATTTAATAAAAAGCCAAGGAAAAATAGACCAAAAGATAATTGGAAACTAAATAATCTTATACCAAAGAATGATTGGGTAAAACAGCAAATCATAGACATAATTAATAACTTCACCCAATAAAATAACAATAATGAGACATCATACGAAAATGTGTGAGATACAGCCAAAGCAGTAGTAAGGGGAAATTATATATCTCTAGAGGCCTACTTGCATAAAATAGAGAAAGAGAGGGTCAACGGATTGGGCTTACAACTAAAAATGGTAGAAAAATAATAAATTAAAAAACTCCAGACAAACACGAAACTTGAAATTCTAAAAATAAAAGGTAAAATTGAAAGTAAAAAATAAAAAAATAAAGCAACTATTGAATTAATTAATAAAACTAAGAGTTGGTTCTATGAAAAAAACAACAAAATAGACAAACACTTAGTAAATCTGATTTAAAAAAAGAAAGAGGAAAAGCAAATTGTTAGTCCTGAAAATGAAATGGGAGAACTCACCACTAATGAAGAGGAAATTAGAACAATAGTTAGGAGCTACTTTGCTCAACTTTATGCCAATAAATTCGATAAATTAAATGAAATGGAAGAATACCTTCAAAAATATAGCTTAACCAGATTAACAGAGGAAGAAGTAAATAGTCTAAATAGTCCCATTTCAGAAAAAGAAATGAAACAAGCTAATAACCAACTCCCTAAGAAAAATCCCCAGGACCAGATGGATTTACATGTGAATTCTGCCAATCATTTAAAGAACAACTAACTCCAATGCTATATAAACTATTTGAAAAAATAGGGATTGAAGGAGTCCTACCAAATTTCTTTTGTGACACAGACATAGTACTGATATCTAAACCAGGTAGGCTGAAAATGGAGAAAGAAAATTATAGATGAATCTCCCTGATGAATATTGATGCTAAAATCTTAAATAAAATATTATCAAAAAGACTACAGAAAATCATCCCCAGGATAATACACCATGACCAAGTGGGTTTTATAACAGGAATGCAGGGCTGGTTCAATATTAGGGAAACTATTAGCATAATTGACTATATCAATAACCAAATTAACAAAAACCATATGATCATCTCAATAGATGGAGCAAAAGCATTTGATAAAATACAACATCCATTCCTACTAAAAACACTTGAGAGTATAGGAATAAATGGACTATTCCTTAAAATAATAAGGAACATATATTTAAAACCGTCAGTAAATATCATATTTAATGGCAATAAACTGGAACCTTTCTCAGTAAGATCAGGAGTGAAACAAGACTGCATACTATCACCATTACTATTCAACATTGTACTAGAAATGCTAACCTCAGCAATAAAAGCTGAGAAAGAGATTCAAGGAATTAGATTAGGTAATGAGGAAATCAAACTATCACTCTTTGCAGATGACATGATGGTATACTTGGAGAACCCCTAAGACTCTGCTAAAAAGCTATTAGAAATAATTCAGAAGTTTAGCAAAGTTGCAGGATACAAAATAAATCCACACAAATCCTCAGCATTTTATACATTACCAACACAATCCAACAGCAAGAGATACAAAGAGAAATTCCATTCAAAATAACGGTCAATAGTATGAAATATTTGGGAATATATCTACCAAAGGAAAGTCAGGAATTAAATGAGCAAAATTACAAAACACTTGCCAAAAAAATAAAGTCAGATTTTAAAAATTGGAAAGACATTGAGCGCTCTTGGATAGGCCAAGTGAATATAATTAAGATGACAATACTCCCTAAACTAATCTATTTATTTAGTGCTAAACCAATCAGACACCCAAGAAACTATTTTAATGACCTAGAAAAAAATAACAACAAAATTCATATGGAAGAACAAAAGGTTGAGAATTTCAAGGGAAGTAATGAAGAAAAAAAGCAAATTAAGGTGGTCTAGCTGTACCTGATCTAGAATTATATTATCAAATAGCAATCACCAAAACCATCTGGTATTGGCTAAGAAATAGACTAGTTGATCAGTGGAATAGGTTAGGTTCACAGGGCAAGAGAGTGAATAAAAATAGCAATCTAGTGTTTGACAAACACAAAGATGCCAACTTCTGGGATAAGAAATCATTATTTAACAAAAATTTCTGGGAAAATTGGAAACTATTATGGCAGAAACTAGGCATGGATCCACATTTAACAGCACATACTAAGATAAGATCAAAATGGGTCCAAGATTTAGGCATAAAGAATGAGATCATAAATAAATTAGAGGAACATAGAATAGTTTACCTCTCAGACTTGTGGAGAAGGAAGGAATTTGTCTCCAAAGAAGAACTAGAGATCATTATTAATGCCAAAATAGAAACATCTTATTACATCAAATTAAAAAAGCTTTTTTGCACAATCAAAACTAATTCAAACAAGATTAGAAGGGAAGTAACAAATTGGGAAAACATTTTTACAGTTAAAAGTTCTGATAAAAGCCTCATCTCCAAAATATACAGAGAATTGACTTTATAAGAAATCAAGCCATTCTCCAATTGATAAATGGTTCCTTTGGGATATGAACAGACAATTTTTAGATGGTGATATTGAAACTATCTACACTCATATGAAAGTGTTCCAAATCATTATTGATCAGAGAAATGCAAATTAAGACAAATCTGAGATACCACTACACACCTGTCAGATTGGCTAAGATGACAGGAACAAATAATGATGAATGTTGGAGAGGATGTGGAAAAACTGGGACACTGATGCATTGTTGGTGGAATTGTGAAAGAATCCAATCATTCTAGAGAGCAATTTGGGATTATGCCCTAAAAGTTATCAAACTGTGCATACCCTTTGATCCAGCAGTGCTACTACTGGGCTTATATCCCAAGGAAATACTAAAAAAGGGAAAGGGACCTGTATGTGCCAAGATATTTGTGGCAGCCCTTTTTGTAGTGGCTAGAAACTAGAAAATGAATGGATGTCCATCAATTGGAGACTGGTTGGGTAATTTATGGTATATGAATGTTATGGAATATTATTGTTCTGTACAAAATGACCAACAGGATGAATATAGAGAGGCTTGGAGAGAATTACATCAACTGATGCTGAGTGACATGAGCAGAAGTAAAAGATCATTATACATTTCAACAATGATACTGTATGAGGGTGTATTCTGATGGAAGTGGATATCTTCAACATAGAGAAGAGCTAATCCAATTCCAATTGATCAATGATGGACAGAATCAGCTATACCCAGAAAAGGAACACTGGGAAATGAGTGTAAACAGTTAGCATTTTTTTGTTCTTCTCCCCAGGTTATTTTTTACCTTCCGAATCCAATTGTTCCTTTTGAAACAACAACAAAAACAAAATTCACTTCTGCACATTATATTGTACCTAGGATATACTATAACATATTTAATATGTTTGGGAATGCCTGCCATCTAGGGGAGGGGGTGAAGGGAAGTAGGGGAAAATTCGGAGTAGAAGGGAGTACAAGTGATAATGTTGTAAAAAATGTTATAATTATGAAATTAATTTAAAAAAACCTAATAATAGCACACACCTTGTAGAATTTGTTCTGAGGTTCAACTGAAATCTTATATATGTAGAACATTTTAAGCCTTAAAAGAAAAATAAAACTTAGCCATTATAAAAAACAAAAAAACAAAAAACAAAACAAAACAAAACAAAACAAAAAAAACAAAAGCAAAAACAAAAACAAAAACAAAACAAAAAAAACAAACAAACAAACAAACAAAAAACAATGAGATGATTCAAACCAGTTCCAGCTGTTCAGTGATGAAAAAAGACATACATTCAGAGAGTGGCATGTGGGAACTAATTGTGGACCACAACATAGCATTTGTATGCTTTTTCTTGATGCTTGCTTGCCTTTTGTTTCCTTTCTCAGGTTTTTTCTTTTCTTTTTATATCCATTTTTTCTTGTGCAGCAAGATAAGTGTATAAATATGTATACATATATTGGATTTAACAATTATCATGTATTGGACTACATGCCTTCTAGGGGAGGATGTGAAGGGACCGAGGGAAAAATTTGGAACAGAAAGTTTTGCAAGGGTCTGTGTTGAATAATTACCCATGCATATGTTTTGTAAATAAAAAGCTTCAATAAAAAACATATAATAAAGCACAAAGTACAAATGAGTGGCTGGAATATGATTTTTCAAAGATGCAGGAATTTCAAAAGTGCTATCAGAAAAAGCAGAGATAATAATTCACAATGTAAACATATATATGAAAATTTTGTTTTTATTGAAATAATATATCATGAAGTAAAATAAATATAAAAAATATTTGTTACAATTAGTATGGGATCTAAATCCAGGAACTATTTATATTTTACTAAATTGAAAAAAGAATAAAAATGGTAATAAAATATTTATATTAGACTTTCATATTTATGTAAAAATATAATGCAAAAACAAAGGTGCAAAGTGTAGCAATGAATAACTTGTTGAGTATCTAGAACTATAAGAGTTGTGGTGCTTTCTGAATGATATTACTAAAGAATGCACACACATACACTTACCCTTCTAGGCAATATGGTACATGAAAATTTTACCAAAAATATGTATAAAAGATAGAAAATAAATTCTGAGAAATTGTGAATAAGCACAAATGTAAACAGCTTTTATAGGCTGCAACACAATAAAAACATAGCATGTGTTTCAGAGAGTATCTGAAAGATACAGAATTTAATACATATTTAATGCTAAAAATTAAAAAAAAAACTTCGTGTAAAAATTCAAGGGGAAAAAATGCCACCAAACTCTTTTTATGAGACAAATATGTTATTAATCCTGAATCCATAGAAGGATATCAAAGAAGAATTTTACATTGTATCTGCTGATAAATATTTTAACAATTATAATCCTCCCTCCACCCAAACTGTAATATTAATTTTTTTCTAACACTTTATTAAATTTAGACAATTAACAAACTAACAAATCAAGGCCCAGTTTAAGATATTTGCTGACTTTTTTAGATATATATGTTCATGCTGAAAATTTAATAATCAGCAAACAAATTCAATCAGTCTTTGTTTTTTTTTAATTTTGTTTTTTTATTAATTTTTATAATTATAACATTTTGACAGTACATATGCATAAGTAATTTTTTTTTACATTGTCCCTTGTACTCCCTTCTCTTCTGAGTTTTTCCCCTCCTTCTCTCCACCCCCGTCCCTAGATGGCAGGCATTCCCATAGATATTAAATATCTTATAATGTATCCTAGGTACAATATATATGTGCAGAACCGAATTTTGTTGTTGTTGTTGTTGCAAAGGAAGAATTGTATTCACATGGTAAAAATAATCTGGGAAGAGAAACAAAACAAAACAAAACAAAAACAAAAAAAAAAACAAAAAAAAATGCTCACAGTTTACACACATTCTCCAGTGTTCCTTTTCTGGATGTAGCTGATTCTGTCCATCGTTGATCAATTGGAATTGGATTAGCTCCTCTCTATGGTGAAGATATCCACTTCCATCAGCATACATCCTCATACAGTATCATTGTTGAAGTGTATAATGATCCCCTAGTTCTACTTGTTTCACTCAGCAGCAGTTGATGTAAGTCTCTCCAAGCTTCTCTGTATTCCTCCTGTTGATCATTTCTTACAGAACAATAATATTCCATAACATTCATATACCATAATTTACCCAACCAGTCTCCAATTGATGGACATCCATTCATTTTCCAGTTTCTAGCCACTATAAAAAGGGCTGCCACAAACATTTTGGCACATACAGGTCCCTTTCCCTAAGTTCCACAGCCTCCAGCCAAGCAAGAAACTATGTGTTGTCTTGGGGCTTTTCAATGCTTTTCAATCTCTTAACTACCCCCAGGTGAAAGCCGGGACAGCTAAGTCGGCCATCCCACAGTGCCGAAGTCTGTTGAGTCACTTCCAGATTGGGGTGGTTCTAGTATCTGGCTATATATTTTAAAGTGGCTTGATTTCTCTTCTGAATCTGGCTGTTTTATAAGCAGAGAAGAGCTAACAGCCTATGCCAGATTCCTCTATCTCAGTGGCTTCTCTGATCCCAGAGCCCTCCCCAGCTGATCGTGTTGTGTGCTAGCACCCAACCATCTGTGCTGGCCTCTTTTTTTTTTTTTCTTCCCCTGGGAACCGACCTTTTCTGTAGAGACCTCCAGGTTTCTCTTCAGCTGATAAGTTGTGCTTCCAGTCCTTGTGGTTTCTATTAGTCCAGCGTTATTTTTGAGGCTGATTTAACTAATTGGTAATGAGGGAAGAAGGGAGCTTACAAAATTGTGTGTATCTTCTCCACTATCTTGGCTCCACCCCCCGTTGGTCATTTCTTACAGAACAATAATATTCCATAACCTTCATATACCATAATTTACCCAACCATTCTCCAATTGATGGATATCCATTCATTTTCCAGTTTCTAGCCACTAATGAAAAGGGCTGCCACAAACATTTTGGCACATACAGGTCCCTTTCCCTTCTTTAGTATTTCCTTGGGGCTATGGCTGGGTCAAAGGGTATGCACATTTTGATAACTTTTTGGGCATAATTCCAGATTGCTCTCCAGAATGGTTGGATTCTTTCACAACTCCACCAACAATGTATTATTGTCCCAGTTTTCACACATCCCCTCCAATATTCATCATTATTTGTTCCTGTCATCTTAGCCAATCTGACAGGTGTGTAATGATATCTCAGAGTTGTCTTAATTTGCATTTCTCTGATCAATAGTGATTTGGAACACTCTTTCATATGAATGGAAATAGTTTTAATTTCATCATCTGAAAATTGTCTGTTCATATCCTTTGACCATTTATCAATTGGAGAATGGTTTGATTTCTCATAAATTACGATCAATTCTCTATATATTTTGGAAATGAGGCCTTTATCAGAACCTTTAACTGTAAAAATGTTTTCCCAATTTGTTACTTCCCTTCTAATCTTGTTTGCATTAGTTTTGTTTGTGCAGAAACTTTTTAATTTGGTGTAATCAAAATTTTCTATTTTGTGATCAATAATGGTCTCTAGTTCTCCCTTGGACACAAACTCCTTCCTCCTCTACAAGTCTGAGAGGTAAACCATCTCATGTTCCTCCAATTTATTTATGATTTCATTCTTTATGCCTAAATCTTGGACCCATTTTGATCTTATCTTAGTATGTGGTGTTAAATGTGGGTCCATTCAACACACATTTATATTAAGAATCCCACATTATGCCAACCTATGTCTATTTAATAAAAAAAGTATTTCATTTAAAAAAAAATCTATAATTGATAAGCCCTGAAAAAAATTACATTAAATGAAGGAGTAATGATGCCATTCTTTCCTGCTTATAAGTTGATATAACTCTAGAGATTTTAGTAATAAGAACAAAGTCATAAAGATAAACAAGTTGAAGGAAAAATAATCTGATATCCTGATTACATAATATTTTACCTGGAAAATTCTAAAAGATTTAAAAAAACAAATTTAGATAATGGAATAAAGAATTAAACATTAGGAAAATTATTCGGTTTTCACAATTGAGCTATTCCAAAATAAGCCAAAAAAATGATAATTCTTCAACAAGTTAATTTATGAATTTTTTGTTAGAAAAATCAGACTATCAAAAAGCTAATTTATAGAGGTAGACAAAATAACAATTCAATTAAAGGAACAAAGTATCTAGAATATCAAGGAAAGTAATGAAAATATTGTCTAAATAAAGAGAAAACAGGTTATAAACAATGTTATAAAGAAACAAAGTACACATTTTTTGTTGTTATTGAGACTTCATAATACTATATTTTAAGTCAATTGTAAGTTTTTCTTTTGCACGTGGGACCATACAAATCTATATTAGCTTGAAGGCTTTGATTCTCCTATATTGCGCTAAGGAGATATTGATGAAGGATGGCATTTATTCATCCACGGGACACTGAAAGTTGCTAATGAGGGCTTAGTTTTCAGATGCTATGAATGGAGCTAATCTATATTAAGACTTGGGGAACTTGCTTCCAATAGTGTATAATTGTGGGTTATTTATTTACTCTCTCCTTAGTACATGTACATATATTCTCTTCCCTGTCAGCCAACAGAATGGTGATAGAAAGTCCCTCTAAGTTATAATCAAATGTTAATACAAATACCAACAGGATAATTCTCTTTCTACCCTAATGAATAAATAGTAAAGAAGAAGTACTTAAGGGTTTTAGATAGGGAAATTTTCCTTCAGACAGATAATATGTGGTTTGAAAAGAAGTTAATATTGTTTCTTCTGTCTTTGTGGAATTTCTTGACAAGTGGAATACACCATATTATGACCCAAATACTTTGAAAATTCAGAAGATTCAATAGTGCTTTAGCAATGAGTCTCTGACAGAAATTTGGTGGATGCACCAATTGAGCTCAGGAAACAACTAACTCAGCAGAAAATTAGCCCTGAAGACAATACTCCTCATATAATAATCTACAGAGGAATTCATCAGTCCTTGGTCTGTATCACTCAAAGACATAATTTGTAAGGGGGAAGCATTGTAGACACTACTTTAAGTATTTTAAGTAAGAGACCACTCTTCCAGGGGTTGGTTTGGGTGTAGATTGGTGTAGATTGCATGTAGAATGGTGACAATATTAATTCATTTCAAACCATTATAAATATTCTTTTGTCATTGCTATGTATTTTCAATTAATATTTGTTTATAAAACATAATATAAATTGATTAAATGATATTAGGACACAATTGCTGGTAAAATGATACTGAAAAAAACTAGGTCAATTAAAATGGGGTAACAATCATAGGTGACAATATAGAGGAAGAATATAACTGATGGTAGCTTGTAAGAGACAGTGCTAGAGATATTAATGTCTCTTCTGGGATAAATATTGGAGTCTTTCACATCAAAAGAAAGCAATGGAAAAAATTATACGTAAGGCATAGTTTCCTGGAAGAAATGTGTCTGTTTTGTTTTTTTTTTTTTTTTTTTTCTGTACACAATTACTTACACTCTATAAGTCAATTAAAATACTTCTCATTCTTACATAGTAAGCCAACAAGAAATAGATACCTTTTTGTGTTCTAAAACAAATCTAAATAATCCTATCCTAGAGAAGAAGAACAATCAAACAAGCTATAAAAGAGAGCTCTCAAGGGGTAAGGAAACTATTTTTCAGGTCTGAAGGATGGGAAAAAAAGAGAGAAGGATAAATGGAACAAAATAGAATGGAGAGAAGAACAGTTTGGAACTGTCAATGTGGATGAAATGAGCTCACCCATAAAATGTAAACAGAAGAAGATTAAAAACCAGAATCCACCTATGCTGTTTACAAGTGATACTTATGAAATAGACACATACACATAGCATTAAAATAAAGGTCTGGAGCAGAATATATTATGGTTTAATCGAACTAAAAAAATAAATAAGTAATGATCATGATTTAAGACAAAGTAAAAGCAAAAATGTCATAAAACACTAAAAAAGCTACCATAGACAATGAAATAATATTTTAGAAAATAACAAGTTTACCTTATTTCTCAAAGATACAGGACATTGGGTTATTCTTCTTCTCTAGGATAGATTATTTAGATTTGTTTTAGAACACAAAAAGATATCTATTTCTTGTTGGCTTACCATGTAAGAATGAGAAATATTTTAATTGACTTATAGAGTGTGAGTAATTGTGAACAGAAAAAAACAAAACAAAACAAAACAAAACAAACAAACAAAAAAAAAAAACAGACACATTTCAGGAATTTGAGTCAAATAAAAATAATCAGAGCCATTTCCCAATTAAGAAATAGTCAAGAGATATAAATAGGCAGTTTTAAAAAGAAAAGAAAAAAACAAAACTATCTATAGTCACATGGAAAATACTCAAAAATGAAAACAAATATTCAAAATCATTATAGTGTTATTGTTATTCTTTCTTTTTTAGTCATGTCCAACTCCTGATGACCCCATTTGGGCTTTTCTTGCAAAAATATTGAAGTTATTATTTTTTTCTTCTCCAGCTCATCTTACAGATGAGGAAACTGAGACTAACAGTGTTAAGTGAGTTTAGTAAGTGTCTGAGGCTAAATTTTAATGCAGGAAAATAATCTTCCAAACTTTAGGCCTGGCACTTTATACATTATGACATCAAGCTGTCTTCATTGTTGATTAGAGAATAGTAAATTGAAACAACTCTGAGGTAAAGTCTCATGCCTATTAGGTATAACAAATACTAAAGGAAAATAACTAATAAACTAATAAAATGTTTGTCTATGAACTGATTCAATAATTCTGGAAAATGATTTGGACTTATGGCTGATTTGGACATATCTTCTCTGCCCTTCATTTTCCCAAATATAAAAGACAAATTCTAAAGAGTTTGCAGTCTAATTTGGAGAGATTTGCCTTAGGAAAAAAAACACAGAATAAAAATAAAATAATTGTTAAGAGCAAATAGTAAAACAAAAGAGGAGAAATAAACAAGTTTATTCCTATAAAGAGAAAGTCTAGTCCAGATGGCATGCCTTAGCATGTAGGTATTTCCTAAGAGAACTTGAGAGCAACCAAGAGTTATCTCCTTGCTTCTGGAGAGAAACAAAACTATATGGGTAAAATTTTTTTCTCTAATGGTTCTCTATAACATGTATAGCAACCTCATATGGAGTTGTTTCAAAATTTCTCCAATGGACCTGTACAATAAATGAGACATTTAAAATATATGAATTGTCCTAATGCATCCCATGCCAGGGCAAGTAAGTTTGCTTCTAAAGAAAAGCAGACAAGTCTCATTGATTTATTGGGTTCCATAAAATGGATCAGGTACTCAAAACAACTGGACATTGACCTTTCTTTTGAGAAAAAATGCAGTATTTGATAGTTCTCTCACTGGGTTTCACCAGAGCTAGCGGAATTCATGACTGCCAGCTCCATTCAGTCTATTTCTTTACTTGGTGAACCTTTTGGCCCTGTGTGTCCCAGTTTCCTAGATTAATACAAGAGTTCTTCAAAAAGTCTTTCTCTATTCCTTAATTTATTTTGTCTTGATTAGATATAATGACAGCTAAAAGGCTACAACTATAGAGAACTTTACCAAGTTTTCCAATATTTTTGAAGCCTCTCAGATCACAGTTCACTGAGGAATCCAATAAAGAGCTCAGGAATGGAATATCTAGACACTCAGATCTAGCGACTTGGAACAAATGAAGGGGAATAATAGATAGCATCTTTTTCTCAGGTGGAAGTGTGTGAAAGAACCCAAAGAGCTAAACTAACATGCTAACACAAAAAATCCACATTGTTTCCAGCATTTCTCCATCCTCTTCTTCAAATCAGGGCTTGGTTGGGATGACAGGACAGACTTCAAATAAACTATATAACACAGGAGATATGCAAATAGCAAGAAAAGAGAGAGACACATGAAACAGTCTCATCCATACCAAAATACATTCGTTGTATGTAAAAAAAGAATATATACCAAGATAATTTCAAAAGACTTTTGATTTGATTTGATTTGAAAATCAACTTTCATTCCAAGCATCCTGGGACATATAGGTCAATTGTGATACACACATACATATGCAACACACACATATAGCTACACAATAAAGACCTGCAATACACACACACACACACACACACACACATATATATATATATATATGTGTGTGTGTGTGTGTATATATATGTGTATATATATATATATATATATATATATATATATACATACATATTATCTTTAATAAGTTGAAAAATCTTTGAGGTTATTCATATAATGATTTTATCTATCTTTCAAAAAAAAGAACTAACCCAATCATTTAAAAAAGCAAATTTTATGGATGTTTTTTGTTCTTATATCACAATCATTTATGCATATACACCTCATCAGCCAGAATCTTCAATTCTTACAAAGGAAGCTAGTTAAATAAAAACAAACCATAAGTAACATTCTTTACACCGAATTAATTTTACAACTATAGTATAGCACCTTCCCCCCCCAAAAAAAAGCAGGGAAGTACTATCCAAATATTTGTTGGTCTAATAAATCAAAAATATTAAGTAAATTTGTGCAAAGTATTGAAAATACAAAAGGAGGAAAAAATCCCTGTGCTCAAAGAACTCACAATCTATTGGAGGAGACAACTAGCAAACAAATATATAGAGTCTATTTCTAAGATTAATAGTTGACAGCTAAAACAGGGAATGTCCTACAATTGAGAAGTTAGGAAACACTTCTTGTAAAAGATGGATTTTATTTGAGACTTGAAAGAAACCAGGGAAGGCAGTAAGCAGAGATGAGAAAAAGAGAGTATTCTTGGCATGCTGAAAAGCCAGAGGCAAAAGGTGTTGCTGAGAAGGGAAAGTGGAGAGAGAGAGAGAGAGAAGAGAGAGAGAGAGAGAGAGAGAGAGAGAGAGAGAGAGAGAGAGAGAGAGAGAGAGAGAGAGAGAGAATTTTTACCAGCGTGTGTGTGTGTGTGTGTGTGTGTGTGTGTGTGTGTGTGTGTGTGTGTATGTCCATTCCTTAGTAATCTTTTTTGCAGGAAAGCCATTGCCAGAATGAAATGATCACTCATTGCCTTCTGCTTCTACTTGCTTAGGAACAGATGTATTCATTTATGGTAAAGGACAGAGCACTGCTGAGAGTCTGGAAACTATTTTGACATTGTTAGTTCCTGCTTCTTGAGAGTTGTAAAACTGTGAAGTGACAGTGTTTACTGAAGCATACACCCCTAACAGAAGACACTTGTAATTAGCAGTGGTCACACAGGTGTCAAAGATCTTTCACTTATCTCCCACTCACTGAATTGCATTCCACTATTGTGAAGATTGAACTAGCCCAACTGATTGAAACTTCCCTGAAGTTTAAAAAAAATCTTTTGTGTGAGTGATGACTATATTGAAATGCAAAATATAGAGCCTAGGAGGATTTAAAGAGATGTACTCTAGTGAATAAAGATGTAGGCTAGTGAATAAAAAAATAGTTTAGAACAATTTATTCTTTTCCTGAGTTCCCATATTTTTGTATGATTTAAGAATAATAGTAAATTCTAGGTATTATATGATTATGGATTTAGAGGTAGACAAGACTTTATATATTATCTAGACCAATGTCCTGATGTTATAGTTATGGCCACTGAGCTAATGGGACTTGCCCAAGATTATAGAAGTAGTGAGTAGAGGAGTCAGAATAAGAATATTCTAATTCCAATGTAGCAATCTTTTTTGCTACATCATTCAGCTTATGAACTAGAAGCAACAGATTCTTCAGGAAATATAGATAATTTAGAATTTTGGAAGATATTTAGAGGAAAAAATAATTTGATATGGAAAGAGTATATGAATTTAAATCCAAGGATCTGAATAAGAAGTCTATTTCTGTGGTCCAATGCCTATGTGACAGCCCACATTTAATGATAATGGCATAATACTTTATATAGCACTTACTATATGTGTCATGCACTGGGCTAAGCACTTTACAATTATTATTTCACTTGATCTTACAACAACCTTCAGAAGTATATACTATTACTATTTCCATTTTATGGATGAATAAACTAAAACTAACAGGGAATTAAGTGACTTGACTAATCTGGGATTCAACAACTCATAAGTGCCTGAGTCAGTTCTTCTTGGTTCCTGCCTCAGTGCTCTATCCCCTAGGCAATTCAGTTGCCTCAAATTTTGCATCCTTTCAATTTTCAATTTTTCTACCCCAGCCATTTATCCATTTTTCCTCCTCTCCAATATTCATCTTCATGTTCTAGGCTCCTTTATTATATTTATATATTATCATTCTACTGTTTTTCTTGCAAAATGTATTTCACTTGACAGACCTCTACATCAAACCACTTCTCTATCGTGTAGAGATCCTTCTCTGATTACTACTAGAACTATGCTTTAATTTCCTAATCTACAAAATGAAAGGATTATATTTGATCATCTGTATTGACCATTCCAGTTCTAATTCTATGGTTGCACAATTCTACAAGCCTTGTTTACATGTACTAGAAGTTCAATGAGGACAGGAAATTGATTATTTATATATTCATAGCCCTAGCCCTTAGCTTAATCTGAGATTAATTTGAGCCAGAGAATATCTTACAGGGATTTTGTGAAATGGTTTTGGTAGCTATAACTCAAGAATTGTCAGACTGTCCTTAATAAGAAGATGTTCAGGCCACCATGCTAATTAATTGGACCTGAGATATGAGATGGGTAACCTGAAAGATGAACTCAGAATGACTGCATGAAGACTATTCAAGTATTTATTATTCACATATTACATTCCAAGTTTGATACTAAGTGCTAGGGAAATAAATACAAGAAAGTAAGACAGTCCCTGCCACCTAGAAAATTGCATCTAATAAAGGACGATATCTTATAAAAAAAGAAATGGAAAGATCAGTGGGAAGAGATTTAATAATCAGATCTCAGATAGTATGGTGTGGAAGAACTAGTTGCCAGTATGTGATATGGAAACCTAGTTCCAAATAAGATAACGTAAATACTTGCTTATAAAGGATTTGGGGAAAGTTCTAGAATTTGGTTGGATTAACAGTAAGATGAGAAAAAAAACAAGAGTCTAGATAGCATGACTTAGAAATGGTGTACTAGAAGTTAGATTCAAAGGTCAGAGACTATGCACCTGATAGCTATCACCCACCCTGAGAATACTGGATACCAGCAAAGCAAAATCTTCCCAAGATTCCTTTCCCTGGAGGCTATCACAACTTCATTAGTGGGACAAGGTCCAGCTAAAAGTACCTGTCCTACATTCATCAAGAGACCAAGAAGTTAGAGCAAAGAAAACACCAAAAGAATAAAAGAAACTGATAGAGCAATTCACCCTAAATATATGCCATAATCCTATATCCAGACGATAATCAACCATCAGAAGACCCTTTAACAGCACTGAAGTTATGAACTATTCATGTTCCACATAATTTTCCTAAGGGTTTGCTTCTCCTGTGTGATATTTATGTATGTTTGATGTTTCTAATGACAGTAGCTGTCATTATACAAAGTTAATAGGGAGAAAGTTCTACTCCGTCTTTTATGGAAATACTATGTTATTAAATGCCTATTTTGAATTTATTGTTTTCTCTTCCTGATTGATTAAGCAAAAATAAATATATGATCAAATGAGGTCATGAGCCATGGTTTGACACAATATAAATTTTCAAAATATCATGAACTTAACAGTAGTTACTCTGGAAAGCTATTCCAGAGACTAATAGATTTGGATGGGAAAGGACTGAAAAACTATTATCACTATGTCTTATTGCAACCTTACTACTCTTTCCTACAATGAAAAGCAAAAGCTCAAGCAATTTCAGAGTTTTTCCATTTCATGTACATTCCATTTTCTCTTGTTAGAAGGTAAATTCTAGTTAGGCAGATGCTATTTTACTTTGTTTTAGTATAGAGACTGATACTGGTATTTAATAAATACTTGTTAATAAACTGTTTGAAACAGTAACAAAAGGGGGCTTCTCCTGTCTTCCTGGGTAGAGATACTAATGACATGGGCAAAGTAAAATACTTAATAAAAATAAAATAGATTATGATTTAAGGAAGTCTCAAAATAAAACTTCAGTTGAAAATAATTTTATAACAATTGCATATAAAATCCTCAAAAAGAAACAATAAAACTCTAGGCCTGAGTAAAAGGCAAGAAATAAAAGAAGAGAATCAGATATTTGAGAATTCATCTATTCAGTATACAATCTCCAATGAATATGTCATGGAACAATTTGCAACACAAGACTTTGCAAAGGTAAATATTGAAAACTATCTTTGCATATATTTTGAAAAGAAAAATCTATTACTTTCCAAAAAAAGGGGAGGAAATAAGGAAACTGCCCAGGTCCTCCTTTTGATTATGGTTTTCAGGTAGAACAAAGATTCTGATATTGTGTCTCCTGGATATATTTTCCAGGTTATTTGTTTTTCCCATGATGTTGTTCACATTTTTCTTCCTTTTTTATTCTTTAGAACTTGTTCTTTTTCCTTTATTTTTTTTTTGAATATTTTAATAGTTTTTATTTACCAGATATATGCATGGGTAATTTTACAAAATTAACAATTGCCAAAACTTTCGTTCTAATTTTTTCCCTCCTCCCCTCCCCAGATGGCAGGTTGGCCAATACATGTTAAATATGTATAATATATACATATAGAGTATATACATATAGTATATGCATATACTATACGTATATATGTATATAGTACATACGTATATAGTATATATATATATATACATACAGTACATGTATATACTATATATATATATAGTATATACATATAAAGTATAAATTAAATACAATATATGTATACATGACCAAACAGTTGTCTTGCTGTACAAAAAGAATTGGACTTTGAAATAGTATACAATTAGCCTGTGAAGGAAATCCAAAATGCAGGCAGACAAAATTAGAGGGATTGGAAATTCTATGTAGTGGTTCATAATCAACTCCTAGAGTTCTTTTGCTGGGTGTAGCTGGTTCAGTTCATTACTGCTCTATTGGAACTGATTTGGTTCATCTCATTGTTGAAAATAGCCGCATCCATCAGAATTGATCATCATATAGTATTGTTGTTGATGTATACAATGATTTCCTGGTCCTGCTCATTTCACTCAGCATCAGTTCATGTAAGTCTCTTCAGGTCTTTCTGAAATAATTTTGTGGGTCATTTCTTACAGAACAATAATATTCCATAATATTCATATACCACAATTTATTCAGCCAATCTCCAATTGATGGTCATCCACTTAGTTTCCAGTTTTTGGCCACCACAAAGAGGGCTGCCACAAACATTCCTGAACATACAGGTCCTTTTCCCTTCTTTAAGATCTCTTTGGGATACAAACCCAGTAGCAACACTGCTAGGTCAAAGGGTATGCACAGTTTGACAATTTTTTGAGCATAGTTCCAAATTGCTCTCCAGAATAACTGGATTCTTTCACAACTCCACCAACAATGTATCAGCGTCCCTGTTTTCCCACATTCCCTCCAACATTCTGCATTATCTTTCCCTGTCATTCTAGCCAATCTGACAAGTGTGCAGTGGTATCTCAAAGTTATCTTAATTTGCATTTCTCTGATTAATAATGATTTAGAGCATCTTTTCATATGACTAAAAATAGTTTCTATTTCTTTTCCCCTTATTTTGGTCAGTCAGGATTAAGTGACTTGCTCAGAGTCATATAGCTAATATGTGTTAAATGTCCAAAGCTGAATTTGAGCTCAAGTCCTTTTGCTCCAAATAAATTGCTCAATCCACTTTAGCATCTAACTGCCCACGTTTGATTGATTCTTGATATCTCATATAGTCATTAGCTTCTATTTACCCAATTCTAAATTTGAACTACCTGTGAAGTAGTGGGGCAGCTATCAGTACAACTTCAGAAAGCAAATTCTGGAAAACAAAGGCTATTTCCTGGAAAGAGCAGATAAATCTACCCTATGCTGTGCCTTAAACATCAAATATAAAAGACCACTGTGCTCAAAACCATGGCTCAGAGCTGCTGGAGAAGATTGGGACAGCTCCAAATTTACCCTTTGAAGCAGAGTTTAAACATAAAAGTCACAAAAGAGGAAATATAAAAGGAAAGAAAATGAGCAAGAAATAGAAAAGAACCACGATCATAGAAAGCTACTATGGTGACAATGAAGATAAAAACATGAATTCAGATGAGGACAAAATGTCCACAGAAGAAATTTCAAAAAGTGATATGAATTGGTCTCAAGCCCAAAGAGGATTCTTGGAAGTTCTCATAAAAGATTTTAAAAGGTAAATGAGAGAAAGAGTGGTGGAAGAAAAGTTGAGAAAAGAAGAGAGAATTCTAAAAGAGTCAACAACAACTTGGAAAAAGAAGGCAATTACTTAAAAAATACACTTGGTCAAATTTAAAAAAAATTCACTGAAGAAAATCACACATTAAAAACTAGTATGAAAAAAAAAAAGCTAAAATGAGGCAAATGTAAGCTAATGATTCTATGAGACATAAAAAGTCAGTCAAATGAATTTTTAAAATGAAAAATTAAAGAAAATGTAAAATGCCTCATTGGAAAAACATACAATCTGGAAAATAGATACAGGACAGATAATTTAAACATTATTGGTCTAGCTAAGGGCCATGACCAAAAAATGAAGCTGAATAGCATTTTCAAGAGACTATCAAGGAAAACAACTCTGGTTTACTAGAACCTGAGGAGAAAATAGTCATTGAAAGAAGCCAATTATTCACCTTGGGAAAGAGATCCCACAAGGAATACATCAATGAACATTATTACAAAACTCCAGAACTATAATATAGAGGAAAAAGTCTTGCAAATGGCCAGGTAAGAACATTTCTGGAAGCTTCTACAATAAAGGATTGGAAGGCCTAGAACATCTCTGAAAAGAAAGGACCTGGGATTACAAACAAGAATTAACTACCCAGTGACACTGAACATCATCTTTCAAGGCAGGCAATAGGTCTTCAAGGAAGTAAGAAACTTTGAATCATTTTTTATTGAAAAAGCTAGAATTAAACAGAAAATTTAATGTATAAACAAAGGACTCAAGATAAGCATATGGGATGTGTATGGAAAAATGGGAAAAATGTATTTTATTTAAAGATTAAAATATTGCATCCCTAGATGGGAAAATGATAATTGTAACTTGTAACATGCCCTCCTGGCAGTTACTATTACCAGTCTGTCCTAGGCCCAATAGAGAATCTTTGACCACTGACCTTTGCAGGGTCAACTCTACCTGGCTCACCCCCTCTGAGGCCTTTAAAGGTCTCTAGCCACGATTTCTTGAATATATAGTTTAATAACTGGTAGTGCACTCAAGAACAGCCATGTGTAATCTTAAAAGCCTTTATTATACCTACTCACATAATGCCCTGACTTGTTGCCCTGACTTGTTAGCTCCCTAGTGAACACCTAGTCTGAAGACCTACGTGTTCACTACCAAACTCCTTAGCTCTCTGCTATCCATCAGCTTGGTTTGGCTACCCCAGGCTAGGGAGCCAGGTTAAAGAGAGTGACTGCTGTCTGCAGTGGGCTTATAAAGGGTCTGTTAGGTCACACACACAGCCAACCAGCGAGAGAGCCATCACACATCACAAAGCTATCTCAATATGGCCAGGATCCCACCCGCAGGGCAGTCTTATATCCACAGAGATTACTTCTTGGCCACTCAAATCTCCTGTTGCCCTGTTGCACCGCCCATTTAAAGGACCCTTACAATTTCCTTCTCTTGTTTTGCAGAACCACATCCTTACAATAACTCTTGAGAACTGTATCAGTTTATTAGGACAGTTAAAGGGGGCATCAGATGGACAAATGTGAATGGACCCTGATGTGATGATATCAAAGAAAAAAATATTAAAGGGTGAAAAAAGACACTACTGGAAGAAGAGGAAAGGGAAGATTTGTTTCAATTTTATTAACTTCTTTTTGTTTCAGAACTTTTTTTTTTTTTCCACTTAAGCCCTTTTTGCCTAGAAGGCAGCTGGCTCAATGGATAGAGTGCTGGAGTCAGGAAGACTTGAGTTCAAATATGGCCCCAGATATTTACAAGTTTTCTAATCCTGGTAAATTACTTAAACTTTGTTTGCCTTAATCAGTTGGAGAAAGAAATGGCCAAACACTCCAGTATTGTTCCCAAGAAAACTCTACAAGATAGTATGGTTCATAGGGGGTCATGACAACTTGTATCTGACTGAACATCAACAAATGAACAACAAAGCTATTTCCCTCAATGTCCCTGTGAAATAGGTAGGTTTCTTTTCCCCTTTAACAAGTCCTGTGATTTAATTGATTTAGGAGCTTCTTCTACCAAAGCAGATCCACAGCTATTCTACAACTTCTAATCATAAGAAGTTGCCAGGGAAACTAAGAGGCTAAGTGATTTACCCAAGATATATATTAAGTATATGTTGGAGGTGCCAGTCTAATTCAGATTATGCTAATTCCAAGGTCAGCTCACTATCCACTATACATTTTTCCTTTTACATTTCTTTATAAGTATAGAGACACATACATTTATATACGTATGTAAAACACACACATATATAGATATATGCATATATATACATATGTATATAATTATATTCATGTATATACACATATACATAAATATTTATATATTTCATATTTGAGTAGTTTACAAACTGTTCTCTATGACAACCTTGTGAAGAAGTTAATTTTATAGAGGAGAAGACTGATGTACAGAGGTGTTGAGTGATTTCCTCATAATCACATTACAAGGAATGGTGTAAGGTAAACTTTTAGATTTGATTTGGAGTTAGAAAACTTGGGAGGGCAGCTTTGCTATTTATTATGTGTGAACTGCAATTAAACATCTAGGAAGTGTTAAGTGTCTGAGGCCAAATTTGAACTCAGGTCCTCCAGACTTCAGGACTGGTGCTCTATCCACTGAACCACCTAGCTGTTTCAACCTTCTGCAATTTATTTATTTTTAAAACATTTTGTTAAATTAATTTTATAATTATAATTATTTTGACAGTACCTATGCATGAGTAATATTTTTATAATATTATCCCTTGTATTCATTTTTCCCCTCCCTCCCTCGACTCCCTCCCCTAGAAGACAGGCAATCCCATACATATTAAATGTGTTACAGTATAAACGAGATATAATATATGTGTGTAAATCCAACTTTCTTGTTGCACTGTAAGAATTGGATTCTGAAGGTATAAATAACCTGGGTAGAAAGACAGTAGTGCAAACAGTTTACATTCAATTCCCAGTGTTACTTCTCTGGGTGTAGCTGTTTCTGTCCATCATTGATCAACTGAAAGTGAATTGGATCTTCTTTATATTGAAGATATCCACTTCAATCAGAATATGTCTTTATACAGTATTGTTGTTGAGGTGTATAGTGATCTCCTGGTTCTGCTGATTTCACTCAGCATCAGTTCATGCAAGTCTATCCAAATCTCTGTGTATTCATCCTGCTGGTCATTTCTTTCTTTTTTTCTTTTCTTTTTTTTTTTTTTTTTTCATATTGTGGTCCTTTTCCCTTCTTTATTTTTTCTTTGGAATACAAGCCCAATAGAGACACTGGTAGATAAAGGTGTATAAACAGTTTGATAGCCCTTTAGACATAGTTCCATATTGCTCTCCAAAATGTATAATCTATAGATAGAAATCCTATGTATGTGGTAGAACCATTGCCAGATTCTTACTAGTACTTGCAAGTACTTTCCTGAGAGAAAACTAGATGTTCAGGGTGTGATGTAAATACTTTTTTTGGCCAGTGTATGATAAATAACTACAAATCTACTTGAAAGTATTTTAATGCATTTTTAAAAATTTTATTTATTTATAGTTTTTTCACAGGATATATGCATGAGTAATTTTTTTTATAATTTTATGCCTTGTATTCATTTTTCCAAATTATCCCCTCCCTCGCTCTACTCCCTGCCCTTGATGACAGGCAATCCCATACATTTTACATATGTAACTGAGACACAATATATGTGTGTAAATACCCTTTTCTTGTTACACATTAAGTATTAGATTCAGAAGGTATAAGTAATCTGGGTAAATACACAGTAGTGCTAACAATTTACATTCACTTCCCAATATTCCTTCTCTGGGTGTAGTTATTTCTGTCCATCATTGATCAACTGGAAGTGAGTTGGATCTTCTTTATGTTGAAGATATCCATTTCCATCAGAATACATCTTCATACAACATTGACGTGTGCAGCGATCTTCTGGTTCTATACATTTCACTCAGCATCAGTTCATGTAAGTCTCTCCAAGACTCTCTGTATTCCTCCTGCTGGTCATTTCTTATAGAGCAATAATATACCATAACCTTCATATACCATAATTTACCCAACCATTCTCCAATTGATGGACATCCATTCATTTTCCAGTTTCTAGCCAATAAAAAAAGAGCTGCCACAAACATTTTGGCACATACAGGTCCCTTTTCACTCCTCAGTATTTCTTTAGGATATAAGCCCAATAGCAGCAATGCTGGATCAAAGGGTATGCACAGTTTGATAACTTTTTGGGCATAGTTCCAAATCGCTCTCCAGAATAGCTGGATTCTTTCACAACTCCACCAGCAATGTATTAGTGTCCCAGTTTTCCCACATCCCCTCCAACATTCATCATTATTTGTTCCTGTCATCTTAGCCAATCTGACAGGTGTGTAGTGGTATCTCAGAGTTGTCTTAATTTGCATTTCTCTGATCAGTAGTGATTTGGAACACTCTTTCATATGAGTAGATATAATTTTAATTTCCTCATCTGAGAATTGTCTTTTCATATCCTTTGACCCTTTATCAATTGGAGAATGGTTTGATTTCTTATAAATTAGGAACAATTATCTATATATTTTGGAAATGAGACCTTTATCTGAACCTTTAACTTAAAAATATTTTCGCAATTTGTTACTTCCCTTTTAATCTTGTTTGCATTAATATTGTTTATACAGAAACTTTTTAGTTTGATGTAATCAAAATCTTCAATTTTGTGATCAATAATGATCTCTAGTTCTCCTCTGGTAATAAATTCCTTCCTTCTCCACTGGTCTGAGAGGTAGACTATTCTCTGTTCCTCTAATTCATTTATTATCTCATACTTTATGCCTAAATCATGGACCCATTTTGATCTTATCTTGGTATATGGTGTTAAGTGTGGATCCATATCTAATTTCTGCCATACTAATTTCCAGTTTTCCCAACAGTTTTTTTCCAAATAATGAATTTTTATCCCTAATGTTGGTATCTTTGGGTTTGTCAAAGACTAGATTGCTATAAATGTACCCTTTTTTGTCCTTTGTATCTAATCTGTTCCACTGATTGGCTGGTCTATTTCTTAGCCAATACCAAATGGTTTTGGTGACTGCTGCTATATAATATAGCTTTAGATCAGTTACACTTAGACCACCTTCCTCTGACTTTTTTTTTCATTAGATCCCTTGCAATTCTCGACCTTTTATTCTTCCATATCAATTTTGTTGTTATTTTTTCTAGGTCATTAAAATAGTTTCTTGGGAGTCTGATTGGTATAGCATTAAATAAATAGATTAGTTTGGAGAGTATTGTCATCTTTATTATATTCTCTCGGCCTATCAGAGAGCACTGAATGTCTTTCCAATTATTTAAATCTGACTTTATTTTTGTGGCAAGTGTTTTGTAATTTTTCTCATATAATTCCTGACTTTTCTTTGGTAGATGGATTCCCAAATACTTTATACTCTCAACATTTGTTTGGAATGGAATTTCTATTTTTATCTCTTGCTGTTGCATTTGGTTGGTGATATATAAAAATGCTGAGGATTTATGTGGATTTATTTTGTATCCTGCCACTTTGCTAAAATTCTGAATTATTTCTAATAGCTTTTTAGCAGAGTCTTTGGGGTTCTCTAAGTATACCATCATGTCATCTGCAAAGAGTGATAGTTTGATTCCCGCATTTCCTACTCTAATTCCTTGAATCTCTTTCTCGGCTCTTATTGCCGAGGCTAGCGTTTCTAGTACTATATTGAATAGTAATGGTGATAGTGGGTAACCTTGTTTCACTCCTGATCTTACTGGGAAAGGTTGCAGTTTATTTCTATTGCATATTATGCTTACTGAAGGTCTTAAATATATGCTCCTGATTATTCTAAGGAATAGTCCATTTATTCCTATGCTCTCAAGTGTTTTTAATAGGAATGGATGTTGGATTTTGTCAAATGCTTTTTCT